>NC_071991.2:100534833-101156000 GCF_028885655.2 Pongo abelii
AGATATGTCCCATCAATACCTAATTTATTGAGCATTTTTAGCATGAAGGGTTGATGAATTTTGTCAAAGGCCTTTTCTGCATCTATTGAGATAATCATGTGGTTTTTGTCTTTGGTTCTGTTTATATGCTGGATTACATTTATTGATTTGCATATATGGAACCAGCCTTGCATCCCAGGGATGAAGCCCACTTGATCATGGTGGATAAGCTTTTTGATGTGCTGCTGGATTCAGTTTGCCAGTATTTTATTGAGGATTTTTGCATCGATGTTCATCAAGGATATTGGTCTAAAATTCTCTTTTTTGGTTGTGTCTCTGCCAGGTTTTGGTATCAGGATGATGCTGGCCTCATAAAATGAATTAGGGAGGATTCCCCCTTTTTCTATTGATTGGAACAGTTTCAGAAGGAATGGTACCAGTTCCTCCTTGTACCTCTGGTAGAATTCGGCTGTGAATCCATCTGGTCCTGGACTCTTTTTGGTTGGTAAGCTATTGATTATTGCCACAATTTCAGAGCCTGTTATTGGTTTATTCAGAGATTCAAATTCTTCCTGGTTTAGTCTTGGGAGGGTGTGTGTGTCAAGGAATTTATCCATTCCTTCTAGATTTTCTAGTTTATTTGCATAGAGGTGTTTGTAATATTCTCTGATGGTAGTTGTATTTGTGTGGAATCGGTGGTGATATCCCCTTTATCATTTTTTATTGCGTCTATTTGATTCTTCTCTCTTTTCTTCTTTATTAGTCTTGCTAGCGGTCTATCAATTTTGTTGATCCTTTCAAAAAACCAGCTCCCAGATTCACTAATTTTTTGAAGGGTTTTTTGTGTCTCTATTTCCTTCAGTTCTGCTCTGATTTTAATTATTTCTTGCCTTCTGCTACCTTTTGAATGTGTTTGCTCTTGCTTTTCTAGTTCTTTTAATTGTGATGTTAGGGTGTCAATTTTGGATCTTTCCTGCTTTCTCTTGTGGGCATTTAATGCTATAAATTTCCCTCTACACACTGCTTTGAATGTGTCCCAGAGATTCTGGTATGTTGTGTCTTTGTTCTCGTTGGTTTCAAAGAACATGTTTATTTCTGTCTTCATTTCATTATGTACCCAGTAGTCATTCAGGAGCAGGTTGTTCAATTTCCATGTAATTGAGCGGTTTTGAGTGAGTTTCTTAATCCTGAGTTCTAGTTTGATTGCACTGTGGTCTGAGAGACAGTTTGTTATAATGTCTGATCTTTTACATTTGCTGAGGAGAGCTTTACTTCCAACTATGTGGTCAATTTTGGAATAGGTGTGGTGTGGTGCTGAAAAAAATGTATATTCTGTTGATTTGGGGTGGAGAGTTCTGTAGATGTCTATTAGGTCTGCTTGGTGCAGAGCTGAGTTCAATTCCTGGGTATCCTTGTTAACTGTCTGTCTCGTTGATCTGTCTAATGTTGACAGTGGGGTGTTAAAGTCTCCCATTATTATTGTGTGGGAATCTAAGTCTCATTGTAAGTCTCTAAGGACTTGCTTTGTGAATCTGGGTGCTCCTGTATTGGGTGCTCCTGTATTTAGGATAGTTAGCTCTTTCTTGTTGAATTGATCCCTTTACCATTATGTAATGGCCTTCTTTGTCTCTTTTGATCTTTGTTGGTTTAAAGTCTGTTTTATCAGAGACTAGGATTGTAACCCCTGCCTTTTTTTGTTTTCCATTTGCTTGGTAGATCTTCCTCCATCCTTTTATTTTGAGCCTATGTGTGTCTCTGCACGTGAGATGGGTTTCCTGAATACAGCACACTGATGGGTCTTGACTCTTTATCCAATTTGCCAGTCTGTGTCTTTTAACTGGAGCATTTAGTCCATTTACATTTAAAGTTAATATTGTTATGTGTGAATTTGATCCTGTCATTATGATGTTAGCTGGTTATTTTACTCGTTAGTTGATACAGTTTTTTCCTAGTCTCAATGGTCTTTACAATTTGGCATGATTTTGCAGTGGCTGGTACCGGTTGTTCCTTTCCATGTTTAGTGCTTCCTTCAGGAGCTGTTTTAGGGCAGGCCTGGTGGTGACAAAATCTCTCAGCATTTGCTTGTCTGTAAAGTATTTTATTTCTCCTTCACTTATAAAGCTTAGTTTGGCTGGATATGAAATTCTGGGTTGAAAATTCTTTTCTTTAAGAATGTTGAATATCGGCCCCCACTCTCTTCTGGCTTGTAGAGTTTCTGCTGAGAGATCTGCTGTTAGTCTGATGGGCTTCCCTTTGATGGTAACCCAACCTTTCTCTCTGGCTGCCCTTAACAATTTTTCCTTCATTTCAACTTTGGTGAATCTGAGAATTATGTGTCTTGGAGTTGCTCTTCTCGAGGACTATCTTTGTGGCGTTCTCTGTATTTCCTGAATCTGAATGTTGGCCTGCCTTGCTAGATTGGGGAAGTTCTCCTGGATAATATCCTGCAGAGTGTTTTCTAACTTAGTTCCATTCTCCCCGTCACTTTCAGGTACACCAATCAGACGTAGATTTGGTCTTTTCACATAGTCCCATATTTCTTGGAGGCTTTTTCGTTTCTTTTTATTCTTTTTTCTCTAAACTTCCCTTCTCGCTTCATTTCATTCATCTTCCATCACTGATACCCTTTCTTCCAGTTGATCGCATCGGCTCCCGAGGCTTCTGCATTCTTCACGTAGTTCTCGAGCCTTGGCTTTCAGCTCCATCAGCTCCTTTAAGCACTTCTCTGTATTGGTTATTCTAGTTATACATTCTTCTAAATTTTTTTTCAAAGTTTTCAACTTCTTTGCCTTTGGTTTGAATATCTTCCTGTAGCTCGGAGTAATTTGATCGTCTGAAGCCTTCTTCTCTCAGCTCATCAAAGTCATTCTCCGTCCAGCTTTGTTCCGTTGCTGGTGAGGAGCTGCGTTCCTTTGGAGGAGGAGAGGCGCTCTGCTTTTTAGAGTTTCCAGTTTTTCTGCTCTGTTTTTTCCCCATCTTTGTGGTTTTATCTACTTTTGGTCTTTGATGATGGTGATGTACAGATGGGTTTTTGGTGTGGATGTCCTTTCTGTTTGTTAGTTTTCCTTCTAACAGTCAGGACCCACAGCTGCAGGTCTGTTGCATTTTGCTAGAGGTCTACTCCAGACGCTGTTTGCCTGGGTACCAGCAGCGGTGGCTGCAGAACAGCGGATTTTCGTGAACCGCGAACGCTGCTGTCTGAGCCTTCCTCTCGAAGTTTTGTCTCAGAGGAGTACCCGGCTGTGTGAGGTGTCAGTCTGCCCCTACTGGGGGGTGCCTCCCAGTTAGGCTGCTTGGGGGTCAGGGGTCAGGGACCCACTTGAGGAGGCAGTCTGCCTGTTCTCAGATCTCCAGCTGCGTGCTGGGAGAACCACTGCTCTCTTCAAAGCTGTCAGACAGAGTCATTTAAGTCTGCAGAGGTTACTGCTGTCTTTTTTGTTTGTCTGTGCCCTGCCCCCAGAGGTGGAGCCTACAGAGGCAGGCCGGCCTCCTTAAGCTGTGGTGGGCTCCACCCAGTTCGAGCTTCCTGCCTGCTTTGTTTACCTAAGCAAGCCTGGGCAATGGCGGGCGCCCCTCCCCCAGCCTCGCTGCTGCCTTGCAGTTTGATCTCAGACTGCTGTGCTAGCAATCAGCGAGACTCCGTGGGCATAGGACCCTCTGAGCCAGGTGCAGGATATAATCTCCTGGTGCGCCGTTTTTTAAGCCTGTCAGAAAAGCGCAGTATTAGGGTGGGAGTGACCCAATTTTCCAGGTGCCGTCTGTCTGTTACCTCTTTCTTTGACTAGGAAAGGGAACTCCCTGACCCCTTGCGCTTCCCGAGTGAGGCAATGCCTCGCCCTGCTTCGGCTCGTGCATAGTGCAGTGCACCCACTGTCCTGCGCCCACTGTCTGGCACTCCCTAGTGAGATGAACCCGGTACCTCAGATGGAAACGCAGAAATCACCCGTCTTCTGTGTCGCTCACGCTGGGAGCTGTAGACTGGAGCTGTTCCTATTCGGCCATCTTTGCTCCACCCCAGTTTCATAAAAGAAGTACGCATTATTTTGTGAGACCAAAGAGATGGCAAATGCATCTACTTAAGAGGGAGAATTAATGTACAGCAGCATTTGAATGTATAGAATCAAATGAATGTATCAAATGCATATAATCAAAATGAATGTATAGAATTGAACATATAATTTGAATGTAGAGTATCTGGTGTACAGACTCTATTATAGCAGCATTTGAAACAGGTCTTGAAAGAGGAGTAAAATTCTCCTGGGAGGTTTGTTGCAAAAGGAACAGCACGCTTGAGGCGGAAAAGTGCTGGTCGCATCCAGAGAACAGGAAGAGTGATGCGGCCGAAATACAGTGGTGTGCACAGGCAGCACAGTGTGGAACACACTGGAAAGGCAAGTGAAGTCAGAATGGGAGGCCATCAATTGCGTCACTAAAGAATGTGTGCCACTGCAGACACAATGGGGAGTGACCGATGGAAATGTGTGTGTGTGTGTGTAAGAAAGTAGTAAAATAGTAGTGGCATCTAAAATGGATGGGTGCAGACCAAGAGAGCACCAAGGAACATGCCTGGAAGATCCCTGCAAGAGGCCAGCCAAGGCATGAGAAGGGCAAGGATTCTACTATTAAGAAGAGAGGCAGAAAGGATTTTGATTTGAATTCCTTGCTTTATGCCATTTATTAGTTTTCTGTAACAACTTATTATAAAGTGAGCGGCTTAAAGCAACATAAATGTATTGTCTCACAGTTCTGGAGTCTAGGAGTCCAACATCAAGGTGTCAAAAGGGTTAGCTCTTTCTGAAGGTCCTGAGGGAGGATCTGTCCTGAGCCTCTCTTCTAGCTTCTGACAGCCTCAGGCATTCCTGAGCTTCTCCATCTTAACATGGCATTCTCCCTGTATCTCTGTATCCAATATGACACCAATCACATTGGATTAGGAGGACACCCTACTCCAGTATAACCTCATCTTCACTTAACTAATTATATCTGCAATGACCCTATTTTCAATTAAGGTCTCACTATGAAGTACTAAGGGTCAGGACTTCAACACAGCATTTTGTGGGGATACAAGTCAACCCACCATATGCCTCAAGGGAATGAAGAAGAATCCAAGGAACTGCAGTGTTCCTACTGAGAAAAATAAGAGTTTGACAGTGAAAGCATGAACGGTGTTCTGTGAATCAGAGTTGGGTAGAAGAGCTATTCCTTATGAAGATGATAACTCACTTCCTAAATACTGTTTGATTTTACCGTTCAAACTTGCCTAAAATACAAGGTATAATAGAATATAATGCCACATAAAATGGGGGAGGGGCAAACTGGAAGAGTAGACAGCAGCGGTGGGAGGGAAATTTACATCACAAAGCAAATATGGGCTGGGTGCGGTGGCTCACACCTGTAATCCCAGCACTTTGGGGGGCCAAGGCAGGTGGATCACCTGAGTTCGAGACCAGCCTGACCAACATGGTGAAACTCCATCCCTACTAAATACAAAAAATTAGCCATCTGTGGTGATGCATGCCTGTAATCCCAGCTACTTGGGAGGCTGAGGCAGGAGAACTGCTTGAACCCAGGAGGCGGAGATTGCAGTGAGCCAAGATTGCCCCATTGAACTCCAGCCTGGGCAACAAGAGTGAAACTCCATCTCAAAATAAATAAATAAATAAAGAAAAGAAAAGAAAAGAAAGACAAAAAGCAAATATGTTGACAAAAATATCTAGAAAAAAATTCTAACTTTGCAATTGGAAATTGTACATAGGAGTAAGCATGGCTTTTTCAATTAAGCATGTCTGTGCCTTTAAAGAGAGACCAGTGCTGCAGGACACTTATTCCTCCTCCCATTTAAGCTGGAACTTTGTATTTGGTGGCCAAATATTTTTTACTAGATTCTTCTATTAGCAAAATTTTTTTATCATGCATGCATAATTATATATTTGTCTATTTATGTACTTTTAATTTGAATATGTTCCTGTTCTAACCCATCATCACCCATACTTTAAAATATATATGTTGAAAAATCACTGGCTAAGGTAAACTCTGAAAGAACATATAAACATTTACAACATAATGATCATTAAATTTGTCATTTAAAGGCTTTCAAATAGGAGGAAGTAACTGTACCTAGCAAAAGTTATTAGTAAAAACTATCCTAGTTGGTTACTTGCCAACTCAATTAACTGCATTACCCCTCTCTTGCAACATATGTTACTGTCTGCTTATATCATCTGCTCATATGCCAAGCAGAGATTAGGTTTGCATTATAACAATGTAGTTTCTTAGAAATATGTCACAAGAGGCAACATCAATATCTCTTTGTAAAGACTCACTGCATAGCTAGGAAAGACCTCTATCTAAGCTATCATTGAATATAAATTTTATGAATGTTTTTAGGAAACAAGGAGAGCACCATTGCAGTATTGTGATTGCAATCACATTCCTTGAAAGGCTGTGGTTGCAAAAAGCTCACCCATAGTCTCCAGTTTTTAGAGGAAGTTGAATTGCCCTCTTTTAAGCAGATTGTGTTTTCTTCTCCATCCACCACGCAGGAGTGTAATACAACCTCACCTGGGTGTAGAGGGATTTGCAGACACAATTCCAATTACAAGGAACAGGATTTGCACACGTAAGGGCTTGCCCAGAGAGCTGTGAATTCACCTTCTAATTTGCAGTGTTGCCCCCAGAGGCTAAGCACGAATCTGCCTGCATATGGTGAGTGTGTGGACGCTTGCGCCCAGTGCACCAGGTGGGAGGTATGTAATGGAGCTCACAGTCAGGGAGGCTGAGCAGATGATTTACAGCTGACGTCTAAGTGCTCCTTAGAGGACCGCCAAGCACTGCACTGAACACCACCAATCACGCAAATCCAGTTGTGGTAAACAGGCTTGGCATGAACAACAGAAATAAAATATGCTAATCAGCTGTTCTACTCCATGAAAATAAGTCAGCAGGGAAGGAATTGGGGAAAAAAAGCCACATCTTTAAGACTTTGGAGAGGGTTTTGGTTAATTTTTTACATTTCTCTCTAGCTATAACTTCACTGATATTTTTATCCTATTTACAACATAGTAATGTTTTATAAAACTACCCTCTTCAATGGTTTTTTTTTTTTTTTTGAAATCTTCAAATCCCCTTCTATGTCACCAGAAGTTAACTAAGGCATCTGAATAAATGTATACATTTATATAGTGTCTAGTTTGTTCAATAATCTCTACAGGATGCAGTGTAGTGTAATGGTTAAGTACAACAGGGCTGGCACTCGGCAGCCTGGGCTCGAATCCTGCCTCTACCACTTCCTAGCTGTGTGGCCTTGGTCAGATTTCTTAAACTCTCTAGGCTTCTGTTTCCTCATCTACAAAATGGGATTATAACAATACCTGGTTTTTAGAATCACTGGGAGGGTTAAATAAGTCAGTATAAGCAAAACTCTTAGTGTAGTACCTGGCACATAGTAAGTGCCCAGTAAATGTTAGCTACTGTAACTCACTATACTGTCTGTTCATCTTTGACATGGTAGTTGTATTATTAACAAATACAATATTATAAAATCTGAGTAACCAAGCCAAATACTCTGATGGCTTGTAATGGGGGCTAGGAGTTAGAAGCATTTAGAAATAAGATAATTTTCATGGAACTATTAGAGGCTTTGCTTTTTTTTTTTTTTTGCAGTTGGAAGAACATAATTATGAATCCTAAACATCATTAAAACAATATAGTATATAATACTTAGCTTATTTACATGAGCCTTTCCTTTCTGATCTGCACCAACACTGTCATTAGTGGATCCTTTACTGTACATCCCTAGCTCATCACCTTGATTACTCAGGCTTGAACACACAAAATGCAAAGATGCTTCCATGGTGTAGTAGTGGTGCTCTGACAGCTTTCATTTTTCATTATGGCAAATGTGGACAAGGTGATACAAATTTTATTTACCAATGAATTGAGTCTTTTGTATCTAGCTGGCCTTAGAAATGAATAGCCCTACAGGAACAACAACAAAAAACTCCTGTACATTTTACTATACTTAATGAAGATGCAAACACAGGCTTGCCTAGAGAACAGAGAAAGAAGAAGACTGGAAGTGAAAGACCTCAATTCCATATTTTCAGCTCTTCATGACTGTGAACAGTCATTGGAGAATGTAGCAAATACTTGCTCCTTTTCACTTTAAAACTGAAGTGGTAAAAATAAACGAGTCAGGTGCGTGGGGAGAAAGAAGTAGAGAATAATACATAAATTATCAGATTAGCTTTAATAAGAAAAATATGTATGTTCTGGGAATTTCTCAAGTGTGTGCAGAATTCTAATATTAATACCAGTCAAAGAATGGACACTTCAGTGTCACCATGATAATACCTGGCACATTTGGAATCTTCAAAGGTTTCATATTTATTTTATTTATTTATTTGTTTTGGGACAGAGTCTCACTCTGTTGCCCAGGCTGGAGTGCAGTGGTGCGATCTCGGCTCACTGCAAACTCCAACTCCCAGGTTCAAGTGATTATCCTGCCTCAGCCTCCTGAGTAGCTGGGACTACAGGCGCCTGCCACCACGCCTGGCTAATTTTTTGTATTTTTAGTAGAGATGGGGTTTCACTGTGTTAGCCAGGATCGTCTCGATCTCCTGACCTTGTGATCTGCCCGCCTTGACTTCCCAAAGTGCTGGGATTACAGATGTGAGCCACGGTGCCCGGCCAAAGGTTTCATATTTAATCTTATGAAGATTTGATTAAAGATAATATACATAGAATATTAATTGGGTTTTTAACAACATGGCATGCACTCTATCCAATTTCATTATATTCCCCATAGTGAAACAACTTTATGGCACTTGAACTTTTATCCACAAAATATAGAGTTCCAAGCCTAACTTTGTTTTTGTATCAAATCTTTAGCAAGTTTTAAAAAATGTGAGTAAGTGGAGCATAGAACACAGTAAGAAAGGTTTCAAGATTTGTTTGGCCATCACTGAGATTACACAGATAAAAGAAGATATCCAATGTAAGACACCAAGATGACTTCATTAAAAAAACATGTTCACAATGACAACAATTAACATTCCTCAAATCCCCATGAACAAAATATCAACCCTATGTAAGTAAACCATTAAGCTCTATCCTCTAAAGGCGTGTAGTACAATTACTTCTTTTATTGGCGTTAAACATGCGAGCTTAGCCACGATAAATTAAATCAGTCATACATTGTTCATTATATCACAACTATCAATGGAAATTCTTAATATTCCCAGATGTTTCTGTCAATAGAAGTTTGTAATTAATGATGACAAAACAAAACAAAGATCCAAAATAACTTCATACTCAACTCTCAAAACATTTAATATTCATCATATCATGAATTCTGTGAGGCAAATATTTTAACACTTTTTTACTATATTCCCTAAGGGATTAAGGTATTAAGTTTTTGTTTTAATTATAATATGTAGCAAGCCAATTATTATAAAGAATAAGGCAGTAAATGAGATCACACCGCTTTATTGGTCCTTTGATAGTACTGAAACCTGAATGTTTAGATGCAGAAAAATGTATAATGAGGACTTGTTGAAGAACTCTCTCAAGTGAGGAGGTAGTTTCATTAGACTAAAAATAATAATAAAATTAGAACTACATTTATTGATGCTTACTATATAACTTGGATTTTAAAAAAATCCTCACTGCAACTCTGTGAAATAGCAGCAGCAGTATGGCAGACATGGCTTATATTGGCTAGAGAAAGCTGATTGTACACATCTCTTCCCAAGATCCACCTGTCTCAGCCTCCCAAAGTGCTGGGATTACAGGCATGAGCCACCACGCCTGGCCCCAATCATAATTCTAAAACAAAAATATCAAAAAGAGTTCTATGAGGAAAAACTAAAACTTAGCAATGTATTATTATCATCATCATCATCATTAAAAAGAAAAATGACTTGCTGACTTCTGGTCAACTTCCTCCAAGTAATCAACATAACTTTGCTATGAAAAGTTCATGACACCTTGAGGATAACTCTACCATGTTTTTAGCTTTGTAAAATTTAATAACAGGAATATGTATATAAAATGCAAAAATAACAAATATAACAAAAATAACAACAAAAATCTTATATCCTAGTTGAGGACAAACAATATTAAAGCACAAGACAGAAGATAATTGCCAATTTACAAATGCTAAAGTAATGACAGAGTAGGATGTATTCTCTTCTCCTTGCATAAAGTGAGGAGGGACTTTTAAAATAACAGTTTCTTTTTTTCTGACATACACAGTTATTATGATTGAAGGTACTAAGATTCCTAGAAGTTGGTGTTAAACTACACTTTCAATTCTCTGTGAAATCTTATCTCAAGCAACTACAAATATTATTCAAGTTTTTTAAAAAAATAATTGTCTCAAATCCCTGGTATACTAATAGGCTCTTGGGGTTCAAAATTAGGAAAGAATGCAACATACTACAAATTATTGGATTATCATCAGTGCAGGGATGGGAAGGGAAGAGGTGGGACTTCAACAGGCCTAAAGGTTGGCAGAGCCTATTCTATGAATCACAATATTTGGAAATAGGTAAATTTTAGGTGTCTCAGTAATAGGTATATTTTAGAGAGTGGCACGCTGCCTGACTATACACTAGGTAACATATAGTTGCTGCAGTAAGGCTGGCCATTTTGAATCAGGGAAACTCCTGCTCACCAACAGGAAAAACCTGTTTACATTCCAAAGCAAAAAGAGAAGTTCCACATACAGGAGTTGTCAACAGTGTCACATATTGCAAAGAGACCCAGAAAGGTGAGAAATTAAAAATAGGTCATCGGATTTGGCTCATAGAATGTCACTGTTGACTTTTATGAAAGTAAAATTAATACTATGATGGACAAAAGAAAGCTTTATAATAAGTTGCAAAGTGGTGAGTAGAAGATGAGGAAGTGAAATTACTAAGTGTAGTATTTTTACATAAAGTTTGGTGATGAAGGAAAGCTGGGAGGCATGATGATAGTCTTAAGGCAATGTAAGATCAACTACAGGGTTTATTTTTTGGTTTTGGTCTTTGGAGGATGTTTGTAAGCTAAAAAGAAGCAGAAGAGAGGAAGAAATTAAAAATAAAAACATAGAAGTATGCAAAAATAAGGTGAAGCTTTGCCAGTGGAGGGCTTATGAATGAATTTGGTGGCTGCCCATCAGCTACAGCTCACTGTGGTCATAACTCCAACCTCTCTTGGATAAGGTCAAGATGTAGGAAATCAGAGGAGAGTGAAATAAAACAAGTATAAATTTTCTAATTAAAGAAGGAAAAAGCTAAGATTATTCCGGTAGTACAGAATGGCTGACCTTTCAGTAAATGGATCTGAGTGCTTGGCTGCCAGTAAATTTGAAATATTGCAGCATTATCTGAGTATTTGTATGTGATTGCAGTTGATAGATGTTCATAGTCTTCAGGTGGATAAAAGGCAGTTGTAGCTGGAAATTAATTTGTAATTTTGGTATTGGCCATCCTATTATAGAACTAGTCTCCTCCATTTATGCTTTTGTCTGTCTGTCTATCTATCTATCTATCTAATCAATCTATCTAATCTATCTATCTATCTATCTATCTATCTATCTCTATCTATCTATCTATCTATCTATGCATCTTCTCAATCTTTCTCCCTCTCTGGCTGTCTCACCCCATGTTCTTCCCATCCCTGTCTCTCTGTTCCTTTCATTCTCATGCCTCTTTGTTTTATTTTTTCCATTTCTCTTTTAGTGTTTTCACCTTTCAGGTTCTCTGATGGTTCCCACTCATACCTCCAGTGCATGTCACATGATGGGTCTTCATTACTTTTCTAATGAAATAAAAAAATTTAATTTCATGCCGCAAAGTCTTCCTCTAAAGTCAAATATAATGAAACAGAAAGCTGAGAAAGAACAGAAATCTAAGCCTTGGATGTCCATTGGCAGCCAGGACACTGTCTTCCAGCAGCTAGGTGACAGGAGCAGATGGTCTAAAGGTTGATAAAAACACTTGATTTGTTGCAAAATAGGCAGGAAATCAGAAAATGGACATGGCTCTTCTCCCAGTAGAAGAATGTAAGGATTACTTAGGGAGAGCCACATACTGAAGAGTGACCATCTATTCAAGTTCATCTCAACAGTTACTGGGGGTCAGAATGTCCAACAGGCTAGGCAGCCAGAGCACTGAAACAGGCCAAACACCAAGAGGGCAAAAGGAAGAAAAGCTTTAAGAGCTCAGTCATCTACTATTAAGACAATAAAGCTCAGCAAGAGAGACTGAAAAGAATAAGCCACAATGTGGGCCAACAGCAATGATCAGCTTGGCAACTCTGAAAAAAAGAGGTGGATCATTTTGAGTGAAGGTGTCAAGATGCTTATGAATCTAAAAAAGACATGAAGCATAAAAGCAAGAGGAATAATTATAATCATTATAGTATCTTCAAAAGACAATTTTGACACATGCACCATATGAAAGAATCATAGAATGTTAGAGCTGGAAAGGACCCTGGAAGCATCTGACCTAATCTCCACCTTTTACAGGTAAGGAAATTAAAGCCCAGAAACACGAAGTGATTTGTCCAAGGACACAGAGGTCATTAGTGAGAGAGAACGAACTGGAATGCAGGTCTCCAAGGCCCAGGTTGCTATTCCAAAAATCCTTTATCCGTGCAATGGGAGTAGTTTTTTTAAACAGCCTCACATCAGTTTTCTTAACCACATCTTCACATCAGTTTTCTTAACTACATCTTCACAAGACACTAACCCTTGGAGTTTTAAGGAAGAGTTTTATAAAAAGCTTTGGAATGGGGCTTAAAGAGAGGGCATCCAAAGGACCCCAGGTGCATTCAGGACATTTCCTAACCTGAATCTCCTCTGAGATTAGTAAAATGGACATTATTAGCCCCATTCTACATGTGAGGAAGTTTCACTCCAAGACCATATGATGGAATAACATCTTAAATTTCACATGAGATAAATCCTTTGCAATCAATTTTTTTTATTTATTTGTTTTTTTAGAAAAAAAATCCTCTAAGTTTTGCAGCATTGGAAAGAATCACTGTTTTGTTGGCTGAGCACCAAATGAGGTAGCAGGCTTTCAGGAGGACGACATGTTGCACAAAACAAATGGACTTTAAACAATACACTTTAAACAATAAAGTTACACCCAGCCTGGGGATGCTCACACTACTGGAGCCATGTGAGAACTCAGACAAACTGAAGGAACAGCAGATTCACATCTTGCTTTTCAACTTCACTCAGAAGTGTGTGCTCTCTAGATGGGCAGGTAGGTAGGATCACTCACATCATTTACTTTTTACTCTTCTGTCTCCGTCAACCGTAATTGAAATCTCGTAACTTAAACACATCTATGATGCAACTTTAAGCGACTAGCCCAAGTTCACATGGCTAGTGTCATCTCAGACCTATACATATGTGGTATCATGAAAAAGTTAATAAAAAGTGTTTTTTTTTTTATTATAGTAAGAACACTTAATACGAGGTCCACCCTCTTTAACAAAATTTTAAGTGGCCAGTGCAGTGCTGTTGACTGCAGGTTGTACAATGCTGTGCAGCAGACCTCTAGAACTTACTCACCTTGTATAACTAAAACTTTATACCTCTTGAACAGCAACCCCTATTTCCCCCGCCTCCTAGCACCTGGCAACCACCATTCTATTCTCCACTTCTGTGAGTTTGACATTTTTAGATCCCGCATAGAAGCGGATTCATGCAATATTTGTCCTTCTGTGACTGGTTCATCTCACTTTGCATGATGTCCTCCAGGTTCATCTGTGTTGTCACAAATGACAGGATTTCCTTAAATAAGCAACCTAACTTTATACCTTAAGGAACTAGAAAAAGGGCAAACTAAGCCTAAAGTTAGCAGAAGGTAGAAAATAAAGATTGGAGCAGAAATAGAGAATAGAAAAACAATAGAAAAAAACAACAAAACTGAGTTTGGCTTTTAAAAATAAGTAAAATGGACAAACCCTTAGCCAGACTAATAAAAAGAGAAGACTAAAAAAAATTAGAAATGAAAGAGGAGTCACTACAATTGATGCCACAGAAATGAAATGGGTAAGAGACTATTATGAACAATTATACACCAACACTGACTAACCCAAAATAAATAAATTATGTGAAATCCCATCTCTACTAAAAATACAAAAATTAGCCAGGTGTGGTGGCAGGCACCTGTAATCCCAGCTACTGGGGAGGCTGAAGCCGGAGAATTGTTTGTTGAACCTGGGAGGCAGAGGTGGCAATGAGCCGAGGTCATGCCATTGCACTCCAAACTGGCCAACAAGAGGGAAACTCTGTCTCAAAAAAAAAAAAAAGAAAAGAAAAGAAAAGAAAAAAGAAAGAAATTCTTAGAAACATACAAGCTACCACGATTGAATCATGAAAAAATAGGAAATTTGAACAGACCCAATAATGAAAAGAAAATTGAGCTAGTACTTAAAAAATTTCACAACGAAGACAATCACAGGACCAGATGGATTCACTGGTGAATTCTACCAAACGTTTAAAAAAGAAGTAATATCAATCTTTCTTAAATTCTTGCAATAAATTGAAGAAGAAGGGATAATTCCAAACTCATTTTATGAGGCCAGCATTACCTCGATACCAAAGCTAGATGAAAAAGTATTACACTAAAAGAAAACTACAGGCCAATATCCCTAATGAACATAAATGCAACAATCCTAAAACAAAATGCTAAGAAACAAAATTCAACAGCTCATACAGGATCATATACCATGATCAAGCGGGATTTATTTTGGGGTGGCAAGGATAGTTCCAACAAACACAAATCAACTGACGTGATATACCACATTAACAGAATGAATGATGAAAATCACATGATCATCACGATAGATGCAGAAAAAGCATGACAAAATTCGAAATTCTTTCATGATAAAAACTCTCAAAAAACTATGTACAGAAGGAATTTACCTCAATACAATAAAGGCAATATATAAAAAGCCCATAACTAACATCATACTCAATGGTGAAAACCAGAAAGCTTTTGCTCTAAGATCAGGAACAAGGTAAGGATGCCCACTCTCACCACTTCTATTCAGCACAGTACGGAAAATATTTATTGTGAAAGGCAAAGTGTGGGAAACCCTGCACTTATAGTTAAGGTACTTTGATATAACACCTAAATCTGATATTTGAAAGCCATGGAACCTTTGATCAATGTACCTAACCACTTGATTTCAGTTTATCTGCAAAATGAGATTATTACTAATATTTTATTGACAGTATGTTACATGGATCAACTGAGATAATGCCAGTTAAAATGTTTTGTAAACTGACAACCATAACAAAAGCAAGAATTATTATTTTAAAATATCAGTTTCTGTCTTTGAACTAGTCCTGGAAATGTGATAAGCTTCCCAGCCTATTACTAAGCAAAGAATAAAGACGATTTCACCATATATAAAAGAGCACTACAGCTTTAATACAACAACAACAAAAACCCAGGTTAAAGTTGAGAAAAACATATCAAAACAGATTTGCTTTGCCTTTCTGGTTCTCCCAAACCAAGCTAAGGTGCAGTTTGAGGACTTGCTTTCGGGTATGTTTGACAGCAAGCATGACCTGGCTTCTCTTTAGGGATGGATATAGCTTTGGTAACCCAATTTTTTAACTGCATCGTTAATTATATTTTCTGAAAACTAGATATTTGTGATTGTGCTCCTGACATCATTTGGACCCCAATAAATCATTTAGGTAATCAAAATAAATAACTAAATGGTTATTTTTCTTATTTTTGTAATTTAAATCAAAAGAATAGTTGTAATTAGAACACCTATATTTCTGACAGGCATCCCTATCAGAAATATTTTTATAACATGTATCCCAAGATGTCTTTATTTCAGAAAATAACGCACTAATTACTGTACCATTATGTGTATTATAAACATACCCCAAATTAGAAATCCTCAAAGGATGAAATCATGAATAATATATAGGTAGAAGTTCTAATATTTTCTTTACATCATCCAGTGGATCATCCCGTCTGCCCTCTATCACGGCTACACAGCCTGCTCCTACCCTGACATACACACTCTAGAGACACAGAATTAGACAGTGCTTTGTTTGTTAATTAATTAGACAGGGAATCATTAGCTATCCTATTTACTGCCCTAACAGATCAATACGTTTCATGGATTAAACACCAGGAGATATGTAAAATGTAGTTGTATTGTTTAAAATTAAGTAACCCTAACCAAAAATGAGACCTGTTAAGACTGAAATTAGATTACTTCTATCTCACAATCATCAATGAATAGATGTTACATGAGTTCTGCAACAGCTGAATAAGCGACAGTTAATATTTACCTGGAGCAATTTAACTAAACATTTCTGTGTGGATCTTGTTACAAAGTAAATATTATTTATGTGCTGTTATCCCTGCACAGAGTGCAGTCAAACCATGAAACAGTACCTTCATTTAAAAAGAGAAACTCAATAAACCAGACCATTTATATTTCCCAGTTTGATAATAGTTCCCCAAAATGTCAACCCCTAAGAGAAAGATTAGTTCATTATATTGCCTTACTAAAAAAAAAAAAAAAAATACAGGCTATCTGTCCTTGGGGCATAAAAATATGAAGTCATAGAAGACTCGTGCTACTTTTTGTTTTGGAATATATATTACAAACTATTTCCAATGTACTGGATCAAAACTGTGGAGGAGCTTCCTAAGCAACTATTAAACTTACGTAAGAAAAGAATAAAAATTTAAGTGGGAAAATCTGAAAGTATTTCCTAGAAGAAAAATCAATATTCCTTCCATTGAAATAAACCCAAATTAATTTGGGAGTCAGAATTCTTACCTTTAAATATGCTATTTAAAAAATCTTGGTGTTGTTCCTGATTTAGCTTATTTTCCTCTGTGCCATCCTGAAATTTAATCTCTCCTTGACTGCAGGAGGCTACGATGTTTAGTAATCATACAAGCGGATATACTCTTTATTTCATTTTACAGAATAGTAAGAGAGAAAAAAAAAATGACCGATTTTTTTCTGTGATAAAACAATGTGTACCAATCACAAACTGCCTAATTCATATTCCAAACCAGAGCAGACCCCAGGCAACGCTGTGAAGTCAGCCAAATCCATCCACTGTGTCCTCTCACCTCCCTTTTCAAAGTCTTTTTTCCTCCTGGCGCCAAATGCCCTCCTGCTCTGTCCAAGTGCTCGACAAAATTCAAAGCTCTATTTTGAGAAGAAATTTGGCCCTTTCCAAAGGCACCCCTAAGGCCACCTCCATGCATAAGTAGATGGCACTCCATATGAACACGAATACAGAGAGCTCCTGGATTTTCACAATGAGGTGCCACCTGCATCTATGCAACCTAAAACACATGGATCTCTTCTTAATCAGTAAAATAGGATATTGGGAACCAATTTGGAAATTCAGCCTCAAACCGAGCAAGCTAAACATTTGGTTGAACCATCTGATATACAAAGAAAGCTTCCCAGGGCCATGTTAATATTTTTAGGCTTCCCAAACTCTATGTCTGTGTTAAGATAAGTCAATTTAAAAGGCAAAATAGTATTTTCTAAACCTACCTCCATATAGAAATGAATATATTTTGTTAAGTTTTATTGTACAGAAAACGTAAAATGAGAAACTCCATCTGAAAATTGTTTCCACATCATTTCAGAATCTTCATCTACTAAGAAATTGTCCTTAGTTTAATTATTTGTGCCATAAGTCTCTCCCAGAGTTTAGTGCTAGGGAAAGTCTGTCCATCCAGATCACCCTCCACTAATCAGACAGGACTAAACAACAATTATAATCTTTCCTTTTTTTTCCCAGTATGCTATGGAATTCAGAGTTAAATTTAAAATCTCCAGCTATGATCTTGGCTTTGGCTATTTCTCTCTTAGGTCTTTCAAACGCTTCGCTTTATTAATTCTGAGACTGTTAAACAGTACATATATATGTTATTTAGGATCACTTTTTACTGAATCATGCCTTTTATACTCATGAAATGTTCCTCTTTATCTTTTGTAATAACCTTTGTCTTGACATTTTGTTTGGCTATATTAATATAGCCAAATAAAGTTTTTACACATATTGTTTGCAGAGTATATATTTTCACTTTCAATCTATTTGCTTTTTTTCTAATTAAAATGCACTTCTTGTAACAAGATACACGTGGACCTTGGTTTTTATATCCAGTTTGAAAAATATGCCTTTTAATTGAAGTGTTTATTCTTAGTGTAATTATCGATATGGTTGGGTTTAAGTTCAATGCTTTTTATTTGTCCCCTCTGTGTATAAAGGGTTGGGGGCAAGTGGTAATCTTACAAATTTTGTGAAGTGTAGGATGGGGAGTTTCAAGTTGTAAAGTAAGAAGTTCAAAGTGTGAAGAAGGATGTGTACAGGGTCAGGTGTGAAGTGATACAATAAACAGGCACCTTAAGCCCCACATTTTCAGGTTGTTTGTCTTTCTTTCTTTTAGGAAATTACAAGGATTAAAAACTCACTATTCTTAATATTCACCCATTTTTATACCATTTCCAGTGCTCTTCTTTATACCTTTTTTTACTTCATATAGATCTAGAATTTCACCTACTATTATCTCCCTTTATCTGAAATAATGTTGTTTAGAATCCCCTGTTGTACAAATCTAATGAGAAAGGATTATTCCAGCTTTCACTTATTCAAAAATATCTGTAATTTTTATTTTGAGGATATTAGGATATTTATGATGCATATAGTGTTCTGGGCTTACAGTTTTATTTTTCTTTAGCAATTTAATAGTGTCACCAAGTGTCCTGGCTTCCATTGTTTCTGATAAGAAATAAGCACTTTAATTTATATGTAAGTTATCTTTCTTCCTCTGGCTGCTTTAAATATTTTATCTTTAGCTTTGATTTCTCATTGGCTACAGTGTGCCTAGTTATGAATTTCTTTGTGAAAAAACACTGCATGACATTTGCTGAGCTTCTTGAATTTGCAAATTAATGTTTTTCAACAATTTGAGACATTTTTAACCATTATTTTTTCAAATATCTGTATATCCAACTTTCCTTCTCTGTTTCTGGAAGTCTTATTCTTCATATTTTGGACCATTTCATATTTTCCCATAGATCCCCGAAGTCTTTCTTCAAACTCTGTCCCATTTGGTCTGTAGATTCAGTAATTCCTATTGACCTGTCAAGTACACTGATTCTTTCTTCTGCCATCCTCATATGCTTTTAAGATCATCCAATGAATCCTTCATTCCAGTTTTTGCACTTTGCAGGTCTAGAATTTCGGTTTGGTTTTTTTGTTACAGTTTATTTTTCTCCTAAGATTCTCTATATATGCTAAACTCAGACCATGCTTTTTTTTTGTGCTTTGAACATATATTGCTTTAGTTCTTTGTACCTATCTATAATATCTTTAAAGTCTTTGTTAAATTCAACATCTGGGCCATCTCAGGACTGGTTTCTATTGAATGTTTTTTTCTTGATGATGGGTCCCGCTTTCCTGTTTATTTTTATATACATATTATTAATGATACAATATAGAGAATCTGGTTTCAGTTTTTTTTCCTGAAGAGTTTTGATTACTTTTTGGCAGGCAGTTCAACTACAGGCTGATCAGCTTAAACCTGTGTGAGCTCTGCTTTATAAAATCTTTGCTAGGATGGATCTCTAGAATGCCCAGTGAATTTCCTAGGTCCCTCTAACGTGGCAAGATTCAGCATCCAAGCTCAGTCATCCTTGAGGATCTCTATCAAGCACTGGTAATTCTAGAGGAGGTCTTACTCTTGGTCATGTCCTTATTGCCAAAGCATGACCCTCCTGGCCTTCTGGTATCTCAGCTAGATGCCCAGAGGTGTTTTCAAGGTACTAACCTAATCTTTTCACTTTGGCAAGACCAGACCTTCAGTGTCCTCCATTCCTACTCGTGCTCTAGTATCTCTATTTTGTTCTCAACCCTGTAGCAGCCATTGTCTGGAAAACATCATGTGGTCTCTTCCTACATGTGTGCAGCTGAGCCCTGAATCAAGAACTCATGAGCAATATCCATCCACGAAGACTTCTGCAGTCCTCCTGCTGAGCAGCTCCCTCCTGGTTCCTAGCTCCATAGATTCCTGCCAATTCACCTGCCTCGAATTGTGATCTCTGCCTCTTCATCTCAGCAGGACCACTGTGCTTTTTCTGGACTCCTGCTCACTGCTCTGCAGTTAGGAAACTGTCTCAGGCAGAAAACAAGGGTGATCATGAAGCTCACCTTTCCTGTTACACTGCCTGTTGTCCAGTAAGTAAAAACCCAATCTATTTGGTCCAGTTTTAAGATTGATTATGGTGGGTTATCTAGTCAGGTACCAGTTGGCTAAAGAGGAAGTGCCTCAGGGTTAAATTTAGTACTGAATTAAAGTAATTAACTGAAGAATTAAGGTGTACCTCTAGCTCTTTTTCTATTTATTTTTTATTCTTTCGAAAAGAATAAATGAGTGAAAAGAAACAACTTTTCATTCTTTAAGAACTATCTTTTGTAATTATTTTTATATTGTAAGTAGTTGTTCATAAGTGAGGAGCGACAGATCACAAATAAATAATAGCAACCAAATTTATATGTTACTACTTATCATACTGTTTTCAGTGATATAAACACTAAAGTGACACGTAGATCACAAAATCTTTAACTACCAAGAACGTATTTCCCAAGCAAGAGACTATATTTGCCATATTAATAGGACAGTCATGGATTTTTAGGTCTCTAGTTTCAGAGGAAGCATGACCACTTTGCCTCAGTGACTTGCTTGTTTACTGGCCTACTGCAGACCATGGAGGGCAGGAGTGGAGAGGCAGCAGAGAACGAGCTAGTCCATTAAATGCTGACAACAGCAAAGGGTCACAGACAACTCTTGTGGGAAATATTTTTATTTTAGGCCTCAGGTATAAAGTATGAAGAGAATACGATGAGAGAGAGAAGGAGAATGGAAGAGCAAAACAACATTTTGGCAACCACTATTTCACTAACATGGTATCAGTTCCCCTTTGGAAGACAGGGCAATCCTTGCTTTGCTCATTGGTGTATTTCAAGATTTCTTTATTTCTGGAGACCTACCAGAGATTTTAAATAGTAGAGTCTATATTAGAAATATTACATTCATTTTACTATTATGCAAAGTAAACCAATGAGATATAATGCTAATTATTCACATGATCACTTATTACATTCTATCTACAGTATATGAATATATTTTTGACTAACAAATTCCAAATTCCAAACATCTTAACAGACTACATTTTTGAAATCCTGGTCAAACATTAAATATAGATTGGCACTATACTTAACAGATATTTAATGTGTTACACCAGAAAGATGCTAAATATCAACTGTAATCTAAACAAACTGAACAATGAGAACACATGGACACAGGAAGGGGAACATCACACTCTGGGGACTGTTGTGGGGTGGGGGGAGGGGGGAGGGATAGCATTGGGAGATATACCTAATGCTAGATGACGAGTTGGTGGGTGCAGCGCACCAGCATGGCACATGTATACATATGTAACTTACCTGCACATTGCGCACATGTACCATAAAACCTAAAGTATAATAATAATAATAATAATAATAATAATAATAATAATAAAAAAAAACAAAAAACTACCAAGTGGATATAAACCTATGACTTGCTTCTGAAATGACCACGGCAAAAGAAAATATACATAAGACTTAGGGATTTTTTTTCAGGCATAGTCTGGAAATGTCAAAGATTGCAACCAGTTAAAACTCAAAACCCTGAATCTCTCTTTCATAATTGATGAATGGAAATCACCTTGGGACCTGCTAAATGAAATTTCCTTGGAGAAAGATGATTCTGAAACGATTCAAGAGAATGAAATTTCCTTGCAGTAAGATGATTCTGAAGAGATTCAAGAGGCTTAGGGCATAATTCATATTTTAAGCACATGTGAGAGACAACCCCCAAGAGTCAATGCAACATCACAGAAAAGCCACTTCCCTGCAAGCATTCTTGAGGAAGCAATCTAAAGACAACATAACAACAGGAATTCCCAAGTAACCACTATGTTCTTGTTGCAGGGTGGAGATTTCTTTGTTTGATTATGTACTCCTAAGGGGCTACGAATTCTAGTTTCTGTCTTTCACTTTCTCTAACAATTGGTCATTACTGATACTTTTTTTAGGATTAACTTGTATGGAAAGATGAAAAGAAAGGCATTTTATTACGGGATTCAATTAAGATGAAACGTTAGAATGTGTCTTTTTTACCCCTGCAAATACATTAGCTTCATCCTCTAAACACAGATGTCTGTGAAAGGCCATACACAAGGTGAGGCTCACACAAGATAAAGATATGGAGCATTAATTTGGGGATTTATCATATTGTTGAAAGCTCTGAACACACACACAAATAAAATTACTATTTTCCTCAATCACAGTTACCTCCTGTCCTTGCAAAAGTATTTATTGGTCTATGCACTTTTGTTCATGTTTAACTACATATGGCACAAAATACTATCAAATGTAAGTTATTACTATCATTAAGCTTTTATTGCTCTTGTTTCTTCTACTGACATTAGTAATACTTTATATTATAATTACACTAAGCATTAATAGGGTAAAGCCTGATGCATGGTTGATTTTATTTGCACTGTGTGAACATGTGACTTACTAATCTCCATCTAAAAAGTTTGATAATGAGAGCTCTTTTCAGAAATATACTATGTGATGCTTAATGCTAACTTAAAAATTCTCATTCAAAATATAAGAAAATTATCAGGTCACATGATAAAACATCTGCTCTTTTTTTAAAAAAAAAAAGAATGAAAAACTCTGCGTTAAAAAGCACTACTTCAGGCTTAAATTTTTTTTTAAGTCAGTTACTTTCACTTATTGCTTTCTCGATAGAGAAAATCTAACTCAAGGTCACTAACAGCCTCTATGCTGCTAAGCCCTATGGACACTTTTCAGGCTTTACTTCACTTGATTTCTCCATAGCTTTGACCTCCTCACTCCCGCGCCCCTTCTGGAAATGCTCTGTTCCTTGGCCTCGGGGCTATTCCCCTATGCCCTCACCCAGTGTCTTCTATCTTTTACCTGTCTCTTCTCAGGGCTGTTTGCAAATTCCTGTTCTGCCTGTCCCATAAATATTGGTACACCTCAGAATCTAACACACAGCTCACCTCTCTTCTCCCTTTCCCCTGCAGGGTGATCTCATCTACTCCTATGGCTTCACTTGTCATCTACGGAAAACAGTTCATTTCCAGGTTTCCATCTCAGGCCACAAACCTCCCCTGAGCTCCTTACGGTTGTATACTGGACACTTCCATTTGAACATCCCAACATGCCTGCCTCAATTTATCTGCCCGTGATGTGCTCCCTGTCAGAGTGAAGATCATCACTTTATACTCAAGTCAGAAACCAGAGCGTTACTTCTGACCCTTTACTCTCCCTTCAACTCCAGCTTCCAAAATTGTAGATTTTATTTCTCTAATATTTCTTCAGTATATGCACTTCTCTCTATTCCCTCTGCCACCATCTTGGCTTAGCTCTTATTTCTTTCCTGGATTACTGCTGAGTCTCCCTCTTCCATTCCTGACCTTCTCGACTGAATTCTCCAGAGCCCAGAGTGATTTTTCTAAAGTGCAAATTCATCATACGACTTCCCTGCTAAAATATCAAGTCCAACTCCCTAGTATAACCCATAAGACCCTACAAAGTCTGACTCTAGCTTTTTTCTCAGGATTCCATCTTCCATCTCTTCTCCAGCCATCCTAAACTCCTTCCAGTTATTCAAACTGCAGTACTCTCTCCTGCCTCCAGGCCCTCCCTTCTTCCTTCCTCCTCCTCCTTCTTCTTCTTCCTTTTCTCTCTCTGTCTCTCCCTGCCTTTTTTTCTTTTTTCTTTTTTTTTGACAAGGTCTTGCTCTGTACCCCGGCTGGAGTGCAGTGGTACAATCTCGGCTCACTGCAACCTCTGCCTCCTGAGTTCAAGCAATTCTCCTGCCTCAGCCTCCCAAATAGCTGGGATTACAGGCATGCACCAACACGCCCAGCTAATATTTTGTATTTTTAGTAGAGATAGGGTTTTGCCTTGTTGGCCAGGTTGGTCTCGAACTCCTGGCCTCAGGTGATCTGCCTGCCTTGGCCTCCCAAAGTGCTGGGATTACAGGCATGAGCCACTGTGCCCGGCCTAGTCCCTCTTTCTAAAACACCACTCTTTTACCTGATCCCTCAATTTCACACAAGTAAGCATCCTTTATGATTTAGCTGAGAAGAAACTCTGCCCCTCTTCTATCCTCCTAATGTAGGATTTGTTCTTACCCTGACCTTTGCACAGCCACTTTACCCTCAAGCTACCACTGTGACTTAGTCAACATTGTATCTTTGATGTCTACTTTGATAAATACTTATCAAATTGTGGGATATTTATCAATTATTGCTGTTTATCTCCTTCTCCCAACTTCTAGGTATACATATCTCAGAACTGTTCCTGAGAAGTGGCTCATCCAGTAATGTGATGGAGGGGTCACTACCTGCTCTAGAAACAAGAGTAGGTGTTCACTAGAGACCTCACCTGGGGCGTTGACTAGAGGTGTGTGAATGGGGCTCCAACAACGCAGGCTCTGGCACATTGATGGGAATGAACGCATGACAAAAATTCCTTCTTCAAAAAAGTTAGCTCCAACAGATATATCAAAAATTACACAATCATTTGTACCCAGGTTGCGGGGCAGGATATCAAAACACTAGAATTCAGTAAAGAAATAATGTCTAATATCTTTCCCTGTCTTCAAATAGATTCCCATAGTCCTTTTAAAAATATCTGTCTAAATGATTGCTTCCAACAGAATATATGCTTCTGACTGCAGACCTAACCCAGATTGATTTTCTATTATTTACCTATTCCCTGACAAGCAGGCAGATAATCAGAGTTTGGTTCTACTCTTGGTCAATCTTCAAACACCAGACTTGGAGTGAAGTCATAACTCAGGCTTTTACTAACAAAGTGAACCTCAGGCTGAGACCCTAATGCTTATCAATGCAAAGGAAAACAGACATGTCTAAGCTGTTTTGAATTTCAAGCTATGTGTAAACTATTGTTAACTACATCCTCTTCAGACATGAAAAGGAGTATAACTTTATGGCTAAGAGGCTGAGCTCTGCAGTTAGAGAGGTCCAGATCCTAATCTCAGTTAATTACCTGTATGATTTTGGGTAGGTAACTCAAATTCTCCTAGCTTTAATTTTTACACAGATTATATCTCTTTCAAAGTATTTTGTAATAGAATAATTGAGCTAATACACACAAAGTGCTTAACACAATACCTGAAACAAGTGTTAGCTACCTTAATCGTATTGCTACTGTTCCTTCCTCTTATGTTTTACAAGTCAGGCAGAGATAACTGGAGTTATCAAGGGTAGAAAGAACATCTCTGTTTTTAATGTTCTGATGTTTGAATGAAGTGCTATGGGATTGCCTACCACAGTGAGGGAACCAAACCACACTTTCATATTCCACTGGAGGGAATATTCAGTCTTCCTAATGCCAAAACATTTGTTTCACATTTATTCAGAGGAGAGAATGACCTGCCGAAACACCAACAACTAGGCTTCCTGCAACATGTGACTAGATCTGACAGGTGTCTCCATTCCAAACACTGACCAGGCCAGTGGTAGCTAGAACAGATGGCCCAGTCTGCAACATACGCATTTTCATCATTTTGCAGTTTCTCACAGGTGCTGGGAGCGGGTGGGATAACTCAGTGTTTTCTTATGTTTGGATAACCTTGACTGCTGTCTTTCCCACAGGCCAATTTTCTTTTGGACATATTTTAATTTTTTAATATGTGACAACTAAAGCACTGGTAGGAAAAATAAAAACATTTTTCTAAAAACTGATCTTGCACATGTATAATCATGAAGCTGGCTTCTTCCCAGCCATCATTAATTTTTTTTTCTCTTGAGCCATTTTTCTCACCTACATATCATTGCAATGTTTATCAAAATATCACAAAAACTGCTTGTAAGCATTTTCCACAAGCTAGGCTTAATGTGTGTTTAAATACGACATTCCCCCTTTTCTGAAATGAAAAACTACAAAATTACCATCATTCTGCCCAACAGCAGCCAAGGCTGAGCCCACTTGTTCTTCATCTCTGTTACTTCCAGACTAAAACAGATGGCTGATTTAAGAAGCAGGTGATGTTAACATCCACCATCGCAAGTAGAAAGACGGCAAAGCATGCCTAAGTAAAAAAGCTTATACATTCTTGGTGTAATTTATTAGTAGCTTTCATTTAGAACTTGAAAAAAGGTTTAAAACATAGAATAGAATTTTATAAATGCAAAAACTTCATATCTTTTTAAAGCTATTTTTGCTACTATTTTATTTTTAGCTCATCTGTGATGCAGATCATGAGTCATTACCATTATAAAGCTGCTATTTCAAATGTGAGAAAACTAAGGTACCAATAATTATAGACTGTATATATTCAATGTCCAGTTCATTTGTCTAAATTCAGTGGGAGAGTCCCTCCTTTGTCATCATCATCATTATCATTGTGTGTAGTGGTTAAGAGCATGAGCTCTGACAAGGGGGACCAAGGTTCAAATTTCTGCTCCTTTTCTTCTTAGCTGTATGGTCTGGAACAAGATGCTTAACTTCTCTGAGTTTCAATTTCCTCATCCAGAGGCCTAATAAGCACTTAATAATGTATTTCTTCTTCTTTTTTATTTAGACAGAGTCTACCTCTGTCACTCAGGCTGGAGTGCAGTGGCAGTGGCACAATCACGGCTCACTGCAGCCTCAACTTTCTGGGCTCAAGCAATCCTCCCACCTCAGCTTCCTGAGTAGCTGGGACTACAGGCATGTGCCACCATGCACAGCTAATTTTTTTCAGTTTTTGTAGAGATGGGGTTCCACCACGTTGTCCAGGCTGGTCTTGAACTCCTGAGCTCAAACAATTCACCCACCTTGGCCTCCAAGTGCTGGTGTTATAGGTTGAAGCCACCACATCCAGCCTATTTCTTACCATTTATCAGTTACTATTAACGTAATATTAAAGCATGCCAAGGACTCTTTTATCTTAAGCAAACAAACCAACTCCCTCCACCCTCATCTTATTCTAGCTACTGCTCTCTTTTTTCTTTCTTTCAATTCCCTACTACCTATTAAGTGCTCTATCCATTGTAATATGGCTTCTGCTTCTACAAAAACTGGTCTTAACAAGGCCACTGAGCACCACTTCTCATTGCTAAATGTAATGAACATTTTCCATTCCTCATCTTTCTTTACCTCATTAGAGCATTTGACCCTGTTGGTTATGTTATCCTTCTTATAAAATTCTTCCTTTGATTTCAGTGATAACCCTCTCTCTTGATTTTCTTTCCTACCTTACTATGCCTGGCACTTCTGATTTCCTATAAACTCCTCTTCCTCCACATTCTTAACTGTTGGCATCATCATCAGAGACAGAAAGAGCTTTAGGTTCAACAAACCTAAAGCTCTTTCTTTATTTCTGCCCCCCTTCTTGCTGCCCCTTTATGTCATTGACCTACTTCCAGTTCCCTGAATGCATCATGTTGTATCCTGTTTGTCAGCCTTTCAAATGACACTTCTTTTTGTTATGTTCTTTTTCCTCCCTTCACTTGCCCTCTGTATTTGTCCTTCAAAACTCAGCTCAAGCATCACCTTATGCTCCAGCCATTCCAGCAGAGACACCAGATTTGCAAGTGAAAAAGTAACATCATCTTGGATGTTCCACCCTCAACAGATACCTCATGGAACAGAGACAAGCTAACTCAAGAAGCCCTACCCAAAGTAAAACATCATGAATGAATAAACGTTACTGTTTTAAGCAACAAGGTTTTGGATGGTTTACTAGGCAGCAATGGATATACAAAACACCCCCAAGCCCACTGGATTTTAAGCTGCTGAAAGGCAGAATCATGTTTCATTGAATATTGTATTAAAATGAATGCATCCCCTGGTTCATGAAGTGCCAATGAATGAATCAATCAATCAGTGAACCAACCAACGAATCAACTAACCAATGAATGAGCGAGTCCATCAACCAAAGCTCCCTACATGTATTCTTTCTACCTTATTTTAATTAAATGATTCTCTGAACCAAAGCACAGGGAAGCCAACAAAATGAGAGAAAAGGAGAAATAATGAATGTTAACTGGTGTTTCTGGAGCAACTTTCAAATCTAAATCTCTAGCTCTGATCTCTATTATAACTACAGTCTCACTTCTGTTTCCTATAAATATTTGCTCTTAAGTGTGTCCCTGCTCTTCAACCTCAAAATTCAACTTTTACAAATCCGCAAACCAGGGCCTATTTGATCATTCTGGCTATATTACGATGACTCTTCATTCTCTAAATCTCAGTTATCTTTGAATGAGATAATTACTTATCTCCCTATCAATATATCCAGGCTCTAGTTCTCATTAATTTGGGTTGGTAAATTTTATTTTTATTTTTTTGTATTTATCCTGTCCTTTAAAAATCCTCCTGCCTGCTGGTTTTTTGAAAATCTTATCAAAATAGATAAACCGCTAGCTGGAATAATAAAGAGAAAAGAATCAAATAGACACAATAAAAAATGATAAAGGAGAGATCACCACTGATCCCACAGAAATATAAACTACCATCAGAGAATACTATAAACAGCTCTACACAAATAAACTAGAAAATCCAGAAGAAATGGATAAATTCCTGGACACATACACCCTCCCAAGACTAAACCAGGGAGAAGTTGAATCCCTGAATAGACCAAAAACAAGTTCTGAAATTGAGGCAGTAATTAATAGCCTACCAGCCAAAAAAAGCCCAGGAGCAGACGGATTCACAGCCGAATTCTACCAGAGGTACAAAAAGGAACTGGTACCAT
Organism: Pongo abelii; assembly: GCF_028885655.2. NCBI lineage: Eukaryota > Metazoa > Chordata > Mammalia > Primates > Hominidae > Pongo > Pongo abelii. The sequence continues at coordinate 100,563,675 of NC_071991.2, forward strand.
TCCTTCTAAAACTATTCCAACAAAAGAAAAAGAGGGACTCCTCCCTAACTCACTTTATGAGGCCAGCATCATCCTGATACCAAAACCTGGCAGAGACACAACATAAAAAGAAAATTTCAGGCCAATATCCCTGATGAACATTGATGCAAAAATCCTCAATAAATTATTGGCAAACCAAATCCAGCAGCACATCAAAAAGCTTATCCACCGCAATCAAGTCGGCTTCATCCCTGGGATGCAGGGCTGGTTCAACATATCCAAATCAATAAACGTAATCCATCACATAAACAGAACCAATGACAAAAACCACATGATTATCTCAATAGATGCAGAAAAGGCCTCTGACAAAATTCAACACCCCTTTATGCTAAAAACACTCAATAAACTAGGTATTGATGGAACATATCTCAAAATAATAAGAGCTATTTATGACAAACCCACAGCCAATATCATACTGAACGGGGAAAAGCTGGAAGCACTCCCTTTGAAAACCGGCACAAGACAAGGATGCCCTCTCTCACCACTCCTATTCAACATAGTATTGAAAGTTCTGGCCAGGGCAATCAGGCAAGAGAAAGAAATGAAGGATATTCAAATAGGAAAAGAGGAAGTCAAATTGTCTCTGTTTGCAGATGACATGATTGTATATTTAGAAAACCCCATCGACTCAGCCCAAAATCTCCTTAAGCTGAAAAGTAACTTCACCAAAGTCTCAGCATACAAAATCAATGTGCAAAAGTCACAAGCATTCCTAAACACCAATAACAGACAAACAGAGAGTCAAATCATGAGTGAACTACCATTCACAATTGCTACAAAGGGAATAAAATACCTAGGAATACAACTTACAAGGGATATGAAGGACCTTTTCAAGGAGAACAATAAACCACTGCTCAAGGAAATAAGAGAGGACACAAACAAATGGATTAACACTCCACGTTACTGGATATGAAGAATCAGTATGTGAAAATGGCTATACTGCCCAAAGTAATTTATAGATTCAACACTATTCCTATCAAGTTGCCATTGACTTTCTTCACAGAATTAGGAAAAACTACTTTAAATTTCCTATGGAACCAAAAAGAGTCCATATAGCCAAGACAATTCTAAGCAAAAAGAGCGATGCTGGAGGTATGACACTACCTGACTTCAAACTATACTACAAGGCTACGGTAACAAAAACAGCATGGTACCAGTACCAAAACAGATATACAGACCAATGGAACTTACCAGAGGCCTCAGAAATAATGCCACACATCTACAACAATCTGATCTTTGACAAACCTGACAAAAACAAGAAATGGGGAAAGGATTCCCTATTTAATAAATGTTATTGGAAAAACTGGCTAGCTATGTGCAGAAAACTGGAACTGGACCCCTTCCTTACACCTTATACAAAAATCAACTCAAGATGGATTAAAGATTTAAATGCAAGACCTAAAACCATAAAAACCCTAGAAGAAAACTTAGGCAATACCATTCAGGACATAGGCATGGGCAACGACTTCATGTCTAAAACACCAAAAGCAATGGCAACAAAAGCCAAAACTGACAAATGGGACCTAATTAAACTAAAGAGCTTCTGCACAACAAAATAAAGTATCATCAGAGTGAACAGGCAACCTACAGAATGGGAGAAAATTTTTGCAATCTATCCATCTGACAAAGAGCTAATATCCAGAATCTACAAAGAACTTAAACAAATTTACAAGAAAAAAACAAACAACCCCATCAAAAAGGGGGTGAAGGATATGAACAGACACTTCTCAAAAGAAGATATTTATGCAGCCAACAAACATATGAAAAAAGCTCATCATCGCTGGTCATTAGAGAAATGTAAATCAGAACCACAATGAGATGCCATCTCATGCCAGTTAGAACAGCAATCATTAAAAAGTCAGGAAACAGATGCTGGAGAGGATGTGGAGGAAGAGGAACACTTTTACACTGTTGGTGGGAGTGTAAACTAGTTCAACCATTGTGGAAGACAGTGTGACGATTCCTCAGGGATCTAGAACCAGAAATACCATTTGACCCAGCAATCCCATCACTCTGTATATACCAAAAGGATTATAAATCATTCTACTATAAAGACACATGCACACATATGTTTATTGCAGCATTGTTCACAATAGCAAAGACTTGGAACTAACCCAAATGCTCATCAATGATAGACTGGATAGCCGGGTGCAGTGGCTCACACCTGTAATCCCAGCACTTTGGGAGGCCGAGGCGGGCGGATCATGAGGTCAGCAGATCGAAACCATCTTGGCTAACACAGTGAAACCCCGTCTCTACTAAAAACACAAAAAGTTAGCTGGGCGTGGTGGCGGGTGCCTGTAGTCCCAGCCACTCGGGAGGCTGCGGCAGGAGAATGGCGTGAACCCAGGAGGTGGAGCTTGCAGTGAGCCAAGATAGCGCCACTGCACTCCAGGCTGGGTGACAGAGCGAGACTCTGTCTCAAAAAAACAAACAACAAAAAATGATAGACTGGATAAAGAAAATGTGGCACATATACACCATGGAATACTATGCAGCCATAAAAAAGGATGAGTTCATGTCCTTTGCAGGGACATGGATGAATCTGGAAACCATCATTCTCAACAAACTAACACAGGAACAGAAAACCAAACACCACATGTTCTCACTCATAAGTGGGAGTTGAACAATGAGAACACATGGACACAAGGAAGGGAACATCACATACCGGGGCCTGTTGTGGGGTGGGGGACTTGGGGAGGGATACCATTAGGAGAAATACCTAATGTAGACGATGGGTTGATGGGTGCAGCAAACCACCATGGCACATGTATACCTATGTAACAAACCTGCACATTCTGCACATGTATCCCAGAACTTAATGTATTTTTAGAAAAGAAATCCTCCTGCTCCATCATAGTTCACACTCTCATTACCCCACTACTCTAAAAGCTTTCTAAATGCCTTACAAGTTTTAAATGTCTAACAATTAAAATGCTGCATTGAGATACTTACATTTCCAAGTAATGAAGTGTCCAACCTAAAGTGCTTTTATAACTTAAACAATTCAATGTCAGGCTAAGTACGCTTTTTAAAAAAAGAAAAAGAAGAAATGGTGATTATTTTAATCACCATTTTTCTCTTCCAAAAAGAAGTTATATTATTTGTAAGGGTGAAAGTAAATAGATCTTAAAAACAATTTATGTGAAGTGACTACATATTAGAGACCATTATTTTATGAGTTGTGTTTAAGAACAGTACCATTAGAATAGGTGATAGATGATGACTCCACTGAGGAAGCAATTTAAACTTGTTTTTGTTATTCTTAAAGCCAAAATGAAATAGGCAAAAGGAAAGGGAAAAAAACCTACATTGGAACCCCATCTCTTTGGTATACATGAGTTTAACCTTTGTTAATAGGATAGAGAACTCATTATTCATATAAAAAGGAAATGGACAAACATTTTATGCCTGATAAGATTTTTTTTCTTTATGCATCAAATTCTTTAAAGGATATCCAACTGAAAGATATTCTTCATCGTGGGAAGTTTGGAGAAGGGATTTATCCATATGCTAAAATCTATCAAAGCTATTTTGTGATTCTGTACTAACAAAAGGTAACCCCAATTAGCCTTTTTCAATCAAAGGATTATCTTTCATGTCCAAATTAATGCACATCTTGATTTTAAGCAATGGTGAATTATTTGCTTTGTGTGAACATGAAAGTCATCTTGATATTCAGAACAGAAAAAAAGTAATTCTAATTAAGTAAATCCCATAATGTTATAATCTTATCTAAAAAACAGCTGTGAGATAAGTATAGCTGTTTGTGAAGTAACAATTGTGATAACAATTAAGGTCACCTAAATTTATCAATCCCTAATGAAATGTCATATTTTCCAGCCATTGTAAGAATGTATCTCATGGCCAATAATAATTCTATACTCACAATGTATTTGTCTTCATAATAGGTGCTACAGAGTATATACTTTTAGGCAGCCACCACCCTTGAACTCACTTGCTAGCAATCTAGTGAAGATATAAAGTGGACAGGAGGAAATTAAGAAGAGGAACAGATAAATACATGTAGCAGGATAATATACAAATAAAACTATAAAAAGATAATATAAAAACCGGCACAAGGTGATTTTCTGTTTCATGCAAATGTTTATATCCAGATTACTATTAAGAGGTGTTTATTAATTAACAGAATAGTTATTCCAAAGCCTCTGCTTGTTCTCATCCTTGGACAATTTTGGCAATTTAATTGCCAAGGAAGAAGCATATCTGCCTTAACACAAGGTGGCTGCTAAAGAGCTGAAATAGAGTTTGGGGGAATTTAGAAACTACTTCCTCTTCAACTTCAATATTTGACACCCCAGACAGCCTCATGATTTACACCAATCTTGGTGTCGGCTGATTAACAGTTACATGGAAGTGAGGATTAGTTATCTACCTTATGATAGGTCTTACGAGGGTCTTGGTTAACAGACCCTAGCCATTGCACCTGAAAAGATGCAGAACGGAGGTGTCTGCTCCTGGTACAACACAAAAGACCAAACCAAAAGATGAGTTGCAGAAGAGAGGAAAGTTTGCATGGATGGAAGGATACTAACTCAAATATTGGCAACTGAAAGGGAAATTATATAAGGGACATCCAAAGTGCAAACAGAGGATTGGGTCTCCTGTGTAATAAAAATTCAAAAGAAAAATGAGTTGGGGGTGTAACACGATCATGATTTGCAGTCCACTCTGGCTATGGCAGATGGGATGAGAGAATTAGGAACTGGATGTTATATGAGTAAGAGACTTCTGTGGTCAGACATGAGATCAACACAGTCTAGACAAGAAGGGAATACAAGAAATGTCAGATGGGGAGGAGGTGCTCTGTCTTTCCCCTAATTAAAGTGTTTTGGTGTATACATGGGTGTCTTGGTGGAAGGGAAGATGGGTAGTTGGATTTAATGAAGAAGCACCAGAACTGGGAAAGTTCTTCCATTTCCTTACCTTTGACATTTTCAGAAGAGTTCTAGGAAGAATATGTTCATCTCTCATTACATACAGCCATAAAATGGCAAAATAACTAGGATAGAACCAGCCCAGAGAGTTCCGGGGAAAACCCTCAGTGACATGGATCAACTGTGCTCCTTTTGTGCTAGAAGTTAGTGAAAAAACAGTAACTAGCCTCAGACTGCCAGCATTTTCACTGCCTTACCCTGCCCTGTAGGGGCTCTCTATTGCTTCCAGATATCCCTGGACATCATGAGAGTTCTAACTCATCCTCCAGTCTGTCTCAACAATTTATACAAATGCTCTTTCCCCTAAATAAAATTTCCTGGTCTCCCAAACTGACATCTGGACCTGAGCTCTGTATCACCCGAGAACCTGAAATCAAATAAGTATTTATGAAGTGAAGGTATAGAGAGACCTAGAGAGGAATCACAAGAAACTGCTCTTGCTCTCCCCACCTTACCAGCCATCTTTATGAGCCTCTTCCCACAGATGGGGCTTGGACCAAGAACCTGAGATTGGCCACTGAAAGCCACAGGAAATTCCAAAAGCTGAATCAGAAACTACTTTAGTGTTTATATTTCCTCTATGATAGTACACTTATAAACAACTTTTGGCACCACCTAATCCCATCTAATCATTTAACTAGGTTTCTAAGGACCATTTATTTAACATTTTGCTAAAGAGATGGCCTCAAAATCTAGTAAAGAAGACTCCCTGGCAGAGCCACTACTTGCCTGTCCTTGGCCTTCGTAGAAAGTATAAAGATACCCCCATCTCCATCAAGGAAGCCCCATGATGCCACAGCTTGGTAATCCATGAGTGTATTCTCCTAACAGACACAGGCCTGCACCAAAGCACAAGACTCGGCAAGCACAACATGAGCCAGATTTCAGCCCCACTTGTCACGAGGCTTAAAGCACAAACTACACAACACTGCAAGGCAGCACTCCATTTCCCAGATCCCAACCACTTGCAGTACGTCTCCAGATGACTCCTGCTGACCCACCCTTATCATCCTGGATTTCTGGTTCTCAGATCCCAGGAGGGTTCTGACATTCTCAGTTGGCCTGCTGATCACTGACCCCAACTCATGACCTCAACATGCAGAGGACTCATGCACTGCAGCTCCTTGTTCTGACCCTTGTCAACCAGCTCTGTTTCTGACAAGAGAAAATGCAGAGGCCAAAACAGCCAATTATAGAAACTTATCAAGGGTGATTGTGTCAGGAGCAGAGAGACCATTTATGCTATCTTTTAACTATTCTAAACCCTAAGATCCCAGACTACTTTAGAACATGAAAACAATCTATACTTCATGTCATGTAAGTAAAACACTCTTGCTTTTCCGATATCACACTTTTAGGAGGTGATCAGCTTTGCTGGCAGCTCCTGAGCTACACAGGAATGTTCATGGCAAGAAGTTAGCCAATTCTACCCATTGAGAGCACTGACAACAGAGGACAGAAGGTTAGCCACCCTTATTTCTCTGTTGGGAATGCTACCAAGAACTTAATGTGTAACTTACAAGTTAAAGTGCGTAACTCATGGAAAGTGTGAAAAGCCATATACAATTTTATACTTCTGAGAGTCAAGAGGGTTTAGTGAGCCTAGTGTAAGGCTACCGGAGGGAAACCTTTTAACTTTTCAGTCACTGTTGATAGAAACAGGCTTAGATGGAGTCAGAGCCATTCCTTCCCCAGAAGATACTACATCTTTTCCAGCATTATCTTATTCTTTCCACCTGACAGACAGATTGAGAAAGGGGGGCAGGGCAGGCAGAGACTCTGAAACTACAAAGGGGTTTGACACTGTAAATATTGAGGAAGGTTCTGTCAAACAAGTAAGTTTTCCACAGTTATCTACAAAGACTCAAACACTCTCTTGTTAGAGGAAAATAAGACACTATTAAAAGCACCAACCCTAAAACCCTAGCATAAAACCAGGCACTAGAAACATTTTCCCAACCTCCTCCAAGCAGGTAGCACAACACAGAATTTGTGCCAGCTAAAAACGTGACCTTTCCAATTCTGATTTAGTTAGCACTTTTAGTGTGGAGTTCTCTGAACTCTGGCCAAATAGTTACCACCAAATGAATTCTTTTTTCAGTTCTGTGACCTTTTTGTTAATGCACTCCTCCTCTCTCACGTTTGACTTCACTCCAGCCCTTCCATGGCACCTCTGGCAAACACTTTTGCAGTCTGCTCATCACTATGTCTCTGGTTTTCTTCTCCTATGTCTTACAGGTCTTCACCATTGATATTGCAGTTATACCTATGTCTTGGATCTGCATAGGCACTCTGAACTTTTTTTTTAAGGTTTTTCTTTCCAGTTAAGAAAGACTGTCAATTCTTCTCATTGCAGCTTTGGCCCAATGTGTCCATCAGACTGTAGAAGATTGTCGTTGGGATTCACACTATAACAGGGGTCCCCAACTGCAGGGCCACGGAGCGGTAGTGGTCCCTGGCCCATTATGAACCAGGCCACACAGCAGGAGGTAAGGTGAACAGCCTGAGCTCTGCCTCCTGTCAGCTCAGCAGCAGCATTAGAGTCTCACAGAAGCACAAACCCTACTGTGAACTGCCCATGCAAGGGATCTAGGTTGTGTGCTCCTTATGAGACTCGAACAATAAATGTAATGTGCTTGAATCATCCGCAAACCATCCCCACCCCCAACTGTCTGTGGAAAAATCATCTTCCAAGAAACTAATCCCTAGTGCCAAAAAAGGTTGGGGACCGCTGCACTATGATACTCAATTAAGGGGGACACCAGGGCCTTATAGCATTTAAGCAATCAAGCTTCCCCTATAAGCACCAGGACATGGTATGACCCCAGAGCCCTGTCCTGTCTCTGAATCACAAAGTGGGTAGCAACAATTGTAAGTGGAATTACATCCTCCAGGCACGGTGGCTCACGCCTGTAATCTCAGCACTTTGGGAGGCCGAGGAGGGCAGATAATGAGGTCAGGAGTTCGAGACCACCCTGATCAACATGGTGAAACCCCGTCTCTACTAAAAACAGAAACATTAGCTGGGCATGGTGGTGCGCACCTGTAATCCCAGCTGTGATCCCTCAGGAGGTTGAGGGAGGAGAATCGCTTGAATCCGGGAGGCAGAGGTTGCAGTGAGCAGAGATCACACCACTGCACTCCAGCCTGAGCAACAGAGCAAGACTCTGTCTCAAAAAAACAAAACAAAGCAAAAAACAAAAAGAAAGTAGAATTCCATCCAAGTGTTTATTTGCTAGAGAAGACATTAACAACTGACATCTAGCTGGGTCATCATTTTCTCCAAAAAGTCTTCCTCACCCATTCTGCTTGAGCTAGAATAAACTCTTCTATCTTAAAAACAACACTGTTCAGCTTAGACACTTTAGGGCTTATATTAATTGGGATTATATGCATGAAACTGGTTTGTAAATTACAGCATATCATACAAATGTTCTGGTCAGAATGGTGATTCTCATCTTATTGTGCTGCCTATGGTAATTAATGTCTCCTGTGAAGCAGGAGGCCCATTTCCAATGAGTGCACAATGACTCTACATCAGGCTCAGTATTCTCCCGTCTAGCATAACCCCTACTATAATAGTGAGCGTGTTCAATGCTTAAATGGGTGACTCCTCCTGCAGCTTTTACTCCCAGCTTTTTGGCAAATTTCTGCTAGTTCCCTTCTCCTCTACTCCACCTCAGCAACACTTCAAAGGACATGCTGGGCCTTATCCTCACTTGGAATTGTTGTACCTGTGAAGCTTCAACTCCCCACCATCCTGGATCTCCCCACATGCTCCTCTTCTTCCAGCTCTTACCACCTTATCTCATGTTACTATCTATTCATTATTCATTTTTTTCAATAAAAATTGTATCACCTATATGACCACATTGAGCTCTTTGATTTATTTACTTCTCTTAAATTCCATTCCTAATACCCTCAAGCCTGTTTTTTTTCTAACCAGTTCATATCCAATGCACTCTGGATACTTTCTTTCCAGCATTCTAGACACCCTTTCTTCAACCCACAGGAACAGAATGAACAAAAGGAAGGAAGAACATCGTATGTAGGGTAAGACGAAGAATGTGTCAGAGGCACAGAATGGAATTATTGCTGGGAAACAACTGTCCCATCTAAAACTATATTTTTCAGCATCTCCTTCCCTTACTCCAACATATTCAGACAAAGCCATACAACTATTTTTCACTCATATTCCAAATGATGTATTATTCTGAGCCAAGACAGTTAAGAAGCAGTCACACCTTCTTTTCTCTGCTTTCCTTCTTTAATCAGCTGGAAATTGATGTCCAAAGTGACCTTGGAAGCCTTATGGAGAGAGTAGAACCTCTGTCATTCAGGAACCAAATGACTATGTGGAGCAAAGCCTTCCATGCTGACCAAAAACACCCATGATGGGCTGACACACAAGTGAGGACAGAAATTCTATTGTTTACACCACTGAAATTTTACACACACATGTGACAGCACCCACTAATTTCCTAACAAATTTAAAGGGTGAAAGGGAAGATTAAAAACATTTATTAAGAGCATGTGTTAGACATTAGCACTTTTTTCCTCTGTGATTTCATACAATTCTTACCACAGTCATGTGGAAATATATCCACTTTCCAGATGTGTATTAGGGAATATGGGTAACTTTTTTATAACATCACAACCAATTTCTGTTCAGGTTTATTTTGGAGTCTTTAGAGATTTTATATAGCGCTAACACATTTGTAGTATTTTATACTCTGGAACTCATAATATTTCCCAAATATTTGAAAGAACAATTATGAATAGGGAGCATAAAACTCTTATTCAATAATTGGAAAAATACTTTAAGATAAACTTTTATGGTATACTTTAAAATATAATTTCCAGTAGAGACTCATACTATCACTCTGAAACTAGGATCACTGTAGGAAATTCCTGTATGCATGTAGGAAATAACATCTTTCAGACTATACCTATGATCAATCACTAATCTCTATTCACAAATATAAGAGGAAAGCTGATGGCTTAGCCAAAGGGGTCTTTAGTTCTGAGCCTAACACAGAAATTTTGAAAGAGAAGGGACTGACAGGTTTCTGTGACTGATCATATAGAAAGGGTCTTGAAGGGAGGCCAAAAGGAATTCTCTGTACAGCCCAAGTTCATGGGTAGAGGAGAAAAATATATTGCACAGAGAGAAGAGAAAAAAATTAGTTTCTCTTTTCTACTCCCAAAAGCTGTGTTCACAGGTGACTCCACATGAAGATGGAATATAGGGATGCCAGCACTCAGCTAGGGAGAGCCAGACCCCCCAGAAATTCCTATACACGATGCAGAACTCTCAAGTGGGACTCATGAAGTTAGAAGCCCAAGAATGTGTGTATCCAGGCTAGGACTTGTCTCTTTTCTTCCATGTCTGTCTCCAGTTCTTGATCTCCTTTGTAGGGTAATTTTCACAAGGAAATAAAGTTCTTGTCACTTCCTTATTGCATGAGAACTATTAGAAAAACACAAAACTGCATTGGAATATGAATATTGAGAGCTCACTAAGTCTTAAAATGTTTATCTTTCCAATGTTTCCTTAGCCAAATAAGGTAATGCATGACCTTGTTCTCTGAGGAGGCTTACTAGTCATTGAAAGTACAAATGCAAATTTTATATGCCAAAGATCTAATGTATATATAGATATCCAAACATAAATGTACACACACTTAAGCAACCACAGTGTTGGAGAGACCTTTTAAGGCAGTGAGTACTTTTCAAACTTCTTTTAATACCACAGTCCAGAGCAGAGAATAGACATTTTCCTTTGCAACCAAAGACACGCAAGTACACCCTCACATAACCAAAAAAATTCAAGAAACAATACTTATGTTTGTCATGACATGTTTAAACATTAACTGCAGAACAGCGCATAGCCCCCAAAGGTTGAGGATCATTAAGATAGAGTAATGTGTATAATGAATCAGTACCTTGGTTAAGTGATTCCCCACCATAAGAGCGGACTAATATATAAGTAAAACAATCACACAGCACTTATTCTCCTTCCTGTGTTCCTTGAAGAGAAACTACTCTCAGGCATAGCCGAACGCTGAATATAAGGGAATAAATTATAACTTATTAAAATTCCTATTTCAATAACTTCCAAAATTTTCAGTGTGTTAAATGTGCATGTATAACTATTAAAATGTTACTGCTACAAAGTCTTCCTCATGCATTTTCTTTTATTTCAAGAGAAACTAGAAAGAACATTCTTCATCCACCAATCTATGAAACCATAGTTTTACCACATGTTCTACCACCTCCTATCTTTTGAACAATTCAGCATTTCGTTATTCATAAAACTTTTCTAAGTTCTAAAAGATTTTTGACCTATAGTATACTCTTCATTGCAGTAAATATTTTGCAGAAATAGTTTTAATAAACAGCATGCATCATAAATAATTGAAGTTTTAGGCTTTGCCTAGTGACTAAAAGACTCCCCAAACAAATGCAATTTCAAAACACTTAAATCTCAAGCAGTGCGTATTAAATGCCTGACAGTACCCACGCCCTCATTAGTCTAAATAAAAAAATTGAAAACAGATTTAAAAGTGTGCTATTTTTTACTAAAACTGTTAACTTTTTAAAATGGTTTAATGTACGTGTTTTCAAATACGTTCGAAGAATGACATAATGGTAATTCCTGCATTAACGAAAAAAAGTAAATGGGAAGTCAAGTTTTTATTTTCTTCTTTGTGAATCTCCAGTTACCGATTTCATGTACTCAAGTCCTAACTCTAATATGTAGAAAAATGCAGAGGCAGCTGTGGACCAATTTCATAGGGAAATATTAAGGCTGAGAAAGCCCATGCAATTATTAGGATCAAGAGAAAAGCAAATTATGAAGCCTCAAATTTTGTATGTAAGCAGCAGAGAAGCAACCAGCAGTTGGTGTGTTTAATACGAAAAGCCAAAGTAACACTACATCTTTAATGTAATGACCTGACCTCTGCCTTAAGCACTCTAATGCAGAGCCAAAATCATACACATTTACCCTGCTCATGCTCTGCTCTGGCTCAACCATGTAATCTTTACATAATGTGTATATTTATTTTTTTATTTGACAGGAGAACTTCATCTGTAAACTTTCTTGACTAAAATCAACTTGGCACCAACTCGTCAGTTAATTAACTGTTAACAGATTCTTCTAGATATGACTGTTACACGGATATTTTATCTTCCTGTTAATCAGTAATTACGCACTGGCAAGAAAAACAGTGTTTCTTTCCAATTATCCCAGAACTCAGTGATTATTTAAACTTGGCTAATTAGCATTAGAGGGCTGTACATCTTCTGGGCAAATTGTGTTTGATAATCCTTATTAAAATATACATGGCGGTCGGTGACTTGTTAAGGAAAAAAAAAAGTGGTAGTTCAAAGGGTATTAGATACCACACGAGGCAAATGGGGGCCCATTAAAATTTCCCCAACTGCTCTAATGAGAATGCCGAGGGTCATTTCTGCCTAGTTTACCATCTGTTTGGTTTCTGGCATGTGGCTCTGGTGAGAAGGGAGTGTCCGGAAGCCCATTTGGCTTATCACAGTATAATCCAGGGGTCTGAAGCAATTTCAGTCATTTATAAAGTGGTACATTGAAGTCAGAAACTTATACATGCAGAATGAAAAACTTTTAAGTGTAAAGATGATGCTACATCATGAAAATGGGCCTGACTTTTTTTTTTTTAAACAGGCAGGCACTGCTTAAAAAGAAACTTTCAGAAACGTTGTATATCAACTCTAGTAACTACTTTGGAACTCACCCAAAGGTTGTGAGATTGAAAAATAACTACTTTTTAATAGCTAGGCTCTATCACCAGGAGCATACATTAAAAAAGTTACATTGAGGTAGGCAGTGGCTTGCTAGACAGCATACAGAAAGCAATTACCATAAAAGAAAAAAATGATAAATTAGAATTTATCAAAATAAACTACTCAACTTAAGGCAACATGGAGAAAAAAGAATAGGCAAGCCATGAATGGGAAAATACATTCACAAAACATGTATCTGATAGAGGACTGATACACAGGATATATTACAAACTACTATTACTCAATAATAAAAAGACAACTCAATTTTTTAAATGGCTGTAAGATTTGAATAGACCCTTGACAAAAGTGGCCATTAAGCACAGGAAAAAGTGCTCAGTATCAATAGTCATCTGGGAAATGCAAATTAAAACCACAGTGAGATAACACTACACACCTACCAACATGGCTAAAATCAGAAACACTGACACCACCGAATGCTGAAGACACAGAGAACTGCAACTCTAATGCTATGTTGGTGAGAGTGTTAAAAGGTACACCATTTTGAAAAAGAAGTCTGGTAGTTTCTCACAAAACAAAACCCAGCAACGCCACTACTAGGTATTTGCCCAATAAAAGTGAAAATACATATTCACAAAGAGACTTGTACAAGAATGTTCATAGCAGCTGTATGCATAATAACCCAAAACTACTAACAACTCAGGTGCCCAATAGCAGGAGGATGGAAGAACAAACATAAACATACTACTCAACAATAAAAAAGAACAAACTACTGAGTGAAAGAAGTTGGCCAAAAAAGTACATACTGAATGGCTGCATTTACATAAAGTTCTAGAAAAGGCAAAACTAATCTATGGTTGAATAAAATCAAAACAGAGATTGCCTCTGGGTAGTGGGGTGAGAGGTGACAGAGAAGAGATACGAGGGAACTTCTGAGATTAGGGTAATGATAGGAATGGGCTGGGGTTACACAGGTGTGTACATTTATTAAATCTCACCTCATGTATCCTTAAGATGTGTGCATATCATTGTATACAAACTTTACAAACATGGTATTTACTGTAAAATTCTTTCAATTTTGATGTACGTTTGAAATTTTTCATAAAAAAATGTTGAACAGTAGACTGATATGACTTCAATTAAATACATATTAAATTACTGTATTAGTCTGTTCTCATGCTGCCAATAAAGACATACCTGAGACTGTGTAATTTTTAAAGAGGTTTAATGGACTTACACTTCCACGTGGCTGGGGAGGCTCACAATCATGGCAGAAGGTGAAGAAGCAGCAAAGGTATGTCTTACACGGCAGCAGGCAAGAAAGCTTGTGTAGAGGAACTCCCCTTTATAAAACCATCAGATCTCATGAGACCTATTCACTATCACAAGAACAGCATAGAAAAAACCCATCCCCATGATTAAATTACCTCCCACTGAGTCCTTCCCACAACACGTGGGGATTATTACAATTCAAGGTGAGATTTGGGTGGAGACATAGAGCCAAACCATATCAATTACTTTTAAAAATAAAATCAGTTCATTAGCCGAGTGTCGACACACAATATAAAACCATGCAAATATAACTGTTGAAACAGCAATTTCTTTCACCAAAGTTGACAGCATTCCTTTCACCAATTCACTTGCTGACATCAGCTACGGACACAGGAGAGTAGGTGCTGCTGCTTGCGTGTTTGTCTTCTGTGCTTCTACCAGTGTGCTTACCTGGTGTGTGCTCACATGTGTATTTATGTGGTGTGTGCTCCTACATTTGTTTATTCCATTTGAACCTGTTATTTTCCTAATATTACTTCACTAAATATTAGTTAAACTGATGAAAAATGAATATTCCTAAGAAAAGAGTTGTTTATATACAAAACTAGCTGGAATGTTTTGGAAAGACTTGACAAAAATAAGCTAAAGAAATCTTATTTTACAATTATGGTGGAAAAGGCACCTGTTAAAGATTGCAAAATAAAAGCCATAAGGATCTAGAATTCTGCACACAGACTCCTTCACAAATCTGGTTCATTTTCTTGCTCCACTTTAAAGAAACCAAAGCCGGAAACATGGCTTACGTAACAAAATCCTAGTGAAACTCCAATCCGTGGATCCATATTTAAAGAACAATTCTCAGATGACATCTGAAAACCAGCAAATTTATGACCCAGCCATCCTATTTAATATCAAGATCCACATAAGTACTTCCAGTCACTCTCTCCCTAGCCTACTTCCTCCCTATTGGATTGATCACTTTTTAACGAACTATTTAAAACTACAGTTTAATTAGTTATTCATAGAAAATAAACAATGAGCATGTCTGACCAATTTATTAACTGACTCAATGCTAGCACTGACCATGTCAAATAACAGTTTCTTAAGTAGGTGAGTGTGGATATGGGTGTGTAGGTATTTGAAGAAGGAAGGTAAATTTCTAAACTCTCTTTATTTCAATTATGCAGTAATCATTTTGTCCTACCATTAATTATTATTTAAAAATATTATTTTAATGACCGTATACTAGTCCTTGCTCTTAATATGATAACTTATTTAATCATTTCCCTATTATTGGGCATTTCGAAATTTTTCAAAATTTTCCTATCATAGTGTTTTGATGAACAATGATACACAAACTGTTTGTATTTCCATTTATAAAAATTTATAAAAGATTCCCAAAAGCAAAATAACTTACATTAACATTTTAATGGCTCTGTTTATATAGTGTCAAATTGGTTTCTAGATAACTAAACCAATATACACTAAAATCAACAATAAATATCTATTTTTTTTAGCACTGGTGCCACTATTGAGTGTGCATAATTTTAAACATTTTTGCCAAAGTTAAATAAAGGTGTTTCATAGTGTTGTAATTAAGCATTTTTATTAGTAGTAGGTTGAATATTTTGCTCACATATATTGAACATGTGTATTTCTTTGTAAATGCTCTGAGTTTTTGAGACTTTTCTATTAGGAAATTGGTTGTTTAAAAGCTAAAGATCCCTTTAAAGCTAGAGCAAAATGTTTGTTCATTGTTTTAATTTTTAAAAATTAGCATTTTTAAATTACACAAGCAATTGTTCTTCACTGTCAGAAAATTAGAAAGTAGAGAAGAAAAGTATTAGATGTTTTAAGACTAAGCCATCCTTATAGTCCAGGGATTTAAATAAATCAACTTAGTCATGATGGATTACTCTTTAAAACAGTGCTTCCCAAACCGTCCCATACAAAGCTAGTTCTAAAATAGATAGACCACTAGCCAGACTAATAAAGAAGAAAAGAGAGAAGAATCGAATAAACGCAATAAAAAATGATAAACGGGATATCACCACTGATCCCACAGAAATACAAACTACTGTCAGAGAATACTATAAACACCTCTACGCAAATAAACTGGAAAATCTAGGAGAAATAGATGAATTCCTGGACACATACACCCTCCCAAGACTAAATCAGGAAGAAGTCGAATCCCTGAATAAACCAAAAACAAGTTCTGAAATTGAGGCAATAATTAATAGCCTAGCAACCAAAAAAAGCCCAGGACCAGACAGATTCACAGCCGAATTCAACCAGAGGTACAAAGAGGAACTGGTACCATTCCTTCTGAAACTATTCTGAACAATAGAAAAAGAAGGACTCCTCCCTAACTCATTTTATGAGGCCAGCATCATCCTGATACCAAAACCTGGCAGAGACACAACAAAAAAAGAAAATTTCAGGCCAATATCCCTGATGAACATCAATGTGAAAATCCTCTATAAAATACTAGCAAACTGAATCCAGCAGCACATCAAAAAGCTTATCCACCATGATCAAGTGGGCTTCAACCCTGGGATGCAAGGCTGGTTCAACATACACAACATACACAAATTAATAAACGTAATCCATCACATAAACAGAACCAATGACAAAAACCACATGATTATCTCAATAGATGCAGAAAAGGCCTTTGACAAAATTCAACACCCTTCATGCTAAAAACTCTCAATAAACTGGGTATTGATGGAACATATCTCAAAATAATAAGAGCTATTTATGACAAACCCACAGCCAATATCACACTGAATGGGCAAAAGCTGGAAGCATTCCCTTTGAAAACCAGCACAAGGCAAGGATGACCTCTCTCACCACTCCTATTCAACACAGTATTGGAAGTTCTGGCCAGGACAATCAGGCAAAAGAAAGAAATAAAAGGTATTCAAATAGGAAGAGAGGAAGTCAAATTGTCCCTGTTTGCAGATGACATGATTTTATATTTAGAAAACCCCATCGACTCAGCCCAAAATCTCCTCAAGCTGATTAGCAACTTCAGCAAAGTCTCAGGATACAAAATCAACGTGCAAAAATCACAAGCATTTCTATAAACCAATAACAGACAAACAGCCAAACCATGAGTGAACTCCCATTCACAATTGCTACTAAGAGAATAAAATACCTAGGAATACAACTTAGAATGTATGTGAAGGACCTCTTCAGGGAGAAATACAAACCTCTGCTCAACGAAATAAGAGAGGACACAAACAAATAGAATAACACTCCATGCTCATGTATAGGAAGAATCAATATCATGAAAATGGCCATACTGCCCAAAGTAATTTATAGATTCAATGCCATCCCCAACAAGCTACCACTGACTTTCTTCACAGAATTGGAAATAAACTACTTTAAAGTTCATATGGAACAAAAAAAGAGCCCGCATAGCCAAGACAATCCTGGGCAAGAAAAATAAAGCTGGAGGCATCATGCTACCTGACTTCAAACTATACTACAAGGTTACAGTAACCAAAACAACATGGTACTGGTACCAAAACAGTGGTACCAGATGGGGTTTTCTAAGTATACAATCATGTCATCTGCAAATATAGACCAACGGAACATAACAGAGGCCTCAGAAGTACCACTACACATCTGCAACCATCTGATCTTTGACGAACCTGACACAAACAAGCAATGGAGAAAATATTCCCTATTTAATAAATGCTGTTGGAAAAACTGGCTAGCCATATGCAGAAAACTGAAGCTGGACCCCTTCCTTACATCTTATATAAAAATCAACTCAAGATGGATCAAAAACTTAAATGTAAGAAATAGGACCATAAAAATACTAGAAGAAAACCTGGGCAATACCATTCAGGATGAGGCATGGGCAAAGATATAAATAGATGTTCCTTGGGGTGAAAAAAGAACTCCATGTTAACATAAATTTTTGAAAGAATGCTTATCATATGGTATTCTTAAAAATTCACACTGTGCATACTGTTACAACTCAACAACAAAAAGACTGATGGCCTAATTTAAAAACTGGAAAAAGACTTGAATGGACATCTCTCCAAAGAAGATGTACAATGGCCAATAAGCACATGAAAATATACTCAGTGTCATTAATCATTAGGGAATTGAAAATCAAACCACAATGAGATACCACTTGACGTCTGTGAAGTTGGCTATAAATAAGTAAAACAAAAAAAAGCAAATGTTGGGAAGGATGTGGAGAAACTGAACCTCTCATACATTGCTAGTGAGAATGTAAAATGGTACAGTTGCTACATGAAGCAGTTTAGGAGTTCCTCAAAAAATTAAAAGAATTACCACAAGACCTAGCAATTCTACACCCAGGTATATACTCAAGAAAATTTCAAACAGATGTTCACATAAAAACTTGTACGTAAAGATTCATGGCAACATTATTTATAACAGCCAAAAGTAGAAACAATCCAAATTTCCATCAATAGATTTAATGGATATAAAATATGGAATATCCATACTATGGAATGTTATTCAGTCACAATAAGAATAAAGTACTAACACGTGCTTCAATATGGATAAACTTGGAAAACATGTAAGTGAAAGAAGCTAGTCACAAAAGGTCACATGTTGTATGTTTCCATTTATAGGAAATGTCCAGAATAGGCAAATCCAGAGAGAGAAAGAAGACTAGTGGTTGCCTGGGGATGACAGGTGGGGGAATTTGGGACTGACTGCTAATAGATAGAGGATTTTTTTCTGTAGTGGTAAAAATCTTCTCAAATTAGTGGTGATGGTTGCATAATATAGTGAATATACTAAGAATCACTGAATTGTATACAAAATGCTAAATTTTATGTATGTGATTTGTGTCTCAAAAGAAAAACACATTACTGTTTAACTTTGTTTAACCAGAATATTCCAAGCTTTTTTATATTGCAATACTCTTTTTCCATGTGAGACTTATTAATATATCATGCAGCACTAATGTTTGTAACAGCACAGTTGGGGAAAGCTGGCTATTAGCACAACATTTTCAAATTCATTCTAAGATATGGCTAACATCAGCTCCTTGCTGAAAAAGGGATAATAATAAGAAAGAAACAGAGAGGCTAGGGATAAACTTCATCAGCCTCATAATTACTCTAGAGCTGGTTGTTTGTCCCACTCTCTAGAAAAAGAAAGCCAAATCCCAGTTAAGTTCTTCTCTTATTAGTAACAGATTTATCTGTTTTTGTTATTATTGAAATGCTATCCAATCATATAAGTTAAAAGTCAGGTTAAAAAAGAATCTTCTCATAATCAAATAATTATCTTAAAAAGAAAACTATTAAAGCAAAACATCTTCCCAGAATATGATCTTTGATAGCTATATTTATTTTACTTTTAATTTGCTATTTACAAGAGTTCAAGTGGAGAGGAACTTTTCCAAAAGAGAATCAGAAATATCATAATTAACTTGATAATAACAACAACATGGTTCTGATGTATGAAAACATGTAGGAAGAAAAGCAGGAGAAGAGCTCAATCTGAATTTTTACCAAAATATTAACAATTTTGCTATTCTGTTTTCCAAAATGGCAACTCCCACACTAACAAGTATGTTTCCATTCAGACATTCAGAGTCCCAAAAACAGTAATTTAGTTGTGTGCTTGCCTCAGAGAACAGCCTACATGTCTATTATGCTAAATGCAAAACTCAGCATTGGAGGGTTGAAAACAAACTACAAAACAGAAGGCAAAAGTGGAAACAGAACTCGCGTTTGGTGAAGTGTCTTTATTGGACTCCTACATCTACTTTCCAATTCATATGTTGCATCAAGAACTATTTTCTAGGACATGCCAAGAATTCACTTTCACTACTTTAAAAAATATCTCAATGATAATTATCAGAATCATATCTAGGAAGTAATAACATTATAAAATTATTTTAAGTTTTTCTTGGATTTAACTGCCAGGAAAAGTCAACTTTATCCAAGAGTATTTCTAAGTCAATGAGTGTGAACATGGAAC
The DNA here is from genome assembly GCF_028885655.2 of Pongo abelii. Taxonomy (NCBI): domain Eukaryota; kingdom Metazoa; phylum Chordata; class Mammalia; order Primates; family Hominidae; genus Pongo; species Pongo abelii. The sequence continues at coordinate 100,583,705 of NC_071991.2, forward strand.
TCATTCATCATTATCTGGAAACCCCAAAAAAGGGCTGGAAAACGTCAAACCTCAAGAGTAAACCACACTACAAATAAAATGACTGCGAGGTCAGAGTCAACCTTTGAAGTTTATTCCCTGAAGCATATACTTCAATCCTGTCTCCTGTTAAAATGAACAGTCTGGCATACTCAGAAAAATGCCACTCTTCTAGAAAACAGCATCTCTTATCAGCAAAGATCCATGATTCCTAAGTGTTGTTGTTTTTTTTTTCTTCTCAATTTGTATTTAAGAAAGAGAGAGAAAAGTATTCCTGATTCTGTTTTTATCTGGTGAGGGATAAGGCTTCATTTACGGAAACTTATGTTCCAGAATTCTTAAACTTTGGCACATGAGAAAGTATCCCATGTAATGACCTCCTGCTGTGTTCCTGTTCGTTCTCTCTCAGTCATCAGAGCAAATGACTGCTTTAATAACAGAAATAAAGTTATGCTTTGCCAAGACAGAAGAAACATCTCACAAATACATTTTTAACACTAACAGGCAAAATTATAACAATATTTTCAAAAATCATAACTTATAAAGCTTAGTGGCAACTTCTATAAGAATCTGCTCAAAAGTGTACATTTCCTGACGTTCTTTGTTTTTGATACGATTATATGTTTCCTATATATGATTTATATACACATCAATTTTCTATATGATTCTGAGCATATTCATTTGAACAGATATAAGGAAGAGAAAGGAACTAGAAGAACTTCTCTTCCTTAGGGATACATTTTTAAAGTATCTACAATGGTTTCTGAGTACATATCTTTTTTTTTTAAGTTCTGGGATACATGTGCAGAATGTGCAGGTTTGTTACATAGGTATATATGTGCCACAGTGGTTTGCGGCACCTATCAACCCGTCATCTAGGTTTTAAGCTCCACATACATTAGCTATTTGTCCTAATGCTCTCCCTACCTTCACTCCCCACCCCCGACAGGCCCCAGGTGTGTGTTGTTCCCCTCCCTGTGTCCATGTGTTCTCATTTGTTCAACTCCCACTTATGAGTAAGAACATGCAGTGTTTGGTTTTCTATTCCTGTGTTAGTTTGCTGGGGATGATGACTTCCAGCTTCATCCATGTCCCTGCAAAGGACATGATCTCATTCCTTTTTATGGCTGCACAGTATTCCATGTGTATATATACCACATTTTCTTTATCTAGTCTATCACTGATGGGCATTTGGGCTGGTTCCATGTCTTTGCTATTATAAATAGTGCTGCAATAAACATACGTGTCCATGTGTCTTCATAGTAGAATGATTTATATCCCTTTGGGTATATATCCAGTAATAGGATTGCTGGGTCAAATGGTATTTCTGGTTCTAGATTCTTGGGGAATTGCCACACTGTCTTCCACAATGGTTGAACTAACTTACATTCCCACCAACAGTGTAAAAGCATTCCTATTTCTCCACAGCCAGCATCTGCTGTTTCTTGACTTTACGTATCTTATCAGGACTAAATTCCTGTATCTATGATCTGTGAAGTGCCCAGAGAAAATGGACATGAAAATTTTATTAAGGAGTTAGGAAACAGATGAGTCTCATGTGGAATATGTGTTTTAGTTTGCCTAAAGGAAAGAAAACAAGTGACTTAATTACTTTTTAACAAACACTTCATTTTCAATTTTATGAGAAATTATATGAGAAAGGTGCTGAAGTTAAAGCAAGGGATTGCATCTTCACACAAGGGAATCTTCCTTAATCATTTCAATTGACAAAATATTAGAATATATTCCCAGGAAATTCTAGACTTATCATTTCTGGAAAGAAGATGAAATAAAAACTGGAAAGAGATGAAATAAGAACTTAATAATGTATCATTAAGATACCAACACGCTGTAAGATATGAGGTTGGACTGCCAATCCCTTGAAGTTCTTTCTTTTTTTTTTTTTTTGAGACAGTCTCGCTTTGTCGCCCAGGCTGGAGTGCAATGGTGCAGTCTCTGCTCACTGCAACCTCTGCCTCCCAAGTTCAAGTGATTCTCCTGTCTCAGCCTCCTGAGTTATTGGGACTACAGACATGTGCCACCACACCTGGCTAATTTTTATATTTTTAGTAGAGACATGGTTTCACTGTATTGGCCAGGCTAGTCTCAAACTCCTGACCTCAAGTGTTCCACCCACCTCACCCTCCCAAAGTGCTGAGATTATAGGCGTGAGCCACTGCTTCCTGCCCTCTATTTTCTTAATTCTATAGAAGATACTTAATCACTGTCCTACCTGCAAATATTAGTGTCTGCCACCTCCAGGAGAGAAATGGACAAAGCGGTAGCCAGGATGATCAATTTCCCCAGGACCTCTTTTCATAAGATTAACATATATTTGTATATTTTTAAATGCATGTATAGATGTGTACACATATATGGACAAATATAGATTTAGAAATATCCTCAAACTTAAAGACAGTAATACTCTCCTCCCCACCTGCCACCCCACCTGGCCCAGTCTATACCCAACCACTTGTGCAGACACATGCATTTACTAAGGGCAGCTCAAATACCTTACGAATCCTCAAAGATTGTTATTGGTTTATTCATTCAGTAAATATTTATTGAGCACTGGCGATGTGCCACAGGAGTGAAGATGACTAGGTTATCTCTTTGTCTTCAAAGAGACTTACAGGTTTTTAAACAAGCAAATTTGGTAGCTTGTTAGAGGTGAATGGTGGAGGTCCAAGAAGACGGAGAAGCACAGAGGAGGGAGTAGAGAATTCCACGGAGGTAGCGGGAGGGGAGGAGCAGAGGGGAAGGGTTCTAAAGTTTTAATAGAGGAGGTAAGTATGGAAGGGGGCCCTAAGAGATGGCAGAGGGTTTGCCCCGGAGACTGAGCCAGAAAGAATTCCAAGGGACACACACAAGGGCAGTAGACGTTTAAAACAGCTGGAATTTTGAAGCTGTGTATGGGTTATTTTAATTAGTGCAAGGGGGTATATGTGCATATGTAGTGGGAGTAGGTGTCTGGAAAAGAGGCTGAGAAGAGGTGTGGGAAAGGACAGCAGGGTTACAGCAGAGAGGGCCTTTTCTCAGTCAAGGTTCTTTGGGTGATAATAAAAATCAAGTCAAGCTGGCTTGGGCTGCAAGGGGAGTTTAATGAGAGGTTGCAGGGCTCAGTCTGAATTACAGCTCTGCAACTCCCTAAGCAAGCATAACCTCGAGCAAGTTACTTATGCACTTTGTGCCTTGGGTTCTTTATCCATAAAATAAGGAGAATTATAGTATAATTTTTTTTAGGATCAAAAGAGTTAATACCTGTAACACACTGGGCAGATAGCAAGTGCTTGATAATGTTAGCTATGTTTATTGTTTCTTAGAACCCCCAAATATCTGAGCCTGATGAAAAGTAAGCCTGAAATAAGAGCCTGGAAAGCTCTGGTACCTCAGGCAGCATTCTGACTCTCTCTCCTCCTCTCTCTGCTCGTGATTCCTCTGAGCCATTATACAGCATAGCTGCCCATAGCTCCTGAATGTTTACTTGTTCGGTGGATTCTGCTCGTAAAGAGTTGGGCTGGAATTGACATGTCTCAATTCCTAACTCCAGTGCTAGTATATTTGACGTAGCTTGGCTTTTGTACCTTATGGTTTAAACTAAGGTCAAAAGGTTAGGGTAAAAACATGATACAGTGGCCTATCTCTCCTGAGTGGCAGAAAAGGAGGGCAGAGGAGAAATCTGTCTTGATTTCCAAGCATAACTATTTTCACATCTGAGCCACAGAACAGGCTAAGCAATTTTAATCTTTAGAGGTTTTGAGCCACGGATGAATATCTAAGGAATGCGGTGATCCTATTGCTTTGTGTCCTCCTTAAACTTTTTTTTCCTATTTACACAGCCCTAATTCCTTTTAAGAATCTGGTAACTGCCAAATATCCATCCACTAAACAACATAAGACATATCCATACAATGGAATATTATTCATCTACAAAAAGAAGTAGTGATATATGTTATGCCAGGATAAACCTTGAAAACATGTTAAGTAAAAAAAGCCAGGCACAGCCAGGCGTGGTGGCTCATGCCTGTAATCCCAACACCTTGGGAGGCCGAGACGGTTGGATCATGAGGTCAGGAGACTGAGACCATCCTGGCCAACGTGGTGAAACCCCGTCTCTACTAAAAATACAAAAATTAGCTGGGCATGGTGGTGCACACCTGTAGTCCCAGCTACTTGGGAAGCTGAGGCAGGAGAACTGCTTGAACCCAGGAGGTGGAGGTTGCAATAAGTTGAGATGATGCGCCGCTGCACTCCAGCCCGGGCAACAAGATCAAGGCTCTGAAAAAAAAAAAAAAAAAAGCCAGGCACAAAAGGCTGCATGTTATATGGTTCCACTTAAATGAAATGTCCAGAATAGGCAAATCCATAGAGACAGAAAGCAGATTAGTGGTGGCCTAGGGGCTGAAGGGAGAAGAGAATGGAGAGTGACTGCTAATGGATACAGGACTTCTTTTGAAGGTGATATTAGCTTTCTGGAATTAGTGGTGTTAGTTGTACAATCTTGTGAATATACTGCAAATCACTGAAATGTAGCCTTTAAGATGGTAAATTTTATAGTATGTAAATTATAGCTTTAAAATAATATCTGAGAACTGGATATGATGCCAGAAAGCCTGTTTTTTTTTTTTTTTTTTTTTTAAATTATTTTTTTTTTAAATTTTAAGTTCTGGGATACATGTACAGAACATGCAGATTTGTTACATAGGTACATGTGTGCCATGGTCGTTTGCTGCACCTGTCAACCCGTCATTTAGGTTTTACGCTCCGCATGCATTAGGTATTTGTATTAATGTTCTCCCTCTCCTTGCTCCCTTACCCCCGCCACAGGCCTGTGTGTGATGTTCCTCTCCCTGTGTCCATGTGTTCTCATTGTTCAACTCCCACTTAAGAGTGAGAACATGAGGTGAACACCTGGTTTTATCCTCACACTTACACTATCTCCTGCAATAGTCATCACTGGCCTTCCCAAGCACTGCTTCCTTACCTATACACTGGGGGTGGTGCTGAGCCAGCCGCTAGGGGAGGTCCATTTCAGCTCTAAATTCTGTGAGTAAGAAACTGAGTGCAGCTCCCCGAAATTAAAGTGAACTTCTTCTCAAACCTCTGTCACTGGAACAATCTTCTCATTCTATTGCCCTTCTCAAAGAAAGGATTCTTACTTCATTCCAAGTCTTTAAATACCTATTTTGAGCATATAATATATACTAGGTATTTGAACTGATAATCTCATTTAATCTATCCAGCAACTTTATGAACTGGGCACCATGGTCATTCTTGGTTTACAAATGCAGACACGGAGTTAAGTATGTTGCCCAAGTTAGCAAGAAACAGGGCTGGGCATGGAACCTGAGCTGCCTAACTCCAGAGTTCATGTACTGAGCCACAACGTTGAAATGACTTTCTCTACTAATTCCTCCACCTTGGGTCAAATCTCATGCCCTTGAATATCTGCTTTAACAATTTATTGGGTTAATTAATTCAATAGCTTTATATTTATCATGCTCACTATTTTAGTAAGTGATTCTTTTCAAGTTAGCTATTTGGAAGTTGGGAAATATCCCTGAATTATTTATCATATGTCAAATATAAACTAGATAAAACTATTTCTTAATGAAGGTAAGAATGGAATACTCAAATGGAATGAATAAAGACCAAATGTAAGTTAATATCCTGTTAAAAGGAGAAATTAATGGCAATTTCATCTCGTCAGCTCTGCTCTTTGTACCATTGGCTAGAGTAATTTGTTTAATTAATCTGAAGTCTTCTTGTTAATTACAGATCATTTACCATACCCAATAAAAGATCATGCCTTTGAATTCCTCAAGTATGCTTAAATTGCATTTACTTCTGTGTTTCTTTGTAAAGAGGCAGACAAAATAAATTTAGCCAGGTTATTCTAAGTAAAGTATTAGCTTAATTTAAGCTAGTAAATAAGTACCACTACTTATACAATACTCTATTTAATGAAATTGTGAATGGCTGTCCCTCTTCATGAATATTAAGCCCTAAATATGTTCATGCATTCATAATGTACATCTCATAGTCACACAGACAAGACACCTAAGATTCAACTGCTGCTAATGCCCTGGGGAGTAAGGGTCTTGGCGATAATTAGCAAATTTGTAATAGGTTCTACTTAGTCTTAATGTGAAGGATAATAAAAAGTTAGCATATATAGACCCTGTATTTCTATGTTCAGTGAAAAATAAAACAAAATAGTAAAAACTTCATCACGGCAATGAAACATTACCATAAAATCTAAAATTACTAATGAAGTACAATTTTTATTAACTAGCGACCAATATAAGATTTACTAAAGTTTGAAGTTTTTCTTAAAATATTTAAATAATTCACTTGGGAGGCTGAGGCAGGAGAATTGCTTGAACGTGGGAGGTGGAGGTTGTAGTGAGCTGAGATTGCGCCACTGCACTCCAGCCTGGGTAACAAAGCAAGACTTCATCTCAAAAACAAACAATATATATTATATATGTATTAAATAAATATATAATATATATTTAAATAATTCATTTTGTAATTATACTCCTATCTACCTAAAGTGTCAAATCACATTGAAAATAATCTGATAATTAAGTTAAAAATTTCCAATACTATGTTTTAAAGATAGTGTTGAAAATACTAGTTTTATGTTAATTGCTTAATCTCTATTAAAAATATGACATGAATAACTGAATGTTTAAGAGAAAAATTACAAAGAAAAAATTCCTACACCTGTTCACTACATTCCCCCCCAACTTGGATTTAATCAAATTTTGTCACTTTAAGTTTTTTTTTTTTGAGACAGAGTCTTGCACTGTCGCCCAGGCTGGAGTGCAACGGTGTGATCTCGGCTCACTGCAACCTCCACCTCCCGGGTTCAAGTCATTCTCCTGCCTCAGCCTCCCGAGTACCTGGGATTACAGGTGCCTGCCACCATGCCTGGCTAATTTTTTGTATTTTTAGTAGAGATGGGGTTTGACTATGTTGGCCAGGCTGGTCTTGAACTCCTGACCTTGTGATCTGCCCCGCCTTGGCCTCCCAAAGTGCTGGGATTACAGGCGTGACCCACTGCGCTCAGCCTTTTAAGCATTTTTTAACTTAAATTATTGTATCTAGAATTCCTAATTATTACAGAACAAAGAAATGAAACACACAGAAAATACAAGAGTTTAAGTAAAAAAGTGCTATAATGGCTGATGTATTAGCTGAGCAAGATTATCTGGGAAGTACAAAGACCTTAATTTATGGAAGGTCTAACAATTTGAAATTTGGCTGCATTCATCAGACCTGCAAACCTGATTCTCAGGTTTCAGAGCCAGAATATCAAAAATTGGGTAAAATCTCTCTCTTTTATAACCAGAATTCTAAATCTTGAGTAAATGCATTTCAGCCCTGGAAAAGGAACAATTTTGTATGAAAGGATATTCAAATAACCCTTCATTGAGCGACCACAATGAGCCTTGAAGATTTACATGATTGAGCTGGAATTCAAAGTCAAAGACAAGAGAGAAGCATTTTTTTTTTCTAGGATGCACAAAGAGATATCCATAATTAAACATCACAATTCCCAAGGGCAGCATGTTTTCTTATATTGACAAGTAAAATGAGGTATTTCAAATCAGGCATTGCTGGCTTACAGTCATCTTTTGCATAGCTATTGTCTTAACGTATTTCTGGCTATTAGGCATTTGTCTATTTTTGGTCAATGAGGCATGCATGCTAAAGAATTCTGGCTTTGCATAAAAAGCTGTAGTAATGTTAGTGGAATTACATTTCTACAGCAATATCTTAAGTATAATTATGGACATTTTGGCTAGTCATACACACATTTTACATTCAAAGAAGAGTAGCTGTAACTTTAGTGTAATTAGTACAATTAAAGTAACTACTACAAGTAGGAAAAAAACTTTCAGAAGTACCTATTTAGACTTACTAAATGCTTTACTTTGCCTTATTTGTCACAGCTAGTTAAACATATTGCACATTAATCTTATGATATGTTGGGGAAATGCCAAATAAACCACATTTGCTTAACATTCCATCAAAAAAGTCAGAGACTAATGATAGATTATGTATCCAACAACTCTTTTGTTCTAGGTCAAAAAGTGCCACATTACTTTAGCCTGATCCTACCATAACTACTAACTACCAAAAAGCAGCAATATTTAGAAATTATACCTTCTATAATTTTCCTCTACTTTCCTACCTGTACCCTAATCAAATTAAATGTTTAATTTTGTTTTTAACTTGTAAAGAATATGTTAAACTTAGATCAAATACCCCAAAAATTAATGTGCTTTTTTTCAAAAGTGACCATTTTATTTAAAAAGACATTTTACCTCCTGCTTTCCATTCTAAACATTATTCATGAAAATTAACTTTGTTATATAATATCCAGGCATATTATTAAATTTTACTTTTAAAGTTATTTACTACTGCCACATAAATACACATAAAATTATTTGGATATTATCAGAACTTAATAAAATATCTCACCTACCTATACATCCATATAAAACACATGTCCTATAAAAATGCAAAGGATCTAGTGTAAGACCTGAGCTATGGAAGTCACTGATGGGCTCTGCCCAAGCTCAAAAGCCTCTTTGGACCACTAAACCAATGATACAGGGTTGCCTGTGAGGGGAAGGCTAGGTGCAATTTAGGCTAATCAAAATACATTTTAATTCAAGTACAAATCGACTTTTTACAGCTTTCAAACTTACCATAGGAAATGTCTTGAAGACCAGGTTTCTTAAATAATTTGTAACAATTTTATTCTTAGTTCGTTTGTCTTACTAGCTAAAATCTGAGGCAATATGATATATGCATTTTATATGTTCTTTCAAAATGTGCTTACAACACACTTAGGAATGATCTTTAATGATTTTCCTTATGTAAAGCCCCCGCACTGACAAATGATAGTTCCTTAATTCAGCCAAGTCTCCTCAAATCATCTCAACTATATATCCCAGATTAATTACATTTCAGAACTGGTTTTTTTTGCTCGCCCCACAGGAAGTGTATATAAGCCCTGGACTAAGGAAATGGTCTGCTTCAGTTTCCAAGATTATAATCTGGAAAAGCTAATTTTCTCGAGTGTTTTTTTATGTGCTAATGGCTTTACATAAATCACTTCCTCCTTTAATTATCAGGGCTACCCAACATCTTATGAAGAAGGTAACCTTATCATTATCATTTCATATATGAGAAAATTAAGCTTAGAGAGGTTAAACGACTTGGCTGAGGCACATAACTAAGAGATGAATACTGGATCTACAAGCAGGTCAATGTGACTCACAGCCTGAAATTCTTATCCCCCCACATCTGGCTCCTTCTTGTTGCCGATGCCAGCCTGTACCTTGGACACCTTACACGCTTTGCCATAATCAGAATCTTTAACCACAGAACAATCTTTCTGAACCCCCTACTGGGCTCTACAGTGTGTTCTCCATACTGACCTCAGAGTGATCTCCTTAAAATGAAAGGTTGGTGGAATCACTCCTCAGCCTAAAACCCTGAATGCCTTTCCTTTCACTTAGGATAAAGGCCCCAAACTTACAATATCCTGAATGGTCTGGCTCTGGTGTCCTATCTAGCCGTATCCCCTTCCCTCTTGATTCCAAGTCCAGCCACTCCAAGGTTTTCTTTCAGTTCCTAGAACATAGCCAGCCTCTTCCCACCTGTGGCCTTTGCACCTGCTTTTCCTTCCTTTGGGTATGCTGTGCCCCACCACCCACAGACCTTTAGTTAATAATCTCTACTCCTTCATAGCTCTACTCAAACACCATTTCCTCAGGAACACCTTTCCAAATTACACCACACTTTACTCAAGACTGGATCTAGTTTCTCTGTCATACCCTTTCCCAGCACTCAGTATACTTCTTTGCCAGCCCCTAACAAGGTTTGCTATGACATATTTACATGATCATTTAATCAACATCTGTCTTTCCACTAGAATAGAAGTCCTCACACTTTAACATGGATCAACATCACCTGGAGTATTTATTTCAAAAAATGATCACAGGATCCCACCCCTAGAATTTCTGATTCACTGTGTTTGAAGTGAGGTCTACAATCCTGCAGTTACTACTTTCTAGGTGATGCTGATGGCTGGATTGGGCACTGATCCAGTACAGTGGTTCTCAATCCTGGATAAACATTAGAATCACCTAGAGAGCTTTAAAAAATCACCAGTGCTCAGGCCCTCACCCCCAGAGGTTTTGATTTAATTGGACTAGGCTGGAGCCTAGAAGGTCTTATTCCAAATATTGCATACTTATGCTAAAAAAATTTTGTTTACCTAAAATTCAAATTTAACAAAGTGTCTGGTAGTTTTACTTGCTAAATCTGACAACTCTACTTATGACTCCTGCTGTAACAAAACAGGCAGTATGTAATATACTTATGTACTTATATTATATACATACGACTATGACCTGACCCTTCCTCTCTGCAGAGCAGAAAAAGGATGGGACTAAATAAGTGGAATTTGTAGACCTAAGAGGACATTTTTCCCCTGAGGTTTGGGCCTTACAAGTAGTTACCAACAGACTGTGAAATCTAACCTGGGATCTTTTTAAAATAGAGCAAATTCTCAAATGTGAAATCATTTAAAATGATGACTGAATGACTTCGAGGTTTCCTTAAGCTGTGGGCTGTGGACCTCATCTTGGGCAAGCAGTGACAACGCAGCATCAACATTGTTGCTCTGACATCAGCCAATGAGTCATCTGGGCAGGGCTACTGCTGGGACTCGACACTTCATATATCAAAAGGAGGCAGAAAATTATTTATTTGATAAACATCATAGAAAAAAATAAAATGTTGAACACATAACTTAGTGTCTGATAATGCAATTCTATCCTTCTCACATCTATGGATGAAGTCCTGTGTAGTCTTTCAATTTTGGAGTAAGATCAGTAATTTCGTGTCCTACATAAACTGATATATTAAGTTTGCATTTCTGATGCTGTGAAGGATCTACTTAATCCCAGCCTGGCATGTTTAACAGCATTATGGGTAAACCAGAGATTCCTAAGTTGAGACTCCTCTGAGATTAATGGACATCACGTGGTCTTCTGTTTCTCTACATAAGTAACCTGCCAGGTCTCTGATTTAAGGACATTCAAATATTTTAAGTATTAAATAGGATTCTTCTATGAATACTCATAGAACTCAATAATTTTATCAAATATTGCTATCTTCTGCTTTATGCAATGTTCAATTGCCAGATTTAACACGACACTTTTCACTAACCACCATATTTTAAGAACTGTTTATGAGAACAGATTACTGAATGATTGCATGGACATCAGAGCAAATTCCAGCAACGTAAGTAACAGAATATGGAAATTTACATGAACCCCAGAGGACCAAGTATAATTGTGGCAGTGGAGGGAGAGAATGATAGGAAGTTTGTCATGCCAAGATCAAGGTTAGCTGCACATTTACATGACTTATTTCAATTCACCCAACTTCAAGCAAACACACACAAAAACAAAACACTTCAGATTGTTTTCTTGGAAGTAATAAATGTCTAACACTATTAAAACAGATACTTTAAAACATAAGACCTATGACTGTATAAAATACCCCCAACTTTCTGGTTTGTGAGAATAGCTTACCAAATCCAAAAGCACTGGAACCTCCAATGCTCTGTGATGCCTGAACACTCGTAGATGTGTATAGTCCCGTCACCAGCAAGCCATCAAAGAAGGTGCTTGTTGAAATTGTCACTGAAATGTAAGAAAGAAAAAAAAACTCTCAATACAGTCAGAATAACACAGTATATTTCTGAAGTGTTAGACACTGTCAAAACAATCTTTACTCATTAACAAATTATTTTTATACTATCCCTAGTTGGTATTTTTTGTATGAGAAATTACAGAGGAGAATAAAGAAGCTCGGAACTCCAGTGTCTACAATTGCTGGTCCTAAATTTAGAACATCAGTCCTACCTTTCTGCATTCATTTACACATTTCCTATGTGAACAATCATCTGAAAATAATGTAATATTGAACAGATGGTTTCCCCACCTCCACTACCACCCCTGAAGGCAGTCAAAGGCATTGCTGGAGTTTTGGCATTAGGATAAAATGCTTTTTTTTTTTTTTTTTTTTTAAGTATTTCATACTGTGGGAAACAACTGTACATCAGCTGAAAGAAGAACAGTAAGATAAACCACATTTCTTATTGTGAGCCCATATTTCATAGATGAGTTCCCTGAAGTTTTCAACAAAAGCAGACTAATTTGCATGAAGACAGCCAGTCTTTTTCCTCTTGTGAAGAAGAAAGGAAGATCACTGCATGCTTTAAGTTTGAGAACAAAGTCTGGAAGAGGAGTGGTTTTATAACCATAAAATCAGGACGTTGCTGGGAAGAAAAGGGTAAAATTAAATGTATATGTATGCTACTCAGGCTTGGCTTCTTCAAATTTTACCTTGCTCACCACCCTAAAACCTGATCATAATTTCCTGCTTGACATAACATTTTCTCCTGCATAGGTTTTATAAGATTGAGATGATGCCATTTGTAGGAAGCAACCAAGGGAAGGTAATAACATTATTTAGGTAGCACACAGTACAAGGGTGTCATCATCCTTGGTGGCAATAAGGAGAATGACCAGAGTCACATTAACTTTAATGAGAATGTTTAAATTAAACCCCAGAAAATCCGGTGAACAGAGCTAAATGGTCTGAAACATCCATATTACAAAGCATAAAACAAGACACATATCAATAGAATAGCCTGACATCATGCTACTCCCATAATGGCATGGGAGATTGGAATAAATCACCTTCTCATCTTTTAACAAGAAATAATAGCTAATATTTTTTAGTGCTGGCATGTCAACCACTTAGTTGGGCACTGAGGTAAGTAGTTTACATATATTATCTCATTTAATTGTCAAAACATACCTATAAGAGGGATACTACTATTATTTCCAGCATACAAAAGAAGAATGTGTAGAACAGAGCCATTAAGAACCTGGCCCAGGACCATGTGATACCATCTAAAATGTTTTGATGCTGTCTACATGGGTTATTTCCTGTTTCTTCTTTGCTCCCCTCAGATCCCAAAGTGGCAAAGTAACCATGGTGAAACTCCATCAAGGCAGGCATCTCAAGTATTTCGTTCACTGATATATCTCAAGTGTCTAGAATAATTTATGGTACTCTTAGGTGCTCAATATTTAGTGAATTATTAATGAATAATTTATTCATATAAAAGTAGTGCAAGGTTGTTTTATCTTTAGCTTGTTTCCAGAGGAAAAGTATGCTATGAATCCTAGACTTTATACATCAGATGAGCCCCACTTGAAAAAGCCACACGGAAGAAAAGAAGACAGAGAAAAGTTGGCTATTTAAATATGTAAAATGCTTTCCAGAGTGCAAGACAGATCAATGCAGAGAGAAACTGACTAAAAGACCAGCCAAAGACATTTTTTAAAAGGCATAAGTATGCATAAATTTTATCAGATGCTGTATGCTTACACAAATCATCTAAAGAAAAAAAATACTTGTTTGAAATGAATTGATTATAATCTGCTTGCTAGAGTTCAGAATTTTTTAGGAAAAAATGATATTTGCCTTTGGAAAAACACTACTCTTTTGACAGTGGAATAAGCATTCCTTACCCTCATTTAAGCAGATGTGATGCATAATCCATATGTGAACTGATAATCGGTCTCTTTTTTTTTTAGAAAGAGGAGGAAATGTTGCCCAGACTCTCATGGGATTTAAGGCATATCTTTCTGGTCACCAGGCTTCCCCTTCTTCAAGAAGATAATGGGTCCAATCTCTGCATGAAAAACCACTGGACACAGTGTGGATTCTCTGTTAGCATGCAGACCATTTCAGAATGTCTGCAGTCCACATGTTTTCACTGACTGGAACACTGGTGGTGAACCCATGAGCAATATAAAGGAGCATACTAAAAACTTCACACCAAGGAACTTCAACTTTGAATCTATGTCAGGAACACCCTTCTCTCCACCCTCTTTCTTTCCCTTTCACTGAAAGGCTTCCACTTATCTCTACTTGCAGCCCACTGTTAATCTGCCCAAGTTTCCTGTGACATCGGCCCCTGCAGTTTTCGGTTTTCACATGCGGCCCTCTCCCCACACCTTCTCCCTTTAGTGTCTGCCTGATTCCTTTCTACCAAGCTATGTGACTCCGCACGTGCACCAGCTCTAATCTTTCCTCTGTGCCCTGATGACTTTCTTTCCTCTAATTTCACTTGACTCACTTCTCAAGCACTATTTTAGCCTCTCTAGTCTTAACTCATCACTTACATCCACAACCTGGTGCCATCCAGGCAATTGGAATGGTTCTTGAAAGTGGAAAAGTGATTTATGACAAGTTAAAGGGAAAATTTACCATACACAGAAATAATATGGTACATGATTTTAAAAACTGAGGTTCACACTTGTGAATGTAAAATTATTTACATATGTATATGAACTAGAAGGAAACTTATAACTTTCAGGTCACCAATTTGGCCCATTGATGAAGCTGATTAAAGACAGAGATAAAACTGCTGTCTACTATTTAAAATAAATAAGCTCTCCATGAATCGTAGGATTATCCATGTGTGTAGATCTAGATATACTCATTTGAAGAATGTAAAATACACTAATTCCCACTACAGATATTTTTGCAGTTTTCTGATACTCTGATTCAGAATGTTATGGTTCCAAGCTGCATAGTTTAAAATGTTCCATAGTGATTGTCACTTTAAAATGTTTCCTTTAAAAATATTTATTTATAAAATAGACTTGCATAAGTAGAAGTTGTAGTTAAAAGACATAAATTTGGGTATATTAGGATGGGGATAATTGGACAAATTTTTTATATTCGAACTACTTTTAAGAAAAGTAACTATTGGGCTACATGTGTCTAACTGATATCTAACTCAAACATGTTAATAAGCAAATCCTTCATGCTCTTTCCAAGATTATCAGTCAAGTGCTCTAATTAATGTTAAAATGGGGAACAAATAATATTTTCCATGTCAATTCACTTTCAAATTAGTATATTATGTACTACGAACGATTGCCAAGTCTAAGTAGCGGGTATACACATGTTTGTTGTACTAGTCTTTGGGTTTTTTTTTTGTTTGTTTTATTTTTTTTGAGACAGAGTCTCGCTCTCTCGCCCAGGCTGGAGTGCAGTGGCACAATCTCAGCTCACTGCAGCCTCCACCTCCTGGGTTCAAGCCATTCTCATGCCTCAGCCTCCTGGGTATCTGTGACTATAGGGGTGTGCCACCATGTGTGTCTAATTAATGTATTTTTAGTAGAGACAGGGCTTCACCATGTTGACCAGGCTGGTCTTGAACTCCTGGCCTGAAGTGATCCACCTGCCTCAGCCTCCCAAAATGCTGGGATTACAGGCATGAGCCACCATGCCCACCTGTTGTACTAGTCTTTTAACTTTCATTTTAGAAAACATTTATATTAAAAAGTTGGTGAGGAGAAGAAGAAATTTGTGGTAAATGCACTTCCAATGAGCAAACTAAGCCAAATAGTAAAATGTACTAGAAGGTACGTAACGCATTCAGACTTAAAGAATGAAGCAAGGTGTATGATTGATTGAGACAGAAAACTAAGTAACTTCTATGAGCTAAGACTTGTGTAAGCACTGTAACTTGGGTTTTATTAACTAGACGGGCAGAGATATTTAGAAATAGTTCTCGCTTGACAAAAATGTTTATAAACTCCATCTGACATCCTGTCAATTCTAGCTATTTTATACAAATTAAAATAGATCACCACTATGGGATAACACCCACAAGTTATCCATATCAGACACCAAAGGTTTATGTAAAATCATTAAATAATAATCTAGTGAGCTTAAATAGGTAAACACCTATTTAAACAATCCATTCTCCCACATAATCAGTCTCTATTCATGGCTTTACAAATTTTTATGGTCAAATTTGTAAAATTCTTTCCCAAGGGACTTCTTCCCTCTTGGAGTCAATTTTTATATCTTTCATAGTTTTGCATTAAAATGTCGAGAGAACTGGCTACTTTATTACAGAGGAAAATATCAATATTATAGATTTCAAATAGAATTCTGAACTTGCCAGTCCATTTTAAGGGGGAAATAATGCATGTATATTATTATCTATAATTAGAAAGCAAATGCATCTTAGATCACATAATTCCCTTGTTCAATCAACATCTCTAGCTTCTTAACGTCTGTAGATTAAAACCCTAAATCTTCAATGTGGTTTCAAAGACCTTTGGGTTGTGGCCATAACTAGTCCCTCCAGTCAAATTTCTCCATTTCAGCTGAAAACATCTGATTAAAGGATGTTAACTGGATTAAACAGTTAAACCAGAACATGTTCTATACTTCTCTGCCTCCTGGCCTCTGCTCTCACCTAGAATGACCCCTGGCCAGGTTACCTTTTGTTAAGGTATTCAGGTGCAGGTTCAAATGCCATCTCTCTCATGCAGTCTGTTCTGACCTCCTGGGGAAAGTCATCTCTCCCTCCTCAGTGACCCCAGAGCTCATTCACAGACTACTTTCCCCAGAGTTTGGCTCAAGGGAGAAGCTCAACTTTTGTTGAATTCAACCACATAGAAACATGTATTACAACATAAGATAACATATAAGAGTAAAATAAGATAAAATTGAGAGTATAATGTAGTCAGTGTAACCAAAATTGTAAAATCTAACTTCTACAGAAAAAACTGGGCTATTGTTATTCTTAGAGATACATGAAAAATAAGTTTCCTCTGAAAAGTAAACAAAAAAATAAAAAATAATGCAGTATTCAATTATAGTACTCAAAAACCAGGTAGGTCTAAGAAAATTTTAGTTGGATTTTACATTTAACCATAATAGCTTTTCTTTTATATATCTGTATTTTGTATGTGTGTGTGTATATATATATATATATATATATATATATATATATACACATACATATAAATGTATATACCAAATTAATCTTCTGATAATTTTTGTCACTAAGACTTTACACCATTATCCTCACTCTTAAGTTACTCTGCCACTTCCTCAAATAAAATATAAGGGATCAAAAGGCTGAGCAGGTTACAAATATCTCTTCCACATCTGTGTTAAATTGGCAATGAGCTTAGCACCAGGAGACCATGAATACGGATTGCTGGGGTGTGACTACAGAATGAAAACATGATGTAGTGACACAATTCAATTCTTACCAGTGGCTCAAAGAGTACCTCTGTCTTGAAATGACTAATTACAGAGTCAGTTATTATCTATTATAGCTTCTATTAAACATTCCCCGCAAGACCCTAATACCATTCTTGCAGAAAATCACTATAAGATGAAAGTCTAAAAGAAAATAAATTTATACATTT
This sequence comes from Pongo abelii, assembly GCF_028885655.2. Classification (NCBI taxonomy): domain Eukaryota; kingdom Metazoa; phylum Chordata; class Mammalia; order Primates; family Hominidae; genus Pongo; species Pongo abelii. Next base: position 100,601,077 of record NC_071991.2, read on the forward strand.
AATGCTGTTTGCATTTCATTCTAAAGCTTCTGGTCTACAAATGCTCTATGGTCCATTAAATTTTGATCATTTCCAGCATATTCCATTACTACTTTATACAAAAGACCTTTAATATGTGCAGAAAAGAAATATATTAATACTCGAAATGATGTTCCCATTTTTTTTTCAGAACGACAAGCATCAGAGGATAGCAAATTGCAAAAAAATTGAAATTAGGTACATAAGCATTACTGATGATGCACCGATTGCAAAGAGTTTCCATTTCTTGATTTTGTATATTCTGAAGATGAAAAACGCCAGCAGAATCTAATACTGTCAATATTTAAGAAAACATCATTGCATTTTGCCTTATGAAGAGAAATTCGTTTGCTTTTTGAATACAGAACAAATTAAATAGCCTAAGGAACAAATATCTTTCTCTGAAAATGAAATAAACTGAGCATATTTGCTGCAAAATTTCATCAACACTGTATGTTCAACTACTGATTCTTCCTTAAAGTGCCACTAGCTCTGGGCACCAAATAGAGACCATAAAAAAAAAAAACATTATAATTTCCATTCCAAACCTCTAGAAGAACACAACCCTCGCACTACTTCTCATTACATATATTAACTCCATTTTGACATGGTTTTGTGTGGATTTCAAAAATTAAGTGAAATATTTCAATAGCATTCCCAAACCAACAACAGCAAAGGAAAAAAAAATCACCCCAATAAATACTTAAAAGAAATGACTGGAAGTCAAGATTCACTGAGTGAGGACATGAATCCATAGAAATGAAAAGAGATCTTAAATAATTAGATCAGGATAATAAACTCAGTTTATCCCAGGAACAAATGGACTCCAGTCAGCCTTTTGTGAGGGGTAGAGAGAGATCGTTCCTACCTTACCTATCTATTCCAACAACTAATGATAAGGGGCACGATGAGGAAGGAGCTGGCTGCCCACCTGGTATAGTCTCCTGTCCATCTCTAGAGGAGCATTGCTAAATGTACCACAGCCACCCTTTCCTACTTCCAAAAGGCTTTTGATGGCTGACCTAGATCATCTTTAAGAGCTCTTTACCCTCAGATTTAATACACACTTCCTTAATAATAATAATAATAGCTAAACAATATTTGAGCACTACATGCCAGGTACTGTTCTAAATCTTTTATAGGTATTAATCTTTTCAATATCCTAAGTGATAATTACTATAATTATACCCCTTTTACCCATGAAAGCTGAAACAAAGAGAGGAGGGCTAAGTCATGTGCCTTAACTAGCATGTGAAAGGTAGCTCTAGGACATGGAGGTCATGTTCCCCAACCTGAATGGACTGCAGTAAGTAGAGCAGCCTCTATCTATCTCATGCTATGCCCAAGAGGGTGGCAGGTGCTTGATCTTTTCCTGGAATGCAGTGCTTCCATGCCCTGGGTACATGGGTATAGTCTCCTGGAGTATCCCCAGCAGGCTGCTCTGTAGAATGTCCTTAACCTGATGTCTGCTGTACCAATTATTGTTACAGCCATTTATTATCATTATTATTACTCCTCCTTTTCATTTTATATGGATCTGTGCTGTTCTTTGTAGGGGAGAAAGGAAGGAGAAGGAGTGGCCTCCAGGAAGGACTAAACGCAGTGTGATAAAGGACTAAGCTTAAGATCAAAATAATAAGGTCAAAGAGCCCTGGATCAGCCCACCTCTGAAAGCAAGCGGAGAATGCCCCGCAAATGCTTTGCACCTTTGTCTCTACATGCAAGGAGAGGAAAAACTGAGCATGATCCAGGAATTCTAGCAGGTGCAGGAGACCCATCACATGCAAAACTTAATGACCAATGAAAACACCTTCCAGGGTCTGGAAAATGTTCTTTGCTGGCTAGAGGAAGCGTACAGCATCTCTGTGGAACGCTGTTATAATATACTTATTACTGATTCAGAGATTCAGATGAACCACACGTAGCCTCTAAGTCTTATTTTCTGGCACCACCAGTAATAAAAGGAGATCCACTGAATTTTTTTTTGCTTCCTTTAAGTTCTTGGGAGATAAAACGGGTGCAGTCAAATGTGTTTGTCAATTTATTATTTTAAAATTAAGCCCTTTGGAAGTAAGTTTAAATGAGAGCACTTGGTGAATATAAATCTCTCCTACTCAATCTCTCTACATTGCCTTTTCTCTTCTTTATGTTCCAAACCCCAACCCACCCTACAAGCACTCTCTCTCTGACACACGCGTGCATGCGTATACACACACACACAAACACACGCTCATTCAGAATTTCTAAAAATATTAACCTTGAGGTAAAAATCTCACATCTTATTCAGGTGATCCCTTCCCTAGACTTGGAGACGCAGGTCAGAATAAACTACCTGGAATGAGGTCCTAAACAATATTTTTGAAATCTCCGAAGACTGTCCAATCTAGCCTAAATAAAAATTCCTAAATAGTAATATTAATGATAAAGAATTAAAATATAATTTTACAATTCTCTACCCATTTTTAGCCCCAACCGCACTTAAAGCAGGAATAATTTCATTTTATCATCCACTTTTGGCCTTTATAATTTAATTCTGAATTTTTAAAAAATTCTACAAATAATGATAATTAGTTTCTATTATATAACCCCAAATTTTTTTCTTTATAAATGACACTTTATTATAATTTAGAGAACCATAGACAAGAGTAACTGGTATTTGTGATTTATCTCTGACCTTATTTTTCATGTTACTTTTATATGAGGCTGGATAATACTCATCCATGAAAATTTCATATTGTTGGCCCTGCACTCAATAAATTATTAAAGTGATGTGAATAGGAATGTGGTGTTCAGGTTTTCAGCAATTTTCATCCTTTTGTTCTTGCTTTTTTAAAGGAAAGACTATCTTGTCTAAAACTCAACATATCTTTGTAAAATTTAAGCAAAGATTAGCCTTAAAGGAAATCATTTTGGGAGATTTATTACTCTGAATTGCTACAAGAAGTTTTAACAATGTTTTTCTTTTGAGGCATGGATAATCTTCTAGGTTGAGAAAAATAAGCCTAGTAATTCTTATAAGCACATACACAGGTGAATACATTACAATAAAATACACGGATGCCTAGAGAACAAATATATGTGTGATTTTTCTCCCCCAAAATCATCAGGTGTGTAAAGCTTTTATACAATAAAAAAGGCTTCTAACTTTTCTGTTTCTATTATGTTTTTTAATGTTGTTTTGACCAAAGGTAACTAAAGAAAATCTGAACTCATGTAACAAATAACAAAGTAACTCCTAATAGTGCCCCAAGTAGTTTAAAACATAAATATATGACCCCCACCCAGCTTTTTTTTTTTTTTTTTTTTTTTTTTTTTTGAGTTGGAGTCTCACTCTGTCTCCAGGCTGGAGTGCAGTGGCACAATCTCAGCTGACTGCAACCTCTGCCTCCTTGGTTCAAGTGATTCTTCTGCCTCAGCCTCCCAAGTAGCTGAGACTACAGGTGCGTGCCACCAGGCCAATTTTTGTATTTTCAGTAGAGATGGGGTTTCACCATGTTGGCCAAGATGGTCTCGATCTCTTGACCTTGTGATCCACCCACCTCAGCCTCCCAAAGTGCTAGGATTACAGGCGTGAGCCACTGCACCTGGCCAGCTTTTGATTGTAGTTCAACATATTGAAAATATGCCATTACGAAATTCTTAAATATTTTCGTATCTGCAACAACTTTGTGCTTGTGCAAGAACATGCCAAGAGTGACCTTGACTCATGTGTATGTCATATATCTGTTGCTTGTAAAATGTCTAGATCAACATTAATAGTAATTGGCAGAATTCCTAATACACATAGTTAAACCGAATGCAGCTCTAAAGTATCATAAGTTTTTTTTTTTTTTTTGAGACGGAGTCTCGCTCTGTCGCCCAGGCTGGAGGGCAGTGGCGTGATCTCAGCTCACTGCAAGCTCTGCCTCCCGGGTTCACGCCATTTTCCTGCCTCAGCCTCCCGAGTAGCTGGGATTACAGGCATGAGCCACCACATCCGGCTAATTTTTTTGTATTTTTAGTAGAGATGGGTTTTCACTGTGTTAGCCAGGATGGTTTCAATCTCCTGACCTTGTGATCCACCCGCCTCGGCCTCCCAAAGTGCTGGGATTACAGGCGTGAGCCACCATGCCCAGCCTAAGCTTTTTAAACAAGTTTTTGCACAGTATTCTCTTTTAGTACTTCCATATGTTCATTTCAATATACTAAAACTAATCATAAGCAACTGTCCTAAAATAAAAAATTCATTTAAATATATGCGAGTGTATTACACATGGCATATACATGATTAAACTAACTATAAAATTCTATTACTAACGTATATAAGACAAATTTTAAAACTCACTTATTTTATGATCAGACCCTGTGGGTGTGAGACTATGTGTGTATTGCTCCACTTATCCATTTATTAAGCAAATATTTATAAAGTGCCACTCTTGATACTGAGAACATAATGATGAACCATCTGTATGTTTATAAAAATAACATTTGAATTGTTCCTGTCCCTTTTAGAAGACTCTCTATTCCACATTTCAAAATCCAATTCATAAAATCTAAAATTGTTATTGCTGACATCGAAATTCACAAAATAAATGTTAAATTCACAAAATAATGTTAAATAAATGACATTCAGGTACTAGCACAGATAGTTGCTCTAATATGCTACAACTGAATTCTAATATTTTCAGATTAAAATAATTACCAAATAAGGATATAACATAAATGACATTTACACTGATAGATGGCATCTGATATTTGGGAAAGTATAAAAGATGAAATAAGTGCACAACTAATTTGTGTAACATTAAATTGTAATTATAAATAATATTTCTCCTATGGGTAAAATGGAAAATGCTGTACTTTTTATTTTACAGCATGGCACTTAGTACAATGAGTCTTAAAATTTCTTAAAATAGCAGAATATCTTTGTGGTTAAGTATAAATTTGTGTTTTCAATATAGCTATAAGACAATTTTTCCAAGGATAAGGATGAAGAAAAACTCCAGGTGTGAATAATTATCAGGCGATGTCTTGAGGCCTAGGAGTTTAGGAAAAAGTTAAGTGATTAGTTATCTAAAGAGTGTTTAATGAAGGGACTTTGCAAAGGACTAAGTATGTTTTGCTGGCTTTAGTATTCCTCATTTCCTGGCATACAATTTCTAAGTAAATCTTAATCTACCCTTAGCACATATTTGGTTTTGATTCGTTGATTTTTTTTTTTATTTTAGAAAACTGATCTAAATTCTTAAGTTGGTGACATGGCATAGAAAACCAGAGTTGGATGAAAGGCAAACTAAAATATAGATATATTTTTATAAACATATCTTGCTCACAATTATCTGTACACAGAAATGCTTAAGATATATGTTCTAAACAATTTCCAATATCAATTAAAATACCTATTCAACATGGATGGACTCAAATTCTGTGTGCTGGACTCAAATTCTGTAAGCGCCAATTTGATCAATACAATTATTACTTTTTAGTCAAATAATGAATATTTGTTAGAACTATTAGCCAACTAAATTCTCCCAAAGATCATTTTACTTTTATAACCAAAACTTTCAATCACCTGAGAAGCTTTTTAAAATTCAGACTCCCAGTTCCCAATTGGATTCTGTTTCTGTATTATTGGGATAAAGCCCAGGAATCAGCATATTTAACAATGTCCATCTAGGTGGATTCTGTGTGAGTGGTCCTGGGATAGACCAACTACAGTGATAGAAAAAGCTGCAAATCCACAGCTCTTAGGAAACAGAATTTCCAATGAAGGCTATCCATGGATGAAAAATTATAATTGAATTGAATTGAGGCTACATTAAGAATTCCACTACAGTAAGAAGCCACTTTGCCTTTTATTATACTGCAGTTTCCTCCTAGTGTAAATGATGTTTAACAAGATGAGGATGTAATGGGACACCTGTTCTTAGGAGATCTCATGTATGCCAGAGAATTTTCTCTAACTGACGAGGACTGAAACCAATCCAGAATAAGGATGATGAGCCAACATTGCAGGGGCTTTTGGGTGAGCACTAAAGAGCAACATCACAGCCCTCCGGTGATGTTCTTGGCAAACAAGGCCACTGTATGTTCTGGCTGAATTGATAACAAAGAAAAGTCCCTAAATATTTTCTGAATTTGGCAGGTATATGTTTAAAGAACATTTAGCCAATGTTACATATATTATAATAATTCAATCCAAAAAAATAACTAGAGGTGAAGAGATGAGGTTAAGTCAGCATATCTTGTTATGGGAAATCCTTGCTGGATGCCAGGGTGCAACCTGCTCTTTTCTGACTGCCTTTAAGTCATCAGAATTTCTTGAATTTACCAATGAGCCAACATCAAGTCAAATGGCGTCTAGTTGCTGCTGGAGTCTTTATTGTAGTACTTATCTAATCCATGAAACAGAAATAGTGGTCAGTGATCATGTGTAACTTTTTCAGCATAATGGCTGAAGAACTGAGCTCACTGCCAGTGTCTAGGTCATCTCATTACCTCTTTACCCACCTTGAGCTTCAACTCTTATCTAAAAAGCACTTGTGTTCTAAATTTTTCATTTGGAATAATCTTCTTGGTGAAGAAGGTCAAAATAGAATTCGAACAGCTAGACTCTCCCACCACCAAAGTCACAACAAACACTGAATTAGCAAATATTGAACCATTTCTCCTAGGAGACATACAGAGTTAGGTTCCTGTGAGGCTTTGGTTACATTTTCATCAACTGATCATACATAGTTTTATACGTGTTTGTTTCAAGACAACCTTATTTAATATATATTGTTGATTCATTATAACATTGAACTCATGGCCAACAGCAATATAACTAGTGCCTGAAGCAAGCTATCTAACACCCATATTTTCTCTATAAGGCACATCACTACCTTCAGCACTTTGGTACTACACCTGGGGGCCATTTTAAACAGTGAAATCACCAACAAAAATTTGAAAGACGCACTCTAGCTTGTGAAAACACTTGTTTACAATAGGAGAGCTGAGACAAGAAGGCAGAGCATTTGACTTCAGCTGGCACGAGCATTTGACTTCAACACATCCGACAACTCAAAAGTTTTCACTGCTCTGCACGTGTCTGCGAATGACTGTCAAAGTGCCACAAGTGTTGATTTTGAGGTCACAAATACATTTTAGTCAATAGATGAAATCACAAAGAAGGAACTTGCAAATAATGAGGATCATTATCTGTCTTATCTGCCCTAAGGCAAAGGCCTCATATATTGCTCACCTCATGCCAAGTCTATTAGTTTGGTAGGGTTGCCATAACAAAGTACCACCGACGGGGTGGTGTAAACAACAGACATTTATTTTTCCACAGTTCTGGAGGCTGGATGTCTGAGAGCAAGGTGTTCCCAGGTTTGCTTTTCCTGAAGCCTCCCTCCTCGGCTAGCAGACGGCCACCTTCTCGCTGTGTCCCCGCATGGCCTTTCATCTATCTGCACATGTCTGTATCCACATTTCTTCTTCTTATAATGACACCAGTGATATTGGATTAGGGCCATCCCAATGACCTCATTTTAATTTAATTACCTCTTAATAAATTTTATCTCCAAATATAATATTACGAGTTACCGGGGATTAGGACTTCAATATATGAATGGCAGGGGCTTGTGGTGGGGGACAGGTGGGGGGCGTGGACAGTTCAGCCCCCCATAATGCATTTCTTTCTTTTTTGACAGGGTCTCACTCTGTTGCCCAGACTGGAGGGCAGTGGCACAATCAAGGATCACCACAGCCTCAAACTCCTGGGCCAAGTGATCTTCCCTCCTCAGCCTCCTGAGTCACTGGGACTACAGGTGCACACCACCATGGCCAGCTAATTTTTAAAAATTTTCAGTATAGACAAGGTATTGATATGTGGCCCAGGCTGGTCTCTAACTCCTGGGCTCAAGCGATCCTCCTGTCTTGGCCTCCCCAAAAGTACTGGGATTACAGGCATGAGCCACCGTGCCCAGCCCCATAACACATCTCTATTCATTGCTTTTCTTCATGCTTCATTTCCTTGCAGGCTTGTACTTCTCAAAAGCATTCTTCAAGTTATGCTTCTCGGGTGTGAGCGTGTGTGTGTGTGTGTGTGTGTGTGTGTGTGTGTCCTTCTGTTCTTTTTAAATGACTTTTGAAATCCAAGCCGATCAGGACTTTCTCTCCTTTACTCCTCATTATAGCAAGTTACGATATATAATTAGGATTGACTTTTTAGAGACTGCTGCCCTTCCTGAGTCTTCTTAAAAAATTTTTTTTTTATTATTATTATACTTTAGGTTTTATGGTACATGTGCACAATGTGCAGGTAAGTTACATATGTATACATGTGCCAAAATTCCCTTTTGGAGCCTCTGGCCAGGGGATCAGATCCCTTATATAGTTTCAGTGCATCCTTAACTTTTATTAGGTGGGTACCAAGAATGCCCCAGAATCCCATCCAAGTCTCCCCATCCTGCATCTCACCTGCCATTCCAGGCTTTCCTCTGACTCCATGCTCCGGCACACCTCTATGTGTCCAATATGTGAATACAAGGGTTGTTACCCCAGTTTCAGGCCTTTGTTCTCACCATCCTTTCCACCTAGAATCCTTTTCCTCTCCATCTCTTCCTGTTGAAATCCTCCCAACTTACCAATGCTTTGTCTAAATGTCACCTCTTCTATAAAGCATTTGAGACTTCATTCTCCCTCTCAAGAGCTACAACCACTCTCAGCTCTGTGAAGCTTACCACTTCTATCTCAAAATAGTTGTGGACACATCTGACATCCCTTGGTAAGTTGTAAGTGCCTTGGAACCTATGGCAATGTCTGATTCCTCATTGCATCCCCACACCACTGAGCATAGTCCCTAAAAGGTTATTAGCAAGTGTTTTTAAAGCAGATATGCCCTGCTATTAGAATTTGAATTTAAATTAGGTAAATACAGTTGAAGTCCCTTATGACCCTTCTATCTTGCTTTCCTGGCAATTTTGTGATAGCTATTAGAAAATCACCATCCACATCCGCCATCTGGCTGGTTTAATGTCAATTCGCACAGGATGTCATACTTCTGCCTCTTCCCTTAGTCCTACCCAAAAGTCTCCAATATGCTTCCACTGCCCAGGCAGCACTACACTCCTCTTTTGTATACAATTCTCTCAGAAGTAGACCTGGAGGTGGAGGGAACACCAGAACAGATGCAAAAGAAGTGAAACAGGCCAGGAAGGGCAGTCAATAAGAAGGACACGATACACTGTTTGGTGGGAGTGTAAATTAGTTCAACCATTGTAGAAAGCAGTGTGTCAACTCCTCAAAGAGCTAAAAACAGAACTACCATTCAACCCAGCAATCCCACTACTGGGTATATACCCAAAGGAATGTAAATCATTCGACCATAAAGACACCTGCACGCATATGTTCACTGAAGCACTATTCACAATAGCAAAGACATGGAATTAACCTAAATGACCATCAATGGTAGAGTGGCTAAAGAAAATATGGTATATATACACCATGAAACACTACACAGCCATAAAAAAGAACAAGATCAGGTCCTTTGCAGGAACATGGATGGAGATGGAGGCTATTATCCTTAGCAAACTAATGCAGGAACAGAAAACCAAATCTGCATGTTTTCACTTATAAGTGGGACCTAAATGATGAGACCACATGAACACAAAGATGGGAACAACAGACACTGGGTTCTACTTGAGGATGGAGGGTGGGAGGAAGGAGAAGAACAGAAAAAAACAACTATTGGGAACTGGGCTTAGCACCTGGGTGATGAAATAATCTGTACAACAAACCTCCATGACACAAGTTTACCTATATAACAAATCTGCACGTGTACCCCTGAACCTAAAATAAAAGTTTTAAAAAAGGTTGCTAGGCAACCATGCTGATTGGCAGCACATGCTCCTGTTATTCCACCTTGTGGTGGAAGCAGCACCTATTCATTGGCTCTGGAGTCAGAATGGCTGGCAGCAACAGAAAAGGGCACTTCACTGACATAGGATTCCCATTAATCTAGAGGCAAAAGCAAGCTACCAAAGTGGGCAACTGAAACTTAATCATCAGGTAAAACTTTGGGAAATGGTGTAAAACCCTTGCTTCAAAACTATCTTACTTGAAGGTCAAGGTGATGGCAGCTCCTGGGGGCAGTTAATTCCTTCCAGCAGTGCACACGGGCAGGAGGAAAGTGACCTTCCAGAGAAAGTCCTCTGGCACACAGATGCAGACATTGACAGACAGACACATGCTAGAGCTGCTGGGCTGGAGCACAATGAAATGGCAAGATTCAAGGGCTACAGGCAAAAGTGTGTTGGTAAGTGTGCAACAACTGCCCCTCTAGGGCAAGACACTCTGGTTTGTGGTGTTTTATAAATACTACCAAGTCCCACCATGGTGGATTCTAAGCTTCCAACTAGCTCACCCGACACTGAACTGGGAAGGACAACACAGAAGCATACCATTAGCCCACACAGAGTATTTTCCCCATACAGACACAGCAGACATAAACAATAGTAAAAGGTAGTAAAACAATTAGGAAGTGATGACTTTTGAGTATGCATTACCTTTGTTTTTGAGATAATTTAATTATAATTTTGCATAATTTGATGTTTACTAATTACCATTTAACAACTGGCTTGCAAAATTCCTGAAAATTTAACCAATGGCGTTCATGAGCTAATCAAATATGAGAGGGCACTAAAGTAGGTGTTCGTTTTGAAAATGTACCCTTTTGGCCAGGCATAGTCGCTCATGCCTCTAATGCCAGCACTTTGGGAAGCCAAGGCAGGAGGATCACTTGAGCCCAGGAGAAAGGAAGGGAGGAAGGGAGGAAGGAAGGGAGGGAGGGAGGGAGGGAGGGGAAGAAAAGGGAGGGAGGGAAGGGAGGCAGACAGGCAGGCAGGCAGTCAAGAAGGAAGGCCTTTCTATGCCGTATCCTACCTCTGAGGCACAAGCAGAACCATCCACAAGCTCACAAGAGCTAGTTAGAGATGGGTCCATCATTTTGCAACAGAAGAGGATGTACTCAAGTTCAGCTTCCCACAGAATGGGGGTCTTCCTCCCCCAGTGGGGCTTGCAACACTCCCTGGACCCCAAAGTTTCCAGAGGCTGGACAGGCTAACTTTCCAGACAACTCAGGTTTCTAACCACGTGACCTCATGCAGATTGATTATTCCTCCACTGCCAAAACTGTTTTGTTTTTGTTGTTGTTGTTTTCCACTTTCTCAATAAATAGAACCACAGGGGAGGGGAGGGTTCCTTCGCTAAAACACAGATACACACGAAGGGTTCTGTGGCACCCTGATCCCTGCCCACCTTTCCATGAGATGATGAGAAACAGCCAAAAAACCTTCTGTTCTTGTTCTTTAAGTGTTCTCAATAGTGCCTATTTGTTCATCCATACCATGACACTGTGGAATTTGTCCCAATCTTTTTAGGACAGTTGGTGACCACAAAGTGACCCATGTTGCATGACACTTCCAAATCTCAATAATATCTAGGAGACAGTACTGTCTTGTATTAAAATTTGATATTCACTCTGTGTATCTTTCCCACTATGGTTCTAGTTCTACTTTATACCTGGTGTCCTCTGTAAAATTTCTTTTTTGTTTTTCAGATTATCTAGGCATTTGTCTCCCACTTCCTCATATTCAATGAGAATCGCATGCCTGCCAGACACATTATTTCTTGTTTCATGAGATACACCTTATCCTTTGCCAGAAACCCATTATTCTCCTAGCTTAAGCCATAGCCAGAAACCCAAATCCTATTTTTCAGTACTTATCTATGTAGCCAGATGATCATATCCTACATCCCCCTTTCACTTCCAAATTTAGCTTCCAAAGATAGTCCAGCTTCCCAGCCTCAGAATCACAACTTCTAAGGCTGACATGGAGGGTCCATGTAATCGTGTTCATCAAGCACCTTAAACTAAAACATATTGTGCCCCCACACTGATAGACAATGAATAGCATCTCCTCCTGTTGCTAGGCAACCATGCTGATTGGCAGCACATGCTCCTGTTATTCCACCCGGTGGTGGAAGCAGCACCTATTCACTGGCTCTGGAGTCACAATGGCTGGCAGCAGCAGCAAAAGGCACTTCACTGATGTTGGATTCCCATTAATCTAGAGGAAAAATGGATTCCAGAATGGGAAAGGGAATAAGAAGAATGTTCACCTCATCTGCTCTAGGTGAGAATCACAGTCTTTGAAGACAGAACCACACTAGGAAGGATCCTACACAGGAGAGCACTTTAACCTATATACTTACCTAGACATTTAAATAGAACAATTAGCAGCTAAAGTGCAGAGCCAAAGACATCTCCAATCACTGTGGCTACACAAGAAAAGCCATCAGACTGACATGTTTCTTTAGCACAAGACCTGGAACTGAGTGCTTCATAAATATTTGGTGAAAAAGTGAATGAAATTTATCTGTATCCCAAGAATTTGTGTTGAAGTACATTCCAGTTTCTGGAATCTCCTAGATTTTTAGTTGGTCTGTAATCATATTTTGTAAGTGATCAAATGTGCATATCTTTTGCCTCCATACTGCTGCATTTCTTCCCTCAACCCCCATTCACTTTTCAGTCAATTCCAAATTAAGCTTCCAACTCAAATGGTCCACTAGAACAGTTCTCACTAAGGTCACTAATGACCTTCATGGTGCTGAATTCAACGGCATTTTAGTTCTCATCTTACTTGACTCCTCTGTCCCGGTCTACTCTCTTCCCTTAGCTTTTATGAGCCTCATCCTCATTTTTTTTTTTTCCTGCATAACTGGAAATTCCTTCTTGTCTTTTATTGGCTGATACCTCCCCAACCCTAAAGGCCAGTATTATTTAAGACTCTGTCCTAGGCCCTCTTCCACTCCTATTCTATTCCTACTTCCAGGCAGTTGCAGCATCTTACATGCCATCTACATGCCAAAGGATCCCAAATCTCCCTCCTTTAAGCTCCAGCTTAACTCCCTGTAAGACCAGTAAGACCAGACCTGTACTTGACATCACCATTTGAATGTCTCAATGACATTCAAATTCAACCTGCCTAAACCTGAATACATAATTATGTAACATACTTATTGAGTACCTACTGTGTGCCAGGAACTGTTCTGGAGTTCAGAGACATCAGTGAATAAGTCTGTGCCCCTGAACTTATGGGGCATAAAAACACCCTCTATTCCACCACTCCCAGTTTGATCCTTTCTCAGTATTCCCCACCTCCCTGTGGGGCACAGCTGTTCAACCAGGTGCAAAACCCAAGGACCGTAATCACCTTTAACATGTCTCTCTCTCTCTCTTCCCACCCTCAGCCACATCCATTCTTAATACTGCCAATTTGATCTCTTAAATACATCTGATGTTGATTCAAATCTCAAGTCTGTTTATCTGCTCTATTACCTCCCTATTCATCTTGCATGAATTGCTTCAATGGCTTTTTTTTTTTTTTGAGATAGAGTCTCACTCTGTCACCCAGGCTGGAGTACAGTGGCACAATCTCAGTTCACCAAAACCTCCACCTCCCAGATGCAAGCAATTCTTGTGCCTCAGCCAACCAAGTAGCTGGGATAACAGGTGTGTGCCACCATGCCCAGCTAATTAATGTATTTTTAGTGGAGATGGCGTTTCAACATGTTGGCCAGGCTGGTCTTGAACTCCTGACCTCAAGTGATCTGCCTGTCTCAGCCTCCCAAAGTGATGGGATTACAGGTGTGAGCCACTGCACCTGGCCTGGCTTCTAACTGGTGTTTCAGTGTTCATTCTAGTGTGCCTCTTCACATAGCAGCCACAGTGGTCTTTTCAAAAGGTAAATTTGATCATGGGACTCTTCTTCCTCATTCATACCCCCAGGTTAAACCTCTCATTCTCTTCTATTTATTCCTTGGATATAAGACAAAATCCTTAGCAATGGCCTAGAAATCCTTGCTTACTATTCAGCCTCATCTTGAACAATAAATGCCCTTGTTGCTCTATCCACACTTAACTTTTCTCTCCCCCAACAGAGTATCTATCTATCTACTGTTTCTTTTACTGGGAAATTCCTACACACACACACACACACACACACACACACACACACACACACACACACACACACACACACACACACACACACACACACACACACACACACACACACACACACACACACACACACACACACACACACACACACACACTTTCCTGGTAAAATTCTATTTCTTATGCAATCATAGCATATAAGAGTTCCCTAACTTTCCATGTGTTCATTCAGTTTACAACTATATTATTTGCTTTGAACTATTTCCAAGGATATCCATTAACCAATTAATGTTATCAAAAGTTAGCATAAGATACTTCTAGATAATCTTTTATTTCATTTGTTCTTGTAAAAAAATTGGTTACCATGTTCACCTTGAGCTTCTTCTAAAATTTTAGCTCTTTTTCCCCAGTGGTTTTTAAATATCTTTTTCATCTTTATTTTACCTTCCTTATGGATGTGAGTGTGTGTATTTATTGTCCTTAGCCTTAAATTTGCTTTTGTAAGTGATGGCATGTATATAGTAAATAAAATAAATATATGAAAATATCTGACAGAAGTGGGCACGCAATAGATATTAATCAATTCATTAGAAGAAAGAAAACCTGGTCTCAAATCACCTCTCACACTAATTTTACTAGAAAGATCAATTTATCTTTAAAATAAAAAGATTACAGACTGCAATTTGGAGGCCTACAGGCCAATGTGTCCCACAGACATGTTTTGTTGGGATAGCACAGTGTTTGAATAAACTTTAAAACTTGATGCCTTTAGGCTGGGTTTATACTTTCTAGTTTGTGTAGTCATTATCACTTCCTACTATATTATCCCTGGTAAGGTCATATGGATATTATTGGCCCTGGAAGGCATTTGGATTTGAGGATCTAAAGGATGATGTGATCTTGAAGGTCTCCTCTAACTGTAAAAACCATGTATGTCTTTATTTTATGAGAAAAATTTATGAAATGATGGGGAAGAACTGGATTTAGCTAACATCAAAATGTAGAGTAAAGAATAACAGGTAAAACTCAGTTAATGACCAGGTACTCTCAACAACAGAGAATATTCTAGAAAATTTATTTACAAAAGAGGAAAGAATGGCTTAATGCTTATAACATCTGGAGATCAGAATTCTGACATAGAGATTAAAACAAACATGTTAAAATGGTCTCATCTTAATAAGCTCAGAACTGCAGGTTAGTTGTTCATGTAACACAAGACACAGCACAATCTGCCAGTCCTGGCAGCCTCTGCTCACTAACCAGGCTCAGGATAAACACCAGAGGCAAATAGAGATATATCTGACAATGAGACACAGATCTTTCATCCCATCCCCACTAACCTTCATTTTTGTGAACGAATTTTTTATTTTATTAAAATTCCTCTGCCTTCATGCAAAAGCTACTTTAGAAAAACCCTAGTTCCTGGCCGGGCGTGGTGGCTCATGCCTATAATCCCAGCTCTTTGGGAGGCCAAGGTGGTCAGATTACTTGAGGTCAGGAGTTCGAGACCAGCCTGGCCAACATGGTAAAACCCTGTCTCTACTAAAAATACAAAAATTAGCCAGGTGTGGTGGCGCATGCCTGTTATCCGAGCTACTCAAGAGGCTGAGGCAGGAGAATCACTTGAATCCAGGAGGCGGAGGTTGCAGTGAGCCGAGATTGCGCCATTGCACTCCATCTCAAAAAAAAAAAAAAGAAAAAAAAAGAAAAACCCTAGTTCCTGAAATTAAGGCTTCCTATATTGTGTCTCCTAGACATGTTTTTAGAAATATAATATATCTCTAAAGACTGGGAAACAACCGTAATATCAAAATTTTTTCATATACTGAATAGCCAACTGTAAAACCTTTGATATAATTTTTATTTTAATTTTACTTATAATCCTTAAATTTCACATTGTATTTCTCAAAAGGTGAAAAAATGATCTAAAACCTTGTCCAATCCTATTCTCCAGATAGGAAATATTATAAACAGGGATGTGCAAATTTCTAATAATAACTGAATTATCTAATTACATTGTGTTTCACTGATTCGAATACATACTATCTTCCAACATTATTTATTTTTCTGATACAAGAATAGTAGTCTGACCCTCTTGAATAAATGAGTCACCACATTAGGACCACCCATCTGTGAGGAAACAGTGTGTCAATTAGACATGTCAATTAAGACTCAAATGTCACCTGGATCTATCTAGAGCAGCTTTCGGGAGTAGATGATTTTTCTCTAAAACAGTTATATAGATGCTTTGAAAAAGGTGATCATGAAGGGAAAACTTATTTCATTACTTTCCCAAATTTTTATGAGCTAAAAAAGACATTCTCCTAAAGTTTTATAAGCTTTTTATTTTTTTCTCTCTGAAACAGAATTTCGTTCTTGTTGCCCAGGCTGTAGTCCAATGGCGTAGTCTTGGCTCACTGCAACCTCTGTCTCTCGGGTTCAAGTGATTCTTGTGCCTCAGCCTCCCAAGTAGCTTGGATTACAGGCACCCACCAGCACGCCTGGCTAATTTTTTTGTATTTTAGTAGAGACAGGGTTTCACCATGTTGGCCAGGCTGGTCTTGAACTCCTGACCTCAGGTGATCGGCCCACCTCGGCCTCCCAAAGTGCTGGGATTACAGGCGTGAGCCACTGCGCCCAGCCATAAAGTTTTATAAGCTTTTATCTTTCAAATAAATTAAAGAAAATAAGTAAGGCGTAATTTTGTAGTGATTAGATATAAAATAAATAGAAAATAAAGCAACATGTCCAATAAACATATAAAAATATACTAACCTCATTAACAATGAAAGAAAATCCCAACAGTAGTCAGATAAAAATTTTTGTCTATCAAAAAGGCCAAGATAAATACAGGCAATCACAAACACACACACATGCACACCATGCACAGATGATGAAATGAACGAGTATTAGAATATGAGCACTCATGAACAGTGGTGGGTTGGTATAACCATTCTTTGTGTACTTTGCCAATATACATCTAGACCTTTAAAATAATCATGCTCCTTGATCTGGCAATTACACTTTTACAAATGTATCCTAAGGAAATAAACACACAGCCAGAGATTTATGTTTAATACTACATACCACAATGCTATTTACAGTAATGAAAAACTGGAACAGCCTAAATGTTCAATGTTCAAAGGATGGTTATATAAATTATTGTACAATCACCTGAGGATCTATCATGCAGCCATTAAAAAGCTTATTTGTGAGAGATACATACTAATGTGGTAAATATTTGACAATAAAATATTAAGTGAAAAAAGTAGGAAATCAAATTCTATGTAATGGTAGGATCCGATTCTGTTTAAAAGTATATTTATACATGTTCTGCTTGTTGAACTGGAGGAAGGTTACATGGGCCTGTTTAGTTCGTGAAAACTCAACAATCTGTACATGTATATTATTTATTATTTTTCTATGTCCATGATATACATTAAGAAGCCATTTGTTAATGGTTGATGTTTTATACATATACCCAGTCCAAAAAAATGGGAAGAAATATGAACAAATAACCATTTTAATCTTCCCAGTATTTGCCTCGGTAATTTACTGGGGTTGGAGGAAGGCTCATCTGGAAAGCAAAAGTGCTCCAAGACCAAGCTTCACTACTTATTGGCTGGGTTGCCTAGGGCTACATGACCTCTTTGAGTTTCACTCTCCTTATCTGTCAAAGAGGGTTACTGTGATTCAGGAATTAAATAAAACGATTTATATGAATTTTTTTAGAAGGCTGTCTGGTCCATTATTATGAATAATTGAATACATATAACAGTTACGTGTTCAAACTATTAGATTTGTTATTACAACCTTAAAACTGCTATACAACGGGCATTAAGTTCTTGTCAAGAATGTGGTTACTGAAAGTAATCACTAAAAACACAAAGTATACTGTACTACGGCATCAACCTCCTGTTCTGCAACTATCTCTGCTGGGCAGCTGCTGCTATCCTTTCCATATCCCCTTATGTGGACCCCCAAGCTCTCATTCCCTGCAGCACCCAGTAGAGTTCCAGGGCTGGCCTGAGAGCACCTTGAGGCATTAACCTCTCATATCCCTGATAAAATAACCAAATCTGAAAACTGAAAGGAACCAAATTGCCTTAATTTGCTTCCAGATTCAATAAAATTGCTTCCTTTGGTGGTGGATTGGCTGGGTGACTGACTGGATAATGGATTCAGAGAAGAGATACCTGAAATCAAAAGTTTCCACAGTTATTTTGTTAATGAAATAATCTTATGAGATATCAGTTGTGAGTACTATTTCCTTCCTTTGTTAAGCTTTTGCCTACTTTCTAACATTTTGAAGGACATTTTGGATTCCATCCAAGCCTGGAAACTTCATCACTAAATTAATAGTAACCTCTAATTCTAAAGGTCAACAATGAATTGAAGTTAGCTTCTACGCAATAAATGTTCAAGGCCCAAATCTTCCTCCCTGAATGTTATTACCCCTGGGTCACCTCCCCTTCCCTTCCTGCTCCCTCACCATCAGGTTGACACGAGACTGACATGAGACTGTTACAATTTCTCTAAGACATACTACCCCTCAGAAGAGCTCAGACTTCCAAAACTGTCAACTTGGGAGAGTTTTAACGCATCTGGAAAAAGAGAAAGATGTATTGAAGTTTCTACTAGACTTACTCTGACCATAAATCCCAAATCCTCCTGCGTTTCCTTTAAGTGGTAGGTAAAACATTTTTAGGTAAGTGAACTTATTAAGACAAATATCAGTTGTCAAGATTGTTCGAAGGGCATGGAAGAATACAAACCATTTCTTTCCTCTTAAAGCAGACTGGCTTTCTCCCCCTTCAGTCAAACTCACAAGTAAAACCCCCATCTAGAGCTAATTGATTTCTTATTTGGAATATCTATTTTATTTTATTAGTCTCTATCTTCAACCATACCTAGTCAAATGAAAATTATTTTTCATGTATTAAAATAAAGTTAAATGTTTTCTAATCGTAAATTTAATGTCTACTCATTCTAAAATTTTGAAAAAAATTTTAAATGTTCTAGAAAAAAGATAAAATTATTTGAAACATCATCATCCAGAAATCACTGCTGTCAAGATTCTAGTCCAAACACATATATAAAATCATAACATTTAACAATGAATGTTTGTTTACTACTTCCCTGGTAATCAAAGAGCCGGTGACTTTTTGAAACTAAAAAGTTACAAAGGAGGCTATGAGTAAACTGGTAACATTATCAGACTGTTTCAGGGATCCGCAGAACACTAGGCCACTGTGAAAGAGAGAGAGAACTTGCAAGGCACCGGTATCTCTTTAAATAAAGCTGACATGTACATCATAATGTCAAAATACTATATTATCATTATATTTACTATATAATAAATTATATGTAATTACTAATATATTAAGTATTAGCATAGTTTTAAGAATTAAAATACAATTTGATTTACTGTACTTTATACACTATACATTTTCATAAAGCAAAAACTAAATTTGTGCCTATAACACTTATTAAGAGATACTTTTTTAAATTAACATCAATCACCTCGCATACTTATAATTCTGTGGTGAGAACATTTAAAATCTGCTAACTTAGCAATTTTCAAGGATACAATAATTAATGATTACAGTCACCATGCTGTATAGTAGATCTCCAGAATTTATTTATCCCGTCTAACTGGAACTTTGTACCCATTAACCAACATCTTCCACTCTCCCCAACAATCCCTTGGCAACCCCCATTCTATTCTCTGTTTCTGTGAGCTTGAATATTTTAGGGTACATATATAAATGAGATCACAGAGTATTTGTCTTTCTGTGTCTGGCTTATTTACTTAGCATAATGAGAGAGACATTTCCTAGCTCAGTGATTCTCAAAGTGTGGTCTACAGAACACTTTTAAATAAATCACTTAGGGGACTTGTTAGTAATGCAAATTTTCAACCCTTACCAAAAATCTAAGAAGCAGAATTCCCGGCAGAATGTGGGAATGGAAGAGAGGAAGACCCAGGGAAGATGCATGTTTAATAGGTATTCAAAGAATTTTTGGCTGAGTGTGGTGGCTCACGCCTGTAATCCCAGCACTTTGGGAGGCCAAGGCGGGAGGATCACAAGGTCAAGAGATTGAGACAATCCTGGCCAATATGGTGAAACCCCATCTCTACTAAAAATACAAAAATTAGCTGAGAGTGGTGGCACGCACCTGTAGTCCCCACTACTCAGGAGGCTGAGGCAGGAGAATTGCTTGAACCCAGGAGATGGAGGTTGCAGTGAGCCAAGATTGCGCCACTGCACTGCAGCCTGGGAGACAGAGCAAGACTCCATCTCAGAAAAAAAAAAAAAAAAATCTTAAAAGTGCTAAAGTTGGAGAACCACTGCTTTGTTTCTTAGTAAACAAACACCAACTAGGATTGTCTCAAGAATCAAAACTCAAAGAATCATTTATACTTTTTGGTGTCACTGTACAGACACGGCCAGAAATAAGTGCACACTTAAAGGATTTATTGAAGACAATGACTTTCTTCTAAATCGAATACAACAAATAATGTGATGGGATAAGAAGAATTATATCATTGCAAACCTAGTTTTCTCTCTCAAAATAGAAAAGCTGCTCCCTTGCTAGAAAGAAGGCAAGTTTAGCCTTGGTCATAGTGGATGTAAGAGGAGTGGGTACCAAGTTGGAGATAAGATGGGACACCACTTGTATTAAAATTGTGACAGCTGCCCTGAGCCAGAAACACATTTACATCCTGACCACCAGCCTGTTAGAATAACCATGTAAAGCTTTGTGCAGGAGATTTAATGAAGGGGAAGCCATGATGTTTAGTGGCATAACATGGAAATTTAATGAGACCTTCTTGAGATTGCACTCAAATTAGATGTGCAAATTTGGAGAGAATAGACTCCTGAGGACTAACTATATCCTCCAGAGAAGTGTTATGTGAGTTCACAAAAGTTGAATCTAAAAAGCTCTACTTAGAAGTAATGAGGCCGGGCACAGTGGGTCCCACCTGTAATCCCAGCACTTTGGGAGGCAGAGGTGGTTGGATCACTCGAGGTCAGGACTTTGAGACCAGCCTGGCCAACATGGTGAAACCCTGTCTCTACTAAAGATACAAAAATTAGCTGGGTGTGGCGGGTGCCTGTAATACCAGCTACTTGGGAGGCTGAGGCAGGAGAATCACTTGAACCCAGGACGCAGAGGTTGCTGTGAGCTGAGATTATGCCACTGCACTCCAGCTTGGGGAATGGAGCAAGATTCTGTCTCCAAAAAAAAAAAAAAAAAAAAAAAAGAATTGGAAATTACTAGTTTCCCCACAACATCCATAGATAAAGAACTTAGAGTTCTTTATGCATGCCAAGATAATGTTGAACCTGATCAGACTGGTTTAAGGCTTCAGCACCACACACTAGCCAAGCCAGACCTCTAGGGATTTGATGGCTATAGTAGGACTGGAGATCAAACAGGGACTGGAACTCCTAGATGAACCTAGATGAACCTATTGCCTCCAGAAACTTGAGAAACCCTTACTTACTGCAGGGGAATGGAGAAAAAACTGTGGCAAACTAGACCGGTGGCCCTATAGTAGTGGTAGTAGTAATTCTTATTAATAAAGAAATTAATTAATAAACCATAAGAATAAGAATAAACCAAAAGAAAAACTCTTATTTTTTTTCTACATAGAAGTACTATGCGTGTGGAGGACAGTAGGTGAACAGTGACTGGGACTCCTAGACCAAATTTCTAAGTTTACTAAGCCTAGAGGGGGAAGAACGCTCTGACACCGTGTTCTCCTTGGAAGACATACTGCCTTTGGTCCTTTGCCAAAGGCTGGCAGAACAAGACTTGCAGGCCCAGAGACAGCTAAGTCCAGTTCAAGGAAGGGTGATGTAAGTCAGGAATGGATACATTACATTGGATTACATCAGGACCATTAAGGAGCCCTCTGACTTCTTCCT
The DNA here is from genome assembly GCF_028885655.2 of Pongo abelii. Classification (NCBI taxonomy): domain Eukaryota; kingdom Metazoa; phylum Chordata; class Mammalia; order Primates; family Hominidae; genus Pongo; species Pongo abelii. The sequence continues at coordinate 100,623,019 of NC_071991.2, forward strand.
TTTGATGGTGTTATTCTGGGCTGAGAAGAAAAACGAAAGGATGCCTATCCTTTAAGTGAGGACTTAGGAAGCCAGTTGTACTACAGCTATGCCTTTTGTCTCTTGAAAATGAATCCCTGACTGATAAAATTCTAGCAGGTGCAGAGCAGTAGGTTGCCAGGTCATGGGCTGGGTTGGCTTCCAATGTGGCAAGGTGAGCCAAAAATGGGGATCTTCAGCCACTCACCCCTGGTGTTTTGCAGACTGGGATGTGAGTAAAGAAACCACTGAAAACCCTGACAATGGCTAAGCTTTGGGTGTTTGATATGGCCCCAGGCTGTTTTGGTTTGGGATAACAGAGCCAACCAGTACCTTTGTGACTCCATAATCCCTTTACCAAAGCCTTTGGAGGAAGAGTCTGTCATGCTTGCTCCCTGAGAAGTAAAAAATCCCAGTCCCCAGGTATGTTACTAAAAAACAAACAAAAAAAACACCTATGGACGTCCTTGTAGTTCTACCTGGCAGTGCCTCCAGTCCACTTGCAAAATACAATTACAATATGAATTGTGACAAGAGTTAAACAACTCACAGAGAAGCTACAAATAGCAAGAATCTCTGAATTACATGGCAAATACTGGGAGCTCCCAGAGGGAGCTCTCAAAAGACCGACAAGGGGAAAGAACAGCAGAACAAAATTGACAAATTTGACAAAATTGACAAAATTCACCCAACCCAACCCCTGCCAAAAAAATCCTGTCATTTTATTCCCTTACGTAGGATCAGTCTTGACCATGAACACTCATAATCCATTATTACAGAGATTATACTCCTGATTCTCCAGGCCTCTCAGACACTTTCCAACAGCTGATCCTAATCTGTAAAGAAAACCAGTTCTCAACTGTAGTATTATTTTGTCCTTCATACCTGATTCAGTTTACCCCCTTCCAAAGACAGATGAGCCTCCAGGCCTTCAGGTATGGTCCCCCGCTTGCAGAGAATGCTCTTCCTTCTAGCTGTTCCTCTGGCCAACAAGCCACATGATACTTCCTTTTCCTCAGGGAAGATTTCCCTAATCCCCCCAACCAGGTTACAAACTCCATTAAATATTCCCTCAAAACCTCACACTCCTCCTGCTTAGCACTTACCATACTGTAATTAAATAATTAGAGTACAATCAAGAGCCATGTAAAGACATTTTGGCCAGTGACGGACCTCATATCTGGCAATGGTCCCCTAAGATGATAATACCATATTTTTATGGTACATTTTCTGCATTCAGATATCTTTAGATACACAAACATTTACCATTATGTTACCATTGCCTCTGGTATTCAGTGCAGTAATATTCTGTGCAGGTTTGTAGCTTAGGGGCAACAAGGCTAGAATATACAGCCTAGGTGTCTCCTAGGCTGCACCATCTAAGTTTGTAAGTGCCGTACACTCTGATGTTCACAAAATGACAAAATTGCTAATGACACATTTCTCAGAATATATCTCCATTGTTAAGCAATGCATGGCTGTGATTATTTGTTCAATCTCTAAATCTCTCAAAAGACCATAAGCTTCATGAAGCACTGACTGTTTGCCTTGTTCATTGCTACTGTTTTCCCAGTGCTGAGTGCATAATAGGTGCTGAATAATATCTACTTAATAATAGTAAAACACCTAAAAATTGAAATCAATGTAAAGTTATCCTAAGGTACTTTTACTTATTAAAACTTACTAAAACTATTATTATTATTCACTTATTAAAACTATGCAAACTTAACCTCAACTACAACTTTTTAAGATAACTATGGCTTAAAATGTTTAACAGATAAACCTTTAATTTTTCTAGTTTATGAAACATTGAACAAAAAAAGGTGAGAAGTTCAAATTAGTATTTACCTAAAGTAAAACGAATCACTTTGTAAACTGGGTCTGTAATTTAAAATGGTAACTAAGTAGTTCTACAGTGACCATGGCTTCAGTTAAATAATATCCAATCAAGGCAAGATATGAGTATTAAACATTCATGAGCTGCTCAGAATATTATGAATTAATCAGCACTTCCTCATGTAAATGTTTAATATTTAATGCTAGTGCTTCTACAGTCTCTTGGAATTATTACACTTTACTATGTCTCTTATAACTGACTAACAATAGAGTTGCTATATACTTTCTTAGAATTCTGGTTATGGAATCCACAGTGATCTGTATGTTGGAGCAGAACACGATTGTAATGCATTAGGCTTTTGATGAAATTCTCAACACATTTGTCTCAGATGCAAAAAGATAATAAAAAACACTCATGATAAGCAGAAGTAAGCGCTTTTGAAATGTGATTGCCTTTCATCCATGATGAATTATTTGCAGAAGCTTACTAAAAATCTGGTTTTCATGAACTCCCCTAGACAAATGTAAGCGGTATGCTAAAGGCATTTTAGGCAGTACAAAGTATTAGTGTTGGAATGTTAGTCTACTAAATCTTCTAAACACTAGCTGTGGAAATAATAGGATAATATCCCCCCAAATGAATTCGCCCATTCCGAGTCCTCTCAGGCATCTTAAAACTAATGTTGGCATTTAAAAATTAAACAACAGCCATAATGCTTTATTCTTACATATATCTCATCATTCAAGTCTCAAGGAAATTAACTGTGACTCATTATGTCTTACAACATACTCAGTTCTTTTAGCCCTAGCAGGGAAGTACCTTTGTGCACCAGATATAAAACAGTGGTGACTGTTACAGGTTGAATCGTGGTTCCCTTCAAAGCAATCATTTGCTTAAGTACTAATCCTCAATACTCAGAATGTGATGTTATTTGGAGATAGGGTCTTTACAGAGGTAAACACCTTAAAGTGAGATCATTAGGGTGGATCCTAATTCAATAAGACTGATATCCCTACAAAAAGACAAATGTTAGATCTAATGACAGACATGCATAAAACGAATGCAATATGAAGAAACATGGAAAAGATAGCCATCTACAAGCCAACGAAAAAGGCCTGGAATAGATCATTCTCTCATTTATTGTCTCACAGCTCTAGAGGAAATCTGCCTGGGGATTTCAGACTTCTATCCTCTAGAGCTGTGAGACAATAAATTTCTGTTATTTAAGCCACCCAGTTTGTAGTACTTTGTTACAGCAGTCCCAGCAAGTGAATACAGTAACATAGTAAAATGTTGTGTGTTACAACAGAAATATTCCATTCATAAAATATAAAAATTATATTTCCCAGTGCAGCTGCAATCTGACTCTAGTGCATATGTAAATGAGAAATTATCATATATTAAATATTACCCCTTGCAATGTCAATCATGCTTAGGAGAATTATAATTACAATGGTATTTGTTCCTCTGAAATTTCTAACTTTTTCACATTGATAGGAATTTTTAGCATGAAATGATCTTTTTCCTTTTTTAAAATAAGCTAATTTCTGTCTATATAGATAGCAAAACTACAACAAAGAAAAAGGTATAAAAAATAATCATTTTCATCAGATGAATAACATTACTTTTGTTTCAGTAATGAAAATTCAGAACAGATACACAAAGGCATAAATAAACATATTTACAAGTATATTGATGTTTAACACTGTTAGTGCCTATAACCATTATAATCATTAATGCAATAAGAATATTCAATACAACATGTGAAACATTTTTAAACATTTAATACCTACTTGTATTTTGTTTAGATGCCTTGTACTACATTTTCATAACTAGAATCACATTCTAGGTGCTGGTAAACACACACATGCACACACACATATACTTCTTTCATTATATAATCAGTATACTTACGTATGTCTGTTTTTTTAACTTCCTTCATCCTATCTCAATTCATCTTTCAAAAATAATTTGGGGCCGAGCGTGGTGACTCACGCCTGTAATCCCAGCACTTTGGGAGGCCGAGGCAGGTGGATCACCTGAGGTTAATAGATGGAGACCATCCTGGCCAACATGGTGAAACCCCGTCTCTACTAAAAATACAAAAATTAGCTGGGCATGGTGGCACACGCCTGCAGTCCCAGCTACTCGGGAGGCTGAGGCAGGAGAATTGCTTGAACCCGGGAGGCGGAGGTTGCAGTGAGCCGAGATTGTGCCCCTGGACTCTAGCCTGGTAACAGAGTGAGACTCCATCTCAAATAATAATAATAATAATAATAATAAGAAGAAGAAGAAGAAGAAGAAGAAGAAGAATTTGGGCATTTCACATCAGGTTTGCATAAATTAAAACATACAATTCAAGCCAGGCATGTGGTTGATGTCTGTAACCCTGGCATTTTGGGAGGCCTGGGTGGGCAGATCATTTAAGCCCAGGAATTTGAGACCAGCCTGGGCAATGTGGTGAAATCCCGTCTCTACTGAAAATACAAAAAATTAGCCAGGCATGGTGGTGCATGCCTGTAGTCCCAGCTACTTGGGAGGCTAAGGTGGGAGGATCAATTGAGCCTGAGCAGACAATACTGCAATGAGCCTTGGCCCTTGATTGCACCACTGTACTCCAGCCTGGGTGATGGAATGAGACATTGTCTCCAAAAAAAAAAAAAAAAAAAAAAAAAAAACCATATATATATACGGGTATATATACACACATATACACACACACACACACACACACACACATTGCATTTTTAGTTTTAAAAGTTTTAATTCTCAAAAATTTATGTGTCAAAAATCTAGAATGGAGAGTATTATTTACAATAACAAATCTCTACTGAAAGAAAAGTAATTTCCCCAAGATCATATCAAATTCAAAAGCCAAATCTGGAACAGCCTGCTGCTGTGGACTAAATGTTTGTGCCTCCACCACCAAATTTATATGTTAAAATCCTAGTCCCCATCCAAATTTGGATTAAAACTTTCAACTTAAAAAAAAAAAAAAAAACCCAACCCTAATCCCCAACATGATGGTATTTAGAGGTGGGGACTTTGGGAGGTAATTAGGTCATAAAGGAGGAGCCCTCACGAATGAGATTAGTGCTCTTAGAGGAAGAGACACAAGACAGCTTCCTTTTTCTCTCTCTCTTCCCCGCCCCCCAACCCCTGTCAACAGACACCAGAGCTGCCAGCACCTTGATCTTGGACTTCCCAGTCCCCAGAACTGTGAGAAATAAATTTTTGTTTAAGCCACCTAGTCTACAGTAATTTATTATAGCAGCAGGAACTAAGACGCCTGTTCAAATGTGAGGAAAAGAGATAATGATATCCTAGATTACAACCCTTTCTTTCATAATTGGTAGAAAATTAACCGGTATGGTTTCTCAAGAACGTAAACTCAAAAAGAACAGTTTCCTTCCTACTCTACACCTCTCACATACTCTACACTCAACATTTAATTACAAGATCCATAGTTAGTGCCTAGAAGTTCAGTGAACTGAATTTATATTTCTGTGTCAAAATGCCAAAGAAAGCAATTTACATCAAGCTTACAGCATGTAGGAAACCATGTTGTCTGTTTAGTTTTGTCAGGTTGCCACAATAAAATGCCACAAACAGGGCAACTTACAAACAACATAAATTTCTTTTTCACAGTTCCAGAGGCTGGGAAGTTCTAGAGTTTTGGTGCTTGGTGAAGGCCTGTTTCCTGGTTTATAGATGGGGCCTTCTCACTGTCCTAACATGATGGAAGGGCTAGCTAGCTCTCTGGGCTATCTTTTATAAGGTCACTAATCCTTTCACAAAGGTTCCACCCTCAGGACCTAATCATAGCTCAAAGGCCCTACCTCCTAATACCATCACTTTGGGGATCAGGATTTTAACATATGAATTTGGGGAGGACATAAACATTCACACCACAGCATAGTTTCTACAGACATAGTCACATTTATAATAATTAACACATTATAATTTAATGAGATTCTACTATATTCTAAAATAAAATTTCAAGAAATGTATAAATATAAAACTACTAAATTGATTCATGATACACTAAGATTATGAAAAAAATCAGCAATATGAATTTAGTTATCCAAAAAGGCAAATAAAACACTAAACCTAGATATGTTTATTTAAAGTGGTTCCTCAGCATGTGCCCATATTTATGCAAATATAGAAACTTAAGATAAATACCAAACACTTCAAGCATCAAATATTACTAAGTGATTTTTAACATCATTTTATCTAATTATCTAAATGTATTTCCTAGTGCCTTCTACCAGAAGAAAATTCTAAATATTTTAAATTTAATTTTATTTTTTACTGAAAGACATTTTATAAACAATTTTGACTTTTAAGGAACAGTTGTGATGAAGACATTTCCTTTCCAATGTTGGATAACACCATGATCTATTCCGCTTTCCTGTTGAAGATACTACTGAAACATTACTGAAAATAAAATTTGTATAAATAAGATTGAAATGTTGTTCAGCAAAAAAGAATCTCCAGTGCTTTGTCACTATGACTGCAGCTGTTTTTTGACGTTTGTTGTTGTTGTTGTTATTTGAGACGGAGCCTCGCTGTCGCCCAGGCTGGAGTGAAGTGGCACGATATCAGCTCACTGCAACCTCCGCCTCCCTGGTTCAAGCGATTCCCCTACCTCAGCCTCCCAAGTAGCTGGGATTACAGGCACCTGCCACCACACCCAGCTAATTTTTTGTACTTTTAGTAGAGATGGGGTTTCACCATGTTTTTTAAATGAGTGGGTCCCCCACTCCTCTCAAATCTACCAGCAATCAGATCCACTAGAAATCTGACACCACTTGCACCAACTGCTTTGTCAGTTTTCCAACTGCTAATAGTCGAGTACATTTACAATCTATAAACAAATCACATATATATCAAGATACTGTCTTTGAATTATATCAAAACAAAATAGATACGAAGGAACAATATTCTAGAGACACAATATTTTGGAAGGGAAATAAATACTACTTTAATTTAAATCCTATGATTGTCTTATCATTATGGAATGACTACTTTGAATATTGCACATATCACCAAATCACAGTCCTAACAAGGCACACTTGACTGGGTGGGAGGAATGTTCATCTCTACTTTTTTCTACAGAATCCTGCTTTAATTAGACCTTCCTTTCACCCTAGTATGCCACCCCTTAGTGCAGCTGAACTTTTTAAATCAAATCTTCCAACACCCATTGCCATGAAAACATTTTCACTATATCTTTTGTGCTCATGTGATTTAGCTCCCACATTTCTAGCCCTTTTTTTTTAAACATACAGAATCTTGTTCTGTTGCCCAGGCTGGAGTGCAGTGGCACGATCTCAGCTCACTGCAATCTCCACCTCCCAGGTTCAAGCAATTCTTGTGCCTCAGCCTCCCAAGTAGTTGGGATTACAGGCACATGCCACAATGCCTGGCTAATTTTTGTATTTTTAGTAGACACAGGGTTTGCCATGTTGGCCAGGCTGGTCTCGAACTCCTGACCTCAGGTGATCCACCTGTCTTGGCCTCCCAAAGTGCTGGGATTACAGGTGTGAGCTACTGTGCCCGGCCCTCTGGGCCATCTTTGGCTTTTGAGCCCTTAAATCAAAAAGTCTGATGAACTGATATTCAGATATTCAGTTATTAGTTCTTATTTTGGGTAGTCAAACATCTTTTCATTGTCAAGTTAGTTCTCAATAAAATAATTTAGGTTGGGTGCTATTGGTATTTATTGCTTTTTAGGGGTTATTTAACCAGTGGTTTTGCTGTCATTCCATTTTGTTTTGATTTTGTTAATTATTTGGTGAACTTTAAGGCAGGAAATGGGTGAGTCCAAGGATCAGTGAGAACCTTCAGTCTGATTCTTTGTGTCACCCTTCAGTCTACCAAATCAGGAAATGGAAAAATGATAGAATGTTAGCTACATACAACTCCCTATGATTCCTGACATTGCAGATATACTGTGCAATATTACTTTTTAAATAACTTTACTTAAATTTATTCTAATATGCTATATTTTAGGTATTTACTTATGAGCTAACAACTTTCATTTCCAGTTTCCAACTAAAATTTTTATGTCTCCTGATGCATTTTTATAAACCTTGCTTTAAACCTTAAACACACACACACATACACATTCTCACTCTCTCTCTCTCTCTCTCTCTCTCTCTCTCTGGATATAAACTTGACACTAAAGGAAAATCTCTGGGGTACTGAAATATGTCACTGCAAATGATCTTAAATGTATAAATCTGTATGAAGTAAATGGAGACATGAAGAAGTAGTAAGTATCTTGCCCATATAAAGCATTATGTAGATGCACACTCAAAAAACCTTACAAAGAAGCTGTTTATATTCAAAAGGTCAGGAAATTGCATTTAAAATCATTATATTGTTTAAGCATAAGGATGCTGAACAATACATCTCTCAAAACACTCACAGAGGATGAAAAAATATTTTGAAAAAATGTCTTTTGCTTTTTGTTTTTAATTCCATCTTTACTAACCAGGAAAACGGTATTTTAACATGGAAATAGTCTCTGGCCTCATTAAAAGGTGTTCCCCCCTCTCCCCACTATGCACTCATTAGATGCTATACTCCTCTATAATCTCATAGCCACTACTGCATTCGCCTCCCATTGTGCCTTATGATAGAGACTAGCCACCAACGTCTGGTTTCTACCGTTCTCTTCCTCATCCCACGCGCTGATTCAAGGTCCAAGGTTCCTGCTCACTTCAAAGAGATATTTGCTCCAAGATCAGCACCACAGGGGAAAAATCAGGGCAAGAAAAGTCTTCCCATGGAAGATGAGCCCTTGAAGGTGTCCTCAACTCATATTTATTGCAAACAGTTGATTGAAAAAGTTAAAATACTGCCTTACCTGAAACTCACAATAACAAGTGAAAGGGTTACTGTTTTATCGTTTGCTTTCGGGTCCACATTCATAGCGTATTGCACTCTCTGCCACAGACCATCAAGAAGACTCAAGACAACTCAGATAACGTGATTCAATCACTTGCAACATTCAGTTTTCTTTGTAGCTTCATTGAAAGCAGTTCTAATGTGCTCTTGACAAATCACATTTTGGCAGTACTGATATTTTTAAGGCACTGGTTGGGGGACATACACACACACAGAATTTTATATAAAGAATATTAAATATGCCAAATGGGAGTGTAATCTCAACTAGCAGTTGTAGTAAAATTGTTTCAGTAAAAATAAATGATCAAAACTTACCAGCCTCCGCTGGGTGCAGTGGCTCACACCTGTAATCCCAGCACTTTGGGAGGCTGAGGCGGGTGGATCACCTGAGGTCAAGAGTTTGAGACCAGCCTGGCCAACATGGTGAAATCCTATCTCTTCTAAAAATAGAAAATTATCCAGGTGCGGTGGCACACACCTATAATCCCAACTACTTGGGAGACTAAGGCAGGAGAATCCCCTGAACCTAGGAGGCAGAGGCTGTAATGAGTCAAGACCGCGCCACTGCATGCCAGGCTGGGCGGCAGAGCAAGACTCCATCTCAAAAAATACAAAACAAACAACAACAACAACAAAAACAGGCCGGGCATAGTGGCTCATGCCTGTAATCCTAACACTTTGGGAGGCAGAGGTGGGTGGATCACTTGAGGTCAAGAGTTTGAGACTAGCTGGCCAACAGAGCAAAACCCTGTCTCTACTAAAAATACAAAAATTAATCTGAAGTCTCAGATTAATTAGGAAGAGAACGGCATGAGTTTGTGAGGGCGTGTGTGTGTGTAAATGAGGATGTATGTGTAAGCATGTATGTGTGTGTGTGTGTGTGTGAGCACACACATGCATAAGTTATTTACTCCCATTTTCCTTTATTGGGAAAAAGACTTCAATTCATCCTTTCTGGACATTCACTGACAATCATTTCCCAATTGCAGGCCATCTGAATTAAAGTCTTAGCAATGCTGGTACAGAACAAAATACACACAAGATATTAGAATTACCAAATACTCTTGAGACCAAGTTCTGGCATGGAATCTATAAGAAGTATATTTAGCATAAAATTAATATGTCATAAAGAGATATTATAATTAGGTTATCAAAGTGCTTACATTTGGATAGGCAAGAACTGATTTTTGTATTCCGATAAGCCAACACAAAAATCATGAGTTATTAATCTAGATACAGACTAAACTTCTATATTTCAAAGCACAATGACAGAAGTAAAAGTTTCCATTTATCTTTTATGCTAATTTTTTTAAAAATAGTAATTTTTAAAGCCTCAGAAAATACAATCAGCAAGACTTTAAAAAATAAAATAAAAGCCTTTTTAGCTAAAGAGAAAGCCAACGGCCATCCTTGGCTTTAAAACTGGTTTTAGCTAATGCCAGATCATTTGTTCATTAAAAGCAGAAAAGGATACCAGCCAATGGCCTAGGTCTGGTGTTCAGATCTCAAAGGCAGATCCAACAGAAATGAACTACTTATATTTTTCAAACAGCATATTATTTACTTCAACCTTAAACAAAAATCATAAGTTAAGAAGCCAGGGATCCAGTCTTATCTATGCCTATCTATGAGACCTTGAGTAATAATCTGCTTTTCTGGACCTCAATTTAATAAACTGAAACCCACTCAATGACATATGTTTCTCAGCTCAAAATTTCTTACGACCCTATGGCATTCCCATAAGATGTTTTAATATATTTCCATGAACAGTAACTAAATTCCTTTCTCTAGAAATTAAAATGAGTAAAAATAAAATCTTGTCCTAGTAGACCTTAAGGTAATTTTCTCCAGCAGCACAGAAATGGTTATGACTTGGTAATTCCTTGTGATTCTGCAACATCCAAATTAATCCTATCAATGACATTCAGTGTGTATTTTCAATACCAGGACTTACAACCTCTCCAATTCTAGAAAATCATCTGCTAGTATCCGTCTGATTTTGTATTTGGCTTCTTTGCTGCACCCTGAAACTCCTATTAGATGTAGGATAGTGCTGTTGTTTTACTTTCCTGGCTCAGGTTTCTGACAGTGAGTTGGGCACTGTAAGGCCCTGACCTACATGTAAAACACTTTGGTTTCTGTTTCTCTCCAAGAACCCAGACAAGAAACCTCCATGTCAAACAGCAAGTATGATGGGCAGAGATTGTCTGATAATTATGCAGGGACAGGAAAAGCCCATCCCAGCTTCAGACCTTGTCCTGAAAGCTGAGATCCATCTTTCTTTTGAGCTCAGGGGTCCTGAAGCCTTGATTCAGACATTAAAACTCTCAGCTCCTAGGGTATGTATCAGATCGGGATAGCCTTGTGGGCCACTGTAGCTTCCATTCTTTCTATCTAACCACTATGTCTTTGGGTTTATCCTCTTTCCTGGCACCTAAAGATTTCCTGTAATTTTTTTGTAGCTCAACTATGCACTTTTTAGAAAATTTCTGTCATATTTTACCCAGCATCTAATGTGTGTTCCATGGTATCAGGGTTTTCCCATGTTAGTTCCCCTCCTAGCTACTGCTTTATCTACATTGCTCATAGACCATAAAGTGCTACATCCCAGGTGGTCACTACGGCACATTCAAAGGTTCAGTTGCAAGGTGAGCTCTCTCTACTCACTATGCTGATGGTAGTCAAGAGAGTCTCTCTTCTTTCTAGAAAAGCTGTTACCTGAAATGAATAGCTTTCCTGAAAGATGTGCAACCACAGTAAAACTGATGTTAGTGTTAAGTGTTCAATAAAGAAACAAAGTAACAACACTGCTGAAGTAATCTCCTGTAAACAAAAGACCAGGATAAACCCAAACAAAATTTTAGAAAGACACGAAATGAGAGTTCTAATCAGCACAACAGAAAAGTATATCCTTACAGCATGACTTCTGGATATAATAAAAAATAATCTTATGAGAAAATCTCTCCTTTGGGCTAGTTTTCAAAACTTTTTAATTAGGAATCATACTGATACACTGTAATCTTTGGATAGAAGCCTGGTTTAAAAGGAGAAGATGTAAAAGTGTATTAGACTAAAAAATCGTGTTTACATCTTCTCCCAAAAGGGGTTATTAGCAAGGATTTAAGAAGGCTTAGAAGTGCTGAAATTTCAATGTAGACTTGAAAAGGAGGTGGATATGCTAAGGATGAAGCTGTAGATGGCAAGCAGTGTAGTCCTGGACCAAAAATAAAGAATGGAATCACTGGAGTGTTAAAAGAGAACTGTCCTGGCAACTTTACAAGTTGTGCTTAGAAATGACCGTCAAAGAGGTCCATGAAAAAGAAAAAAGTAAGTGGGGAATGAATGGATATTTTTGGTGTCTTGGGATTCCCTAAGCCAAAGAGAAGATTAACACTTCATATATGGAATAGGAAGCATAGACACAGGTAACAGGAGACTAAGAATTTTACCCTAACACAGAAAAGGAAACTGGCAGTGTGCAGGGAAGGAGAAATGGCTCATGCTGCACAGATGAAACTGGAGGGACACCGAGGTGTTTGCCTTGGCTTCATCAAGCCATCCTCATTGGAGATATTTATGGAACTCATTTCCCTTGAGTTGAAAAAAGGAGAGAGTGCTACACTAAAATCTGTCTCAAGTAAAAAGATGACTTTTTCAATTTGTCTCAGCACTCCAGAAGAAAATAAATGAAGGAAAACGAATTATTCTTTTTATATACAGTTTGCTGAATGAAAATCAGTGGAGTTGCGATAATTAGCTCGGGGATTCAAAATAGAAAAATAAGAGCCCTGAACTATAATAAAAAGTTACCTAATTCTAAGGGAGTTGACTCAGTCATAATAACAGTCCTTTAACATGTGCATAACACTTCATAAAACACTGCCACATGTCTAATTTCACCTTCGTGGCAATCTCGTATTATAGAGAAACCAGAGGTGACTGGTTTGCCCTTTTGTGAATCGAGACACAGGGAGGTGAAGTTACTTGTCCTGGTCACACACACATGCTCATAAATGCACACACATGCTCACACGTGCTCACTCATCCCCTTGTGGCCCAAGCCCTCTGCACTCCCCTCTCTTTCAGTGTACCTGTATTCATTTTACATGTATTGGAATACTTCAGATAAAGCTTTTTAGATTTCAGAGTCATTCCTGGATTGTTGGCTAAGTGATGCTCGCCCATCTGTGGAACAGAGAGGAAACACACTAAATCTGCAAAATAATCCTCATGAAGGCAAAATATGTACCTTAATAGCAGATTTACAAAAGCATTAGTAATAGTCTGAAGGATAATAACATATTATCCAGTTGTCTCACAAGCACTGGAAACACTAGAACAGCACACACCAGAGGTAATGTGCAGCTTCAGACTCAGACCCCTTCAGGCTCCCTTTGGCAGACCCTACCTCTCCCAAATTCGGCTCTCTTTACAGTCAGATCCCTTCAGGCTCCCTTTGGCAGATCCTGCCTCTCTCAAATGTGGCTCTCTTTACACTACCTGCACCTCAGCCCTGAGCTATACAATGGGCAGAATAGTATCTACCTTACTGTGTTCATACAAGGATTAACTAAAGCAGGATGGTGCACATGAAGTACCCAGAAGTGCCTACATGGATTAAGTACTTAATGAATAATCCCCTCCCCGAGAATAAATTGCCCTTCCCTGGCAACATATGGAGCGCATTTATTCTTCTGTCACAAAAAAGACCCAGTGACAGCCATCGTTCTGAAACTCAATCTTGTGTAAGTCTGGCACATGGCTTCCTATGTAAGGAAAACTACTAAGATCCATGGGCTGATATTCCTGAAACAGGAGTTAAGGTCTGATTTGTGACAGATTTCCTTCAAGTCTGAAGAGAATCCACGTGTACTGTGGTGTGCTTCTGACCCAATATGAAGCAGCTTCATAGGTAGTTTTCTGTGACTCACTGTCCTCTTAGCCACTCAACCATCTCCCACTCCCACCAAAGAACACACAGGGGAAAATCTCTGTCATGAGGCTCTCAGTGTATTTCTGATTTCAGTGAATATCTATGTGTGTGTGTAGGAGTGGATGGGTGTACTTTTTGTCAGATCTTACATTTAAACAAGGGCAAGGAGAGGGTAGAAACAGTACCTGTCATCAGCCACACACAAGTGACTCATTCTGCAATGGCTTTCAGAAATAATCTTACTGAATTGAGATTAAAGTATTTTAGCTTCTTCATTGCCAAACTAAAATCTGCAAAAAAAAAAAAAATCAGAAACATTAGACTTTATATCTTAGAAATAGCCAGAGCCCTAGGGATCATCTAGGCCAACAAAGTGAGGTCTGAGGCTATTTCCTTTTCCACTTTACAGACAGAAAAATAGGTTTGAAGATGGAGATTTGTTCAGTAACACAAACCTCCAAACACCCAGTCCAATAATTTTTTCCTGTTTTTTGAGACAGTCTCACTCTGTTGCCCAGACCGGAGTGCAGTCGCATGATCTCGTTTCACTGGAACCTCTGCCTTCCAGGTTCAAGCGGATTCTCCTGCCTCAGCCTCCTGAGTAGTTGGGATTACAGGCACCTGCCATCACACCTGGCTAATTTTTGTATTTTTAGTAGAGACAGGGCTTTGCCATGTTGGCCAGGCTGGTCTCGAATTCCTGACCTCAAGTGATCCTCCTGCCTCAGCCTCCCAAAGTGCTGAGATTACAGGCTCGAGCCATCATGCCTGGCTGATTTCTTCATAATCATACACTGTTCCTTTCCTCCTGCATCAGTTAATGAATTCGCATGAATTTCCTCTTTCTTCTAGCAGCATTCATTCCCTTTTGAACCATTTATATGCAGGTGATGTCCATATTTATATCCCAGCCCAAACCCCTCCCAAGAATTCCAGACTTTTCAACACCTGCCTGCCAGAAATCATCACATGTGTGTCCAACAGTTCTCTCAAACTTAACATGTTCAAAACTGAGCTCCTATCTCTGACATTCCTCCCAAACTTCTCTCCCTGCAGATTCTCCCACTGAAGTAAATGACAACTCCATTCCCCAAGTTGCTCAAGTCAGAACTCTTGAAGCCAGCCTGACTCCTCTCCCTCTTTTTTTCTCTTTCTCTTTGAGACAGGGTCTCGTTTCATCATCCAGGCTGGAGTGCAGTAGTGTGATCACAGCTCACTGCAGCTTAAACCTCCCTAGCTCAAGTGATCCTCTTGCCTCAGTTTCCCCAGTAGCTGGGACTACAGCATGCACCACCACACTTGGCTAATTTTTTAACAGTTTTTGTGGACATGGGGTCTCACTATGTTTCCCAACTCCAAGGCTCAAGTGATCCTCCTGCCTCAGCCTCCCAAAGTGTTGAGAATACAGGCATGAGCCACTGCACCCACTGACCCCCCAAATCTTACCACATCTCACCTTCAACAAATTCAAATCTGACATTGCCATGGTCTAACTCATCAACAGTTGCCAACCATAGTGTTACAAAAGCCTCCTAACTGGTCTTTCTGCCTCCATTCTTGCCCTCTGCCCCCACTACCCTCCACTTCTCTGGCCGTTCATTCTCAATTCAGCAGCCAGAATTATCTTTTTGAAAAGAAGAAATTAGATTATGTCGTTCCTTGGCTCAAAACCCTTTAAAATGTTCCCTTTCACTCAAGTCCTTTCAAAAGCTCATGAGACTCTACATTATTGGCTCTGTCCTTCCTCTACTTTTCTCACCTTCCTATACTGTCCCCCTCCAGACATACTGTCCATCCTTGCTGGGACCGAAATACAGAGGCAGTGTCCTATATGTTTATGGTTGCTTCTGGCTGGAAAATTCTTGCTCTAGTGAGCTGCAAGCTCACTCTCTCCTCTCTTTCAAATCTTTATTCACATATCACCTTTGGCATGGGGGACTTCTCCCCACCTCCCTATCTCTGACATTCCCTATCCTCCTTCCCTGCTTTTTTTCCTCCTTAGTTTTATTTATCTCATCTAACATACTATATATTTTATCGTATTTTTTCTGACTGCCCTCATCTTGGTTATAACAGAAAAACAGAAAATATCTGGCATATTTGACAAGTAAATGAGTAAATCAATGAATGGATAGAATTCTCTTTAAATCAGAACGGTTCCCAAAGCAGGATTAAAGCAAATGCTAAGAAAAAAATTGTTTAAAGATACTTACATATTTCATTGATTTATTTGTGCACATGTGCCTGCCTGTGTATGTACATGTATTTATTTGCTGTGAGGATGCCTGTGAATAACCAAACTCTCCGCTCTGTCCCCCCCAATCCTTCCTTATATACAGAAAAAAATACTGCATAAACTAGAAATGGCAAAGCCAATGTAATCGATAAAGAACAGTGCTTTAAGGTGTTTTCCTCACATACAAGCTAATTTTACTCTTCGGAAATCACTAGCAAGCTTAGGCAAATTTTTATGGACATCTGGTGTTTTTTGAAGATATGTGTGCACACAAGAGGGATATTTAAATTGCTAGGGCAGATGAATTTCTTTAAACCTGACTACAGACTACATGTTTGGTCAGCAAAGTGCTAATGAACAGAGAAATATAAAACGTTGCTTGTGCAAGAAATAGAACAGTAGACATGCCTGTTATAGGTACCTGTATTCTTCACTAAGGTAAACCATGACAACTGTGAGAGAAAACATTTTTAAGAAGATACTCTCCACCTGCTAGGTCCTAATGAAAAACCCATCTTTTTTCCCCCAAACTGTATCTTTTTATATACTTTAAATTTAAAGAATTCATGACTGAACATTATAAGTTATGGTCGGCCATCTGAGAAACATTTTGATCTATTTTTGCTTTACCTATAGAGCAAATAAACTGGAGCTCAGAAATCAAAAGACTGATGAATTTAGTTTTTTTCCCCCTTTTTGAATCATTCATATTTTTCGGCAACTAATAAACAAGAAAATGGGCAAGACAATACTAAAAAAAGAAATGAATTGAGTAATTCACTCACCAGGTAATTTACTCGTGCATAACGGAAAAATGGTGTATTCTTACAAGCTCAAGAGCAAAGCATATATAAACATAATGTCCTGCTACCGTTGTCGTTGTTGTTATTTTGCTTTGCTTTAGAAGACAAGGACATTACAGGTAACTTGGGATTGTGAGTCTAGGCTTTAGAAATCATCCTCGTGGGTCGAATTCTGCTCTGCCTCTTATTACCTCTAAGGCCTTGGGAAAGTCACTCAGTTCTTTTCATGTTTCATTCTCTCCACCTGTCATAGTGCATAAGAGTATCATTCCAAACAGGTGTGAGAATTAAATGATATAATGTCTATAAAATATTTAGTAGGGTGTCTGAGAGTAGGAAGCATGAAGTATTAGCTATCTTTTAGTAAGAGTAGCTTTTAAATTCAGAGTTTCCCAAACACCATTGGAAGGTCTTTCTGTCTCATCACCAACACAAAATAAAAATAAGCTCTTGTTTTAAAAGTTTTAGGGGTGAGGGGTAGAGAAGCCTTCTCAAAGTTCTTTCTTCCTTCTGAAAGACCGTTATTTCTTTTTCTTTTCCTTTTTATATTTGGTCACACTTTTTCACTTCTGGATCATTTTATTAAATCTCTAGTACTGTCAATGACCTACAGCTGGTTATAGAAAGCGATATTCAACACCTGTAACAAAACACGTTTCCCTGTTCCCCGTGCTGAACTCATCATCTTCCCTGCTCACTGCCATCCTTTACCTAAACTACCAAGCAGCACAGCCACTCCCTCCACTCCTCACCACTGGCAGCATTCCTTGAACTCTCTCCTGGAACATTCCTGTCAACCCCATACACTCAGCACTTCAGAACCGCGGCACTCTTCGCTTCTTTCTCTTGTCACAGCATCACTCCCATCTTTCCCTGCGGCCTTCCCTCTCTTTGCTCTTCCTGCTCTTTGATTGCCTTTCTAATTACCACCAAGAGGAATGAGTGAGGCGCCTCCACCGACAGAAATAGGTGCCACACACAGGTGGTCTGCCAGGAGGTCATTGCACCTCACCAGTAGATTTCAGCTCACAGAAACACCAAGCGGAGAAGAGGACACCTCCCAAAGATGAAACTTGAAATGCATTTTAGAGAGGACCTGTTGGATTTTCCATTCAAAAGTTATTGTGTGTGTGTGTAGCTAATATATATATTATGGACTAATGAATTCAGGAGTCTGCCATTACCAAAACATAGCATGACAAGAAAGAATTCTTCTGAATGTCATAGAACACATTTTGAACTGACAATCTAATCAGAAAGGTTAAGTTAAAGTAAAAACTTACGGCTTCATAATTAAGGAAACTATTATGAGTTTAGCTGATAGGAAATATTTTAAATGTGCCTGAGAAAATAGGATAAAAATAAGGTAATATAAAATTTTACTTACACTGTCTAAGGACATGGTACCCTAAGCCAGGGAAGACACTGGGAAAAGGTTGAGAAAGAGTCCAGCTTTGCTAGGTGTGCCAGAGACAGAAACACCAAGAACAGGAGACAGACGTAAGCCAGTGATGGGAACAATAAGACAATCTGGAAAGCCTCGAAACCAGGCTGCCTTAGACAGGATTCTCTCTCTCTCCTCTTTTCGCCTTCTTTTTTTTTTTTTCTTATTGGCGCTTTCTACTCATTTCTCTTCCTCCTCATTCCTCTGTCTTCGCTTTGTCCTTTCTTCCTACACAAGCCTTTTCTGGACAACCACTTGCAATCATAAGACAAACCTTAAACCTACATGATATTATCCTACATTACTGTATATTTCTGTATCACTTGACTACAAAGCATTTTCACATACATGATCTTATGTCACCCTCTGAGGTAAGTAAACAAAATATTTTAATTGTCAATGTATAACCAGATAAACAAAGGCTTAATGAAGTTCACTTCAGATGTTCTAGGTAGGAGTCTTCATAGACATTATCTATGTTATTTATCAAAATAATTCTTGTGGATATGAGCTTGCTTGTGGATTTCAACCATCCCTAGGCAGATTTAGGGGGGCTGTGGTCAGGATAGCACTGGGTTTGGTAACAAAGAAGCTTTTATCTTTTTAAAAAATTTCTTTTAAAAATCTGAGAAACTGTGGTAAATATTAATATTTGTTATATCTGCATAGCAACGCACAGGTGTTAAATCATTCATTTTGTTTTCTCTATGTTTGAAATATCTCATAACAAACAGAAAGAAAAGAAAAAAATAGCCTTGTTAAGGGGATATCAGTATCTCCCTTTTCAGATGAGGAAAAGTAGAGTGCAGATAGTTAAGTGATTTGCCATGCAGAGTTACACTAATATCACAAGTTGTAGATAGAGGACTCTGACTATTAATAACTAACAAAGGGCTGGACATTGTGGCTCATGTCTGTAATCCCAACACTTTGGAAAGTTGAAGCGAGAGGACAGCTTGAGGCCAGGACTTTGGCAGCCGGGGCAACACAGAGAAACCCCATTTCTACAAAAATAAAAAAATCAGCCAGGCATGGTGGCACACACCTGTAGTCCCAGCTACATGAGAGGCTAAGGCAGGAGGATCACTTGAGCAGGGGAGGTTGAGGCTGCAGTGAGCTATGACTGCGACATTGCACTCCAGCCTGGGTGACAGAGCGAGACCCTGTCTCGAAATAATAATAATAATAGTAATAATAACTAAGATCTAGATATAAATTCCTTAGTTCTGGGTATTGTGATAGATTTGCTTATTATGTTACTCAAAAGAGAAGCAAAAGAAATTGGAGTAAGTCACTCCTTTTGTGATCAATATCAATCTAAATATATAAATGATTAATTTCCTAATAGTGATCTGAAAATGACCAGACAAGATGAATCACACACAATTTGAGGATCAAGCTGTGTCTCTCTTCTAGACCAGATGTTGCAGGAAGAGAATTTTAGTGATGTCTTCCAGCTAGCACCAACCACCACCAATGGATGATGTCACCTACAGCAATAATATCTCACCTATCCAGATGGCTCAGTTAGGGCACAACTTACAATTACCACAACTATCACTCCTGGGAGTCCACTAAATAAATTATTTAAAGAATTGCACCTACATTTTCACCTGTGTAAAGGCATGAGAAACTTTTATTTGCTTCCCCCTTTTTATGATCCAAAATTTAAAGTAAAAAATAAAGTTACTGACATGAAGCACTTAACTTCTGTCGTTCATTCATGTTTATGCATAGTTATCACTTTACAGTCCCCAAGACACTGTGAAATACTTTAGTTCATTAAGTCCTCTAAAATGGGACCACTGGAAGAGTACTGTTGAGTGAGACCACTTTGACATGTCTGTGCCCACACAAATATAGTCAGGGACTTGAAGCCAGAGTTCTGTGCATACATGTCAGCTCCCCCAGTTAGGTGAGAATAACTTAGGACAAGTTACCTACTGTTTCTGAACTTCTGTTTTGTGATCTCTAAAATAAGGATAATAATGCTACCTCACAGAATCATTGTGAGGAAGAAATAATTTACATGAAGCAATGTTGAAAACTGCAAAGCACTATAAAAAGGTAAAATTTAATATGTATAGCAATGTTATTAAAGACACATTTTCATGTAAACCCAACTGTGCTTTTTAAACTAGTGGTCAGAGAACCTTTATTACTTGCATAGACCTTAAGGCCAAGATTTTTCAAACTTGCTGCCTTATAACATCTATTTTTAAATCAAAATGAGAGAAATTTTTAAAACAGGTCTTGTAAATATATTCATAGGCTGCCTAGCACAAAGTGCATCAAATAAATGTAATAAATTAATATATCACAATAAATGCTGAAAATAACTCAGAAGTCACAACCAATGAAGTGCCTTTGTCCATGAGAAGAAAATGGTTGCCCCAAGCAATTTTATCAACATACGTCGTAGAAAACACATTATAGAGTGGCCTTCTAAAATGACAGTTTAAATAAATAAAATGGAATATTATAGCCTTATACTCATAAAATCATGTCTTTGAATGGAAACAATATAATGAAACCATCATTTTTATATATTTTCAAGGACTCTGTAACATATTTTGGTCCTTCGTCTCCAGGTATCTTCAAGGCTTGGACGTTATTCTAAATAATCCATTTGGGCACAGAAAATTAACCTTGACACTAGTGGCAACAATAACACATTTCTTTGCATATTTCCCTGTTTACCTGGTTGGATCAATCCAATTCCCAGATCTTTTCTCTTTCTGCCAGCCCTGCAAAGTCCTTTGTTTCATACAAAAGTCTAGAGTAGTTGTGTGAACAGTATTCAACATTTGGAAAAGATTTTATTTTATACCCCAAAATTAAAATTTTAAATTATGTAAACATTTATTTCATTAAGTAAAAATTTATTTAAACCAGTGTGCTCTTTTCCTATTCCTAACACTTGAATTATTCATAACTATATATATGTTTACCACGTCAAAATCTCAGATTTAGAATTTATTAAGAAAAATTAAGTCCTCACATTATTGATAGATTCTTAGAAACTGAGTCTTTAAACAAAATGACTATAACAAAGCCAATTTTATTACAGGCTAATTGATAAAAACAAGACAAGTTCCTATGGCATATTTCTGGTCACAAAAAGTCACCAAACTTCTAAATAAAGACAAAATGCTTATAATATTAAACACCGAAATGTGAATTATAGATACATTTAAGAAAGATTAATAAAAACAAGTGAGAAAATTACCCGCTTTTTCCAGTTCTGGCTCGCAGGTGGCCAGAGTGTCTCCCAGCAGCTCAGGGTACAAGGTGGGACCCAGCCCTGCACAGGCTGTCAGGGCTCATTCACACACACCACGCTCACCCAGACTGAAACAATTAGATACATGGATGAACCTAATGTGCACATCTTTGAGATGCGGAAAGAAACCAGAATACCCAGAGGAAACCCCAGAAGACATGCCGAGAACATGTAAACTCCACACAGAGGCGGTCCAGGTACAGAATTGATTTCTTTTCTCATCAACATTATAATGAAAGGACATTAGAAGAAATGACATTCAAGGACTAGCTGTAATGGAATGTTTTGCATATAACATATAATAAGGATATAAAATATGAAAAATAATCTATTGTGATTCAGTTTAACAATGCAGAGCTAAATAGTTCAGATTAGACATAAATGTACCAGAAGCAAATACCGGAAGCTACAAATGTACCAGAAGCTAGGCTATCAAACTTCCTTTATTTTCCAAAAACAGATATTGAATGAATAAACCAAGCAAGTTGCCCATTTTAGAACACTAATTATCTTGGAGTGACTCATACATCTTTCCCTTGAAGGAAAATTATACACTGAATAAATCCTCAACTTCACACGGGAACCTGCACATCTTCCCAAAACTTCTCCAAACTGCCAATGCTTCCACCATTTCTTTAACATTTCAGATGTTGGGGTCACTGATGAGTCTACCTTTTTCTGTTCCACCCCTACACCTAATCAAAGCTCTACCTTTCCGTCCTGTGTAACTTCCCTGTGACCTTTTGCAGCTGTCCTCATTGCCAATATTCGATTAAGAGCTGACATTTATTGAGCATTTACTATATGCCCACTAACAGGATAGACTCTTTATAGGCACTGACTAAGATATGGGTGTGGTTATGCTACGTACGAGAAAGCTAAGGGCTAGTGGTAGTAGAGGCAGGATTCTAACCAATGGAGACCAACTCCACTCCAAAGCCTACGCTCTTAACCACTCTGCCAGCCTGCTTCTGCTCCTATCACTAGTACCCAATATTGGATCTTCCTTCCTCCCTCAGGCCTCTACAACTCCAGTCCATTCTACAAAGCCCTACAAGAAACCAAAACACTTTCAATATCAAGGGGCTCCTGATGTTGAAAGTGTTTTAGTTTCTTATGGGGCTTTCCGAGATGAAGTGTAGTGATTTAGGTGGTTGTCTGCACTTTCCAGGACAACCCTAGAGCAGTGAACCTACCAGTCATCCCCAGATGGAGCAGGCCTTTTCTTCAATTAGGTTCCAGGCAGCTTCCCAGCTTGAAACTGCAAACAGGCTTTCAAGACACAATTCCCCACCTGATAAATGTTCAGTGGCTCCCTGCTGCCCACAGACAAAAGGAGAATGCCTCTATCATGTGAGCAAGGCTCCACCGTCAGACAGAACCTGCCTGAAATCAGCCCTCTCCCCTGCCGTTCTCCAGATCAGTTCTTCAGCTCCAGCAGAGCTGTTCTGCTCACTGTTCACTAAACTTTTCCCACAAGTCTCTACAGGTGCTCCTTTGCTTATGCCACACTCAGGCCTAAACTACCATTTTCCCCTCCTTTCTTGTCAAAATTTCAAGCTTCAAGGTCCATACCGGAGCCATCTTTGATTCCTCTGGATCTAAGGCTTCTCTTGTATCTACGCTCTAATAACTCATGTGGCCCAGGCCACTTTCCTGTCGCACTATTATTTCATATTTACAATTTCCTTTGGGTTTGATTTTCAAGTATATATTTCTCAAACTATATAGTTTATTTCTATAATATATTTATATATAACATTAAATATATTTATATATATAAATATTAAATATATATTTATATATAACTATAAATATATATTTATATATAACTATAAATATATATTTATATAACTATAAATATCTATATATAAATATAAATATCTATATATAAATATATATCTATATATAAATATATATATCTATATATAAATATATATATCTATATATAAATATATATATCTATATATAAATATAAATATATATATAAATATAAATATATATTTATATATAAATATTAAATATATATTTTATATATAAATATTAAATACATATTCATATATAAATATTAAATACATATTCATATATAAATATTAAATACATATTCATATATAAATATTAAATACATATTTATATATAAATATATATGTTTCTCTAACTATATATTTCTCAAAGTATATATTTCTCAAACTTGATGGCAGGAAAAACTCAACTTTTATTTCATTGATGAAACAGAATACTTTCTACAAAGTAGGCCCTCAACAAATGTGTATTGATTTTAAGGGAAAATAAATAATTTTCCCCCAAACAAGAAAAATATATTGGGAGGCTAAACATTACTTTATATTATATACAATCTTCACACAAATGACTTGTCAAACATGGTTGAAGGTAAGAGGAATGTCTTAAAATTCTGCTTAATGTGAACTCAGAAGTAAGAGAACTAAAGAAGAGTATATTAGATTATCTCAGAGATGCTGCCTGGAACACCAAGTGCCCTTTCATCAGTTGGTTTGACATCAGGTCTGCAGGCACCATGCGTTGCTACTGAGGACTAACTGGTGGCCTATGAGAAATAAGGGGACAGAAAAAAAAAATAAAAGTATGAAAGAAATTGTAAAAGGTAAGCAAATGTAAAAAAGAAGAAATTAGATCTCCTCAATGAGAGATCCAACAAGACAAAGGATATTACTGCTTCCTTATTCAAATCTAATCTAACCATCTAGTAATTCTTTTCACTAAGCTATTTCTGCAACTCATTTGCAACTAAAGAAAGGAGGCATTAGATTATTAAGAACCAGTTAGAAAAGATGAAAATAGAACCCATGAGAGATGTATTTTTAAATGATCATCCAAAAATGCTAAAGGATGTCAAATTTACCACTGACATTCTGCCTAATAACAACAAAAACAATTACAGACAAAACTTCATAACATTTAAAAGAATTGTATATGAATTGTCATGGTTTTATGGAAATATAACAAGCCAGTAAGTACCAGATTTAATTAAAATTTCAGAATCATGAAAAAGAAATGACCTATTTAACTTGACATTTTATAGGTTTCAATACCTCTCTGTGCCTTCATTATCTCAAATGTAAAATAGGAATAATACTAGTACCTACCTAATAAGGCTCTCCTAATAATGAGTTAATTCCCCAAAGGTTTAGAGAAAGGCCCACATCTGGTGTGAATATTCCTACTATCCTTGTTTTCCCACTAATAAAACAGAGGTTTGCATTTGCAAAAAAAAAAAATGCATTTAAGATTAATAAACTGGGGTTTTTAACTCCTCCAATAATTATGGCAAAGTTCATGCCCTATGAACTGTTGAAAACAAATTTTATTCAGCAAGATGCAAAATTAAATTCTGTGGCCCATTCTGGTTTGTATACAATCTGCCTTTTTGTCCATATTGCCCGATTCATTTTAAATGCCATAAAAATATTTCGTAAAAATGGAAGAAAATCAACCCCAATCATTGTTTTT
The DNA here is from genome assembly GCF_028885655.2 of Pongo abelii. Classification (NCBI taxonomy): domain Eukaryota; kingdom Metazoa; phylum Chordata; class Mammalia; order Primates; family Hominidae; genus Pongo; species Pongo abelii. The sequence goes on from NC_071991.2 coordinate 100,647,980, forward strand.
AAAAACATTTACAGAGTTCAATAAGATGTCTAGGTACAAAATATGCGGCAATCAATTACATTCTTATATGCCAGAAATGGCCAATTAGAAGATGTAATTTAAAAGATCACTGCGTAAAATCCTTAGGAATTAGTAGGAGAAAAATTTTCTATTAATAAATGATACTGGGAAAACTGGCAGAAAATCTAGGAAACAAATTAAATAGGTATCACTCTTCTTAGCCATAAATTTCAAATGAACTTGAGAGTTAAATGCAAAAACCAAACATTATTAAAGTGCTAGGAGAAAGGATATGAGAATGTTTTTGTAATCTGAGGATTCAGGAAGTTTCTCCATGCATCATACTGAAGGCAGAAACCATACAACAATAGCAGCCAATACTCACCAGCTTACTATGCACCAAACATATATTATATTTTATTTATTATCATGTCACTATGTGACATGCAATTCTTCATTTTACATATAAGAAAAGGGACTTAACGAAGTTGAGTACCTTTAAAGAAAGGAGACTCAGATAAGTAACTTCCATGTCAGTGTATACAGTGTATCCTCATTATTCACAGATTCCTCATTTATGAATTTATCTGTAACTCCAATATCAATACTCACAGTCATTTGAAGACATGTACATGCAGAGTGGCAAAAAATTTGAGTCATCGGATACGCACCCCCACAGCTGAGGTCAAACAAGGCTGCCTTCTTTCAGATCTCATACTGTATTGTCCATTTTTTTTTCTTTTTTTTTTTAGAGATGGAGTCTGGCTCAGTCACCCAGCCTGGAGTGCAGTGGTGTGATCTCAGCTCAAGGCAACCTCCACCTCCAGGATTCAAGAGCTTCTCCTGCCTCAGCCTCCTGAGTAGCTGGGATTACAGGCACGTACCACCATGCCGGGCTAATTTTGTGTTTTTAGTAGTGATGGGGTTTCACCACGTTGGCCAGGCTGGTCTCGAACTCCTGACCTCAAGTGAATCCGCCCACCTGGGCCTCCCAAAGTGCTAGGATTACAGGCATGAGCCACCACTCCCAGCCTCTCATTATTTATTTAGTGCTATTTCTTTTTCTTTTCCTTTTTTTTATTTTTGCACTTCACCTTGGTGATTTCACTGTTTAAAATGGCTCCCAAGGATAGTGCTGAAGGGTTGTCTAGTGTTCCTAAGTAAAAGAAGGTTGTGATGTGCCTTACAAAGACAATCCATTCAAGCATAAGTTACGTTGCCTTTGGTCATGAGTTCAACATTAATGAACCGAGAACATATAGTTAATAAGGTGTCTTTAAACAGACTCATACATAAAACAAAGTTATGTATTGATGCTTTGATGAAAATGTGACAGGAACCTAACTCTATATTTCCTCCAGGAACAGTGGTTCTGTAGTCACTAATTCAGTGTTCACAGTCTTCATTGAGTATTACTACTACAGACAATGTGAATCAACTCTTTTTTTAAAAAGTGGTCAAGGCCAGGCATGGTGGCTCACGCCTGTAATCCCAGCACTTTGGGAAGTTGAGGCGGGTGGATCACCTAAGGTCAGGAGTTTGAAACCAGCCTGGCCAACATGGCGAAACCCCGTCTCTGCTAAAAGTACAAAAATTAGCCAGGTGTGGTCTTGGGCGCCCGTAATTCCAGCTACTCAGAAGGCTGAGGCAAGAGAATCGCTCGAACCTGGGAGGCGGAGGATGCAGTGAGCAGAGACCGTGCCACTGCACTCCAGCCTGGGTGACAAGAGTGAGACTCTGTCTCAAAAAAAAAAAAAAAGAAAAGAAAAAGAAAAAGGAAAAAAAAGGTAGTCAAGTCAGGATTAGAATCCAGGCATGTCTGATTCCAGAGATCATACTATTACACACTGTCATGCTCATTCCATATAAACGAAACAACTGATAGATTTGACTACCCAAAAATTAAAAGACAAAGGACAAACTGGGGGTGGGGGGAATACCTGTCATATATATTACAAGGAATTACTAACATTAGCAGTTTTTCAAATCAATATGAAAAAGAGAGAACTTTAAAAATAAGGATTTAACAGATAATTCATACACAGATATACACAAAATTAGTAATGAGACAGAAAATTATTCAACCTTTCTAGTAATCAAAGAAGTAAAAATAAAACAATTATAAAATACTCTTTTTAAACCTATAGATATACCAAAGACTAAAAAGAATTATATCACCCAGCATTTAATGTGTGTATGCAGACAGGCTGCCTGACAAAATGAAAAATGGTATTATCTTTTTGGAGGACAATCTGACAGTAGGTATCAACAGCTGTAGTGTTATTAACAAATTTTGAACTGGAACTTTCAGTTCTAGGAATGGATACTGTGAAAGTATTTGAGCATCACTGAATAAATAATAAACATAAACTTTAAAAAAATATTGGCCAGGCATGCTGGCTGATGCCTGTAATCCCAGCACTTTGGGAAGCTGAGGCGGGAGGATCATTTGAGGTCAAGAGTTCAAGACCAACCTGACAAACATGGTGAAACCCCCGTCTCTAGTAAAATACAAAAATTAGCTGGGTGTGGTGGCCTGCCCCTGTAATCTCAGCTGCTTGGGAGGCTGAGGCAGGAGAATCACTTGAACTCAGGAGGTGGAGGTTGCAGTGAGCAAAGATCACGCCACTGTACTCCAGCCTTGGCGACAGAGCGAGACTCCCTCTCAAAAATAAGTAAATAGATAAAAATAAAAAAATAAAAAAATCTCTGCAATGATGTATGTATTATCTAAAACTTGAATATTAGAGGGAACTGAGTATGTTTGTGTGCATCCATACACTGTAATACTAAACAAAGGTGTAGCTCTGTACTTATGGGCATGGAAAGATGCTGAATACATATAGCTGAGTGAGAAAAGCTGACTGTGGTAGGTATAGTTTGATTCCATTCATGTCTGCATGTACGTATGCAAATTAAAACACAGATTGCTTACAAGTAAGAGATTGGATTTAGACACTAGTTTCCTGTCTTGCGCTGGAAGACCTTGGTCCTGAGAACCACATGAAAGAGGATTTCATTGGATCTCATCACTAAATATTCTAAATCTTCCCAAGAAATTCTACAATATTTCTTAGAATTAGAGTAAATAGGTGTGGATGGCACTGTCCCACTGAGAAGCACTGACAGGGATGGAATGCAGATGAAGTATGGGCAGATCCCCATCACAATGACTGGCGTTGGCCATCTGACTTCTGTTTGGAATAGAGGGGCCATCATCCATCAAAGACTCCTAAAGTTTGACATTACTAGATTTAGGAAAATAGAATGCCATGATGAGATGCAGCATCACTGTCAGGCAGAGCCTTACAAGAAAGGATGAGATGAGAACTGAGAGCAGCAGGAATCACTTTAAAGCTAAATTAGAAAGAACAAGAAACCTACACAGTTTGCATTTCATATGTGTTCCTTTTCTGGCTTATTAATATTTTCTTTCATAAAGAGATAGATGCTTCACACACTGCTAATGTATGTGGGCATATGATTATGTGTGTGTGTGTGTGTGTGTGTGTGTGTGCTACAAGATTAGATAGAAAAACTTTATGATTGACACCAAAAAAGAGGTACCATCAGCAAGAATGTATTCATGATGTCAGCAGTTACTGTGATCCAGTTGTTTCACAACAGAGAATATTAGAATCCCAAAAAGAATTCTGTGCAGAATTCCAGAATTTTGTTGAAAGAGCAAAGGTGCCCTGAAGGTTTAAGTAAAGGCATCTGGCATTTGCACTCAACTGTCACAGCCAGTAGCGATAATCCAACCCATTTGGTGCATGTGACAGCTTTTTCAAGAGCATTTCTAACAGTGGCTGGAACAAGGCAGTTAATGGCAGAAGTTACTGTAATAAGAGAGAGTGTCTGTGTGGTTCTAGGGGAACCCTTTGCTCTACAGGAAAAGAAACATAAACAAGTGAGATAAGCCCACTAACAATGCATGCAAGTTATTATAATCCACAATTTAAAATATAGTAAGATAAGAAAAATATTTATGTAAATATTTACCTTGTCTATGATTAGGAAAAGACTCAGCACAAAAGCAGTATGAGAAAACAAAAGAAACCAAAATGTATCTGTTTTCATAAATATATTAACACAATGTGCATATAAAAATTCATGAAAAAAATAAAAATAAAACCACAACTTGGGGAAAAGAATTTTGCCAAAATTTAAAAGATGTACAAAAATATTGATCATAATGTTTATAACATTGAAAACAAAAGAAAAACACCTAAAATGTGAAACATTTATAGATTTTTAAGTTATGCTACAGCATACAGTAAAATATTGTGGAGCCACGAAAATCATGTTTTTGAAAAATGTTGATATCAAGAGCACATAATGTTAAGATTAAAAAGATTATAATTCCTAAGACTATAAACAGATTAAGTAAATATATTCCTTTTTAATCACAGGAAAAAATAACAAAAAGTATGTCATAATAATAATAATACTCAGCCAGGTGTGGTGGCTCATGCCTATAATCCCAGCACTTTGGGACGCCAAGGCAGGTGGATCACCTGAGAATAGGAGTTCGAGACCAGCCTGGCCAACATGCCGAAACCCCATCTCTACTAAAAATACAAAAATTAGCCAGGCATGGTGGTGCGTGCCTGTAATCCCAGCTACTCGGGAGGCTGAGGCACAAGAATTGCTTGAACCCAAAAGGTGGAGGTTGAGGTGAGCTGAGACGGTGCCACTGCACTCCAGCCTGGGCAACAGAGCGAGACTCCATCTCAAAAAGTAAATAAATAAATAAATAGTACTTAACATTTTCTGTGACAGGCATCATGTTGTTTTTCATATGCAATAACTCACTGAAGATCCAAAACAATCCTGTGTGACAAGTACTATCATCACTATTTTTCAGACGAGGAAACCGAGACATAGAGAAGTGAGATCACTTGTCCAAGGCCACATGACTTAAAAGTGCAAAGCTTGGAAATGAACTCAGCCAGTCCATTTCCTGAGCCTGTGGGCTATCCACTACCACAAATCCCTGAGAGTTAAGTCATCTCTGATTTCAAAGGCTCATAAATTAAAATATCTAAATATGTTATGGATAGAGTGGAATTTTATTTCTACCTTATCTAAAAGATTTGAGCTATTCTCACTAACAAGTCCTGGAAACATTCATGTTAATTTCCATAAGTTTGGAGCCTCTGATCCTCTCAACTTATAGGATATCAATATATGTAATTTAATGAAGATGCAGAATTCTCAGCTGCTGTTCCCTTTGTATGTTCATCACTGTCCAAGTAAATTTCTCTTAGAAGACAAAATCTTTGGGGAAATTTGTCGAGTTTCCATTTTTGTGTGTTTTCTATAAGGTTATTACATATCTGTTGAGTATGGAGCCAAACGATTTTGGTTTCTGTCCTTCCCACTATTTATTCCTATTCAAATGAAAATTTAAATACAAACTAGCTACCCATTCATCAAGATTGTTTCAAATTTATTTATGGCGCAGCATAGAGAAGCTTCTGGGAATAACAACTTTAAATCTATTATAGTTTCTATTAATAATTGTAGTCACTAATTGCTATGAGAACTATTTTGGATATGCTAACATATAGTTAAAGTAAACTCATTCCAACAGACTGCTATAAATAGCTTTGCATATTTTCACAGAAGACATGAGAATTTTGTAAGTTTGAAGAGTGGGAAAGTAGAAACATGGTTTTCAGATTTTCTTTTCAAACATTGTTATCATAGGTTCAAAGCCAAAATTTAGAAATTATACTCACAAACCCATCTTTATAGATGATCCTCTTGATTAACTATCTTGGCATTGCCACTTTCAGACAACAATTTTAACTATATCTCATATTAAACAGGGATCCCAAGTGCTATTCTTGCTCACCGATTAAATAAAAATGTTTATGCACCTGTTGTGTGCCAGGCACTGTTCTAGGCACTAGGAATAGAAGCAAAACAGGCAATAGAGGAGCAAGCAAAACCCTGCTTTGATGAGGTTTTAAGGTATTTATACTGATAGAGCACAGAAAGGGAACAAGGTAAAACAGCAAAATACAGACAGTATGATAATAGCAATGAAGAAAAATATAGCAGTCAAGGGGATGTGGGTCCTGGGAAGAATGGAGCAGTATTTATTTATTTATTTATTTATTTATTTATTTTTTGAGATGGAGTCTCACTCTGTCGCCCAGGCTGGAGTACAGCGGCGCAATCTCCACTCACTGCAAGCTCCGCCTCCTGGGTTCACGTCATTCTCCTGCCTCAGCCTCCCAAGTAGCTGGGACTACAGGCACCCGCCACCACACCCGGCTAATTTTGTGGGGGTTTTTTTTGTATTTTTAGTAGAGATGTGTTAGCCACGATAGTCTTGATCTCCTGACCTCATGGTCCACCCACCTCGGCCTCCCAAAGTGCTAGGATTACAGGCGTAAGCCACCGCACTCGGCCAGAATGGAGCAGTTTTAAATGGTGTGGTCAGGGAAGGCCTCATGGAGAAGGCGACATTTGAGTATGGACCTGAATCGGGAAAGGACAGGCATACAAGGCCAGCTAGGGAAAGGCACGCTAGACAAGAGAATAGCACTGCAAAGGTCCTGAGGTGGATCTGAGCTCCTACTGTGTTTGAAGAACAAAAAAGAGGCCCTATGGTTTCACTGGAGGAATAAGAGGTAAACTACTACGTCAGAAAAGTAACCAAAAAGGCAGATGCTACAGGGTTTGAGAGGCCATGCTGAATATTTTATCTTTTTCTCAAAGACAGACTGGGAGCAACCAGAGGTATAGCTAGAATGACTATATAATTTACTATTCAGATTTCGTTATTTTTGTTGGTAAAAATGCTAAACTGGATGGACACTGGGAAAACAGAGAAAGACCAGGGCTGTTACAGGCAAATGGGGGAAATACATGGTGTCTTAGGTGTAGATCAGAGGAGTGGCATCATCTTGGCTTTTAGCAGAGCATCCAGGCTGCTGTTTTCAGACTAGAATGCAAGTGAGCAAGCGTTAACACAAAGAAAGGTGTAGGAGCCTGTTGTAATATCCAGGTGAGAAGTGGCTGTGGCAATGGCAAATTCTGGGTGTTTTTATAATGCAAAGCCAGCAGGACTTAGGAATGGAACTGATGTGGAGCATTAGAGAAAAAAGATTTTGAGATTAAACAATTGTAGGAACGGAGTTGGCCTTAACATAGCTGGAGAGACTACAGAAGAAGCTGATTTAGGAGAGTCAGGGGAGGGGAAACAAGAAGCTCCAGTAGCCATCCAAGTGGAGATACTGGGTGGGCAGTAAGACACAGAAGGCCTAAGACAGTCAGGGAGTCATTAGGCAGTCACCGGCATGAAGGTGGCACTGAAAGCATTAGAATGGTCGACCTCCTGGCCTGAGCATGGTGGCTCACAATTGTAGTCTCAGCAATTCAAGAGGTCAAGGCAGGCAAATTGATTGAGTCCAGGAGTTCAAGACCAGCCTGGGCAACACAGTAAGACCCCTATCTCTATAAAAAATACAAAAATGAGAGGGGTATGGTGGCACGTGCCTGTAATCCCAACTACTCAGGAGGCTGAGGTTGGGAGGATCACTTGAGCCCAAGAGGCTTTGATATTCCCTCGCAGGTTGTTAAGTGTAAGATCTCTGGCAGTGCCGGGCATGGGAGCTCACGCCTGTAATCCCAGCACTTTGGGAGGCTGAGGTGGGTGGATCATTTGAGGTCAGGAGTTCAAGACCAGCCTAGCCAACATGGTGAAACCCCGTCTCTACTAAAAATACAAAAATTAGCTGGGCATGGTGGTGCGCACCTGTAATCCTAGCTACTTGGGAGGCTGAGGCAGAAAAATCGCTTGAACCCAGGAGGCGGAGGTTGCAGTGAGCCGAGATCACGCCACTGCACTCCAGCCTGGGTGACAGAGTGAGACTCCGTCTCAAAAAAAAAAAAAAAAAAAAATTCCCTGGCAGTTTGAAGTGAGGCAGAGCAGATACAATCCCAGAGTATCTGGGCTTCCTGTATGAGGAGAGGTCACCTATACTGCAGTGTGCAACTTTCAGAAGAGAAGAAGACATTTCCACAAAACTAAAAAAGCGTAAGTCCCTTTTAGGCTAGATCTATATGTACAATAAGAGGGCAATTCTACCCTACCCCTGCTAGGCCAGTAATGTTTGTGGTCCCAGGAACTTGAATCCAGTATTCAATGACACAAAATGAAAAGAAGTTGGAGAGGATTCATCCCAATTGTGAGGCCAGAAAAGCCTCCCCACTGGTTCCTACTACCACGACTCCTTTAGCAGTTGACCACTCCCTCCTCCTTGAGACACGAATCATTTCCACATCTCGTGTTTGGATTTTCCTTCCATTCTGCAAGCTAACCCACCTCCTACTAATAAATCCCTTTAGCCCAAGTTAGCCAGAGTTGGTTTCTGTTGCTGGCAAGCAGAGTACCCTGACACACCTGCCACTCTCCAAAATGGCAGCTAAGAAAATTTACACTTTTCCAAGTTGGGTCAATTTTCCAAGGTAAATAAAAATAAAGGTTTAGAGACGAATACCATACCAGCAAAACAAAAGCTTAATACTCTAATAACCATCCTTAAATTCTGATTATAAATGTTTCTTTCACTAAGAAATATTTCTAAGGAGAAACATTCTTTTTACCCAATGAAAACATCTATTTGTCTTAATCAATGAACATCTTTTTATTTGAGATTAAACATCTTGATAACAAGTATATATTGTTATTAACTACAGTTACTGTGTTATCCAATAGATCTCTTGAATGTATTCTTCCTAATTGAAATTTTCGATCTTTTGCCTGACATCCCCCCACCCACCCCAATCCCTAGCCCCTGGCAACCACCATTCTATTCTCTACTTCTATGAGTTCAACTTTTTTTAGATTCCACACATAAGTGAAATCATGTGATATTTGTCTTTCTGTTCTCTGGCTCATTTCTCTTAATATAATGCCTTCCAGGTTCATTCACATTGTCACAAATGAAAAGTTTCCTTCTTTTTTAGGCTGAATAGTATTCCATTAGTGGCTGCTTCTACAGGATGGCATTCCTGTAGTATTAGGTATTCCTGTAGTATCTACAGGAATAATAGTATTCCATTAGTGGCTGCTTCTACAGGATGGCAAGGAAGCACACACCTCGTTCAATATTTCCTAGTATTGGACTAGTATTCCCGTAGTATTAGGTATTCCTGAAGTATTCCTGTAGTATTCCTGTAGTATCTACAAGAATAATAGTATTCCATTAGTGGCTGCTTCTACAGGACGGCAAGGAAGCACACACCTCATTCAGTATTTCCTATTCTTATACATTTGCAGAGCTTCTATATTGTTCATTGTGTTGTAGAAAGAGTTAGGAATGACTGGTCTAGATGGTACAGGACAAACTTGTTTGGATGAGCAAAAATCACTAAGCAATACGTGTCAAATCAATCATTATTTTAATAATTGAGACGAATCTGATCTCTAGAGCATTTGCATTTCATTTCAATGAATACAGATGGCTATCCCCTGGGTACTCATTAGTGATACCAATTCTGAACTCTTCATTTATTGGAGTTCTCTATGTTTAAAATATTTCGGAATTGACACGTCTGCCTCAGTTTCTTTTAGCAGTCTGGCATAAACCACTTACATTTGAAATAAATATTTTAAAAGTTGTAATACCTGCCTCAGGTGAAATCACGTTAGTCTCACGGCTTCCTACTCTCCCCACCCTGGAGGCTCACAGATTTGCACAACAGAGCTACAACTTAGCACAGCTCATCAGAGAATGGGACAGGGAGAAATGATCTGGTGTTTCAGGCTTGAGAAAAGAAAACATCTATATGTGGAACATCTCTACACTTTTTGGTGATGTTTGTATAAAGGCTCCTTTGAGTCGTTAAAGTCCAATGAGGCAAATTTTTCTCTCCTAGTAAGAACATGAGCCCACCTTCAAACCCTCTGAGAACCTCTGTAGGTTCTGAATAGGAAGCTCTCAGCCTGAATCTCTCCTCGGCCCTTTTATTTAACTTCTACCAGGGGTCAGTGGATCTTGGTTCAGCTCTGACCGCAAACTTTGGAATAAACTATAATGGTGACAAACCAAGAAACACTCCTAAACTACTGGAGAATAAGACAAGGGCAGATCCCACTTCTTATCACTAGACATGACACATGCCTTGCCATCCCTCATGCTTCAGTCCTAGCCTGGTTGCCATAAAGTCTAGAGCTGAGCTCTGCCCTCTGTGGCAGCAGGTGGACTACTTGGAGGCAAGGGCTGGAAAGGATGCTTAGCAGTTGCTCTCCTTTTTTTCTCATTCAAATTAGCTCAACAGAAAGTGATTTTTGAAGATCTGATCCATGTATGAAAAATAACTCCACAAAGGCAAGTAAAAACAAATGTTATCCCGTTGGGTTTATATCACTGTAAGAGCAGAACTTTGAGCAGTGAACAGGTCAGACTGCAGAAACTCAGTGGTCACCAAGGACTTCTACTCTGTGCCACATCATTCAGTTTCACAGGCTGTGCCTGCAGACTAACAACATTTACTGGAATTTCCTAAAGAGAGGAATATACAATAGATAAACTTCAATAAATATCTTTTAAAATGTCCCTCCCCACCTACATTTTTCAATTCTCTTATATTCAAGTCCTACATAAGTTCTATTAGTGTGTGAGAGAACACGTTTCTTCATTACTTAAAATTTTTTGGCCAGGCGCGATGGCTCACACCTGTAATCCCATGACTTTGGGAGGCTGAGGCGGGCGGATCACCTGAGGTCGGGAGTGCGAGACCAACCTGACCAACATGGAGAAACCCTGTCTCTACTAAAAATACAAAATTAGCTGGGTGGCGCATGCCTATAATCCCAGCTACTCAGGAGGCTGAGGCAGGAGACTTGCTTGAATCAGGAGGCGGAGGTTTCATTGAGGCAAGATCATGCCATTGCACTCCAGCCTGGGCAACAAGAGCGAAACTCTGTCTCAAAAAAAAAAAATTCTTAATAAAAATTATATTATCAAAATATTAAAAATACATTTTAAAAAGGTTGTAAATCACTATTTTTGTATTTTTATGTGTCATTATACTTTGAAGGCATGTTAACTCTTTCAGGCCAACAGTATACTAGGTGATTGCTTTGTGCTTTACCTGGGAGACAATGTCTGGTCAAAGAATTATGGACTTATGGGTACGAAATTCCAGCTTTGTTTAGCATAGATAGCAGCTTTCTGGTTTGATTTTGCAATCTTTATTTTAAATAATAAAATTAACTTTTACTTTTCTTTGTTTTCTCATTTTTGAGGTTAGTTTTATTATTTATTATTATTTTCCTTTTCTGAAATAACCACCATTTTGAAAAATAAATGCGTACTATCTAAAAGGATGGATTCTGGAGAACTACACAGCAGCTTTGCCATCTTGGGCAAAACACTAACCTCTCTGTGACTCAGTTTATGCATTCATAAAATGAGAATAACAGTACCTTCCTCATGAGGATTTTGTGAAAATTACATGAATTAATATGTGTAAAGCATTTAGCTCAGTGCCTGGCACATATTAAGTACTACTTTAGGGTTTGTCATAATTCATTCATTCAGGAGTCTGAGTTGCCTTTTTTTTCAGGTAATATTAGTGCTTGAAATTGGAGTGTAAATCCACTTTTTCTAAGAGCTTAGAACCAACCAATTTCGTCATATTCCTCCATCACACACACTGGACATATAACATTATTTGCAGGATGAGAATACAGGAAGTGTTTATGTAAGAAAAGGAAATGTGAAAAGAACTGGAACTATGATCATAACATATCTCAACATTCACAACAAAGGTGGCCCAAACAAAGAGATTACATGTTCCTGAAGGTAAGACTCAGATGTCTGTTTCCTATGTCAATATGTAATAAGCAAAAGAAATGACAAACTTGGATATGGTCCTACAGGCTGAGCCAGATGTGACAAACAAGGTTAAGGTTGGGGCAGAGCTCACATTCACAACCATGTCACACGTCTAGATATTTTAAATGTCAACAGGATTTACATATGGTGACACTGCATTTTAGAGAGATAGTGTCAGGAAATAAAGTTAGGTGAAGGAAACTAACAAGCAAAAATTATCAGTATATAAGAAACTCCAGAAATTGAGGTCAGGCACAGGTTACCTTCTCAAAGCATAATTAGAAAAGCTAACATATGCACTATCTTTGCCACCTGTAAAAGTAGCATACCTTAAGGGATATTTTGAAAATATATTGTCAAAAATTTCCTAGGAAACACCTCAATTTTATCAAGGTTACCAAAAGCAACTCTATGAGAAGATCAGAACAATTCAGAGCTTGATACAGGAATTATGACTGACCTAAAAGCAAATGTTAACTGGGACATCTGTGTGTTTAGATGAAATACATATTAATTAGGATTGCATTCAGCTACAAGTAACAGAAACGACTTAATTTTTCTCACAATACAAGAAGTCCCGTCATTATTTCAGGGCTGGCATAGCTGCCTGAGGATATAAATGAGGACCCAGCTCCCTCTAAAGTTCTGTTCCACCATCATTGGCATGTGGCCATTATCCTCAAGGTCACAAGATGGTTGTATCATCTCCAAGCTAGAATAGGCAAGGTTAGGGCAAAAAGTAAATGCCTGCTGAGTCTTTTATAAAATATTCTTTATCAGTTTTATCAAGAGTCTTCCCAAAGACTTTGACTGGGTGCAGTGGCTCATGCCTGTTATCCCAGCATTTTGGGAGGCCAAGGCAGGTGGACCACCTGAGGTCAACAGTTCAAGACCAGCCTGGCCAACACGGCAAAACCCTGTCTCTAGTAAAAACACAAAAATTACCTGGTCTAGTGGTGTGCACCTGTAGTCCCAGCTATTCAGAAGGCTGAGGCACGAGAATCGCTTGAACCCAGGAGGTGGAGGTTACAATGAACCGAAAAGGTGTCACTGCACTCCAGCCCGGGCGACACTGAGACTCTGTCTCAATAATAATAATAAAAAGAACCTTCCCAAAGACCCTAATCAATAGATTTTCACTTCATATCGCTGAATTATACCACCAATAAATGGCAGAGCAAGATATGAACACGAGTCTATCTTCAGCATCCAGTTAAAAATACTCACCTCCACGGCTCCCTTGCAGCTCCACGTAATTCAGCGATATGAAGAAATTCTATGGGAGGACCACAGCAATTCAGAGCTTGATAAAAGAATTATGACCGACCTAAATAGTTGATAATAAATGTAATGATTTTTTTTCATATTACTATCAGTAAGAAGAGAAAAAGGGTGTAGAGATGGCAACGGGGGAAACCTGAAGGGAAGAAAGTGAAATAATTTAAAAAGAAAAGGAACAAAGTTGTTAAGCAGAAAGGAGAAAGGAAGAGGAGAGGGAAAGCAAGGACTATGGCATGGAGTCAAAGGAAACAAAGGAGGAAAGACAGAGATAAAACTTAGAGGGAGGAAGAGAAGGTGAGATACAGTGTGAAGGAGAGGTGAAAGGCAGAGAGAGATGGCTAAGGTGACCGTAGCACTTATGGTCTACTGTCACTCCTTTTCAGGTCACTTGGTTTGTGGGCACCAGTGGACATCAATAATCGGTGCTATCTATAACATGTCACCTTTCCTATCATGTAAGAGTATTTTAATCAATAATTTTCTTTTTAAGCGGGGTCTCACTTTGTTGCTCAGGCTGGTCTTGAAATCCTGGGCTCAAGTGATCCTCCTGCCTCAGTCTCCAAAGTAGCTAGGATCACAAGCATATCCCACTGTGCCTAGCTATAATAAAATTTTATTTTGTTTTCAATAGAAATTTTTATTTTTTTAAGGAAAGCTAATTCAGCAATAAAGGATAACCTGCATTTTGAACATTTACTTTGAAAACTCAGAACGCTTATAACTATTTCTTAGTGGTATTCAATACTATCTAATTATCTTAGCTTTGTTTTTTATTTTGAGTGATTTAGGGCTGCCTTATACCACAAATCAACATTTCTACATTTGTACTGATCCCCCTGCCACACACACATCCTCAAATACATTTGCTATAATTGGTTCTTAGAGAGGATAGAATAAAAAAGAAAAAAATAGGTATAGTTTTAGAGAAGCAGACATTTTAAAAATAATTGGCTAACCTATAGGCACAGCATTCAACCCTTCAGAAGCTCTGCCTTCAATGAGATGGGCATGGCAGGTGACTGTGGTGAAAATTACTCTCTGAGCCACACAACTGACACCAAAGTGAGATCATATCATTTCATGCGGAATGTCCTGAGAGCCAATAATTTTTTAAAGCTACACAATTCCTGTGTTTGAACAGTCATTATGAGATATTCATATTTGAAAATTCAATTCAAGTATCTGAAATAGTGCTTTTAAAATGCTTTTGCTTAAAGTTGATGAGACTGAAATGCTATAGAGTTCAGTTATTTTTAAAATGACTCTAAAATCAGGTAAAAGAGGGTGGATTAATCACCCCGATGTTTTTGAAATGAAAATACTTAGATAAGTCAATTTCCCTTTTAACGTGTATTAAGTCATTACTCAGGCATAGCCTAAACCACCTGTCTCTGTCCATAGTGAACCTGCCCATTCCAATCTAATGCACTCCACCTTCCTTTTCTTCCTGAGTGTAGGGCTATCCAGTTTTTCTATTTCTATGTGACACAAAGAACTTCATATTTCTGTGTGTGTGTGTGTGTGTGTGTGTGTGTATGCCTTTTAAAATGTAAATGTTCAAAAAGTACTGGTCAATTTATTTATGCTTTTCAAATGTAAAGGTTATTTGAAATAAAGGGGTCATTGCATCAGCAACTATTTATGAAGATTAAAGACATAAGTTTCAAACTAGCACTTGAAATGATCAGAAAAACAATTATGGCTTAATATGCAACCAATCTTAAATAATTGATGGAGTAAGGCTTCTAGTTTATTCTATAAAGTTGACCAATTCCGAGGAGGTAAAAAAAAAAATCAAAGACAGATTTTTAGATATTTTCTTTTGAATAAAACTAATCTATAAAAATTTGAAAGTCAAAAATGCTGACTTTAAAATCTTGGTAAAATATCACTCCTTTTAAAGATGGAAAGTCAAATTTATTGGAATAAAACAGTTCTGTAAAAACTATATTCATATTATTACAACGATACAACATTACCATTTTATTAACATTTTCAATGCAAATAAAATTAATAGTTTAAACAAAGATTCACACAAATTGGAAGGAAATATAATTAAATAACTCCTAGTAATGTAGGAATGAATGAAGTAGGAATTTCTGCCAAAATGAAATATTTTGAACTATAATTCTAAAGACTTGATTTTAGTTTAAAATTGGAATTGAAACTCACAGTGAATATAAATTACAGGAAGCAAGATTTATGATTTAAGAAACAATCTGAACCACATCAGTAAAATATGTATGAAATAAATTGTAGAGAGTAAGATAAATATGTGACAAGTAGAGCAAAATGCTCTAAAATGCCCAGTTTTCATAGTCCTATATAAGCAGGATGCAGCTTCAATTCACTTATAAATTGATTTGACAAATGATTTTGAAAGTTTAAATATACTGATTCCAGAATCAGACATATGAAGGATAAATAACCCATCACCTGATCAGCAATGCAGTTACTTTAGTAATGGCAAATTACTTTATTTCAAATAATAAAATCATTCCTTTGAAAGGAATTAAATCTGGAATACATTTCCAAAAATCATGTCTGACATAAATATCATCTGGTATTTGAAAGGTCATTAAATTGCACTCTCTTTGAACAATAATTTTTAAATAGCAACCAGTTAATTTCAGAACACGCATGTCTTTAACAGCAATACTGGAAATTATCAAAATAAAGTGCCCTCAATACTCTATCCTGATTATACCTTTCTTTAAAGTAAATGTTTAGTTTTAGGAATAGAACATTGATTTTCCTGTCTGTCTCACAATATAATTTTTTTAAAAAATGGGAGAAGATATACAGCATGAAAAAATTACCAGTAGTGACACCGGACTTACAAAATACAATAAAATCTCCCTTTTAAAACATCATGCCACATCACCAATTCAATTCTACTCAAGGCCAAATTTTTTTCTCTCAGTTGATATTTTAGAGCATACTTCTCATTGTTAATGGAACACTTCCCCCATCTTACGCTACCATAGTAACAGAAATTCTAGTCCATTCAGAAATTTAGGTACATTGTCTCACCAAAGCTCAAGTATTTTGGGCAGACTCATTTACTTAACGCTTGTCTTTCATGCACAGTGTCTTCTTCTAATGGCTGACCTCTCCTTTTTGGTGGGGACTGAGGAAAGCCAATCTTGTGAGGGGCAGTTCCTTACTGACATGATTTCAGGGGCATCCAAGTCTTTCTATCCCCAAAACTATTATCTGGCTGTTCGGTGATGCTAAACTTACTTTAAGCAAAGAGGGGAAAGACATCTATCTACAACTATAAGCAAAAATGTGGGAAAGTTTAATACTGACAAGTCACATTCACCATAAATTGATTGGGGGCAAGGGGAGGAGTGGCAAACAAAATGGATGGTAGATAACTGATGGCTGGGGGTGAGGAAAAGGAACGATCATGGGTGAGGAAAGGTGCAGACTTCAATTCAACCATCACACTTTTCACAATACTGCCTTTGTCCCTAGGAGAAGGTGCGCTGACCACGGGGCATGGCTGGAAAAGAGAAATGGCTACCTGACTAAATCATGTAGGTTCTTGTTTCCTATTTCCCCATCATTTGCAACTTTCTACCAAAAAACAAAACAAAAAAAAAATCCAGGTTTGGTGCCTGAAACGCACACTGGGGAAACTGACCATGTCTTAGGATTTGCGCAAAAGAAAAGGAAATTCTAGAAAAAAAAATGTTCTGACCCTGAGACCTTTCTAATTCAACATGACGTATATGAGACCTCTTTTTGCTGAGCTTCTACATCGTGGTATACTCATGGTTCATTGCGACCAATAATGCCCTTTCAAAAGAGTCATAGACAACGTAATTTAAAAGATATATGACGATGAGAAAGAGATACCAAATGACATTTAATTGAGAGATGAGAACATACCAGATGTAACCATGCACTATTTATAGAGTTGCCAGTACTGAAAATAGATGGATATACTACTTAATGTAAAAATCTGTGACAACTCTGTTAGACTCGAAAGCTCCAGATTTTTTAGTACTATATATTTTTTATTTTTGTTAAAGATATTCCATAGATATATTTAAATACGACACATACAGGGACCTATAATTGTGAACCACTTTTATTCTAGACTGGCAATTGCCGCCCCATTTTACATTCAGAGCTCTGCCACACACCCCAGTGTCAGAAGGCAGCTGACTGATCTACAGAAATGTTCTATGTTAGGTGCTATTGTGCACACCACCTCTACCTCAATGCATTCTTTTAGGTAAAAAAAAAAAAAAAAAGTCACAACTATCAGCTCTACACCTAAACACAGTTCATTCAAATGGTGACTTCAATGTAAATCATAAATGTCACTGATTTTTTTCTGATATAACTGTTCCACTTTAAAGATCTAGAAGGTTAGAAATAAAGTCTCAAGCTAACATTTTACAGATTTCTTATAAGTTTAAGAAGACTTCTTGGGCAAAAGTCCTTTCATTTTGGTCACATATCAAAATGGGCCAACCACAAAAGTACATGAGATTAAGTTTTCCTACTGGCAGTTCAATTATTACAGAAGGGGTGTGTGTGTGTGTGTGTGTGTGTGTGTGTGTGTGTGTGTGTGTGTGTGTGTGTGTGTGTGTGTGTGTGTGTGTGTGTGTGTGTGTGTGTGTGTGTGTGTGTGTGTGTGTGTGTGTGTGTGTCTGAATTTGTTAAATTAATTGTGTGTGTGTGTCTGAATTTTTTAAATTAATTTTCAAAAGCCTAAAAGAGACATACATAAGCAGCATCACTTCATTTTTAAACATGTCTTCTACCTTTAGAACATTTTACAAAAAAAAAAAAACTCTTACTTTAAGGCCTATAGCTACAGCTAGTTCCAAAATCTAAATGTTTAATAAAATAGATAACAGAAATTTAAAATCTGACATAATTCTCAAAGCTTATAATAATTTGACCTTTCATAACTTACATAATACAATTTCTCTACCTTTTCTGGTGGTGGAAAAGAGGTGGAAATTGAGATTCTCCTCAGCAATGTCCAACTTGAAGTATTTACACTTTATTCTTACTCTGTTATCCATTCCTTTTCAGACTTAGATATGTGATTATGGTGAGTCTTAAGGTGACTTGCATTTGCTAGTCAAGGGTGCAAGGGAGCAAAACCAAAGGGTGTATGATATTTTGGTGTTTTTAGTTAAGTTTTCGATATCGAGACCTTCCAAAGGATGTGGAAAACAGAAAAAATAATAATAAAGCTTTGTATCATCACATGGTCTTCCATCATAACCTGACAGTCACGCCTTTGAGAACAGCCTCGCTCACTTACCCACCGTTCTCACTGAGAGATCATACCGGGCAAGAACTTTTGCTAAGAGTCGCACGGAGCAGCAGGCTGTCAATCAGGCTTTGGGTTAGGTCTGGTTGTCATCACAGTAGCTGCTCCTTCCACTTAAAGATTCTCATTACCTCAGAAAAGCACTAGGTTGTTCTTGGGAAGAGGGGGTAGTAAGCACTTTTATCTAAAAAGGGATTAGTTACAGAACATTAATTTTCCAAAATTATTTCTAAAATTCTACCAAATTAAACTCCTGCTTTACGGACAAGGCTGCCACCATGCCACAAGGAAGTTGTAAAAGCACTGTTTAAAACCTCTAGGAGACATTTATTTAGGCTAAATATTTTATAATAGATATCAAGGTTTTTTAAAACAGAAAACTCTTAAGGATTCTTATAATTTTTAAATGCTTGTCTATCTTAAGTGCTAGCACCCCATAGATTATCTCCCGCCATGGCAATGATTGTTAGCCTATTAGAGATAGAAACTATTAACAGGAGCCTACTGGACAATGGTTTCTATTTAGTTGGGTATAAATATTTTGGGGTTGAAATTCTAATTAAATAGTGCCTCTCGCTGCTTAAAAGCTCCATAGACGTGAAATGTTCAGAACTCCCAGAAGAAATACAGAAAAGAAACATTTTTTATTTTTCCACATACTTGATGTACTAGCTTAAAATACATGCACTACATAACATTATATTTCTTGGAGCTGAATTTTATTTCTTCTCTAATGTTTATTTTTGATGCAGGGCTGCATAATGATTCCTTTTTTAAGATACCTCTAAATTATAACGGATTCCAGCCTCTACCTGGAAATTAAAGCTGTGCAGATAAAATACAAAGTCATTAATAAACATCACAAAGATAATTCTAACAAGAAGCACCATGTAAAAGTAAGGCAGGAATCAGAAAAATCATCAATTACTGACATATTAAATCACACTTTCAAAAGAACAGGGAGCTGGAGGCAGCTGCTCCCTTTCAGGAGGGCTGTTTGACACTGAATGAAATGCCAGGGACTCCTGGCTGGTGAGCAGAGGGAACTTTGCGGGCGAGCGGCGCGGGGCAGCCACAGACCTGGGCGCTTCAATCTGTCACCAGCCTGCCCGCAAAGCCCAGCGACAGCCCCCAACGCCCCCCGGGGACCCATCTGGGGGGACTGGGAGCAGGACAAAGGTCTGAAATCCAAGTCCTAGGATTAAAGAAACAAAATGCGCAGGTTCAATTTCAAGTGCCTGCGGTAAGTACGGGGAGTGAGGGGGAAAGACACCGGTCCCTAAGAATTCTCAGGCGTTTAGCACAAGCACCAGCTCATTACCAGGAGATGCGTTCGGGGAGTGGGGACATGGAGAATGAATCCCAACTCGTGACTCCATTCTCCACTAACTTTATTCTCGCTCCCTGGACCGAGCGCATCGCTGGGGCCAGGGTTGTCATGGTTCTTGTTTCCAAGGCCCCTTGGAAGAAGGAAAGGGATGAGAAAGGTGCGCTGGCGGGCGCACGCGGCGGCGGCGAGCGCGGAGGTGCTGCGGTACCTACCATGGTATTCTTGTCCCGGAACGTAGTAGGTGGGGTTGCCCGCAATGTGCAGGGAAATGAGCACCTCGCCCTGCTCCCCATCCCCTTCCAGCTCCCCGTGGTGGGTGCACAGGAAAAAGAAGGGCGAAAAGCGGGGGTAATAGCCCGCCGCCGCGCGCGCCCTCAGCGTCGCCCCCAGCAACAGCGCTAGGAGGAAAGTCTGCCGGGCCCAGCCACCGCGCTCCATGCCGCCGCCGCCGCCGCGCGCCCTACGCGCCGCTCGCTCATTCAGTTTTGGAGACGCCGGGACGGAGGAGCCACGCGGAGACAAGGCGAGAAGAAGGCGGATGGGAGCGGAACGGGCTCGGGAGCGGGCCTGGGAGCGGGCCCCCGCCGAGAAGTTCCGCGGGAGACGGCAGCTCCCAAAGTTACTTTGGGCCGCGGGAGCGCGGGACCGGGGCTGCGGGCGCCGAGAGCGCGTCGTCCGCCGCCTCCGTGCGCCGCCGCCGCCTCTGCGCGACGCCCCTCGGCCAGGCCTGGGAAAGCGCCCGCCCCGCTCCACACCTTCTTAAAGCCCCGGGCGCCGCGTCCCCCCCGCCGCCGCCACACGTGTCCCGGCCGCTCCCCCGCCCCCGCGCGCCGCCCCGCCCGCCTCCCGCCCTCTCGGGCTGGCTCGGCGGCACCTCGCGCGGCGAGGGGCGCACGCGTCCCCGGAGTCCCCGGCCAGCGCCCAGTTCGCACCCGGGAGGACAGGGAGGGGCGCGCGCCGGGGAGCGGGACGGGGACGCTGTCGAGGACCGCTGAGCCCGCGACTCTCCTGCGAGGGACGTCAAAGCCCCGCAGAGGGTACCTCCCGCCCAGCTGTCTGAAGGGGAAGGCCAGCCCCTTTGGCCGTCAGTGTGCCCTGTTTTTCCTGGGAGGATGCGTGAGGGAAGGAGAGGGGCGGCAGGGACGGCCGCTGGCGCCGGTTTCTTTGTCTGCGCCGGCTGCGTCCCGCGCCCCTCGGGGCTCGCAGCCTGGCAGTCCGGGCGGCCCGCACTCGTTCTGGGAATCCGCCCGAGGCCGCGAACCGCTAGGGGCCCTCGCGATCCCTTCCCACCCAGGCCCCCGTCCCTCCCGCCGCCCCCGCCCGGCCCCTCGCGGCAGCAACAGAGCCTCATCTGTAGCGGATTTTAAAATGAGATTAAGCGAAAGTGGAATTGGCAGCCTCGAGTGGTGCCTGGAAATGGTGATTTGTGCTGCTCGGTTGTGGGGAATTGTGAGGCAGGAAGGGCTGGCGGAGCTAAGATCCGACAGGCTCTCTTCGCCGGACTGTTCTGTTATTCATTGCTTCTGGGCTCTTCAGGCGGAGATGGGTGTCTTAATTTTTTAAATCAGTGTTTATTTCCTTTAAATGTCGGCTATGACCAATGGCCCTGAAATCGGGGGAGGGAAAAACGTTCAGGGGAGATGCTGGCAGCGGTGATTGAAGCGGGTGGTAATGAGCGGCTGCACATGAACTACAGGGAAGTGAAATAATCCATAAGCACGTTTTTAACCCAGGACGGCTGGCAGGAGCCCTGCGGCATCCGGAGATGGGGGAGCGGGGTTGCCAGGTTTTAATGCCTCTCCCCACCCACCCTTGGCTTGCCACCAAGCCAGATAAACCCGCACGTACAGAAATGAGTAGATTATAACATTGGAAGGGATGGTGCCTTTGCCTGCATTTGTGGGGCGAGGGGCGGTGAAAATCAGGGTCCAAGGGGAGACCTCTGTAATCACTTCGTTGCAAAAGGAAGAAATTCTTCTTCTTCCTCTTACTGAGACCGAATGACAGGTAGAAAGGACCCATTTCTAGCTGGCTTCTTGTTTCCCTTACTTCGAAATTCCCAGAGGCTTAACTGCCATATAAATAATATACAATGTACACATATAAGTATGTGTATATGTATATATGATGTGGTAACAATTGCTACACTGTAGCTCTGCGGGGTGCAGGCTATGGGGCTAGACGTATTTTACCTTTTTAATCCTTACACCAACTGGAAAGGCAAAAAATATCCCTATTTCACAAGGGAGGAGGCACTCAGAAATGTTGATAACTTGCCCAAAGTCAGTGACAAAGGCTGGATGCAGGGCAGACTGGCTGGCCTCAGAGCCTCTTGTCCTGCACTGCCCTGCCACAGTCGACAGCCCTAGCTGGAGCAGGTGGTGTTGCCCCAAACAGAATTAGGAGATACTCGCCCACAGCTAACAAGGCTATTACTGCCTTCCTGTCCAGCCATGTGAATATAGCCAAAGACAAAATTAATCACTTGTAGAAAGAATCCAAAACTATTTAATGTTTTTGGCTTACTCTTTTAAAATGTTTAGTTACTATGCACTGAGCACCGTCCTAAGTACTATACATACTAACTCCCTTATTCCTCATAACAATACTATGGGAAAAGTACCATTAATATCTTCATTTTACTATGATGAAACAGCACAGGGAGGTTAAGTAAGTTGTCCAAGGTCACACAGCTAGTGAGAGCTGTGACTTGAACACAGGCAGTCTGATTCTGACACTTGAACCACTGCAAATCGCCTCTAAAGAATGCATGTTGGTGTTGTTAGAGGGATGGGGGGATAATTATTCTTTATCTGGTGTCAGAATACCTCATTTAATCCTTCTATTAGCCTGCAAAGTGGGTATAATTATCTTCATTTTTAAAGAGAAAAAAGTTGAAATTCATAGAAGTTAAAGGAGCTTGGGATCAAGTCTGGCCATGCTTGATGCCAAGGTCGCTGCTTAAATAAACTGTCTTTAGTAAGCGCTGACACTTGGTCCAGGACATGATTGGAACTTAATTCATATAAGGTCCTCAATTCCCAGGAAGTCCCCTTCTTTCCATTGTGTTGTGCACTCTCAGAGAAATATTCTTTCTCATATCTCTCGACATGGCTTTCTTAACATTCAATTTGTGTGACCAAGTTTATTTTTCAATCTTCCCCTTTATTGTGCTTCCTTAATTTTTACTACTTTGCTTTGCTATTACATTTGAATAACTTTTATACTCTTAGCCATGAAGCAAGCTCATATTTCTGGCTACAGCCCTGCAGTTGTTCAATAACAGACACAAAGACTGTTTAAATAATGTCCTGAGTGGTGTTGAGCCGGTCAAGAGGGGAGTAGATGTTGGTACACTCCAGTCTGCAGTCCTTAGGACTAACATGAATACCTTGTAGAGGCTCAAGTTCATATTTGTTTCATCTCTGACACTTTTTTTGATTAGACCAATTCAACTAGTCATCATTAAAAACTTTTAAATAACCTTTAGAAAATCAGAAAAATCAATAAATCATATATAAAATCCATTGAACTGAGAGTAGCATCTTAGTGAGCAACTTACTTGAAATCACACAATAAGGTGGAAACCCAGGTTAGTTAGCAAACTTCCTGTTTCCCAATTTGTGTGCTAACCCTTACACCTCGTTTCTGTTTAGTGAGCCATAATAAGTATCTCCAAGAATATTTGGTCTGCAAAATCCAAAAACCTTCTGAACTAATAGAAAAATAGAGAAGTGCTTTTCCAGAAAAAAATGGTTTACATCAAAAACATCTGCAAAAAATAAAAGGTGATGTCAGGTGAAAATGAGTATGCTTGTGGGAAAGGGAGTTTAAAATGGGATGAGGTTTATTTTTAATTAAAAGAGTTTTGAAATAGTAATTAGTCTACCAAAAGAATTAAACTAAGTATTCTTAGAAGATAAATCCACTTCTTCTTGATAAGTGGAAATTATTGCCCAGTATTTGAATAATCATAACACGATGGGAATTAAATTCATATGTATATATATTTGCTATGTATGTGTATATGTATATATCTGCTGTATCTCTCTATATATACATGTATATATATATACATATATCAGATACATAGCTTTTAAATTATTGGGAGGTGATTCATCCAAATGAAATACAAAGAAGACATTAAATTATATTTTAAGGTTGCAAGAATTTACTCGTCTGCCTTCCATTGATATTTTTTGAGATGAAGCATTAAACATTTTGGTATATGTGGGAAAGTGAGTCACTATTCTTATTTACCATGTAAAAATCAAACAAAGTTTATAAAGTCAAAAAAATGTAAATATAAATATGAAGAGGGTGAACAAACTGAAATCAGTTGACTTATTAGACTCTAAAATGGTAAGAAAAGGCCACATGAGAGCAAACCCAATAGCAGCTAATAAACTTATAAAATCTATTACTCATAAGACATGGTACTGTATGATAAAATTGAGGCTCCTAAGCAAAAAACAAAAATCAAACAAACAAACAAACAAAAATAGACCCTAAAGATCAGTAAGCCCTTTGCAAATGAAATTGCACTGAGAAAGGTGGGATATTAGAGGGTTGGCTCTGTTACGTATGTCCTGCCAGAACATGTTACTTATTGCCATCCCAGATTGAAATCCCATGATGAGATAAACTATGGGACAACAGAAAGTCATTATATTGTAAGATTTCTGAAACAGAATCTGATTTCTCAACACTAAAAATCCCTTTTTTTTAAAGCGTCTCCACTTCCTGGGATTTGCCCTGCCCCTGCTTCTCTCCGGAATGCCCTTCCTGTTTCCTGTGGCCTAAAAAACACATCTTCCACCCTCCTCTCCCTCACCTCACTTCTTACTTGGCTATAGCAACTCATGCTCCAAGTCTACTCTCACACATTTTTGCATCTGAGAGATCTTTCCTGATCCCTCATCCTAAATTATGTCCTCTAGACCAGCACTATCCAATATAGTGTCCTAGTCCCCAGGTAGCTATTTCAATTTAAATTAAATTAAATTTAAAAATAAGTTCTTCAGTCACATTAACCACATTTCCAGTATCCAATAGCTAAGGGTGGCTAGTAATGGGATAATCTGTAAGTCTGCACTGTCTGTACTGGACAGTAAGTACAGACTTCAGATTATCCCATTACTGCAGAAAGTCCTATTAGACAGCACTGTTCTACATTGAAAATGTGAATGAATGCCCAGTCGCCAACACATTCATTCAATCAATATTTATCAGACACCTCCTATGTGCCAAACTGCTGGATGCAGTGGACTCAGTGAATAAAGCTAATACAGTGCCCACCCGTTTGGCATCTACAATCTAGTGCTGGGGACAGACAGTAAACTTATACAATAAACAAGATAATTTCTGACACTGGTAAATGCTATGAAGAAATAAAACCAGATGATGTGGTAGAGAGTGTCTAGGGCAGGGAGGCGACTGTAGATTGGGGAGTCAGGGAAAGCTTCTCTGAAAGAGTGAAATTGGAGCTAACACTTCATTAATACGGAAGAGTCCATCATGTTAACGTGGGGGAAAGAGCAGTTCAGCTGGAGAGATCAGATAATATAAAGGCCCTGAAGCAGGGCTATGCTTGAGATGTTCAAGGCTTAGGAAAGGTAGCAAGAAAAGGGAAGAGTGAGGCTGGGCACAGTGGCTCATGCCTGTAATCCCAGCACTTTGGGAGGCTGAGGCAGGAGGATCACTTGAGGCCAGGAGTCTGAGGCTGGCGTGAGAAACATAGCGAGACCCTATTTCTACAAAAGATTTTAAAATTAGCCAGGCATGGGGGTGCATGCCTGTAGTCCCAGCTACTTGGGAGGCTGAAGTAGGAGGATTGCCTGAGCCCAGGAGTTCAAGGTTGCAGTGAACTATGATTGCATTACTGTATTCCAGCCTGGGCAACAGAGTGAGACCCTGTCTCTGAAAAATCATCATCGTCATAAAGTAAGTAGAATGAAAGAAAAGGAAAGAGTGGTATGGGTACGAGATGAGGTCAGAGAAGCAGGCAGAGACTAGATCACGTTAATGTCATGGGGAGACTTGGGTCAGGAAGTAACGTGATGTGAATGAATAATTAAAGGAAAGAGTTGAAGAATGCCAAAATAAGTTGAAGAAACATTTTCTAATACTTTTTCTCCAGGGTTTAAATAATATCCAACACAATATTTTAATGTTATTGTCTACAGCACAGTATTACAGTAAACCAAGTACATTCACTAGGCACTAGCATGGACAGTGCTACAGTGAAGATTTCTTTTTTCTTATTCCTGAAAACAATGGTGAAGCATGGAAGGGATTTTAAGCAGAGACATACCATGGTCCTATTTGTACATTTGGAAGATCATCTTGGTTATAAAGGGGAGAGTGGATTGGAGAGCAATGAAAAGTAGATGCAGGGAGAGAATTAGGATGTAGAGCAAGTATCTCAGGTGAGAGGTGATGGTCTTCAAAGGAGATGGAGAGAAGAGAGTAGAACTGAGATGTATTGAGGAGCCAGAACTACAGGACTGAGTAACAGATAGAGTGACTGACTGGGCATAGGAATAAAGGGAGAGAGATGTGTTGAAGAGGATGCACAACTTTCAGGCTTTTGCAGCTTGGTAATTGTTGCTGTTAGATAAACTATTAGATAAAAAGTATTTTTTAATTAAGTAAACTTTTTAATGAAGTATAGTAATAGGCACAAAACCATGAACAAATCATAAGTGTAGTGTGCAATGCATTGTCACAAATGGAACACCTCATGTAAGCAGTGTCCAAAGAATATAAACAGAAGTCTCCATGACCACTTTGAGTAAGCAATCATATTCCCCAAGGCATGGAGAAAGTTTCAAGCAGAAACATAACATGTCTTCAGGATGGTTATTTTTGCCTGTTTCCAAACTTTATGTAAGTGGAATCATACAATATATATGATTTTATATCTGGTTTCTTTGGCTCAAAATCATAGTTGTAAGAATTATTCCAGTTGCTATAGGTAGCAAAAATTTGTTCATTTGTATCTTGTAGAGTATATGGGGGGAAAATCACAATTTTCTTATTTGTTAGTGGAAATTTTGGCTATTTTCAGTTTAGGGGAACTATGAATATGCAGTTAAATATATTCTTGCATATGTCTTTTGGTGAACATGTGTGTACATTTCAGTTAAGAGAGGGAGTGTTGGATCATGGCAGAAACTCCTTTCAACACATTGATGAATTAGTGAGAAATAAAGATAAATCCTTAGAGGTCAAAAATGAAGTGACAGCAGGAATCCAGAGATAAAGAATGGAGTATGTAATCCACCCAGGACTCTGAGACATCTGCCCACTTTAGTAACACTTGAATTTCCATTGTAATGGACATGTGGGGTTGGGAACGCAGATAAAGCTTAGGGCCTGCTCAAGGTGGGAAGAATGATAGGATAGTGCTACTCAAAGTGTGGTTTGCAGATCAGTCTTCAAACTATCTGTTGCCAGTACACGTTGAGATAGGTACAGAAATGGAGAGTGTTTAAAAACTTTCATAGTTATTGTATAAGCAGTAGTATCGAAGCAGCATTCCATTTCCCTAGTAATTCATATTGACCTTAGTTTTACAAAAGTATCGGTCTGTGATGGATTATGAGTTAGTATGCAAAGTACTGTCCTAGGAAATCCATACATAAAGCTATTACCCATCCCCAAATAGCTCGGCCCTCAATGAAAGGTGAACTAGAAAAAAAAATCAGAAATTCTCTCACTAAAATTTGAAACCATAATCTGGCTCTCAGGAGGTTGTGACACAAATTCACATTTCTGTTTGATTTGAGAAACCTCAAGCTAATGATTAATTTTAAAGTGGTTCTGGGTTGAAAGTGTTCCCAGGCACCTGGCAAAACCAAATTCAAATCACCTCTAGCATGGACCCTAAAAACAAAACAAAAACAATTTCTTTAAGTCAGGCTTCAAAGAACTACAACAGATGAAGATTCACAGAACATTGTGTTTACAATCAAAAATCACTAATACTGTGAGAAAGCAGAACACAGTGGGACAGTAGAAACAGGAGGTAACCACAATCAGACTCACAAAGACTTCAGATGTTGGAATAACTCTATTATCTAAGATATGTATATTTAATACATTTAGAAAAGTAAAATAATATTCCAAAAATAGAACTAAAAATAAGAGACCATCAAAAACGACCAGCCATTCTCAAAGTAAGAAATATAATACCTAAAATTTAAAACTCCAAGGAGAGAAGTATGTGCTTCTGACAGTATAGTGTATTAGATATTCTGGAAGGCCTTCTTCCTGTGAAACAACTAGATCCAGCATAAAACATAATCTTCTTGTGTTATCAGGCTTATAGAAAGAAACGGAAGTCACTAAAAGACCAGGAAGTTTTATGGCTCAAGGACATCAATTAAAAAAAAAGACCAGGAAATTTTTTAAAGGGACCAACTGTAAGGGAAAGCCAGAGTAGTAAGTATGTGCAGTGCATAAGCCAGAGTAGTGAGTATGTGCAGTGCATACATATGAATGTGGGTTTCCAATTACATGGAAATGCAATGTATGGCAGCTGTCACTGCAAATCAAAAGAAGAAAAACTTGACTTTCCAATAAATGTGCTGAGACAATTGGTTTTTCATAGGAAAAATAATCAAATTGGACCTCCACTTCCCATGAGGGCCATAGGCTGAAATACAGGGCCTTTCAGTTTCATGAGTCTCTTCTAAGGCCTTGAGAGAAGCCTTGGGTTCACATGTTTTTGTTTGTTTGTTTTTCAGATGGAGTCTCGCTCTGTCATCCAGGCTGGAGTGCAGTGGTGTGATCTCGGCTCACTGCAACCTCTGCCTCCTGGGTTCAAGTGATTCTCCTGCCTCAGCCTCCTGAGTAGCTGGGATTACAGGCGTGTGCGACCACATCTGGCTAATTTTGTAGTTTTAGTACAGACGGGGTTTCGCCGTGTTGGTCAGGATGGTCTCAAACTCCTGAGCTCGTGATCCGCCTGCTTCATCCTCCCAAAGTGCTGGGATTACAGGTGTGAGCCACCACACCCGGTCCATATTTTTTTAAATTTGAAAAGTAAGATATTTTCAACACATTCGTTAAGATCACCCTCTTTTTCTATTCTGATTACTCCTCCATCACATTTTTCTTTGTGTAGACTATCACTGGAGTCACTGTGAGCATTTTTTTAGATATGGCTAAAGAAAAGTTGATTTGGAGATTCACTGCATTTGAGTTTAGTTGGATATTTTTATATGGTTTACAGTCACTCTGTGATTGCAAAGTTATTGAAAGAATGACTTATAGGAATATTTCTACTGGTACTATGCTGACCTACCTCGAGCCATGACATGTAGGTGCAGAATAGGAGTTGCATCTTAGAATGTGTCCTATGGACACTGGCTCCAAAAATATGCAGACAGTAGAGAGGTAACAAGGTGTGAAATGTATGAAGCCAAAAGCTAATCTGTGAACACATTCTTCTAATCCTAATTCTTCTAATTCAAATGTTTCAAAACATAAGATCTCTGCTGTCATAAATGATGACATAATGCAGTGTTTACAATTATATTTTTAAATGATTATATAATAAAATATAATGAATCATGTATTTAGTGTATCTAATGCATTTTGCTTGCTTTGATAATCTGATGGTTCCAGACAAAACAGCACACAAAACTGTCACCAATGCAGTGAAATGGCCTAAATAAACAAGTATTTCAGTGACAAATCTCTCAGTATATTCTTCAGTAGAACTATCTATATAAGATTAGTATGGGTAATTTGATGATATGCATTTCATTGCTTTAGGGATGCCTTAAATTCAGAAAATTTTATGGTTTTTCATAATTGTTGATTAAACCAATATTCAAATATCATGAGGAATAATTAGTCTAAGGAATGACAAATATGTAAATCTAAATAAATGATATGGGGGATGCATTCCAGCTTTGTTCTTTTGGCTTAGGATTGACTTGGCGATGCGGGCTCTTTTTTGGTTCCATATGAACTTTGAAGTAGTTTTTTCCAATTCTATGAAGAAAGTCATTGGTAGCTTGATGGGGATGGCATTGAATCTGTAAATTACCTTGGGCAGTATGGCCATTTTCACGATATTGATTCTTCCTACCCATGAGCATGGAATGTTCTTCCATTTGTTTGTATCCTCTTTTATTTCCTTGAGCAGTGGTTTGTAGTTATCCTTGAAGAGGTCCTTCACGTCCCTTGTAAGTTGGATTCCTAGGTATTTTATTCTCTTTGAAGCAATTGTGAATGGGAGTTCACTCATGATTTGGCTCTCTGTTTGTCTGTTGTTGGTGTATAAGAATGCTTGTGATTTTTGTACATTGATTTTGTATCCTGAGACTTTGCTGAAGTTGCTTATCAGCTTAAGGAGATTTTGGGCTGAGACGATGGGGTTTTCTAGATATACAATCATGTCATCTGCAAACAGGGACAATTTGACTTCCTCTTTTCCTAACTGAATACCCATTATTTCCTTCTCCTGCCTAATCGCCCTGGCCAGAACTTCCAACACTATGTTGAATAGGAGTGGTGAGAGAGGGCATCTCTGTCTTGTGCCAGTTTTCAAAGGGAATGCTTCCAGTTTTTGCCCATTCAGTATGATATTGGCTGTGGGTTTGTCATAGATAGCTCTTATTATTTTGAGATACGGCCCATCAATACCTAATTTATTGAGAGTTTTTAGCATGAAGCGTTGTTGAATTTTGTCAAAGGCCTTTTCTGCATCTATTGAGATAATCATGTGGTTTTTGTGTTTGGTTCTGTTTATATGCTGGATTACATTTATTGATTTGCGTATATTGAACCAGCCTTGCATCCCAGGGATGAAGCCCACTTGATCATGGTGGATAAGCTTTTTGATGTGCTGCTGGATTCGGTTTGCCAGTATTTTATTGAGGATTTTTGCATCAGTGTTCATCAAGGATAAGCCAAAAGAACAAAGCTGGAGGCATCACACTACCTGACTTCAAACTATACTACAAGGCTACAGTAACCAAAACAGCATGGTACTGGTACCAAAACAGAAATATAGATCAATGGAACAGAACAGAGCCCTCAGAAATAACGCCGCATATCTACAACTATCTGATCTTTGACAAACCTGAGAAAAACAAGAAATGGGGAAAGGATTCCCTATTTAATAAACGGTGCTGGGAAAACTGGCTAGCCATATGTAGAAAGCTGAAACTGGATCCCTTCCTTACACCTTATACAAAATCATTTCAAGATGGATTAAAGACTTAAACGTGAGACCTAAAACCATAAAAACCCTAGAAGAAAACCTAGATTACCATTCAGGACATAGGCATGGCCAAGGACTTCATGTCTAAAACACCAAAAGCAATGGCAACAAAAGCCAGAATTGACAAATGGGATCTAATTAAACTAAAGAGCTTCTGCACAGCAAAAGAAACTACCATCAGAGTGAACAGGCAATCTACAAAATGGGAGAAAACTTTCACAACCTACTCATCTGACAAAGGGCTAATATCCAGAATCTACAATGAACTCAAACAAATTTATGAGAAAAAAACAAACAAGCCCATCAAAAAGTGGGTGAAGGACATGAACAGACACTTCTCAAAAGAAGACATTTATGCAGCCAAAAAACACATGAAAAAATGTTCACCATCACTGGCCATCAGAGAAATGCAAATCAAAACCACAATGAGATACCATCTCACACCAGTTAGAATGGCAATCATTAAAAAGTCAGGAAACAACAGGTGCTGGCAAGGATGTGGAGAAATAGGAACACTTTTACACTGTCGGTGGGACTGTAAACTAGTTCAACCATTGTGGAAGTCAGTGTGGCGATTCCTCAGGGATCTAGAACTAGAAATACCATTTGACCCAGCCATCCCATTACTGAGTATATACCCAAAGGACTATAAATCATGCTGCTATAAAGACACATGCACACGTATGTTTCTTGCGGCATTATTCACAATAGCAAAGACTTGAAACCAACCCAAATGTCCAACAATGATAGACTGGATTAAGAAAATGTGGCACATATACACCATGGAATACTATGCAGCCATCAAAAATGATGAGTTCATGTCCTTTGTAGGGACATGGATGGAATTGGAAATCATCATTCTCAGTAAACTATCGCAAGAACAAAAAACCAAACACCACATATTCTCACTCATAGGTGGGAATTGAACAATGAGAACACATGGACACAGGAAGGGGAACATCACACTCTGGGGACTGTTGTGGGGTGGGGGGAGCAGGGAGGGATAGCAGTGGGAGATATACCTAATGCTAGATGACGAGTTAGTGGGTGCAGTGCACCAGCATGGCACATGTATACATATGTAACTAACCTGCACATTGCGCACATGTACCCTAAAACTTGATGTATAATAATAAATAAATAAATAAATAAAAATGATATGGGGGAAAGTTTTGAAATGTCAAGAACAACCTCATCTAGAATAATGGGAATCGAAAACTCCTATGGTCAATATCATGAAGACAAGGAAATAATTAAAATAGGCAAGAAAATATAGATGATAAAAATGACAATAGAAAAAATAAAGAAAATTATGTGAATTAGTTCCCTTCTAAACAGGAAATAAAGATGAAAAGGAAGATAATAAAACACAATATATTTGATCAATAGAACATGCATGAATGTCTAAACAGCTTCAATTTGATGAATTTGTTGACTTGGAGAAGCACCATGCTCTTTCATTTTTTCCTGTTCAGATAGATAATAATTTCATTCAACATCATTTAAGGAGAGAGAGTTTATTTTGAAAGTTCCAAAACTGTGATTGAGCCCACTAAGATTTATAGAGAATCAAAGACATCATACAATGGACAAAAGAGCTTCCCAGAAAGATATTTTGAAA
The DNA here is from genome assembly GCF_028885655.2 of Pongo abelii. Classification (NCBI taxonomy): domain Eukaryota; kingdom Metazoa; phylum Chordata; class Mammalia; order Primates; family Hominidae; genus Pongo; species Pongo abelii. The sequence goes on from NC_071991.2 coordinate 100,680,614, forward strand.
AACAACTTTTTAAATGGTCAAACCACTATCAAATCCTGTCTGGACTGTTGCAAGAGTAGAGGATGCTTTTATTGTTTTGTTTGTAATGTCTTTTAACAAGACATCAGACAAGTTTGCTCATATCAAATCAGAGTGGAGGAATTTATTAAGAGCCCCCAAAATTTATGATGACTCCTTAAAGCACAAGAAGTTTATGACATCTGAAGCAGTTTATTGAAGAATATGCACATAAAAAATGTAGCTAAAGAAATATTATATATGTGGATTAGGCAGTTAATAAAAGTATTATGCTACTTATTTGGATTTTGTGATGTTTTGCTTTGATTTTAAAATGTTTTACTTTGTTGTCATTTTTCTATCTCTTAAAAAATCCTTTTTATACATAATGTATTATTTTTCTTAAAGAGAACCTCTTGATTATATGTAAGTCTCATGTCCCACAAAGCCTGGATCCACCTCTTCTGAGATGTAATATTCAGCCAGTGTGCCCAGGTTTGATCTTACCTGACACTGATAGGCAGCATCAGTTATGACTAGTGGGGCATGACTAATGTTCCTAATTGATTGTGACCATACCGTATCAGTGTTTATGTATTCTGAATATTAAACTCTACTTATACTACAGACAAAAAGTCAATTGCTAGAATAAAGTTTCAAATGAGAAAAGCAAAGCTTCAAAACTTTTAGAAGAAAATAGTGTACCAAATACCTTTCATTTCCCTCTCCTTCCCAGATCCACTCTCCATCCTTCTCCTCCCTGAACTATGCCCAAGATGCTGATCTATGCAGATGGCTTTACCAGGGTGCCTGTGGCCTCTTTTCTCGGCGAGTTTGGTGAATAGAAGGACCTGACATTAGATCAAAGGGAGGAAGTGATTGCTAGGATTAGAGTGGTTGAGTGAAGCATTACTCTTAAATTTGCCTCTCTACATTCTATCTAGTCTCACCTTCTGGAACTCTCCTTAGATGTAAACTACACTTTCTCACTCACTTTTCCATATATTTTAACTGCTCTGTTATATTTTCCATCTATTCATTTTTCTGCACCACATTTGAGAGAATTTCTTCAGATTTGCCTTTCAGTTCATTAATTCTTTCCTTCCAGTGTGTCTCAGCTGCCATTTTAACCTGTCCATTGGGTATTTATTTATTTATTTATTTATTTATTTTGAGATAGGATCTTGCTCTGTCTCCTGGGCTGGAGTGCAGTGGCGCAATCTCAGCTTACTGCAACCTTCGTCTCCCAGGCTCAAGCAATCCTCCTACCTCAGCCTCCCCCGTAGCTGGGACTACAGACACAGGACACCAAGCCCAGCTAATTTTTGTATTTTTGTAGAGACAGGGTTTCACCATGTTGCCCAGGCTGGTTTCAAACTCCTAAGCTTAAGTGGTCTCCCTGCCTTGGCCTCCCAAAGTGCTGGAATTACAGGCATGAGCCACTGTACCTGGCCTTATTTTTAATTTTTATTATGCAGTATTTTATATACATTGAAGAAAGGTCTGAGACACAAGAAGAAACTGTAAGCAATATAATGGTAATAATAATGAGTAATAATAGTAATGAATAAATGTTATATATATCAGAATAAAAAGTTAAGTTGTGGAATATATTTTATATGTGTTTTCATATATGTTTCAGATATATTCTACAAACATATCTGATATATGAAAACGCAGAACAAAACATAGTCCAGAACAAAGAACTTAAATTGAGGATGGTGTAGTCAGAGTTAGAGTGTTCAGGAGGAACGTTCTGACTAGCTTCAATCTTTAGTATTAAGAGTTAAGTTAAACATCATGTCCACACATAAATGGACATACATAGTGAACCTGATGTTTAACTTAACTGTTATTACTAAAGATTGAAGCTAGGGTTTTGCACTGCAGAAGAGTGCTCACTGAGGGGCAGAAGTGGCAGATGAAATCATCCTGTGTTCCACTTGCCAATCGCAGACAGGATAATATAAGAATGGAAAATTATGGGCCAAACTCAATCACTCATGTACAAAGATTTGCAAATCCTAAACAAACCTATTGGTAAACTAAATCCAGCAAAACGTAAAAAAGGTAATACAGGATAGCAGTTTTAGGTTCATTTCATGACTAAAAAAGTAATTTAGCATTAGAAAAGTTATTACTATGATTTGCTATGTTAACAAAGGAAAAAACTTTTAATATTTCAAACAGATATTGGAATTCAGCACCCTTTTATGATAAACTCATAGAAAAATGAAAATTGAAAGAAGATACTTTAATCTGATAAAGGATATTTACAAAAGTTCCACAGAAACATTATTCTTGCTGGCAAAACATTAAAAGCACTCCCTTTAAGATCATGAATGAGATAAGGATGTCCTCTATCACCAGTTTTGTTTAATATTGTGTTATATTTAATATCCTGGTTCTAAACAGTAAAATAAGAACAGAAAAATAAAAATAAAATATGTAAAGGTTGAAAAAGAACAAACTAAATTCTTAGTTGGCAGTTAGTTTCTTTCAGTTTATTGAAGATATAGTTACATTGGTTTTCATAGTTGCTGTTGAGAAGTCAGTCCTCATTTAAACTGTTGCTCATTTGAAGGTAATCTGGATCATTCTTTTTTTCTGGATCTTTAAAGAATTTCTCTTTGACTTTGATGTTTTTCAGTGTAACTGATACTTTTTTCTGGTGCATAAAAATCCAACTAGTTTTTGTAACTCACATATTCACTCTCATAGCTTGTCTGTATATGTCACAGGTGATATGATGACCTACATGGAAAACAGGAAAAAATATAAAATGAAATGAAAAGAAGCAACACAAGAACTAAAATATGGCCTTTAGGAATAAATGTAAGCAATTATATGAAGTTATATATGAAAAAAATTAATACTTTTCCCAAGTTACGTAAACTCTAGAAAGTGGTAAAGCCATAATTCAAACCTAGTCAGAAGTTCCCCAGCACCTAACCACTACACTATCTTGCCTTGATTCACAGAAGGGGAAACACCAGTGTCTCATATCATTGAAAAAAGGTTGCAAAGCAAATTAAAACAAGGTATCATTTCATGCCTATTAGATTGTCAAAAGTTAAAAGTCTGACCATACCAAGTATTGGTGAGGCTATGAATTAACAAAAATTCTTACACATGGCTGGTGGAATATAAGTTGTTGCAACCATGTAGAAAACCATTTTTCAATAGTAAAGTAGAAGCAAGATAGTAATTCTGCTTCTAGCTATACAACATGAAGACATGCCTGTTGACAGCAAAAGGTGATGCACTAGAATACTCATAGCGACATTGCTATTAATAGCAAAAAAAAAAAAAAAGAGAAATAACAAGTATCCATTAATCAGAAAATAAATGATCTGGTTATACAATGGAGCAAAAATTCTTGGTTTTTTAGTAGCTGCATTATGGTTTAATTTAAATATCATAAATTTCAGCTATTTCAAGTGTAGAATTCAGTGATTTTTAATAAATTTATAATGTCGTGCAATATTACCACAATCCAATTTTAGAGCATTTCAATTACCAAAAAAAGTGTTGTGTTTATCAAATTTATTATTTAATAAATTTACAAAGTTGTGCAATATTACATGAGATAATAAACATGAGATCCCTCATGTCCATTTTCAGTTAATCCCATCTTCCCCACCCCCATGCTGAGAAACCACTAATTTACTTTCTGTATCTATGGATTTGCCTTTTCTAGACATTTCCTATAAATGGAATAAAATTTGTGGTCTTTTGTATCTGGCTTCTTTCATTAGCATAATAGTTTTGAAGTTCATCTGTGTTGAGTCATGTATCAATAGATAGTTCCTTTTTATTGCTAAAGTGATATTTCCATGTATAGCTAGACCATTAACTTTTTGGCTATTACAAATAATACTGCCATGAACATTCATATACAAGTCTTTGTACTAGCATACATTTTTATTTGTCTTGGGTAGATACTTAAGATTTTTAGTGGAATTGCATAGGAGCAAATGTGCTTAACCTTGTTTATGTGAAGAACCTCTCTGGCAGTCTGATGAAGTCTATGAAACCCTTCTCAGGATAATGTTTAAAAATTTTGATGCCTAGGCTGGGCGTGGGGGCTCACGCCTGTAATCCTAGCACTTTGGAAGGCCAAGGCGGGCGGCTCACGGGGTCAGGAGATCAAGACTATCCTGGTTAACACGGTGAAACCCCGTATCTACTAAAAATACAAAAAATTAGCCGGGTGTGGTGGCAGGCGCTTGTAGTCCCAGCTACTTGGGAGGCTGAGGCAGGAGAATGGCGTGAACCTGGGAGGCAGAGCTTGCAGTGAGCCGAGATTGCGTGACTGCACTCCAGCCTGGGCAACAGAGCGAGACTCCGTATCAAAAAAAAAAAATTGATGCCTTTATATAAAATATATAGGATTACAAAGAAATTACATTGAAGCATGATTATTATCAGCATACTAAAATAGTTGTGGTACTATGGTGTTGTATTAACTCATTAAATAATAAGATATAGTAGCAAGATTAGCAACTAACAATCTCGAAGTAATAATGAGTTTAGTCTGTTTAGTAATATAGAGTTTGAGATCTCTATATCAACCATAATGTAACATGGAAATATCTGTAATTTCAATTGGTGACAAAGTCACATATTACTATAGTTGGTTGTTTATTTTATAATTGAAGAAAATGCTAATTCTTCGTGAAATTTTAGCGAAAATCCTATTTCATAGATTTTCCTTACTGCCAACCAGGTTCTCAAACTGTTAAAACTTGAAATGTTGTAAAAATGAATGAATGAAATGAGTTTTTTCTTTTTTTTTAATTTTATTATTATTATATTTTAAGTTTTAGGGTACATGTGCACAACGTGCAGGTTTGTTACATATGTATACAGGAAGGGGAACATCACACACTGGGGACTGTTGTGGGGTGGGGAGAGGGGGGAGGGACAGCATTAGGAGATATACCTAATGCTAAATGACAAGTTAATGGGTGAAATGAATTTTAACATGAATGAATTTTGCAAGCATAATGTTTAACTTAAAAGGCAAGTTGAAGAAGAAAATATACACTCGTTATATCACTTACATAAAGCTTAGATACAAACTAACACTACCTGTTGTTCAGGCTTTTACGTATATGTAGTGAAGTATGAAGAAATGCGTGGGAATAATAAATGCAAATTCAGGGTGGTAATTACTTCTAGGAGGGAAAGAGAGGGATTTGTCCAGGGAGGGATTTAGGAACTTGAACTTTACTTACAAAAATATATTTATAATACAGACCAATAAGTTTGCAAGTGTTATATTATTTTATATTTGTATATTTTATGTTTCCATTATAGTTTCGTTTATATTAAATATTTCATAATATATTTTTAAAGAATGAATTAATCCTTTAAAAAATATGTAATTAAAGAAAAAGTATTGCCTTTATTTAATATCAATTATAACATTCAAATTATTAATGCCCAAAATGACTAAAATATTATGTTATACTCAAAATTATGAAATTTAAAACTAAAAAGTGAAAATACAATAACTTTCTGTTATGTATTGTTCCAAGTTGAGTTGAATTATTCCCAAGGCAATTTGTGTAATTTTTGAAGCTACCTTCAATAGATATTTAGAGATATTTAATGCTAATTCTCTTTATATTTTACTTTTCTGTTATTTGAACTCTGGACTTTTCTTAGATATCTTTTCCAGTTAATTTTTTAATTTCATTACAATATTATTTATAGGTTAGAGCTAAAAGAACTGTTTGGTTGCAACCAATAAAGACTGTAACTCAAATTAAATTAATTTTAAAAATTTATTTATTTATTAAGATAATTGAAAAGTCCAAAGGAATTTTCAGCCATTTGGCATAACTCAGATGATGCTGCTAGGACTCCCTCCATCTCTTAGCTCCACTCTTTCCTGTAGAGACATCACTCTCAGGCAGGCCCTGTCAACATGGGAGCCCTTGGCAATTCCAGGTATAGTGTATTATTAAAGAACTGGCCGAGAGTCATACGCTATCCTTGAACCAGACACTAGGATGGAAATGCAGATGGGCCCAGTCTGGAGCATGTCTCCTAAAGCCTAGAGTAAGTGTAGAGTCAGGCCCACCGAAACCACATGGACTGTGAGGGAGGAAGCGGTGGGTCGCCAAAAGAAAATATACCAAAAGAAAAGAAAGTGAATGTTGAGCAGAACAAACAACAAATTTCCACTGCATCAGCTGAAGACTCAAAAGTCCTTCCATTGCCTGGCAGTGGAGGTTCCCTCCTGTGCCATATTGTTCTCCAGTAGTGGCAGGACGTCTGACAATATGTCTGAATGCATTCTCATGTTTAATAATGAGTGCCGATCAAGGCTGTTTTCAGAAGTAAGTTGACTTTAATTTCAAGCCAAGTCTGGGACATCGTAAAATAGAGGCCAGGACTCCCACATTTTATAAAACTTGATAGTATTAATGGTGTTTCCTGTTTGGGTCCTCAGCTTGCTACTTCCATGATAAAGTCCTGCATGAATAATATATAATTCTGTAAAGCTTTCCAGTAAAGTTAAATAAAGAAGAAGGATTTGTTTAATATTGTTGGATTCAATGCTGAGTACTGACGTAATGGAAAAATTATTCACAAACATTTCAGTCTTGAGAAAATACTTCCCATATTACCAATGCTTTGGCACACCTGAGCTTACAAAAGCTACAATTCATACTTTCTGAGCACATGACCTTGTTCAAGACTTTTCTCCACACAAAAAAATTATCTGGAAATTCAATACCTATTAGCAGTGCTCTGAAAGTCAGTTTGCTATAACAGATAAGGATACAATTATAGATATCTACCCATTTTCTTTTCACAGTATTCAAGGAAATTTTCTGAGAAAATGCTCTGCTTATGGGCATTCCTGCCATTGAAATACGTAGCCAGAATTTTACTTATTCGGGATTAGACTCAGGGAGATGAATGAATATTGGTTCACTACGTACTATTAACCTACCATATGCCAAGCACCATGCTAGGGAATGTAAGAGTAAAGAGAGATGGTCTGTGCTCTCAAAGAGTTTATAACTTAATGGAGGCAACACACAGATGGATAATTATACTGTGATAAATACTTTGGTAAAATAAATAATATGCATTATGGTTGAGATTGAGATTAAGCAAGAAAAAATATTGGGATGGGTTGGAAGAGGTGTTGAAAAGCCTTCACTGGGGAATATCTTACATGAGATTTGTGCTAAGTTGTAAGAACAGGTAGGAATTATCCAGGTACATGGGAATGGTGCAGGAATGGAAAGGACAACCCAAGCAGAATAAACAGAGACATAAGCAAGCACAGTGTGTTGAGCTAACTAAAAATAGGCTTAAATGAAGTATGTATGTAGCTGAAAAGGTAGGCACTTCCTGGTAGGCCTAGAGAAAGATAGCTACTAAAAAGTATCTGTCACCCACTGAGATTTTATTTATGTAATTGTAATTTATTTTGCCTTGAAAGCATTTTACTAGGTTAATCTTCTTGGAGATGGGAGAGATTAGTCATCCACACCATAATGTCAAATAGTTTAATCAGTTTGCTACCCTAAAATTTGGTCTAGATGGGGTCGGCAAACTTTTTTATATGAAATACCAGATTATAGATATTTTTTCTTTTGCAAGCTGACTTCGTTCATTCTGCACTGCTATAACATAACACTTGAGGCCGAGTAACTTATAAAGAACAGAAATTTATTTCTCACAGTTCTGGAGGCTGGGAATCTCGAGAACAAGTCACCAGTATCTGGTGTCTGGTGAGGGTCTGGTTGCTCCTTCCAGGATGGCACATTGAATGCTGCATCCTCTGGAGGGGAGGAACGCTGTTTGTCACATGGCAGAAGAGCAGAAAAGAGCAAACCTTCTCCTGCAAGCCCTTTTTATAATGGCATTATTCTAACCTAAACATTTCCCATTAGACCCCATCTCCCAAAGCTGTTCCATTGGGGATTTGACTTTCAACACACAAACTTAGAGGAGTCAAACACATTCAAACCGTAGCACAAGCCACACAGTTTTCGTTGCAACTACTCAACTCAACAGTTGTATCATGAAAGCAGCCAGAAGCAACATGTAAACAAATGGGTGTGGCTGTGGTCCAATTTAACATGAATTAAGAAAACAGGAGACTTCCCCAAGGTCTCTACTAAGTAGGAGAGCTGTGAATTAAACTAAAGGCTTTGGCTTCCTAAAATACTGCCCCTTCCTAGCCATGCTGACCCCAATGACAAACTCCTAACTTTGAATATCTGTCTGGGCAGCCCTTCTCCCTCAGTTTTTCCCCCAGAAGCCATATAAGAAGCTTTTCTTCCCTTTGAAAAATGATGCTGAAGAAAGAAGGGAAGCCCTGCTTGATTCATCGAGGCAAGAGGTAGAAATTCTAAACCACTAAGTGGTTCTTCTTGTTCCTGGGGTAAGCCTCCCTTCCAACTTTACATTGTCAAGCATTGGACTTTCCTCCTCATCTGCCTGGCCTGTGCATGGCACACAGGTGTACAGGAAAGTAGTTTTGGCTGCGTGCAAGTTCCAGGAAACACTCTAAATCTGAATTTATCTTCCTCCCTTTACACCAGCCTCCAAATATGGTAAATCATAGTTAGGGTTGAAGCCTAGGCATAAAGCCCTATTTAACACATTACATAGCTGAAATATAGCACTATCCCACTGCTAAAAGTTCTGTCATGTTTAGTAAATGCACAGGTCCTGGACCATGAAACTCACTCTGAGAGGCATGAAAATATTCAAGAACTGGGAATCCCAGGACTATTATTTTGGGGTGGAGTTGGGGGAGAGTAAAACTGGCTACCTTTAGTAATTTATTTCTCTCATTCCTTTTCCATATTTGAATTTTAGAAAGTCTATAAAGCTCAGAGGGAATTTGTTCATTCCACACACTTTATCTCTATGAATCCCTTTTTTGTACACTTCCCATGTCAGAACCACACAGTAATGCAACCATTACTTGCCAGTTGCATGAACTTTGGTCTCAAATGGGTCATGGGTCAGTTTCAAACAAAGCACTAAATGTGAAATGATAAGCAACTTCCATGCCTATGATATTACGAGATTTTATTTTTCACATAGTGGACACAATGGCATAGTTTTGTCTTTATTTTTCAGTTAATGACGATAATGTGGATATTGCTCAAAGCCAGGAACAGGTCTAACAATTCTGCCAAAGACATAAACTTTTCAGCATTACACAGTTCAATAAATATGCCTTTTCTTCCTAATCATTTAATGAAAATTTTCTTGTTCATGAATAGTAAAGGATTTCATAAGAAAAAGGCCATTGACAAAATTTGACTTATATAATGGAAAAATCTAACACATTGAAAGTTATAAAACTGGTCACTGTTAAGACATGGTTGCACACATTTGTGCTAATGCTACAGGTACTAATGCAAAAAGTAATAATAATTTTTAAAGCCTCGACTTAGTAAAATTTCCTATCATTTATATAATTCATACAATAAATGCTAAATATCACAAGTTTTACATTCAAAAGCTAGAGAAGGTGTTTATAACAAGGTGAATACTATAGCTTTAGTATTAACATATGTAAATGAATTTGAACCCATGACTAAAAAGTGTTCAAATCCATCCAGTTTTGTAAATAATCAAGTGGTACAAACAGTATGACTGTAGCATTAGATTTTTGGATTGTGACCAAGTGTCTCTAACAAAATTCCCAGTCCTTTGCATGCACTGCTAACCCTCAGTGGTTCTGATTATTCTAAAGGGCTTTGAGTTTTGTTTCATGATAACCCACAAGCCTAGAATCAAATAATATAGTTCTGACCCAATTTATAAGTCTTATAACTATAGGTTATATGCTCACTTTTAAAAACTTATAATTATTTTAAAAATATAATTTTATGAATTATATAAATGATATAAATGATAGCTTGACTAAATTGAAGCCCACACAATTATCACCATTACTATTATTTTACCCTAATACTTGCAGCATAAGCAGTAAATGTGAGCAAACAAATCTTAACACTCACAAGTTTTAAAAGTTTTAAAGTGTTAGATTTCTCATGCATAAAGCAGATGTTGTTAATGGCTTTTTTTTTTTAATAAATTATTTTAAATAACACTCACAAAATTATTGATGACATTGTTCTTCCTTTCAGGCAAAACTGCTAGTTTAGTTCACAGAACTACTGCCTGCAAGGTCAGTTTAGTTTACAACTTTTAAGTTTTACTTGTAAGTGTTTATTCTGAATAGCCTTTTTGAAACATTGACGATCACAAAAATCTCCTGCTTTCATTTTATAACAATTTGTAACTTATTTTAAGGTACACAAAATAACATAAACCACTAACTGTTTGCCTTTTCTGTAAAAATAGAATTCAAGTCAAAGGTATTCATAATTGTGTTCTCTATTCGGCATGATTAAGTTCATACCTTTGGGGGTCATAGGCTGAGAAAGCTGGCAAAGTACCTTTATTTTATACTATAGTGTATGACTCTTACATATTGCACTGAAATACTCTCAGAGTTAAATATCCATGCAATTGAGATTGCCCATCAAATGTGATATATATAATATAAGGGTTGATTTCCTAACTCCCCTCTCGTGAAAACACAATCCAGCCCCTGCAGTGGGTGAGCCATGATTCTTCCAAGAGCCATTTAAAGTGCCTGAGTGAGGATTTTCTCCAAGAATAGGGCAATTTGAAGGCTCCCCATGAGTTGAGGTGAGGTGAGAAATGCTTCCCAGTCAGAGAACCCAGGGCCAGGGCATCCCACAGTGGGCGCAACACACCCCTCTGTCTAAGGGACCCATGCTCTCTGACCTGGGTGGTCAAGCTGATCCTTACTCAGGGGTGACAGAGGATGGTGAGTGATGTGAGGTCAGGAGCTTTGCTTGCTGACTCCAAAACCCCAAACTTTGGAAGTCAATAAGCAGCGCTTTCTGGGAACTCAGCTATGGGCTTCTGCCATAGTCCTTCTCCCTGATTCTGTTAATCATTGAGCTCTCTTTTTCCAATTTAAGAATGAGTCATGGCTTTAACTCTAGGGCAGCCCGATAAAGATTCAGCATCAATGGCCTGCCCTGTGATTTCCAGGTCAAAGGAAAAGAAAAAAAGAGAGGAAAATGACAACTGCCAACTTAAGAGAGGCCTGTGAAGAGTGCTTCTGGTGAAAAATAATGCTGACCTCCAAATGACCTTCAGTACAATAGTGCTTCTGCTCAAGGATAAACTGAACCTAGGTTAAGGTCTAACATCTTAGACCTTTTCTTTTAACTGCCATATTTTGACATTTGCTAATATTTGATACGAATGGCTAATTTTTATTGGGACAGCTAAGATAGAAAATCACATAGAAATCTTCCAAGATTTTGAAGGTCCTGGCTTAGTGATTACATCATCCAGTGCTTACTATTGATATGACAGGGCAGGATTTGTTGACTTGGAGATATTTATTTTGTTACAGTCATTTCAAACATCTAATTGCTAGTAATTTTTGGATAGCTTGAAACCATAGTAAGTTTTTTTCTCGGCCAAGTTAGATACAAACAGGGAAATCTGAACTTTGGGAATATATCACATTTCAAATACTTGATAATCATAATAATTTTCCTTATTATCCCAGCAGATGAAATTTTCAGAGCTCAAATCAGAGTGGAATATGTTAAAGTAGGTCAAATGTATGGTTTTTGTGGTCAGATATCTTGTTTAATTACTAATTTTTTAAAAAATACACAAAGTTGGAGTTCAGGGCCTGAGAAAGCCCCGAGGTCACATTTTACCATGAACCAGGCAAACCATATATGCTGCCCCATATCCCAATGAGCAATCCATTGCTGCTGAAATCTATTTGATAAATCAGTTATTATTGGATGATAAACTATTAAGCAGGGGTTAAGGAAACAAAAACACAGTAAGTGACATATAAGTAGATGAGTTATCAGACCAAGAATTTAATTCTAGTACAGTTTCAGGCCAAAGGTTTTACATTTTCGTAATGTTTTATAACTAACAAAGTATTTGCATATACAAGCGCTCATTTTATTTAAACCTCAGGATAAACTCCTGTGGTTGGTGTTACCATTTCACTCTACAGATGCAGATGGTGAAGATATAGTTTGAATCCATGTCCTTACTCAAATTTCATGTCAAATTATAATCCCCAATGTTGGAGGTAGGGCATGGTGGGGAGGTGATTGGATCATGAAGGTGGTTTCTCATGAATGGTTTAGCACTATCCCCTTGGTGCTGTTTTGATAGTGAGTGAGTTCTCATGAGTTGTTTAAAAGTGTGCAGCATCTACCCCTACCCCTTGCTCCTGCCATGTAAGACACCTGCTCCCACTTTGCCTCTGCCAAGAGTAAAAGCTTCCTGAGGCCTCCCCAAAAGCAGAAGCCACTAAGCTTCCTGTAGCACCTGCGGAACTGTGAGCCAACTAAACCTCTTTTCCTTATAAATTACCCAGTCTCAGATGTTCCTTTATAGCAATGTGAGAACAGACTAATATAGTGACACTCAGTGAGTTTAAGAGCATGCAATAGATATTCATTAATTCAAATAGTTATTAGTCGAGTGCCTACAATGTGCCAGGGACATGTGGTAACTAGCCAGAACCTGAACTTGGTTTGGATAACTAAATCTATTGTCGAAAACGTTGTTTCAAAGAACACTAAGAAGCAGGCAGCAGCTTCCAATCTATTAAGTTTGTCACATTAGTTGACATCTCTTTTCCTCCCAGCACTGTGCCAAGCTACTTTTGACAATCTAATGAATAGAAAGCAATGACTTTATCAACCCCTGAAATACTAATTATAGGCAAACTGTGAGATAGTGCTGAGAGGCAGCTATCCCCATCTCACCACAGGGTCTTTCTCTGTACCTGCTCTCCTCTATGACTGTCTCACCTTTTCCGCTTCAACTCACTTCTATTTGAAAAGCAATCTGAAACAAAAGCAGATTCTTTCAAAAAACTTGATTAAGAAAAGGAAGAAAGAAAAATATACGTGTTTAAAATGAGAGATTTAACCACAGATGTAGGAGAGACTACATTTCTGTTGAAAAGTATATGCAACTCTATGGAAATAAAATTGAAAATCTAGAGGAAAGTGGTAAATTTCCAACAAAATATAAATTACTAAAATTAGCCTAAGAAAAGAATAAAAACCTAAACAAACCAATAATCATAGAAGATAACTAAAGCCATGCTTTGAAGAAAAGATACAGGCCCAGGTGGTGTTACAGATATATCTAGTCTTTAAAAACTGATAATTCATGTTATTTAATGTACACTAGCTTATAGAAAATACATTAATCTCCATTTTATACAATTAGAAATACCTGTTTAACAAAACCCAATAGTACAACATAGATGAAAATTTTAAATAAAATATTACCAATCTAATCCAACAATAAATTAAAAGAGCAACAATTGGAGTTTATTCTAGATATTCAAGGATAGTACAATGTTAAACATTCTTTTCAGATAGTTCATTACACCAACAAATTGAGTGTGAAAATGCATATTGTTATGACTATAACAATAGTATACAAAATGGGATTTATAAAAATTCACCATATATAATTTGTAACACCTCTAAGTAAAATAGAAGTAGAAAGAAAATATAATAGACTATTTGCCACACACCAAATTAAGAGCCAGCATCAAGCTTAACGGTAAAATGCTAATGTCATTTCTATTAAAACCAGAAACAAGGCAGAAAGTCAACATCAACATTCTCATTCAACATCATTTTAGAGCTAATGCACTAAAGAAAAAAATGAAATAATGCATACAAATATTGGAAAATGAAAAAGTTATTCCTTTTTGCAGAGTATGAGTATAGACTTAGAAATCCAAAGAGACTAATTTAATAAATTAACAGTACTAAAAAAGGAATGGATTTAAGGTAAGGTACAAAAATATTTAATTTCTCTTTATACTAGCAATAACCAATAGAATAGAAAAACATAGCATATTAGAAATATCATTCACAATAGGAATAATTATGACAAAATATACATGACAAAAATATAAAATTATACTAAAGACATAAATCAAGACTTGAATGAATTGAATGTATACCCTGATCCTGAATGAGGAGCTTTAACATCATAAAATGTTACCCTTTCAAAATTAACATGTAAATTTTATTCAATTCAAATATACATATTTTGGAGTTGAGTAACATTTCAAAGGTCAACTGAAAGCATCTGAGAATAGCCAAGAAGACTCAAAAAATATTTTTATATGGGGCTAGCCTTATTAGATATTAAACCTACTTCAATGTACTGTAATAAATGGAATAGACAATAAAATGTGGAATTAAATAGAGAGTAAAAGAAAAACTATGTATATATGGGATCCTGATAAGTGGCAGTGGAAAGCAGGTTTTGTTAAATATGTGATACAAGATGGGCATGGTGGTGCATGCATGCCTGTAATCCCAGCTACTGAGGCTGAGGTGGAAGGATTGCTTGAACCTAAGAGTTCAAGACCAGCCTGGGGAACATAGTGAGAATCCATCTCAAAACGAAAAATAAAGGAATAAAATAGAAAATAGAAAACACATCGTGCAAATACAGTAGGCTAGTCATGGAGAAAAAAGTTATTAGTTTGCATAACGGTTGAGCAGAGGAAATCTTCATGCACAAGACAGGAAACTCAGAAGCCATTAAGTAAACTAATAAATGTAGATTCTATATGACAATTTAAAAGGCTTGTAGAGCAAAATACAGTATACAAATAATACTAGTAAACAAAAAATATTGACCTACTCTGTACCAAATGCTATACTACATGTTTCACATTTATTAATTCATTTAATCCTCATTCCATTCTATGAACTAAGTATGATTTTCATTTCCACATTTCAGAAGATAAATCTACAGCCTCAGGTCACACACCAATAAATAATAAACCTAAAATCTGAACCTAGACAGGCTGGCTCTAGAAACTGGACACTACACTAAGATGCCACTCACATCATTCATTGACTTGGAAAATATATTTGCAATATATAAGACCACCAATTATACCACAAATACACAATAAATTCTATAAATTAATAATAGTAATGAAAGACAAGCAACCAATAGAAACACTGATGAAGGAGATGAATGATTAATTCACAAAACAGCAAATTCAAGTGGCCAATAATCATAAAAAATTTACCCTACTGGGCAAATACAAATAAAAGCAGTAGGCAAATTATGAAGCATGACAAAATCCAGTGCTATCAAGGATGTGGGGAAACAATCACATTCAGATATTGCTGGTGGAAATATGAGGATGAATTGTCAAACTTTTACAATCTGGCCATATGGCTGAAAATGCAGTATGTATATATACTCTTTCACTCAGCAATCTCACTTTTGAGTATTTATCTTATCCAAGTAAAAACACAAGAATGTAAGACTACAATGTAAGAATATTTATTACAACATTGTAATAAGTATTACATTGTTACAGTGTCAATTTTAAGGAATATTACATAGCTGTTAAAAAGAAAAAAAGGAAGGGCTGGGTGGGCACAGTGGGTCACATCTGTAATCACAACACTTTGGGAAGTTGAGGTGGAAGGATCACCTGAGCCCAAGAGTTCAAGACCAGCCTGGGCAAGACAGTGAGACATAGTGAGACATTGTCTCTACAAAAAATTTAAAAATTAGCTGGCCATGGTTGTGCATGCCTATAGTACTAGCTGCTCAGCAGGCTAAGGTAGGAGGATTGCTTGAGCCCAGGAGATGGAGGCTGGAGTGAGCCATGATTGCACCACTGCATTGCAGCCTGAATGAGAAAGCGAAACCCTGTCTCTTAAAAAATAAATTAAGACTTACATCTATTATTTTTGGGGGAGTTCATGTATTGTTTAGCAAGAAGAGAATTACCAAATAATGTGTAAAATATCCTCCCATTTAGAGAAATCAGACAAAGATATTATTTGCTTTTATTGGAGCACTGAGAAAGGCTATTAATTTCATTCATATTGGTTTCCCTTGGGAGTGAAATAAAGGAGGAGAGTGTAGAGACTATTGTCCTTTCCCAGATAGATGGACAAGAGGTGGAGAGGTAGTAGTGGAGAGAGAGAGAGAGAGATTGTCCTACTTGAAAAAGAAAATCTGAAAGTAAATGCTTTGATATGCAAAGAAAATTCCTGGAAAATACACAAGAATGTGCTTTGATATGCAAAGAAAATTTCTGGAAGATACACAAGAATGGAGTGGAATTAGAGAATGAGTAAGGGAATGAAACTTCTCTTAATACCCCTTTGTTTTGTCTTGTTTGAATTTGGTTTTTGAACAAGGAACATTTATTCATCGTTTAAAATCTGGCAAACTAATTCTAATGGTTGAAAGTAGCTTAATGTCACCTTTCAAGGAATATTTAAATTTTAATGAACAACTCTGAACTCTGAAGAATCAGTCTATTTCTAATAGATCATCAGGGCCATTTAGAGAGGAACTCCTCAAGACACACCATATGGACCTACTAAGTTGGTCTGCCTACTCACATTGTTTTCAAATATTTCTTGTCAAACATACAGAACTTCAGTTCTTAAAAGCTTTTGCTCTCAGGATTTCATGGAAGCTAGGAAGGGCATATTTAATATTGGGATAATAATCCATGAAATGTGGAGATTGGTAAATGTATCTTATGTGTCTGTTAACACTATTCATATTGCCTCTCTATAGATCATTTTTTGTATCAGGGTGATTCACAGATCAGAAAGAACCACAAATCTCTATGTGTTGTTTTGTTGTCAAACCTATTTGTTGTGTATCAGTCTCAAGGAAACTTAAAGTTGGAGATTGTATTTCACAAGGATAGATACTATGAAGAGCCATTTGTAGCTATCTGATTTTAAGTTACCAGTAGAAGGTAGACCTTGATCACGTAAAGCAACAGATGGTAATATTGAGAAAATAAATATTCTGCTGTTAATGCTTACAGGCAACTTCAGCAGGTGAAAATTATAAGAATTAATAAAAGAAGAAATCACTTGCATAAGTCAATGTTATAATATCAGAACTGGCTGGATACGGGGGAGCACAAAGAAACACTTAAAAGTTATTATTTAGAGGTCCTGAAATTCAATTTTTCTCTTTGCATTGTCTTAATAAATCACACATCAAATAATACATTTGAAAGAAAAAAATTCAATGAAATGAGAGTTGAATGCCAGGTTGAGTAGAAAATTTTAATTGGAGAATAATCGTCCTTACAGATACAGATGACACTTATAGGTGAAGTTATCACTTCCTTTTTCTCTCCCATCTCAACTCCTAAAATGAAGTGATAATTACTTTAAAAGCAAAATGGTTCTGGATACATTGATAGGTATTTTTTCCCCAAAGACTATAAGTAGCAAATTTTAACACTTGATGAATCATGTTATTTCTCATCTCAATTAACAAACTATAATAGCAAAAAAATCTACGAGCTATTCATTTATCTCAGTACAAAATGTTTGAGGTTGAAATCTGGCCCAGAAAATGGAGCAGAAAGGTTAGGAAATGGAAATCATATAACTGTCATCATGAGTAACATTCTGTTCTTCTGGACCTGAAACATAGCATTTGCACTAGAAATACCTATACTTCCTTCCAAGAAAAATAAAGAAATCATCAAAAACTTAGAAATATAAATAAAAAATAGACAAACATTGAGTCTTCTAAATGAACTCATTGTGAGAGAGTTTTTATAAAAAAATGAAAAAATATACATCAGGGTTTTTTACAGAAATGGAATAAACACTTGCAACATTCATAGAACAGACAGAAGATAATTGTGGTCAATTATATTATACTCCTACTCCTGAGAAAATATCACACAGTCCAGGAAATGAGTTCTGAGATCCTTCCTGTATGTGGTAATATGTCCCACGGAGCCTTATTGTCTATCAGATTCCCTGTTTTCACACAGTGGATATGTGTTTTTATTGATTTTTATGTACCACACCTTCTGTTCCACAATGGACTTAAGATAGCTTAAAGAGACATATAAAGTGCAATAGAACCTCATAAATTAAAACTTTGAGCATAGATGAAAAAATATGGATAGAAACGTAAATGGTGGCCAAAAAAGATACATTATAATAGCCATGCTCTAGCTGTTGATGAGCCACAGAATTTGGTGCTAAGCTTTCTAGCAGTGACAGAGAAAAGGAAGACATCAAACTCTAGCATATTTTTGGAAAAGGAAAAAACCCTGATGAACCTTGAGTGTTGGTTTAAATTATTCTGTTTTTAATAGAAGCAAAAGTATAATAGTAGTTAGTGGAGATCTAACAGAGTGCTTACTAGAATTCCAGATACTTTTCTTAGTACACTACATACACCAAGTCATTTAATCTTCACAAACTCTAATTAAGTAGATAATACTATTACCTCCTTTTTGTAGATTAGAAAGCCAAGAAACAAAGAGTTATATAACTTGTCCAAGATCATGCATCAACATATAAGATTTTATTCAATGTGTACTTAGCTAAGCAAGGTACAAACTCTGTGTGGTTATAGCTTTTATGTATTCACCTATATGAAACAAATTTGATTGCATATAAGCAAAACTACAAAAACAAGGCAAGCTAATAACCTTAATTTTACACGATAAATGGTGTTGTTTGAAACTAAGTCCTGCTTGCACTTAGTATAGAATTGAGTGCTGAGATGAAAGTTCATTCAAGTTTGGCATGCTACAATTTGATGACTCAATTCTCCCTCCATTTTTCTCTAATTAAACTACTGAGACACCTAGTTCATATGGCCTGTTGAGATACTGTTTGGCCTTCCTTAGGTGAGAAGACATCCTCAATGTATCAAGCCCACCAGTGTTCTTTTCTTTTTACCTGGCAACAAATCAAGAAGTATCACTTGATATCAACTCTAATGGAAGCACAAACATGAACTCAGACAGTGAAACTGTGGACCAGTTTTAATTATAAGATGCAAATGATCAAAATATGCTTATATTAATTTGTTTTCCAGAATATCACTTAAAAACACAAAATTTATGTCTTCTTATGAATAACTCTAGTCTCCTTTTTTGGGAAATACTTTCCTTATGGAGAAACAATTTATAATGTTCTTCATTTTTAAAAATAAATTACTCAAGTATTACTAATCTTCATACTAGAAGACAGTTATTTCTCATGGGACAAAGGAATATAAGGAGGACAGTGTCAAATTAATTACATTAATGATGGCTTTGGCAACCATCCTATGAAAAAAGACAAGTATTTGAAAATATAATGATGACATCACCCCAACAATCAACTCAGTAAGAGTAACCCTGATGATCTGGTTTTATTTGGGGGTATTTTGAAGCAGGGGAAACAAAGCGTTGGGGAAAGAAGTTTGTGGCAATAAACTCAAAGATGTCAAATACCTCATTTCAGCTATTACATCTTGGCTTCCACATGGTCTTCAATAGCAAGAAGGTCTTCTATAGAAAGCTAAAGAGCCAAATAGGAACTTGAACCTGAATAGACATGTTCCCTTTCACTCACAGGTTGAGAGAAGAATATTCTTTGGAAGTGTACATCCAAGAATGTTTACTTGTATAATGTCTTTAAGCTTGGAAATCAACAAGA
Organism: Pongo abelii; assembly: GCF_028885655.2. Taxonomy (NCBI): domain Eukaryota; kingdom Metazoa; phylum Chordata; class Mammalia; order Primates; family Hominidae; genus Pongo; species Pongo abelii. The sequence continues at coordinate 100,700,185 of NC_071991.2, forward strand.
TCTTAAAGATTCATTATGATTTCCATTTGTTTCCATTTTCAGTACTGTTACCCATTAGAATGTTTTAAAACTTAAGCATCATAAAATTTATCATCTCATATAATAAAAAGTCCAGTGTTGGTGTGGCTTCCGCAGTGGCTGATTTAGCAGCTCAAGGAAGTCCAGGCCCCATATCTTTCTATCTCATTGCTTTCCTTCCACAGTGTGGACATTTTCCCCACAAGTTTTCCCCAGAAGTCAGGAGTATCATTGCTAGTAGTGAGAAAGTACGTTATTCCTCATTCATATCCAGCAGACAACAAATGAGTTTCTCCACCAATTATACAATATAACTCCTTTAGTCTGATTGGCTAATCATAGGTCCCATTGCCAACAGAATTCCTGAGCTAATTGCTTAAACCATGTTGCCTAACCAATCCATGCAAGAGACATGAGATTACCATGATTGCCATAGACTAGTCAGAGCCCAACCCAGAAACTGGAGCTGGCGTCACCTTCCCCTAAGTCAATTGGGCTGCACTTTGTGGATGCCTGCATAAAATTAACGTTGCAGTCTGGAGGGGAAAGTGGGGATAGGATGCTGAGTAGGCTATCAACAAATCTAGCAATAAAACCTTTTCCTAAGAATGTTACAGGAAAACATTTTGAATTGTGCCCTTGTATCTCTTGTATGGACTATATGGGGGCAGTAGTAGCTCAGAACTCAGTGAAATTCTTGCATGTTGTAGTGAGGGCCACTTCTCTGTGGTGATGTTTATTTCTTTAAGGGTCAAACATCATTTATTGTCCATATATTCTAATAAGTATTTTTATCAATTAAAACCACTGCTGCTTGGTGTCAACTACATAGAAATAATAACTTTTTCCTTTAATTAGTATCTCATTATAGGGCCTTTCTGTTCCATTACTTCAGTGACAGGATGATTTGAGTTAGCAAGAACAGTTTATTTATTTGAAGACCATATCTTCCTTACCAACCAATTGCCAGCTATGTGCTATAGAATGGGTACACAGGCAACAGTTATTTCCATGTATTTGTTTCACATTCTATGAATTCATTCCATACAAAGCAGCATGGTTAACATTAAACGCAGTAGAAAGACAAGCTAATAAACATGTCAACAAGTTAATCAGTAAGATTCTTGCATGAGTTAGTCCCTGAGCTGGATTTGAATGAAAGAGCAAGAGAGAGAGGGAAGATATTCCAGAGAAGCAGGCTCCTGTGGACAAAGGAAAAAGGCAGGGTGGTGACTCTGGGAAGAGAGCAGTGGATAGGAGGATTGCAGAGAAGACCATGGGATTAATTCACCAATGACTTAGGTTGGAATCTCAATTAGTGGAGAAGGAGAAACCTAATGAAAGATATAGGAATAAAATGAACATTTGTTGGATGTCTGTACTAGATGCTATGTTGGGTATTTTATACATTCATTCATTCACTCATTTAGACTAACTCTCGCCCAGGATGGAGTGTAGTGGCATGATCTCAGCTCCCTGCAACCTCTATCTCCCAAGTTCAAGCAATTCTTTTGCCTCAGCCTCCCTAGTAGCTGAGACTACAGGTGCCCATCACCATGCCTGGATAATTTTTTTTGTATTTTTAGTAGAGATGGGGTTTCACCATGTTGACCAGACTGGGCTTGAACTCCTGACCTTAAGTGATCCACCTGCCTCAGCCTCCCAAAGTGCTGAGATTAGAGGTATGAGCCACTGTGCCTGCCCTATATATTTATCTTATTTAATCTTCACAAGAATCTAGCAAAGTAAGTATGATCATTATCGTTTTCTTTCTATGGGTAAGGATCAAAGAAGTTAAGTAAATTGTCCATGATCACACAACTAGTGATGGGCAGAAGAATTTTAATCCAAGTCTGTTTACTCCAGATCTTGATCTTTTCCCATGGCCTGATACTGTCTCTTGTTGGAGGAGAGAATGCTCTAATAAGAACCTTAGCATTCAGAATTGACCACAGTCTGTAGAAGGAGGACCTGAGAAAGGGTACTGCAGTCATCTAAAAGCAAGGTGGGTGGGGGGTGATGGCAGACAAAGTGTATATGAAATACTTGATTATGGAGATATAGATGGGATAATGTATAGTTACAATCAATTAACTATGGGAGGCAAAGAATTCTACAGTAACTCCAGAGTCTGTGCTAGGTTAATTGGTGAAATGGCTCTGCTTCCAACCAAAATACAGAAGATAAAACATCAGAACTTGATGGTCCTTGGACCAAGGATAGTAATTCAGCCAAGAAACATTGGAAAGGTATTTTTATATGTAGACGTGTGGGTAATATTCTACAGGCCTCTCATTTCAGAACAGCTATATTTCAAATTTTCATAAGGTGTACTTAGAATTCAACTCACTTGGAATTTGTTCTAATTTTGAAAAGGGTTGAGTTAAATTTTCCTTTTTCTTTTATATATTAATGACATAAGAAATATATTTTAAAATCCATATCATACTCTAAAGTTTAACATCTAAACAAACCCAGTATTGCTTAAGGTCAATTGACAAAAAAAAAAAACTAGACAGTGACTATCCATATACAAATATAATTTATAATAATTTATAATAGCACTTCACGAAATAGCCAGTTTTTCTGGTCAACTTTAAATACATATTCAGTACGTATTCTAAAGTCTCATCTTCTTTTGATTGCATATGTTATAACTGAGGTTTGTTTATAGGTCTCAATAGGGGATTTCAGAGCAGAGAACTTCATTTAGGATTTAAGAGGTGCATGGTAAATGTTTGTTGAATGGCAGTGATAGCAGCGGTGGGCCATCTGGAGCGGCCACTGCCATCATGCCAGCTGCAGCAGGGAGGCACACCAGGGGCTGTATGCTGCATGGAGCCAGCAGGAGCTGGGGACAAGAGGGGACTCCACCCCTTCCAAGTTGGGGCAGGAGCTTCCTGGGTGCCACTGCAGCTGCCCAACCCATGGCTGCAAATCCAGGCATCCCTGGGCCTCAGGGCCCAGAAGCAGATGAGAGCCCTGCCCTCCTGGGCACAGCTGCAGCTGCCCAAACTGTGACTGCAGACCCAGGCCTCCCACTATATGGAGCAAGCACCCTCCCCTGGGCACAGCTGCAGCCACCCAAACCACAACTGTGGACCCAGGCATCTCTGCACTCTGGGGGACCCAGGAAGGCCCCCCTGCCCTTCTAGGCTTGGAAATGCCTGCTCTCACTGCCTGGCTTCTCCAGGCTGTCAATGCCTGCTCTGATCTTGGCGCAAAGTCAGGGCAGAGCCTGGGTACTGTTGCAGCCTGGCCAGGTGTGCACATGCTTGGGGCAGTGCTGACCCACCAGCCCCTTGCAGCCTCAGGCCCCTCCAGACTTTGGGCACTGACAAGCATAGGAGGGAAGCTGAGGTGGGGCTGAGGGCAGCTTGGTGCTGGCCTGCAGGTGAATCTTGGCACCTACAGTTTGGGCACCATGAATGGCAGCAGGAGGCAGACAGGTTCCTAGGCAGAAGGGGGCCAGTCCCTGGTGAGGCCCCACCTTCAGGCCAGGGAAGGCCTGAAGGCTGGGGGCCAGGCGATCAGACTGCGGACCTGAATGGGAACTTGTGGTGCCTTTTCTGGTCCTATCCATGGCCACCCATGGGCCAATCAGTGTGTACTTTCTCCCCTCTAGGGCCCATAAAAGCCCTGGGCTCAGCCAGAGCTGAACTGGTATCAGGATGACCAGCTGCAGGGAGGACCAATCAACTCTAAGGCCTCCTCTCTACTGGGAATGCAGAGACAACAGGAAGACCTGCCTGCAGAGAGGAGCCACCCAGTCAAGGGCCTCCTCTCTGCTGATAGCTGAACACTTGTTAGGACAACGTATCTTGCAGAGAGGAGCTACCCTCATCAGGACATCCTGGCTGCAGAAAGGAGCTACCCCCCTGTGGGTTTCCTCTGAACTGTCCTATTGCTCAATAAAGCTTCTCTTCATCTTGCTCACCCTCCACTTGTCTGCATACCTCATTCTTCCTAGTTGTAGGAAAAGAACTCGGGACCCACCAAATGGTGAGGCTAAAAGAGCTATAACACAAACAGGGCTGAGACATCCCCCTTGCTCTCCATGTTGCGGGAGAACAGAAGGAAAGAAGAGTTGTGGCCCTTTGGGGATCCCAGACCTGGGAGTTCCCCAAGCCAGGCTATGACTCCTCCCTCTTTGGGGCCGTGCAGTTGCTGGCATCTCCAATCCTCCAGGAGTCACTGTGTTCCCTGGTGCCAGCTGTGGAAGCTGCTTGCAGTGCATGTGGTTCAGCCACAGCCTTGCAGAGAGCCGGCACCTGTGCTGGCTCCTGGAACTGCCTGCCCCGCTCCAGCAGGTGGCATGTCTGACTGCAGAGTGGCCAGACTCCATGCTCGCTCACACACTCCTCACCATTCCAGGCCTGACTCAGCCTTGGCAGGCGTGGGACCTAGGCCGGTGGCATGAGCCCAGCACATCCTGCCAGGCCGAGTGGGCAAGACACAAGCCCCACCAGGCCCAAGCAAAACTTGGGCAAAGGCATCACGAGCCACAGAGGTTTCTGGCCAGAAAATTGACATCCCAAAGATCCCATAACAGAAGCATGTTTCTTAAATGTAAATTTGACATTTTATATTAGTCTTTTGGAAAGGAAAAAGCTCCTGTTTTTTTGCTGCTTATTTACTGCATAACTTCAGCAAGTTATGCTTATTTGCTGCATAACCTCAAGAAAGTTCTTTAACATCCTGAGGGTTGTCAGTGATGCTTACCGAACAGCATTGCTGTGAAGATCAAACATAGCAGTAAATGCAAAATCACTATATAAATATTTTTATTAAGAAAATTAAGTAGACTAAACATGGTGGCTCACACCTGTAATCCCAGCACTTTGGAAAGCTGAGACAGATGGCTCGCTTGACCTCAGTAGTTTGAGACCAGCCTGGTCAACATGGGGAAACCTAATTTCAACAAAAAATTTAAAAAATTAGCCAGGCGTGGTAGCATGTGCCTGTAGACCCAGCTACTTGGGGGCTGAAGTGGGAGGATCACTTGAGCCTGGGAGGTCAAGGCTGTGGTGAGCTGTTTGCGCCACTGCACTCCAGCCTGGGACACAGAGCAAGACCCTGTCTCAAAAAAATTAAAAAAAAGAAGAAAGAAAAAGAAAAAAAAAATAAGCAAACAAACAAACAAACAAAATTAAGTTACAACTGTGAAATATTTTAGCTAGAATGCTGTTGAGCACCTTTGCCACAGCGATAAGGCAAACCAACATCCTTTAATATGAGTATTTGATGCAAGTGAATGACCTTTAGATTTCTGCAGCACACCCACTCTGTACAACTCAAATCAGTGATCATATAACAACTCCCAAATGTCTTAAGTAAGTTTTGGACTAAAAACAAATATTGATGTTAAGTGTGTAAGATGTCGGAGAGGACTCCATTGGGGAAAAAGCTGGAGAGCACACACAGAAAAGAATGATGAAGGTAGCTAACAGCTACAGTTAGCTTGGAATTTTGATGGTAGGAGGGAATAAAAAATGCCAGTCTCAGCTTGGAATTTTGATGGTAGGAGGGAATAAAAAGAATCAGAAAGGCCATAAGTTTGGAACATCCATCAGTAGTTTCTACAATGGTTCTAAAAATGTGATTCCCTTAGACACAGATGCTTTTTCAAACCTCCACTCCTCTCAGGTACAATGCAAAAAAATTATTTTTAGGTATTGTCTATAAGAGCTACTATCGTGCTGGAGAACAAAAAGTAAATACAGAATTAGCTCAAAGGTCAATGTTGTTTTCATATAGCTCTAGGCTATACTACAAAATCTCTACCCATGACCTTGCCCTGAATCCTGACAAATGGACACAGCAAAAAAGAAAAAAAAGATAGGAGGATGAATCAGAACCTTTGGTTGCCATCGTCCTGAAATTGCTAGCTTTTCTGCCATTCACAAATAAAGTGGGCAACAAATTTGACCCAGCTACTCAGGAGGCTGAAGTGGGAGGATCCCTTGAGCCCAGGAGTTCAAAGCCAGCCTGGGAAACTTAGTGAGACTCTTTTAAGAAAAAAATGGTTTTTTTCAACAAAAAAAAATCAAGTTTAAAATGCAAATGGAATCTAGAGATTTTATTGAATATTAGAATGGCTCTGTGAAGTATTATTGGGCTTTAAAGGCTTCACTGAAGGGCTCCCTCTCTTTTCGTCCTCCACTCCCAGGATGGTTATTCTACCTGTCAATTCATGGGGAAAGGAAATAGAATAGAGTAGCTCTTAAGAGCTCAAGTCCTGGAATCATACAATCATAGGATTGAATCCAAGTGCAAATGCCTACTCGCTGAGTGGTCCTCAGGAAATTACTCAACCTCTGTATCTCAGTTTCCTCATCCTGAACAGACATAATAATACCTGCCTCATAGAATTATTGAGAATGTTGCTGAGCTCAGTACTTGACAAAGATTCAGTAAATGTGACCCATTCACATTAAACACATTCCTTGGGGGAGGAGCCAAGATGGCCGAATAGGAATAGCTCAGGTCTACAGCTCCCAGCATGAGCGACACAGAAGACAGGTGATTTCTGCATTTCCATCTGAGGTACCGGGTTCATCTCACTAGGGAGTGTCAGACAGTGGGCGCAGGTCAATGGGTACGCGCACCTTGCGCGAGCCGAAGAAGGGCGAGGCATTGCCTCACTTGGGAAGCGCAAGGGGTCAGGGAGTTCCCTTTCCTAGTCAAAGAAAGGGGTGACAGACAGCACCTGGAAAATCGGGTCACTCCCACCCGAATACTGCGCTTTTCCCACGGGCTTAAAAAACGGCGCACCAGGAGATTATATCCCACATCTGGCTCAGAGGGTCCTACGCCCATGGAGTCTCGCTGATTGCTAGCACAGCAGTCTGAGATCAAACTGCAAGGCGGCAGCGAGGCTGGGGGAGGGGCGCCAGCCATTGCCCAGGCTTGCTTAGGTAAACAAAGCAACAGGGAAGCTAGAACTGGGTGGAGCCCACCACAGCTCAAGGAGGCCTGCCTGCCTCTGTAGGCTCCACCTCTGGGGGCAGGGGACAGACAAACAAAAAGACAGCAATAACCTCTGCAGACTTAAATGTTCCTGTCTGACAGCTTTGAAGAGAGCAGTGGTTCTCCCAGCACGCAGCTGGAGATCTGAGAACGGGCAGACTGCCTCCTCAAGTGGGTCCCTGACCCCTGACCCCCGAGCAGCCTAACTGGGAGGCACCCCCCAGCAAGGGCAGACTGACACCTCACAGGGCCCGGTACTCCAACAGACCTGCAGCTGAGGGTCCTGTCTGTTAGAAGGAAAACTAACAAATAGAAAGGACATCCATACCAAAAACCCATCTGTACATCACCATCATCAAAGACCAAAAGTAGATAAAACCACAAAGATGGGGAAAAAACAAAGCAGAGAAACTGGAAACTCTAAAAAGTAGAGCGCCTCTCCTCCTCCAAAGGAACACAGTTCCTCACCAGCAACGGAACAAAGCTGGACGGAGAATGACCTTGACGAGCTGAGAGAAGAAGGCTTCAGACGATCAAATTACTCCGAGCTACGGGAGGATATTCAAACCAAAGGCAAAGAAGTTGAAAACTTTGAAAAAAATTTAGAAGAATGTATAACTAGAATAACCAATACAGAGAAGTGCTTAAAGGAGCTGATGGAGCTGAAAACCAAGGCTCGAGAACTACGGGAAGAATGCAGAAGCCTTAGGAGCCGATGAGACCAACTGGAAGAAAGGGTATCAGCCCTGGAAGATGAAATGAATGAAATGAAGCAAGAAGGGAAGTTTAGAGAAAAAAGGATAACAAGAAACGAGCAAAGCCTCCAAGAAATATGGGACTATGTGAAAAGACCAAATCTACGTCTGATTGGTGTACCTGAAAGTGACAGGGAGAATGGAACCAAGTTGGAAAACACTCTGCAGGATATTATCCAGGAGAAATTCTCCAATCTAGCAAGGCAGGCCAACATTCAGATTCAGGAAATACAGAGAACGCCACAAAGATACTCCTCGAGAAGAGCAACTCCAAGACACATAATTGTCAGATTCACCAAAGTTGAAATGAAAGAAAAAATGCTAAGGGCAGCCAGAGAGAAAGGTCGGGTTACCCTCAAAAGGAAGCCCATCAGACTAACAGCGGATCTCTCGGCAGAAACTCTACAAGCCAGAAGAGAGTGGGGGCCAATATTCAACATTCTTAAAGAAAAGAATTTTCAACCCAGAATTTCATATCCAGCCAAACTAAGCTTCATAAGTGAAGGAGAAATAAAATACTTTACAGACAAGCAAATGCTGAGAGATTTTGTCACCACCAGGCCTGCCCTAAAAGAGCTCCTGAAGGAAGCACTAAACATGGAAAGGAACAACCAGTACCAGCCGCTGCAAAATCATGCCAAAATGTAAAGACCATCGAGACTAGGAAAAGATTGCATCAACTAAGGAGCAAAATAGCCAGCTAACATCATAATGACAGAATCAAATTCACACATAACAATATTAACTTTAAATGTAAATGGACTAAATGCTCCAATTAAAAGACACAGACTGGCAAATTGGATAAAGACTCAAGACCCATCAGTGTGCTGTATTCAGGAAACCCATCTCACGTGCAGAGACACACATAGGCTCAAAATAAAAGGATGGAGGAAGATCTACCAAGCAAATGGAAAGCAAAAAAAGGCAGGGGTTGCAATCCTAGTCTCTGATAAAACAGACTTTAAACCAACAAAGATCAAAAGAGACAAAGAAGGCCATTACATAATGGTAAAGGGATCAATTCAACAAGAAGAGCTAACTATCCTAAATATGCATGCACCCAATACAGGAGCACCCAGATTCATAAAGCAAGTCTTGAGTGACCTACAAAGAGACTTAGACTCCCACACATTAATAATGGGAGACTTTAACACCCCACTGTCAACATTAGACACATCAATGAGACAGAAAGTCAACAAAGATACCAAGGAATTGAACTCAGCTCTGCACCAAGCAGACCTAATAGAGATCTACAGAACTCTCCACCCCAAATCAACAGAATATACATTTTTTTCAGCACCACACCACACCTATTCCAAAATTGACCACATACTTGGAAGTAAAGCTCTCCTCAGCAAATATAAAAGAACAGAAATTATAACAAACTATCTCTCAGATCACAGTGCAATCAAGCTAGAACTCAGGGTTAAGAATCTCACTCAAAACTGCTCAACTATATGGAAACTGAACAACCTGCTCCTGAATGACTACTGGGTACATAGCGAAATGAAGGCAGAAATAAAGATGTTCTTTGAAACCAACGAGAACCAAGACACAACATACCAGAATCTCTGAGATGCATTCAAAGCAGTGTGTAGAGGGAAATTTATAGCACTAAATGCCCACAAGAGAAAGCAGGAAAGATCCAAAATTGACACCCTAATATCACAATTAAAAAAACTAGAAAAGCAAGAGCAAACACATTCAAAAGCTAGCAGAAGGCAAGAAATAACTAAAATCAGAGCAGAACTGAAGGAAATAGAGACACAAAAAACCCTTCAAAAAATTAATGAATCCAGGAGCTGGTTTTTTGAAAGGATCAACAAAATTGATAGACTGCTAGCAAGACTAATAAAGAAAAAAAGAGAGAAGAATCAAATAGATGCAATAAAAAATGATAAAGGGGATATCACCACCGATCCCACAGAAATACAAACTACCATCAGAGAATACTACAAACACCTCTACGCAAATAAACTAGAAAATCTAGAAGAAATGGATAAATTCCTCAACACATACACTCTCCCAAGACTAAACCACGAAGAAGTTGAATCTCTGAATAGACCAATAACAGGAGCTGAAATTGTGGCAATAATCAATAGCTTACCAACCAAAAAGACTCCAGGACCAGATGGATTCACAGCCAAATTCTACCAGAGGTACAAGGAGGAACTGGTACCATTCCTTCTGAAACTATTCCAATCAATAGAAAAAGAGAGAATCCTCCCTAACTCATTTTATGAGGCCAGAATCATCCTGATACCAAAGACTGGCAGAGACACAACCAAAAAAGAGAATTTTAGACCAATATCCTTGAAGAACATTGATGCAAAAATCCTCAATAAAATACTGGCAAACCGAATCCAGCAGCACATCCAAAAGCTTATCCACCATGATCAAGTGGGCTTCATCCCTGGGATGCAAGGCTGATTCAATATACGCAAATCAATAAATGTAATCCAGCATATAAACAGAACCAAAGACAAAAACCACATGATTATCTCAATAGATGCAGAAAAGGCCTTTGACAAAATTCAACAACACTTCATGCTAAAAACTCTCAATAAATTAGATATTGATGGGTCGTATCTCAAAATCATAAGAGCTATCTATGACAAACCCACAGCCAATATCATACTGAATGGGCAAAAACTGGAAGCATTCCCTTTGAAAACTGGCACAAGACAGGGATGCCCTCTCTCACCACTCCTATTCAACATAGTGTTGGAAGTTCTGGCCAGGGCAATTAGGCAGGAGAAGGAAATAAAGGGTATTCAATTAGGAAAAGAGGAAGTCAAATTGTCCCTGTTTGCAGACGACATGATTGTATATCTAGAAAACCCCATTGTCTCAGCCCAAAATCTCCTTAAGCTGATAAGCAACTTCAGCAAAGTCTCAGGATACAAAATCAATGAGCAAAAATCACAAGCATTCTTATACACCAATAACAGACAGAGAGCCAAATCATGAGTGAACTCCCATTCACAACTGCTTCAAAGAGAATCAAATACCTAGGAATCCAACTTACAAGGGACGTGAAGGACCTCTTCAAGGAGAACTACAGACCACTGCTCAAGGAAATAAAAGAGGATACAAACAAATGGAAGAACATTCCATGCTCCTGGGTAGGAAGAATCAATATCGTGAAAATGGCCATACTGCCCAAGGTAATTTACAGATTCAATGCCATCCCCATCAAGCTACCAATGACTCTCTTCACAGAATTGGAAAAAACTACTTTAAAGTTCATATGGAACCAAAAAAGAGCCCGCATCGCCAAGTCAATCCTAAGCCAAAAGAACAAAGCTGGAGGCTTCACACTACCTGACTTCAAACTATACTACAAGGCTACAGTAACCAAAACAGCATGGTACTGGTACCAAAACAGAAATATAGATCAATGGAACAGAACAGAGCCCTCAGAAATAACGCCGCATATCTACAACTATCTGATCTTTGACAAACCTGAGAAAAACAAGAAATGGGGAAAGGATTCCTTATTTAATAAATGGTGCTGGGAAAACTGGCTAGCCATATGTAGAAAGCTGAAACTGGATCCCTTCCTTACACCTTATACAAAAATCAATTCAAGATGGATTGAAGACTTAAATGTTAGACCTAAAACCATAAAAACCCTAGAAGAAAACCTAGGCATTACCATTCAGGACATAGGCATGAGTAAGGACTTCATGTCTAAAACACCAAAAGCAATGGCAACAAAAGCCAGAATTGACAAATAGGATCTAATTAAACTAAAGAGCTTCTGCACAGCAAAAGAAACTACCATCAGAGTGAACAGGCAACCCACAAAACGGGAGAAAATTTTCGCAACCTACTCATCTGACAAAGGGCTAATATCCAGAATCTACAATGAACTCAAACAAATTTACAAGAAAAAAAAAACAAGCCCATCAAAAAGTGGGCGAAGGACATGAACAGACACTTCTCAAAAGAAGACATTTATGCAGCCAAAAAACACATTAAAAAATGTTCACCATCATTGGCCATCAGAGAAATGCAAATCAAAACCACAATGAGATACCATCTCACACCAGTTAGAATGGCAATCATTAAAAAGTCAGGAAACAACAGGTGCTGGAGAGGATGTGGAGAAATAGGAACACTTTTACACTGTTGGTGGGACTGTAAACTAGTTCAACCATTGTGGAAGTCAGTGTGGCGATTCCTCAGGGATCTAGAACTAGAAATACCATTTGACCCAGCCATCCCATTACTGGGTATATACCCAAAGGACTATAAATCATGCTGCTATAAAGACACATGCACACGTAAGTTTATTGCGGCATTATTCACAATAGTAAAGATTTGGAACCAACCCAAATGTCCAACAATGATAGACTGGATTAAGAAAATGTGGCACATATACACCATGGAATACTATGCAACCATCAAAAATGATGAGTTCATGTCCTTTGTAGGGACATGGATGAAATTGGAAAACATCATTCTCAGTAAACTATCGCAAGAACAAAAAACCAAACACCGCATATTCTCACTCATAGGTGGGAATTGAACAATGAGAACACATGGACGCAGGAAGGGGAACATCACACTCTGGGGACTGTTGTGGGGTGTGGGGAGGGGGGAGGGATAGCATTGAGAGATATACCTAATGCTAGATGACGAGTTAGTGGGTGCAGCGTACCAGCATGGCACATGTATACATATGTAACTAACCTGCACATTGCGCACATGTACCCTAAAACCTAAAATATAATAATAATAAATAAATAAATTAATTAATTAATTTTAAAAAAAGATAAAGTAAAAAAAAAAAAAAGAACAAAAAAAAACGAAAAAAAAAACACATTCCTTGTTAACAGAGTAGGAAATTAAGGGGCTGCTAGCTTAGGGAAAAAAATGTCTTGAAATGGTACACCAGCATCTTGGGCACAAAGGAAAGATGTACTGTGGACTCCTAGTAAGAGTTAATAGTGGACGGCTTAGATCTGTTATTGGAAGTGAATATAGAAAGTGACAGCCCCACCATTACCCAGGAAGGGCAGAAAGGATGCAGTCTGCCTATAGCTGTCCTTGTTTGAATGGATATTTGTGTGAGCAACAGATTAAGGTTTAACGTTTTTGCTTTTAACTTTTAAAGCTCTTGAAGGCCCGCTTCCAAGTGAGCTTTAGGAACTCTGAGCCAGCCCTTGCCTTCAGGGGGTTTGAGGGAATGGAGCTTTGGACTTTGGGGCTTAGTAGAACATTAAAAGGATTGTACATCTCTTTCCTTATGTAGCTCCCAGGCAGGGAAGATCATTGCTCATTTTAAAAAGCTTTCGTTTTTCAGGGGCCCTTGGCACCTCAGACTCATTTTATATCTGAATTTATAGCTGTTACTTATAAATTTTTTGGTGGTCTACATTTATCTTCTTTATGGGTTTTTTTTTTTTTTTGGTCTCTCTTTTCAAGTATTGTTTTTTAGAGAATGCACTTTGGGTTTAGAACCCAGCTAATATGCAAAAATGACCACTGTGAGGTTTTGAAATTGATGGATAACAGATCAGTAGATTACTTTTAAAACTCTTTACAAGATGATTTTTAAAACTATTTTTAAAAGTTAAGGATACCACTTTACAATATATAGTCATTTAACACATGTAATTTAAGAAATGGCAACATGGGGGATGTTTTTAAAGCCTTTTATCTGAGGCTGTCTGAATTAGTTTTTTTTGTGGTGAACCCACTTGTCCAGTGTATTATGTAGAAAACTGAGGTTCCAAGAGGCTTAACAGAATCACCTAAGGTCTTTAATAAATTGTAGCCAATCCAGACATAGAGTTCAGGACCCTTGACCGTGCAGGATCCTATATGTTCATCAGAATGACTTAGAAGCTTTTCAGAATTGAAGGCTTTCCCAGCCTTACCTGCTAGAGTTCATTTCAGGAGTGTGGGAAGGTATCCAGGAATATTCCTCTTTATACATACTGCATTTAATAATCCTTAGTCTGGTAGTCCCTGAATCACACTTTGAAAACCACATCTTCAAATCCAATTCAGAGCCCTAAAACAGTGAGCCCCAAACTTTGTGATTATAGGAACCAGTTAAACTTTAAAAATTTATCTAGGATCTCAAAAAGTTTTTGTTTTTATGGGTCATGTCTATCAATATGTATTGTACTAAAAATTTTAAATGAGATGTTTTAAAAATATTTATGGCTGGATGTGGTGGCTCACACCTATAATCCCGGCACTTTGGGAGGCCAAGGCAGGTGGATCATGAGGTCAGGAGTTTGAGACAAGCCTGACCAACATGGTGAAACCCCGTCTCTACTAAAAATAAAAAAAAATTAGCCTGACGTGGTGGCAGGTGCCTGTGATCCCAGGAACTCGGGAGGCTGAGGCAGGAGAATTGCTTCAACCCGGGAGGCAGAGATTTCAGTGAGCCAAGATCATGCCACTGCACTCCAGCCTGGGCAACAAGAGTGACTCCGTCTCAAAAAATTAAATAAATAAATAAATTTACTTATACACTCATAAAAATAAGAAACCTATTACACGTTAACATAATAACACATTGGTTATAAAATAACTATATTTTCTAAGATAAAAAATATGTAGTGGTATAATTTTAGATTTTTCCAAATCTCTTTAATGTCTGGCTTACTAGAAGGCAGCTGGATTCTCAAATCTTCTGCATTCAATCTGTTGCAATCTGTTGGTTTGGGCTAATGGATATGAAGAAATCTAGCCTCACACAGATAGTTGGAAAAGAAGGGACTATTTTAATAACCTTTTTATATAATTGTGGGTATTCTTTTTTGATATTACATCAAAACTCAAGTTTCTTAAAGATTCATTACAATGTAGAATTTGAAACCATGTGGATTAACTTTTCATATTCTGTCACATTAAAATTCATGGTTTGCTTCCATTTTGAATAATCTTTTACCTATTCTTGATTTTGTAACATTATATGTTAGTCATTTGGAAAATAATGTTTCATTGAGGTAAGCAGATCTTCCACATTTTGGCATATTTCACTACACAATATTTTAAAACTCATACTCATTACTATCACCTGAAAAAGGCATCAAATATTGAGAAGTTGTCAAGCTAATAGTGGCAAATATAAATTTTCCAAAATTCGAATTTTCACTTGAAAGTTCGAACTTTATCATTGGCAACAAATATCTAATAGTTTTTTTTTCTTCTTATGACAGGCTTACTTGGTTAAGTTTGGAAAGGTTGAAAAGGCATATTTTATATGTCCATTTTTCTTTCAAATTAAAAGTGTTCCATTAAAAAAAAAAAAAAAAAAGCAGCTGGTTTAGTCTGCAACCCAAACACTTGCACTATTGCTTGACCTTGAGGCAACCTTTGGCCTCTGGTGCTTTCTCAGCACTTCCCATTCTCATACAGATTACAATGACATGTTCTCAAAGGTGGAGATTTCATAGAGTTAATCACTTGTATTGCTTTACCAGGGACACTCTTAAATGAAACTAGGTTTTGTTTGTTTGTTTGCTTAACTGCAAATGCAGGATGGTGAGGAACACAATGACTACTAGTGCAATTTGGTGCCACTGCCTTAATCTGTGCTAAGGGGCCAGCAGTTTGCTTTTGCCCTTACAAGGCAAATGTCAACACTGAGACAAAGGCAAATAATGTCCTACTATTTTTATAAACCAGTTTTGATCTTGCAGGTCTTCTGGAAAGGTCTCCAGGACTCCCAGAATTTGTGGACCACACTTTGAAAAAAACACTGCTCTAAAAAACCAGCTTACTATGATTTTAATATAATTCAGACTGGAAAACAAAACACAAATTTAGCAGGACGTCCTCATTGTTATTGGCTTATCCTCCCCTAGAGAAGGGACACAAATGAGTAGAATTAATTAACTCATCATTCTTTTCAAACCATCTTAAAAAATCAGTTGTCTTTGTAGAGCTTAGCAAGCTGGGAAGTATGCAATATGAGATAAGAACTCATCACCATTTATAGAGTGGATGATAACTCCAGTGTAAAATAATTACAATGTTTGGAGAGTCCATAACTTATTTTAATCTTGGCCCAATACAAAATCAGGATTTTGAAAGCGTTTAGGAGAAGTTTAGGTGACGGTGGCTCTTGGGGATCTTTCATCACAAAGGAAAACATATTTCTTGGCTAGGCATACTTTGTATACCATTAGCAACACAGAAAAAAAAAAAAAAAACACTCCACCCAACCATGGATATAGTGTTATGAATGTTGGGGGCTGAGGGAATTGCTATTGAAAAGATAACAGTGGCATGGGGGGAAGTAAAAATGAATTTCTCT
The DNA here is from genome assembly GCF_028885655.2 of Pongo abelii. Classification (NCBI taxonomy): domain Eukaryota; kingdom Metazoa; phylum Chordata; class Mammalia; order Primates; family Hominidae; genus Pongo; species Pongo abelii. The sequence continues at coordinate 100,716,211 of NC_071991.2, forward strand.
TTGCCTCTTAGGCATTCATCTGTCAATGATTGGATGTTACCTTTGTATGCCTTTCTCCCTTCAGGCACAAAGATGGAATGATGCTTGGAACTCAGAGTAAAATTTGAATAGGCCAGACATCTGCCTTCTGGCTATAACTTTCTATACAGCCAAAGCAGCTAAGAGCCTTAAAGTCCCTTCCATCTGACACAATTTGCCATAACTAGGAAGCTTTAATGTATACTTTAGAAATTGAGAGACATTGAATGACTTTGCAATTAGTTTTCAGTTATTGCCTTCAGTCTGTTGGGCACTGGTTTGGAGAGACAGTAAGAGCCCTGGGTGCCAGTGTTTTCTCATCTCCTCATTAACTAGTAGTATGACCTTTAGCAAAGGACTCCAGTCTCTCATCTCATATGTATAATGAGGGGGCCTAGATTTGAGAACACACAAAATCCTGTAGTTGGAAGATATTTGGAGAATTGTTAACTAATTCAATTATCCCTGTTAGAACAAAAATAGTCACTACTAATTTACCACTTACTACATCCGAGTTTTATCCTAAGTCTTTTGTATATGTGAACTCAATCATGAGCCTTATGAGGGAGACATTTATTGATATTAGTAAGTTTTGTTATAACATGATATATTGGTTCCCCAAAATCACTGTTCTATGCAAAATCATGCAATAAAACACAGGTCTTATAAGGAAATGGAGCTGGGGTATAATATTAAAAAACTTTTAAGTGGTACTTTTTTTAAAAGATAGATACCTAATAAAAATGGTGAACTATTTAAGAAATACATAATGACTACAAAAGACCTGAAGCTTCCTTGTGGAGGTAAGCATCTGAACTCCCACTGGCCTGCCCACTTGCCACATGAGAGAAGAAGATTTATGGGCAAAAAAAGGAAAGTGATGTACAGGAAATGGAACTGAGGTGCAGAAACAGTGGAACTGGTTACAGGTCTACAATTTGCCTTATTTAAACTCAGTTTGAATTTATTTGAACAGTCAGCTGCCTTTGATTGGCTGAAACTCAGTGGTTGGCACGAGAGTGAGTTACAGTCTGTTTACACATCCAGTTAGGTTACAGTCCACTATGTAGAGAGAAACCTGTAAAATATGTAAACAGGCAGGTTTAGGCTAAACTTAACAATTCTCCACTATTAGTCAACCTCTCAATTGAGAGACTGACCAAAACTTTAGGCATTGGTGTCACTCTGTCACCTTTGTAAATGTACTTATTTGGTTTCAAATCCCACTGAGAAATATCAGAACAGTGGGTTTTATAAGGCAGGAAAAAAGATTTCAGGTTATTATTATTTTTTAAATGTTAGAGTAGGGGGGACTTTTTGTGCTGGAATCTCAGGAAAAAGACAAAACCTGGTCTGTTTTAGGATCTATTTCCTTAAAGTTTCAGTTTGATTATGTTGCATTTAGCCTAAGTGACTCCATTTTGGTTTGGACTGGTCTGTTGGGGACTAGGGCTTGAGCTCAGTCCAAAACAATGGCTTCTCACAATTTTGTTTAAAATTACACTTTGATCAGAGTCTCACTTAGGTGAATGATATGGTTTGGCTGTGTCACCACCCAAATCTCATCTTGAATTGTAGCTCCCAAAATTCTTATGTGTTGTGGGAAGGACCTGACCTGAGGTAATTGAATCATGGAGGTGGTTACCCCCATGCTGTTTTTGTGATAGTGAATGAGTTCTCTTGAGATCTGATTTTTTTTTTTTTTTTTTTTTTTTTTGAGATGGAGTCTTGATGTTTCACCCAGGCCGGACTGCAGTGGCGCTATCTCGGCTCACTACAAGCTCCGCTTCCCAGGTTCATGCCATTCTCCTGCCTCAGCCTCCTGAGTAGCCGGGACAAGAGTCGCCCGCCACCACGCCCGGCTAATTTTTTGTATTTTTAGTAGAGACGGGGTTTCACCGTATTAGCCAGGATAGTCTTGATCTCCTGACTTTGTGATCCGCCTGCCTCAGCCTCCCAAAGTGCTGGGATTACAGGCATGAGCCAATGCACCCGGCCAAGATCTGATGGTTTTATAAGGGGCTTTTCCCCTTTTGGTTGGCACTTCTCCTTCCTGCTACCATGTGAAGAAGGACATGTTTGCTTCCCCTTTGCCTTCTGCCATGATTGTAAGTTTCCTGAGGCCTCCCTAGCCATGCTGAACTGTGAGTCAATTAAACCTCTTTCCTTCATAAATTACCCAGTCTCAGGTATGTCTTTATTAGCAGCATGAGACTGGACTGATACAGTGAGAATGTGAATAAAACTTAGGGCCTTAGCACAACTCTCAGTTAACATCATTTTGGATTTCCAGTCTCAGCATGTCATTCATAGGTTACAGTATCTTCACGTTCATACATTCCTTTGAGTTTTGTCAGTCCAGTTGAAGAGAGACCATTTAACATTCTAGATATGGCTGCATGTAAACATTTAAAACTTTTGAGAGAATTCAGCGCACCAGGGAGACTACTATTACGACTATCAGGAGGATAATACCAAGAGCTTAGAGTGTCCTCCTTAGAGTCTCCATGAACGAAATGAATTAAAATCAAACAGATCAAAGAATGAGCTAGAGGAAGAGTCTTCATTTCAACCAAGCAGCCTGTTTATTAATCCCCTACAATAGAATCTCTATAATACCCATTGTATTCCTCCATGTACAAGAAGTGTCAACAACTACAGATATTTCTCTGTTTGGCCAGTTAGTAATCTAAAGCAATTCTATTATTTAGCACATTAGCAAGACAATTTAGTCTGTTGTGCAACCATAGCCTTTACAGTAGAATCTGCTACAGAACCTAGAATGAGAGATAAATTTCTAATCATTGCCTCATTTACTCCAAATCATGAAAGAAAGAGACCTAACAAATGATGCCCTTCCAGAATAGTGAATGCCTCCTGGAATTATTCTCTTTAACCTATGATCTAGGTTAGGAGAAGTAGACCAATGTTCTGTTTATGACTGATTATGAAGCAACAATATACCTCACATTTGCCCTTCATCTTCCATCTGTCAAGGCATGAGATTGTCCATGTGTAAAGCTGGCTGCAGAATCCTTCACAAATAAAAACATACCTCATGATTGCACATAACAGACTCTTTTTCACTTTTACTTTTCATAGAGGCATAAGCAGGGGAAAAAAATTAAGACCTCATGATAGCAGAGGTCTTGATCCCTGATCTTGGAAAAAAAGCTGTCTATGTCTGGGATGCTGTCTGCTTCTGGAGATAAACATCACTGATTAGCTTTACCTTACCATTTTCAAGGGGTATACAGTTCTAAGAGTCTGGAGGGGTCCTTCTGAGTTGTGAGATTATGAACCCAAGGTCCAAGGTGCCAAAGTTTTGCTGAAGTATGAGTGACAAGGGCAGTCTTTCTCTGATGTTCTCAGAATCTCCAGGTTCTAGATTGTGAAGGGTTTGATTGTTCTCAGTCAGTGGACCATGAAAAGCTTTATTTGCCTGGTGGAAATATAGTTTGGTGTAATTCATAATAATATATTTGGCATAGTGCATTAAAGCCTTTAGTTATATCAGAATTCAGTAGCAAAAAATACAGGAGGCTCTATTTTTAGGTGGATTGGCCTTCCAGGAACTATTTCACAAGGGGTCAAGTTATGTTTTTGTTTCATGGTGGGCAGTTTTACACAAATCTTCCCCAAAGTCTGAGGAAGCTGAGAGGCTGAAGAAAGAGGATGACATATCCAGTTTCTCAGAAAGAAACATTTAATAGGGACTTACAAACAGAAGCCACATCTGTGTCTCGGGTGGTGGTGAGATAGGGTGGTGGATCTCTGTGCCATTACTCCCCAGACATAGGGCTTATATGCCACAGAGAAAGGGTGATTCAGAAGAAATGTGTAGAATAATTGAAGTATGATAACATCAAGGTTGTTACAGGGCAACATTTACAGTAAGATTTACAGTAAGTACCTGCTCTTACACAAGGAACAATAGGTAAACTGGAAATCTTTACAGATTTACAGTAAGGGCAAGATTTACAGTAAGTACCTGTTCTTACACAAGGAACAATAGGTAAACTGGAAATCTCAGAGACCTCTCCAGAACTTGGGTTAATAGAAGCCAAAATGTTGAGGTGAACTGCTTCCACAGTTTTCTACCGGAAGTGGATCTGATTGTTACAAGACAATCCAGTCAATTAAGTTAGCTTTACCTAATGGTACTGTGTCTGTAATACCTTATTTGACTATTTTACAACTTGTCCAGTGAAACAAGTACCTCTATTATTAGATATTTCTTCAAAAATGTCCCATGAGAAAAACACATTTTCTAACAACCTTTTAGATATCCTTATAATGACAGCTCTCTTTCATGGGAAAGCTTTTATACAACCAGAAAACATGCATTGAAAAGGACAATTGAATGAAATCTCTCTATAAATGTTTAAATGGCCCATTAGGTAACAGAAATGTACCTGAAGTTTTGATAATCTTCCCAGGATTATAGGTTTGACAAACCATTCAAACATTGTTCATAAAACATTTTAGAAATTTAGAAAAGTCACGACATATTTATTTATTTAGGATTATTTTATCTCTTCCATGATGAGTCATGGAATGCAGAACTTTTAATAGTGGAAGCCTTAAGGACTTAGGAAGAACCAGGTGGCTGTCCACGCTCTTTATGGGTCCATGTTTAGCAATGGACTTATATCTTATTAAATACCAATTTGGTTCTCCAATTAAGGTACGTAGCATTGTTCATTAGATGGGTTATCACAGGTAATTTGACTTGAACCATGGAGTTTATCCAAAATGCATATTTAAATAATTTTAGTACTAGCTAATTTAGCATGAAAATCTGGCAAAGTATTTTCTTGGCATTCAATTAATTCTTGTCGTGCTTGGGTTAGCAGTTTTATAAGCCAGTCAGTCTCTTTATTAGAATTTTGGGAATTTTTACTCAGTCCAAATGATGTGATCCTAAAGTTATCAGAAACCTGTATTCAAGAGTGCTTGTCAGGGTCCTTTTCATCCTTTCTATGAATCAAGCTACCAAGGTTTATAGCCAGTTTGTAAAAGTCCTGGATATTTAACATTCAGCTCTTCCAAGGAAGTAAGAGCAGGTTTAAGGACAAGCATGGAAGCTCCCTGACTTTCAATGCTATTTATTTATTTATTTATTTATTTGAGAGCTGGAGACTCACTTTGTTGCCCAGGCTGGTCTCAAACTCCTGGGCTCAAGCCATCCTCCCACCTCAGCCTCTCAAATTTCTGGGATTACAGGCATGAGCCACCACACCTGGCCTGACTTTCAGTATTGATGGAAGCTTGGAGAAAGGCCTGACATCACAACAACCAATAAGTCAATAGCTATGGTTATAGTCAAGCCATTAAAAGGATGAATCTCAACTCCTATTTACAGATAAGTATACTGAGGCCCATAGAGGTTCATTGATTTCCCATGGTCACACAGTATTGAAACCACCCCTATAAACTTTATAAAATTAATCAGGGAAGAAGAGAGAGGGAGAAATGAAAATAAACCAAGTTTGCAGCACATTCAGCATTAATCATGAGGTGAGCTTGCTCTCTGACTACTTCCTCATAGTCATTTGGTGCCTATTACCTCAGAATCATGTAGATCCTATTACAAGATTAGAGTTCCCCTTAACTGCTCTATAGGTAACAACTTGAACATTATTAAATGTTTTTTTCCCTTTGAGATATTGCTTTAGGACCTTCAGGTCCTGTATGCTGATGAAACTACTGACTCAGCTAGTCTGAAGAACCCCATGAGGAGCCAAGTCACCAAAGAAAGCAGTTTCCACATCTTGATTATATCATCCCCCTTGCCCCGACCAATCAACAATCCCAATTTTCCAGCCCCTCACCTTCCATGATCCCCTTAAAAACCCTATCCCAGAACTCCTCAGGGAAATAGATTTGAGGGTCTCCTCCCATCCCCTGGCTCAGTGCCGGGCAATCACTAAACTCTTTCTCAGTTGCATCCCTGTTGTCTCAGTGCATTGGTCTGTTACTGCACAATGGACACACAAACCTGTTGGTTTTATAACAGTAGGATGATTAGATCTCAGGTATTTGCACTCCTATTTTATTTAACAGTCTAAGGCAGTGGTTCTCAGAGGTTAGCCTGAATTAGAATAACCTAGATAAGTATAAAATGCAGAGGTGAAATGTAAGGTCTGGAAGAGCATGACTTAGACTTCAATACCAGCCTGCCACCTGACAGCCGTGTGACACTGGGGAAGTTGCTCAACTTCTGTGTGCCTCAGGTTCCTTATCCTAAAATGTTGCCAATAATAGCATCTTGGTCATTGGGTTGTTGTGAGGATTAAATGAGTTAATATTTTTAAAGTGCTTAGAAGTGTGCCTGGCACAGAATAATTACTCAATAAACATTATCTTTCACCTGTCTGTCATTCTTTCTGGGCTCTGAACAAAGACTTTGATTCTGGGATTCAGTTTCAGTCAATATCAGTTATTGGTCTCAAATATATATTTGATGCTTGTGTCCTTGATAACATGTGTTAAGAGGTGGCATTAGAACAAAGAGACAGCAAAAAGCAGAGTTCATTCGTCCCAGAGGCTCAAAGCCACAATGAATGTCAGTTCATTGGTGAAAATGTCACTGGTAAGTGTTCTTTCGCAAGCATCTTATCTGAATTACTGCAGTCCTAAAGAATGTCTAGTGATAAACCTTGTCATAGGCAGGCGATGTGTGAAGGATGCAAACGAGTTTCTTGGGGAGTTTTTTGAAAGTCCTTGGAAACGGTTCTTATTTTGGACATGAAAGCATGAGCCTCCTCTCCCCTTCTTGTGTTTCTGGCCTTATTTTGTCTAGGTCTGGCAAAGGTGATTTCATCTCGTTATCTACAACTTTCACACCTCCAGAGACTTGAACTCAGTTGCCTGTGATAGGGCCCTGGGATATGCATTTTGTTTTTTGTTGTTGTTGTTGGTTTTTTTGTTTTGCTTTTTGAGATGGAGTCCCGCTCTTCCACCAGGCTGGAGTGCAGCGGCGCGATCTCGGCTCACTGCAACCTCTGCCTCCTGGGTTCAAGCGATTCTCCTGCCTCAGCCTCACAAGGGTTATGCACTTTTAGCTCTAAATATACATACATAATTCCTCAGGTGATTTTGAAGTCAGTGGTCTAGAAACATGAACTTAAATACCAGCAACATTTTGCATACAATTTCAAATGATTCAGAAACTCCTGCAGTGCACTTGTGCATTCTCAGGTTCAGAAGGAAGAGACACATATAAACAAAAATAATGTCAATCATGACACACCATGAAAAGGTCTATAAGAAAGGAATGGAAGGAAGGAAAATACCTTCTACTGGGAATACTGTGTTTTTTTTGAGACGGGATCCTGCTCTGTTCTCCAGGCTGGGGTGGAGTGGTGTAATGATGGCTCACTAAAGCCTCAATCCCCTGGACCCTCCCAACTCAGCCTCCTGCATAACTAGGACCCCAGGCATTTGCTGCCATGCCTGGCTAATTTTTTTAAAAAAAATTGTAGAGGTGGGATCTTACTATGTTTCCCACTTTGGGCAACCCCTGGGCTCAAACCCCTGGGCTCAAGTAGTATTCCCACTTTGGCCTCCCAAGATGTTGGGATTACAGGTGTGAGCCACTGCACCTGACTGGAACGTTTCTTAAGGAGGAAAGACCTGTTCTGGACCTTGAAGGCGAGGAAAGTCTAACATGGGGCTCTTAGGGCAGAGAGAGTATATTGAGTGAAGGCCCAAAAAGTGTGAAGATGCAGGGGAACTTGAAAAATAGAGAAGCAGGCAAGAACAATAGCTACAGTGGGAGCGAAGTCTGAATTGTATTTTGACATCCTAAATTTGAGGATTCCCGCAGGGCTTGCTTATGGAGAAAGGTGGCCTGAATGAAGGTTAGGAGGGAGGTCAGGGATAGAAACATGAATATCAGAGAGAGCCTTGCAAAGGCCATAGTGGAAATGCTGAACATTAGTAAGATTACCAACAAGAGGAAAAAAAAAGAGCAAAAGAAGAACCTTGAACAACCACATTAAAGTCCCAGGCTTTTCTTAGCTGTAGATAAAAAACAGCATCAAAGGCTGGGCATGGTGACTCACGCCTATAATCCCAGCACTTTGGGAGGCTGAGGTGGGTGGATCACGAGGTCAGGAGTTCAAGGCCAGCCTGGCCAATATGGTGAAACCCCATCTCTACTAAAAATACAAAAAAACTAGCCCAGCATGGTGGCACGCGCCTGTAGTCCCGGTTAATCAGGAGCCTGAGGCAGGAGAATCACTTGAACCCAGGAGGCAGAGGTTGCAGTGAGCTGAGATTGCGCCACTGCACTCCATCCTGGGCAATAGAGGGAGACTGCATTTCAAAAAAGAAAAAAAAACTGCATCAAATCAACAATCAGTGATCAAAAAGACAAGAGATAAATGTTGGCAAGTGTGTGGAGAAAAGGGAACCTTAGTATACTGTTGGTGACAGTGTAGACTGGTGCAGCCATTATAGAAAACAGTACAGACGTTCCTAAAGAAATTTAAAATATGGCCTGGTGTGGTGGCTTAGGCCTATAATCCCAGCAGTTCGGGAGGCCAAGGCAGAAAGATCACTTGAGCCCGGGAGTTTGAGACCAACCTGGGCAACATAGCAAGAACCTGTCTCTACAAAAAATAAAAAAATTAGCCAGGCGTGGTGGCATGCATCTGTAGTTCCCACTACTTGAGAAGGCTGAGGTGGGAGGATCCCTTGAACCCAAGAGGTTGGGGCTGCAGTGAACTGTGATCACACCACTGCACTCCAGCTTGGGTGACAGAGTTGAGAGCCTGTCTCAAAATTTTTAAAAAGGATTTACAAAAGACACACACACACACACACACACAAAGGAATATTATTAAGTCTTATAAAAGCATGAGATCCTGCCATTTGCCACAATATGGATGGACCTGAAGAATGTTATGCTAAATGAAATAAGCCAGACACAGAATAAAAAATTGTATCTCATATATATGTGCAATCTAAAAAGAAAGTGGTCAAATATAAAGAGGTAAAGAATAAAACAGTAGTTACCAGGGGCAGGGTGAGAGAGAGGAAATGGGAGATGCAGGTCAAAGTATATAAAAGTATACAAAGTATACAGAAGCTATGTAGGCTGAACAAACCAAAAGAGCTAATGTACAATATGAGGCTTATAGTTAATAAAATTGTATCAGGGATTTGTGTTAAATAAGTAAAGTTTGTCTGTTCTTGTCACAAAATAAAACTGTGTGAGATGATAGATATGTTAATTTGCTTCACTACTATATCCATTTTACTATCCATAAGCATACCCTAACATCAGTTTATAAGTCTCAAATATATATAATATGTATTTTTAATAAATGAATTACTACTTAAGTCACTATAAATTTCATGCTGACTTGTGAGAAAAGAAAAATCTGAGACTATTTCCTATTGTGGGCTTTATTCACTTCTAAACACTCAAAGTATTACAATTAAATTAGGGTGATTGGAAAGTTGTGTTACGACACTGGTCTTTGGACAAAGAACATGAATATCACCTGAAAATCTGAGAAATGCAAGATTTCTAAGGGTCTCACTCCAAACCACAAGTTTTCCAACAATCTGTGTTTAAATAAGTTCTGTGGGAAATTGTGTCACACCCTGAATTTGAGGACTATTGTCTTAAGAAAAGGAAGGTCAGAAAATGTTTGCACAGATCTTCAGTACTGGTTGTGAAAAGCAAAAGAAAGATGATCTGGTCGAATGAATAGTGGTCATTTTATTTTAAAACTTCAACTTAAACGTAAGATCAAACACAAATCATGTTGATAAAATATTCTTGGACCAGAGACAGATTGCTTGCCTGAAAATATGTTGGGTATTTGATCATCTGCAATCAAAGCAAATGTTTATGAGAATGTTAGAAAGAAAGGTCAAAGGGGTGCTTGAAAATCATTAGTTGATCATCACTTTCTACAGTCCTGTAAGACAACCCCAGCTTTATCAGAATATGGCAAGAGTAAATACAAGCCAGACCTCATGGATTATAATATTTTTCCCACCTCTTTCTGTAGCATATTTAGCTGAAATATGAAGCCCAAGAAATTCTGAAAATCAACTTGCCACACATAAAACTTAGAATGTGGCACTTTTAAATGGGTTACATGGACTTGATTATCTCCTTTGTGAATACTTGTATTAAATAATTCATTTGTAGAGAAATATAAAACCTTTTCAGTCTTTCTTATATTCTGCTACTGATTGTTATAATTATCAACCTTTTGTATCAGAGTGTTTTGGCTGCAAGTGAGATAAAACTCCAATTTAGAGTGGCTTCAACAGTAAGAAAATGTAACTGGGAGCCCAGAGATAGAGCAGCTCCAAACTCAGCAGCTCAGGGTTCCAGCTCCCCTTGCTCCTTTGTGTATCGGCTTTATCCACGGCCTGGCAGCAAGGTGGATCCAGCTGTTCCCACTATCACATCCAGGTATGGCAATGACCAAAGGAAGAAGAGGGACCAGCTCTTTCTTAAACCTCTGTTTTAGGAGCAAGGAAACGTTTCTGAGAAACTCCCCAGAAGACTTCTCTTCCTGCCTTACTGTCTACAACTGAGTGACATTGCTAATCCTAAATTAGCCGTCATAAGGGGAAGTGTGTAACTGTGACTATCTTGGACTTACTCTACAGGCTGGAATAGGTATTGGAAAGTCAACCACTAATATCACTGCAAATAACGATCTCCACCAACACTTACTATGTTTACTTTCTATTGTGCTAGAGACTATGCTAAACCCTTTCTGTGTATTATATCATCTAAAAATCAATCCAGAAGATATATGTTTTTATTAATTTCATGTTACATATAAGAAAACTTAGCCTGAGGTCAGCGAATCACTTCAAATTCACAACCAGAAAACGCTGAGCCAAGACTCAAGCCTAAAGACCACTCCAAAGCTCAACTCACTCTAAAGCTCAGCTCTAACAACCACTCTGCTATAAAGACAGAGTACATGTAAAATACTTTGTAAATTTAAATGTACAATTCAAATATCAGGATTATTATTTAGGTAAACATAAGCCTCAGCAAAATAGGAATGTAAAGGTAGGAGAGGAGAGAAGACAACAAGTAAGGATATACTTTGTTGTTCTACATGCATTCAAACTTTTAGGTTTTAAAAATCCTATTCTGAAGCATGGGAAGAATCTGTATATATGACTATATGTGACATTTGTGACATTATGGAGAAGGAGCAAGGAGCCAGGAAACCAAAGAAAAGCAACTGCTTCAATTTTAAAGGAACAAAAAAAGAGGAGATTGCAAACTGAATAATAACAGCTAACAATTACTGAATACTTCCTCTATGCCTGGGATTGTTCCAACAATTCTGTGATGTAGAATTATTATTCTCTGCATTTTATAGATGAAATACTGAACTCATGGGGTTTCTAAAAGGATTAAATAAGTGGTTAAGAAAGAAATGTATTTAAAACAACTCTGACACACAGTAAAACCCTCCACAAATGTAGGTTATTATTGTTACACAGAAATCAAAGCAATGCTCCGTATGCCTGGAGTATGCCATCTTTATTACAGACAATTTAACTCACAATTTATACCTGTCATTTGCCTTTCTAATTATTTTTATTAGCAATATTGTATTTAAAGGGAGTGCAATGTTATATCAATTTGCAGGTAACAAAAAAGTCAAGTACATTGAACGATTGATGTGAGAGTCTATAATTTGGTTAGTCGTTGAAGAAGGATTAGCGCCACTAGTAGTAAGACATGAGGGAGCTTAAGGCTCATCGTTCTGACTCACCAGTGTCAATGACACTTGAATCCAGCCTCTTCAGCAGTCTGGAGTCTGAGAGCTGAATTCCTCAGCTGAGCTTAAATTGCTGATCTGTTATTTACTGAGCTTCCTCCCGCCCCCCTAAACTTTGTGTTTCTGGTTTTTGTCTGCGAGTAGTCATAAAAGTTTCATATAATGACAGGTAAGGGACTGGGAAAAGATGCAGGCACTAGAAATCTAACACTCGAAAGATGTATTTGTCCTGCAATATATTCCAAACAAAGCATATTTCTGGGCATTAAAATAATAACAGTGAAAAACCCTACTCTTTTCTAATGCTCAATTGTTTTAGCACTGGAGTCATTTTACCCCGTAAAGGGTTCCTTTTTTTCACATAAAACTAGATTTGAGTTTGGTTCTTCAACATAATTGAATCTTTGGAATGTCTGAATCGTTTGGGAATGAGCGATTGTGCAAATTCTGAAGTCTGAGGGCACTTCTTCCTTTTTTTCCCTTCCTTTCTTCCTTCTTTCTTTCTTTCCTTCAGGGAGGAATTTAGGTTTTAGTAATTGTAGGTCTTATTGCTGCACAATTCCCACTAGATGGCTGTAGCAAATTTCTGGAGATTTATTCTATTTGGAGCAGCAAATCATTCCAGATTCATGAACTCTTAGCGTTTTAGGTTTCCCTGGGATGTTTATCAAAGAGTGTTGGCATTTAGGCATATTTGTAAAATTATTGAATATTTTTTGTTTTTCTATCAGTAAAGATATTAACTCTGAATCCATTCCTTTCCATTCCTCTAATTTGGTATCATGCTTATCTTCACCCTGAATGTATTTATTTACTGGTATAAGCAAGGAATGCCTCATAAAGCAACCTGTACAGCTGAGCCCCTAGTATGTGGAAATTTTATGTATGTATGTGTTGTGTGTGTGTGTTTGTGCGTGCGTGTGTATGTTTCATGAAAAGGTGCTGAAATTTGTCAAATGCTGTTTCTGTATCCATTAGGATGATCATGTGCTTTTTCTTCTTTAGTCTATAATATACTATATTAACTGATTTTTATAGATTTAACCAGTGGTATGGTTTGGCTATATGTTCCACCCAAATCTCATCTTGAATTGTAATCCCCATAATCCACACATGTTGAGGGAGGGACCAGGTTGGGGGGTGACTGGATCATGGGGACGGTTCCCCCAAGCTGTTCTCACGATAGTGAATTAGTTTGCATAGATCTGATGGTTCTATAAGCATCTGGCATTTCCCCTGCTTGAACTTCTCTCTCCTGCTGCCATGTGAAAAATGTCTTTGCTTCCCTTTTGCCTTCCACCATGATAAGTTTCCTAAGACCTCCTCAGCCATGTGGAACTGTGAGTCAAACCTCTTTCCTTTATACATTACCTAGACTGAGGTAATATCTTTATAGCAGTGTGAGAATGGAATAATACAATTAGCTTGTATTCCCGGGATGAATCCCACTTGGTCATATTGTATAATATCTTTATATGGATTTGATTTCCTGGTAATTGTTGAGGATTCTTAGATCTATATTTCTAAGAGTTACTGATTTTTAGTTTTCTTCTCATAATCGTCTGGTTTTGCTATTAGGATAATACTGGCTTCATAGAATAAGTTAGGACATTGCCCTGTCCTATTTCTTGGAAGAGTTTGTGAAAGGTTGATGTTAATTCTTTTTTAAATGTTTAGTAGAATTGATCCGTGAAGCCATGTAGGCCTTGGATTTTCTTTGTGGGAAGTTTTAAAATTATTAATTCAATGTCTTCTTATATGTTTCTCCAGATTTGCTTATTCTTCTTGAGTCAGTTTTGATAATTTGTGTCTTTCTAGGAATTTGTCTGTTTCATTTAAATTATCTAATTTGCTGGCATACAATTATTAATTTCATTCATACTTTTCTCTCTTTAAAATTTGTTTTCTTTAACCAATCCAGCTGTTTCTGTATCATTCATATTTTACTTCATGCAGGCACTGATTTATTGGGGCAACATTATTTTAAGCAGAGAGCATTTAAAATTACAATATGAAAGTGGCCATCTTCTTGATTACAAAGTTGTTCATTTGTTTGTTCATTCAACAAACATATTGAATGTCTTGTATATGCCATGTACAGCTTCAGGCTCTGGGAATAAGGGGTGAGCAAGAGACAACACCTCACCCTATGGAGCTTATATTCACATAAGAAAGGTAGACAAGGAGTAAAAAGTGTTATATACTACATAATATATCAGGAAGAGTTTAATTATTAAGCACAGTGTAACAGATGACAGCATATCAATCTGTTGGAAATCATATTCCAATCATAGTAAGTTAATACATGAATATAACATACCTGGGATGCCTATGAGATTAAATAGATTCTAATTTTGGGAAGTGGAAAGGGAAACAAGGCATTAGATATTGATGTAATTTAGTGGGTTTTAACACTGGCTGCACATTATGTGCATAAGGAGAGATTTTACTATATCCAACTCCTGAAATCCTCCTAGACGTTTTTATTTAATTGGGTCTAGGTGAAGCCCAGGTAAAAATTTGTTTTGACAACCTACAGAATGGGAGAAAATATTTGCCAACTATGCATCCAACAAAGGTCTAACATCCAGAATCCATAAGGAACTTAAATCAACAGGCGAAAAACACCCCATTAAAAGGGGCAAAGGACATGAACAGATAATTTGCAAAAGAAGGCATACACATGGCCAACAAGCATATGAAAAAAATGCTTAATATCACTAATCATTATAGAAGCACAAATAAAAACCACAATGAGACACCATCTCACACAAGTCAGAATGCTATTATTAAAAAGTCAAAAAATAAAAATGCTGGTGAGGTTGTGGAGAAAAGGGAATGCTTATACACTGCTGGTGGGAGTGTAAATTAGTTCAGCCATTGTGGAAAGCAATTTGGTGATTTCTCACATAACTCAAAGCAGAATTATCATTTGACCCAGCAGTGCCTTTATTAGGTATATAGCCAAAGGAATATAAATCATTCTACCATAAAGACACATGCACACATATGTTCATCACAGCACTATTCACAGTGGCAAAGACATGAAATCAACCTAAATGCACATCAACAGCAGACCGGTTAAACAAAATATGGTACATATACACATGGAATACTACACAGCCATAAAAGAGAATGAGATCATGCCCTTTGCAGCAATGTGGACGGAGCTGAAGGCCATTATCCCAAGTGAACTAACACAGGAAGAGAAAACCAAATACCACACATTCTCATTTATAAGTATGAGGTAAACACTGAGTACACATGGACACAAAAGAAGGGAACAACAGACACCATGGCCTACTTGAGGGTGGAGGGAAGGAAGAGGGTGAGGATCGAAAAACTACCTATTGGGTACTATGCTTATTACCTGGATGGTAAAATCATTTGTACACTGAACCCCCGTGACACACAATTTACTTATATAACACACCTGCACATGTACCAGAACCTAAAAGAAAACACCTGTTCTAAGAATTCCTTTGTGATTCAAATGTGAAGCCAGGGTTGATTATCAAGTACCTACTATGTCCTAAACAATATGAGGTGCTTTATATGTGATTTTATTGTTCTAGTGTTAGCGTGAGTTGCACTTTATTATTCTTATAGGCATGTGAGAACAACTCATGTTTAGAGAGATTAAATGATTGGCAAGTTACACAGCGTCTATTTCACCCTTTGCTCTTTAAATGGAGTCATCTTATCTGTGTGTTCCATCAAAGGGCGCTTAAAAACTCAGGAGTAAGGTTGCCTCTCTTCTGTTTTCCCTGAGTGCCCTTCTTTTGCCCATTCACTGGCTTTTATGCTTTTCATTTTTATTATTTTTTCTGTGTCTCTACTGCCCAGATTTTATTCTTAAACTCAACACTTTGGCTACATATTCTTCAGTCAATACTACCTAATTTGAGGACTTATTTGGATCCCTTTTTCTGGCTTACTGACCTCAGCATGATCTGCACAACACTTGACTTTGTATCTTCCTAACTTTTAACGTAGCAGATAAAAATTATTAGCATAAGATGATAGTGTAAATAATTTCACACAGTGTCGTTAGATTATATATTTTTACCCTAATTCCCACACCACCAAAAGAAACTTATTGCAGCTATACCTTGAAATTCTAAAGTGCTTTTGTGTATTTTGTAACAGTAAAGGTTCTGTTTGTGTGTCTCTTGTACCTTACTAACAGCTATGCTAGTGGTTTATACCAATGGTAAATAGGAATAAAGGTAATGGATCAGTTGGCCATTTGGTTCTTCAATAAAGTTATATCATTAGAGGACAAACTCATTAATGATGAAATTTTCATATGTATTTTATTTTTAAAATTAAGGTGTATCCAAAAAGATATTGTTTAGTCAATTAAGAAAATTCATGGAGGGAGGGGGTACAAATTAAGTCAAAGTAGTTGTCCATGTAAGTGGTTAATTGTTTTGATGGCACTTAATCCCAACATAAAACCTTTGTAAGGCAGTTTGTCAGTGGTCTAAATTTAATTTAGTTAAAATAATGGCTACATATGCTGAATGAATGGAAAACTATCTGCTTGATAGACTGCGTGTCCTGTACAGCGCTCAGTACAAGCTGTTTGGGTTTCTTGGATTGTGTCATATGGTCTAGGACTCAGAGCTCACCTCAGGACCTCGGACAGCATCTGGTTAAGCTCATGTTAGCACGTGCAAATGACCTTAATTTTGAAAATGTGCTAAATTATTTATAGACACAATCTCATTATCCATCACAATGACTCTGTAAGGTACATAATATATTTTTAATTGTTTTGCCTAATACTGATGCTCATAAATATGATATTATTTTATTCTCTTTATAGATATGTGTAAAATGGAGTAAAAGTTTAAGCTACGTGTTTCTATTTTCTGAATATATATACAGCCATCCCTTGGTATCTATGGAGAATTGGTTCCAGGAACCTGTTGCTCCCCACCCAATGAGTACCCAAATCTGTAGAAGCTCAAGTCCCTTCTATAAAATGGCATGGTACTTGCATATAACATACACATATCCTCTTTTATACTTTAAATTTCTCTAGGTTACTTACAGCACCTAATACAGTAACTACACATCACTTCATTTGCATGGATTCAATGCAGTACTCAGCATGCAACAAATCCTAGTTTTGCTTTTTAAAATTTTGTGGAATATTTTCTCAAATATTTTCTATCTAAAGTTGGTTGAATCCAGGAATGCAGAATACATGGATATGGAGGTTAACTGTAGAAAAACACTTTTAGTTGTTTTGTTCTCTTTGGGTTTCTTAGAAAATAAAATGGAAGCAGCTAGAGTATTTCTAAAAGAATCCAAAGACTAAATAATGGTCTTGCTGAAGGTCTGCTCATCTATCATTGCTTTTTTCTTTTAACAAACTCAAAGTCTTTTATAACAACAGAGAAGTGAAACTTTCCTAAAAATATCAGGAACCAACATTCAGTACAAATCCTACCTTCAGGTACTACTGGTAAGAAAATGAATACAACCTCAAGCATGAAACCTTAGGACTAAAACAAATGGAACAGTCTGATGACAGGCCACTTCTTGATGTTCCTATGCTGAGAAGCTTACTTCTATCCTAAAGCAATTTAATACTGTGTATTGTGGTTCCAGTGCCTGTGTAAGACACAATTGCCATAATAGGGCCACTTGGTTCTCCACCTGCACCATGACAAATACATCTGATGAGCTTGTGGGAAAATGTTCACAAGCACCATCATTCATTGTCTGGAGATTTATGATTCTCATATAAGATCAACAGTCTGGTGCACACTGATTATTTTACTGCTGAGCTACACCATTTGTCTCAACTCAGAAATATTAAGATTTCTTACATAATGTTGCAGGATCATCTTTTAAGAAGCATTATCAATGGCCTTCCAACCTCTTTTGACTAAAGCAAAATTGATAGTGCTAGCCAGTCACTATCAGAAATTAAAGGACTCATTACAAATTAATACCCAATCCATGAAAATAAGCTTTTATTAACAGTTATAGCAAAGGGCAAAAATTGTATACTCCACAATATCTGAATATTAAATTAGACATGCCAACACCTACTCTGTTTATAGACTTAAGAATATAAAATGTGGGCCGGGCATGGTGGCTCATGCCTATAATCCCAACACTTTGGGAGGTCGAGGCGGGCAGATCATGAGGTCAGGAGATCGAGACCATCCTGGCTAACACGGTGAAACCCCATCTCTACTAAAAAATACAAAAAATTAGCCAGGCATGGTGGCAGGCACCTGTAGTTCCAGCTACTCGGGAGGCTGAGGCAGGAGAATGGCATGAACCCGGGAGGCAGAGCTTGCAGTGAGCCGGGATCGAGCCACTGCACTTCAGCCTGGGTGACAGAGCAAAACTCCATCTCAAAAAAAAAAAAAAAAAAAAAAGAGTATAAAATGTGGATTCTGAATACATTAGGGCTGCCTGACTAAAATAAACACTATTCAAAGTGTGGCCTGGGAGCTGTGCTTAGCTACAATGACAGACTGTGCTTACCAAATACCCATGTGCCCTCCCTATGGTAGTGTCTTTAAAACTTATGCTGAGTACAGCATTCTTTGGGTACTTACTTTCTAATGATCAGCCTACACCTTCATTATGTATTTCCGATTCCCTTCTCAGTTAGGTTAGAGCCATGTAACTAGATTTGGCAATGATCTCTTATGCATTCCTTCCAGGATGAGGCAAGTAGGAGCTGGTACATTTTCTCCATCACTCTCTTCCCCAGTGTGGGCAAACTTGGAGAGCATGCGTTCCAGATGTCATAGAAGATGGAGGTCTGCCTGGCCATTATTGGGCTGTGATGAGAGTGAGAAATAAACTTTTATTGTGTTAAGCCCCTGAGATTTCAGGGTTGTCTGTTGCAATTAATTACTCTGAATAATGCAGCCACAAATATCAGACCGTGTTGAGGTTTCTCACCACTAAGGACAAATCTCATTTTCACTATCAAATTAGACTTAAGTTAGGAAAGAAGTTTTTCTCTTATCAAAGGAGAAAAGAATTCTTTAACTCACGCTATGGCATTGCCTTTAAAAGTGATGTTGGTCACAAGTTTCCTTGGGTGCTTTTTTCTAAAGATCAGACTACACCTTAATCATGTTGATGGATGTATAAAATAAAGATTTCTGCTCAGTTATTGTTATTTTGGTCTTAATAGTAGGTTAGAGGAACAACATCTAATTTCAATACCCCAGGCTACTTGTTCTAATGAATCCCCAGACTATGGCAAGCCACCCCTCCTGCAAGAGCTTCAATGTCAAATACTTTCTTGATCTATTTTTCAGGTGGAGTGCATTATATTAATTGCCTGGACTCAAATGCAGTGTGGAAGGACCATGAGAGAAGGGCAGAGGAACCCAAGCTTTTAACAAGCTTCTATCATGAGCTATCTGTCCATGAAGAATGACTTTTATGGGGAAATCTCACTGTTATTCCACAAGGCATCTGTCACATTATCTTAGCCACAATAGGTGAAGCACAATGAAGCAATTATTTGTAAGAGGTCCTTGGCCATAAGCTACATTTGGTGACCCAGAATTGATTACAGTATTGTAAAGATTGTAAAAGACTGTGGTGTATATAAGAATACTGCCTGTAATTCATTAAAAGAAATCATCTTCAGCAAGACATGACTAAGAAGTTTTAGTCAGAAATATATGTCAACTTTCTATACCAACTCTAGGCGAGAAATCTCTGTTTTAAAATATGTCTCAAAATATTTTTCCATTATTAACTGAATTTCTGTGTGTCTTCCTTTTTCCCCTAATGGCAGGCTTACTGCTGCATTAGGGAAGACCAAAGGAGATTCTTGCCTCTATGGGCATGGTGGACACAACAATGAATAGGGAATCAGCAGGCTCTAGGGGAACTGCAGGGTACTAAGTATTTCTCCCTCCATAGTTATTGGTCCATGTAGAGGCCATTAGCACAACACTCCTGGACTCTCTCATTTCATCTTCATCCCCAGGAAAAGATTCTTTGATCTGGTGAGTGACGTTAGGAGCAGGGACTTTGACCACGTAGCCTAGTCCCTCCTACCCTTCTTTTCTCTTTGAGATTTGTCTGGTTGGATGTGCTTTGGTCTGCTCTCAGCCTCAAGGTAAGTTTAGTGGTAAAAGTTCTGCCCCTGCAGGGGGAGGCCAGTTTTCCCCTGCTACCTGTTGTGGTGGGTGGTTAAGCTGGTCAAATTCTGGTATTCAGCATCAGGTATCTCTTATCACACACCTAAGTTACCACCTCAAATTTAACATCAATCAGCAATAACGCTGATACTTTTATTTTCATTTGCTTGACTCTTTTATCTCCCGGTGCAGAATGTGATATGGGTTGAAGAGTGGACCAACCCAGCCCAGAAATCCATCATCCTAACTATGGGAAATTTTCTAGCAGAGAGTTTAAAAAGTCCCAAATTGGAAGTATTCAAATTCTCTGTATTAGTTGACTGCAACTAAATGAGGAGAGGCAAAGAGAATTTCATATGAAGATGCAGTAATAATATCTCATTAAACTCGGAGCAAAAAAGCTATTGGACCCTAGAAGAGAACTGGAACTAGGAAATATGAGACTGACTGGATTCTTTCCACCTCTTGTCTTGACATCTCTGTGCACTTTTTTCATTCTTCTCTTTCTCTGCAGACCAGCTTTCTCTGCTTCTCCAGACCACAGGGAGTTTTGTCAGAGATGGGAGTGGGATTCATACTTATTCAACCAAGTGTGGTCATGATGGGGAGATTCATATGCAGAGCAATGCATCTACTGTATCAATAGATCAATAACATCGGTTATCTGCTAACAGTAAGGAATAAGAAATTACTGCATGAAGTTTGGGGACTAAGAAGATAATTTAAAATAATTGGATGAGAGAGAGAAACTAGAAATTAAGTAAAATAGGATAGGTAATCTGTGCTGAGGGTCCCTGTGAGGTTTATAGTCCTATATTTAGAGCAAGCCCAATCGTTGGAGCTGCAAATGTTTCCTCAGTCATGCATAGCTGCTGATGTCAGACAGAGCCTAAGCAGACAGTTGAGTTTACCCTGCCTTTTTTGGTCAGGTTAGTAAATCAGAGGAAACTGTTGGTGTTATAGAACAGGGAGTTATGAGACTGATGGACTATGAAGTACACACTGGAAGAAAGTGAGATATATGAGGTGGGTGATGGAGAGTTAAAATGTGGTGAAATCAACAGTGTGAAGGGGGTCAAAGATTTATAAATGATCACTCCTACATTGTAGTTGGTTTAGTTCATTAGTTGCTTATAGAGATTTTTGTATTTCTTTGCCTTTTTATTGGCCAGGAAAAGAACTATGATTTTTTTCACTATATTGCTTACAATTTGTTCTTATCTGCTTCTTATTTGTCTATTGCATGGAACCAATCCTTAAACACATTCTTATAGGAGCCCCCTGGCTTGCTTTCCTAATTTGAGCCAATTGGTTTTTCCATGCTTGCTAGAGAATTCACCTCTTGGAATTTCTTTACAGTGTGCACCTGAGTTAGTAAGATCATTTATTGCAGCCTACAACTCTCCTGTATTATTTTTTATCTTATTTTGTTAGAAGAAAATTCCTCAGAAGGAATATTTTACATGTAACTTTTCTGAGACTTTATGTTACCATCAATATTGGTTGATAACTTGGCTGAGTATAGAATTCTAACTTGAAAATTATTTTCCTTGGAATTTTGAAGGCATTGCTTCATGCCAGTTTAATTCTAATTCCTTTATAAGGTGATGTCTGTTTTCTTCCAAGAAAATATTTAGGATCTTTTCTCTATCCTTAGAATTCTGAAATTAGCAATGATACATCTATTTGTGGATTTTTAAAATCGATTTTGCTCCAAATTTGGTGAACAAAGTTAATCTTAATTTAAAATAATCTAGTTCAAATTAATATTAATTTGATTTCAATATTACATAGAAACTTTTCCTCAATGCATATCCCTTCCTCCATTGTGCTGTTATATTGTCATAAAAATTACGTCTTTTCATGTTATAAGCCTATCAACATTGTTTTGTGCAGTTAGCCTTTAACACAGGAGAAGAAAAGAGTTATGAAAAAGTAATTTTAATCTAAAGACTTAGGTCTCTCTTTAGTACTGGGATATTTTCTTCTATTATTTCCTTGAAAATATCCCTTTTTCTGTTTGTTTTTTTTTATGAAGTTCAACTAGTGGGATTTTCTGTCTCTGTATATTTTCTGTTATACCAACCCTTCTGTTATTTCATCAATAATATTTTTAATTTCCAAAAGCTCTTTGTTCTCTGATTGTTCCTTTTTCATAGTATCCTGTTCTTAAGTTACACATATATTATAATTAATTTAAATAGTTACATATACCCCTGGGACAAAACTTAACAGGTTAAAAAGTATATTGTGACAAGTAAGCTCTCTCAAAGTTGTAGTCCTAGAGACAACATTATTAATTTCTTACATATCCTTCCAAAGATACTTCATGCATTTAAAAACATACATACATACATACATTCCAGCTTTGCTTTTCTTATTCTCATTCTCTTGTCTTTCCTAAATTATCCCACATTTATTGAAGACCAGCTATTTTCTTTATATTAGACTTTCCATTTTGTAAGTCTGGTTTTATCCATATGATTTGTTGTCCATTCCCATGTAAAAATGGAGTAGCCCAAGTGCGGTGGCTCATGCCTGTAATCCCAGCACTTTGGGAGGATGAAGTGGGTGTATTCTTGAGTCTCGGAAGTTTGAAACCAGCTGGGCAACATGACAAAGCCCTACCTCTACCAAAATAAATAAATAAATAAATAAACAAACAAACAAACAAACTAGCTGGGCATGGTAGCATGTGCCGTAGTCCCAGCTACTCCAGAGGCTGAGGTGGGAGGATCGCCTGAGCCCAGGAGATTGAGGCTGCAGTGAGCTGTGATTGTGCCACTGCAATCACACACAGGGTGACAGAGGGAGACCTGTCTCAAAAATAAATAAATAAAAATTAAAGTGGAGTAGATTACCTTTTTAAGGCATTAGATGTTGATTTTTCTCCTGTTGCATATGTTAGTATGTTTTCTTACTTCTTCTCACCCTTGAGTAGAAAAGCTACCTGGAAGGTGCATGTTTATGTGTAGCAATGATGGCAGAGAAAATGGAGGGAGTTGGCACACAGTATTTATTTAAGAATAAGTGGGGCCAGGTGCAGTAGCTCACACCTGTAATCCCAGCACTTTGGGAGGCTGAGGCAGGCGGATTGCCAGAGCTCAGGAGTTCGAGACCAGCCTGGGCAACACGGTGAAACCCTGTCTCTATTAAAATACAAAAAATTAGCTGGGTGTGATGGCATGTACCTGTAATCCCAGCTACTTGGGAGGCTGAGGCAGGAGAATTGCTTGAACCAGGGAGGCGGAGGTTGCAGTGAGCTGAGATCACACCACTGCACTCCAGCCTGGGTGACAGAGCAAGACTCCGTCTCAAAAAAGTAAATAAATAAATACATAAAATAAAAAATAAGGATAAAGACTTGGTCTACATGCTGGGCAGGTGAATGAATAGAGAGGCCAGAACCCACCTAGCAGCCCTAATCCTCTCCCGGCAGTTTGTTTCATGTCTTCCGCTTTCAATTAATGCCATGTTTTCCATCTTCTTTCTCCCACATTCTACCCCTGCTCACTCCAAGTCCAGAGTCCCTCTGTGTTTTGTCTAGCAGCTTGCCTCTCTCCACACTATCATCCTTCTTTGCATTTACACAGGACTATTCAGGACTATAGCTTCCTCCTATTCACAGTACTCCTTAACATCGCTCATCTGTTCATGGTTCCCTCTAGTACATTGTCCTTATAAAGGTGCTGGGCATTGGAGAGTAATCTAGTTCAAGTACTCCAGACTACCCTTTTATGACATTTGTTTAGTAATTCAAAAGGATATCCTACATTGGGGCAGGTACTTCTCTAGAGAAGGAAATATTTTAATGAAAGGAAATTGTCAATCTGTCATTGTAGGTTTGGAGACATAATTTTGGGGAGCCCCAGGATGAGAAGGGAGAGAAAATGCTATTTTTATTAATTTGTTCCTATGTATTCCCCCACTCCCCATCTGGAGGATTGGTATTTTCATGAGAGACATCTGGCAGCCCTGTCTGTTCCATTCCATGGTTTCTCATTAATAGAACCTACAAGGAAAATGAGCTGCAGTTATTCTTTCTTTCTTGTAAATATAGCATCTTGCAATGATTGCAGCACTTTGGATATTATCATGGCTTTATCTGCCTGGAATAATTTCTTATTTTCTATTTTGAGGTATATTGTTCTATTCTTCTGATCGAAGGACTTTCACTCATTTTGATTCTAGCAACACTATAAAATTAGAGGGAAAAAACTTCAGAAGTTGCAAAACAGTAATGCTGTGGCCTTATTAAGTTAAGGGACATCACGCTGTTTACCCATTCACACATGCTTATTGATTTAATGTTTTGTAAATTTAGCTTTCTTCAGTCTCAGCTGATGTGTGGGTGCATATACCAACCAGACTGATATTTATGCCATAAGTGAGAAATGACTTGATAATTTATGAGTGGTGAAACCCAAAGTCAGTTTTTCCCTCAGGAAAGGAAAAAAGGAAAAAAACACATGCAGCACATCCTAGACAACTCTTTTCTTTGATTCTTTCAAGAAAGTGCACACTTATTGATGGGGTAATTGGAAGAGGGAATTATGCATTTTGGTCAGCCAGCCCACATTTTCCTCTATGAATTATCTCTGAGAGAAATGTACCTGACTAACAGATTTCTTTTTCTTGCCTTTTCTCTGCATCTGTGCAGAGGTTGGGCCTACACTAATGAGGACGTCCTGGGAGTTTAGTGCCTACATATAGAATGTCTGAGGGTTAATACTAAGTGACTGGCCCATGAAGATGCCATGCTGAGGGCAGAGCTAGTAAAATACGTCTAGGTAATGATTGATATATGAATACCTCCCCTCATTCTATGCCTCTGTGCTTTACAAAAGAGTTCTCTGATATTGTTTTGTGTCCCTTTAAACAAGAGAAGTAGATTTGATCACAAAGGGCCCATGCTCTAATGGAGAGAAGGACATGTAAGTTTGGGGAAGAGAGGGTAGGGGAGAGTTGTTTTAATGCCCTCTGGGAAAAATATCCAAATAAACACACACACATGCATGCATGCGCATGCATGCAAATACTCATTCTCACATACATGTGCTCAGAGATGAGAATGGGGAATCCTAAAGTTAAAAAAAAGTCAGCTGGTCAGACTCTTCTTCTCCTCCTTATCCTCCTCACTCTCCTCGCATTTGGAGATGTCTATGGAAGCCCAAGGGCATGTAAGCCAGGAAACTGATCAAAAGTACAAATGTTTGTGTCAAAAATTTCTTACCCCCACAGCAACATGAATCCTTCAGAGACCATGGGCTTTGATATAAGACATAAACTGTTCTGACTTAGTTTTGCCACTGGTCATCCTAGGGGAGAGAAAGAAACAGAAGTCAGGAAGTTGACTCAAATGCTAAAGCTGAAAAAAGAAGGAAATCTTGCAGGGTGCCACACAGCATTCATTGGTCCATAGCAATTCTGATAAACAGCCAGGAACCTGTCATTAATTTCTTAATAAATGCCCAATGCTGTTCCTTGGGAATGACGCTCTGCTTTTCAAGGTTCTTTGTTCAAATTAGCAGTGCTTCTACCAGAATAAGTCTCTTAAATATTCTGTGGATTCTCAGTGAATCATATAAAGGTTCAATCCTTCTAAAAAAAGGATTTTTTTTGAGACACAGTCTCATTCTGTCACCAAGGCTTGAGTGCAGTTGTGCAATCCTGGTTCACTGTAATTTGAACTCCTAGACTCAAACAATCCTCCCACCTCAGCCTCCCAAGTAGCTAGGACTGCAGGCTTGCTCCACTATGACTAGCTAATTTTAAAAAATTGTTTTGTAGAGACAGAGTCTCACTATGTTGCTCAGGCTGGTCTTGAACTCTTGACATCAAGCAATCCTACTGCATTGGCCTCCTAAAGTGCTGGGATTACAGGCATGAGCCACTGGGCCTGGCAAGAAAATAACTTTTAAGAAAGCTACAACTTCAAATCTTTTAAGATAAACTGTCTTCAACATTGGAGTCCTTATGAAGCTGCAGTGTCATAATCCCTTAAAATTCTAAGAAGCCCCATTGCTTAACAGAAAGGTTGTGAGGCACACCTTTAAGATCCTTAGAAGGACTTTCGTCTATTGAAAAGAGTCTATGGGGTCTCATCTTAAATCATTCTGAGGTCTTAACAAAATATTTTACAGGCCCATTCTGGATTTAACCTTTGTCTGAAAGCCATTTCTTAATTTAAGAATATTTTGCCAACTTTAAGACATTGAAATAAGACATAGTTTTATTTTCATATCTCACTTCTTTATAATTCCTCTAATTTTTGCTTGAAAATTAAATAGTTACTTTGTTAGCTATTTCTGTGTAACCAATTACCATACATTTAACAGCCTAAAGCAATACAAATGTATTATTTCATAGTTTCTATGGATCAGGAGTCCAGTATGCTTTAGCTGGATCTTCTGTTCATGGTCTCACAAGGCTGAAAGAAAGGTGTCAGCCAGCTGCAGCCTCATCTGGAGGCTCAACTGGGGAAAGATCTGCTTCCAAGCTCCCTCATTCAGGTTGATGACAGAAATGATTTCTTTGGACTGTATAACTAAGATTCCTATTTCTTGCTGCTTTCAGCTTTTACAGGACACTATCAGGTTCCTGTCATGCAATCACCTTCATAGACCCTCTACCCCTTCAAATCTTTTCACAAAATGGGACCAGGACCTTTTAAGGGCTCACCTGATTGGGTAAAGAGCCCCCCTAGGATAATCTCCTTTTGATTAAATCAAAGTTAATGATAAGGGGATTTAATTACATTTTATATTTTAATTACATGCAAAATTCTTTTTTTCCATATAACCTACTTATGAGTGCAATACCAGGGGTTGAGATGGTGGACGCCATCTTAGAATTCTGCCTACAACAAGATTTTGGTTCATCTCTTCTTCCATTTTACTACAGGCAGCTAAAAAATCCCAGGTAGCATCATCAATGTTCTACATGAAAACTCCCTTAGCTAGATCATTAGTTTATTATATCTTTCTATTTTTTACATTCTGCTACTTTATAAGGGTTCCCTTTTCTGCAGCTTCCAATAACATTTTCCTTAAGGCTCTTATACCTTCCCTGGGACCTCTTAGGCTTCCACTAACATTATTTGCAAGGCTCTTTAGGTTCCCACTACATTCTTCCAGCTTCCACCAATCATTTGGTCCCAAAGCCAATAACACATTTTAGTTTTGTTGTTGTTGTTGTTGTTGGTGGTGGTGGTGGTGGTGGTGGTGTGTGTATGTGTGTGTGTGAGACAAGTTCTCACACTGCCACCCAGAGGCTAGAGCACAGTGGCGTGACCTGAGCTCACTGCAGCCTTGACTTCCTGGGCTCAAGTGATCCTCCCACCTCAGCCTCCCAAGTAGCTGGGACCACAGGTGTATAGCACCACACTTGGATAATTTTGTATTTTTTGTAGAGCTGTGGTTTTACCATGTTGTCCAGGCTAGTCTCAATAACCTGAGCTCAAGAGATCTGCCAGCCTCAGCCTCCCAAAGTGCCAGGGTTATAGGCAAGAGCCACCACGTCCGGCCTTAGATTTTTCTTATGGCAGCAGTACCAAAAGCAGGCACAAGCACTAAAATCTGCATCAATTATACACAGCTGTGTAACAAGCCACTCTAAAATTTAGTGGTGTAAAACAACAACAATCATTTTTTTAGTTCACAAAACTGTCAAAATTCAGGCATAGCTCTGTGTCTATTGAACCAATTACTCTGATAAGAGATGAAATTGCCCTGTAAGGTTAAAAATCTCAAGACTAGGAGTTCTGCTTTTTGGTCACGGAAAATTAGTTGTTTGGACCAAACTCCCCACTGAGAACTAGAAAAGCTGGAAGACACAAACATACTCACACCAAGGCAGTTAGGATGTGTGGGGAAAATATCTTAGGGAGAAGATGAAAGCC
This sequence comes from Pongo abelii, assembly GCF_028885655.2. Taxonomy (NCBI): domain Eukaryota; kingdom Metazoa; phylum Chordata; class Mammalia; order Primates; family Hominidae; genus Pongo; species Pongo abelii. The sequence goes on from NC_071991.2 coordinate 100,744,053, forward strand.
CAAAGGTGAGTCTATCATTTGTCACCCCTATCCTTTGAAGAGAGATGGCATTCTTACGAGCAGTAGATGAGAAGCAGAGCAGAATTTTTAGCAAAGATCAGGGGGCAACAACTAAAGTTCAAGGCTTAGCAAAGAGGAGGAATCTAGGTCTAAAGGAAAGTTGGAACTCCAGAGGGATATACACTGGGAGTATACTGGAAATATACGAGCCTCCCCAGATACTGAAATCCAATTTCAAATCATTTTAATTCTTAATTGCAAGGTAATCTGGAGGCCTTAACTCAAGGCTGACTTCCAGAAGTAAAAGAAAATTCTCTCTGAAGGAAGATAAGATTATCCAGAGCTTTGATTTTCTCTCCATTTTTCATATCCAGTGCATGGTATCCCATCAAAAACATTTGGGTATTTGAGAAAATATAACTTAACTACAAACCAAAGTGACAAAATATATGATAGATGTTTATTACTTTATTTGATAGGTAGCAGATATGAACTTTAAAATAATATGTTCAAAGAACAGAATAGAGAATTTCAGCAGAGAAATAGAAATTTTGAAAGAATGACACAGATATGCTAGCTGGTAAATCCTAATATTAATAATAACTGATATTAAGTAGTCATTGATTAACACATTTGACCTAATTGTCATACGCAGAACAGTGCACTTAACAGCTGCACCACCATTTATCAAAACTGAACATATGCTATCCATAAGCTACTCTAACAAATTTCATAAGATTAAAATTAGAGAGTATATTCTCTGACTACAGTAGAACTGAGCTAAATATCAATAACAGCAATTATTAAAAAATAGAAAATTCACATTTGGAAATTAAGCAACACACTTCTAAATAACCCATGTGACCCTGAAGAAATGATGATGGAAATTAGACTATGCTTGAACTGAATAATAATGAAAATAGTACATAATACATCTTGTGTGATGAAACTAAAGCAGTGCTTAGAGAAAAATAGACCTTAACATATATATTAGAAAAGTAAAGGGGCTTGAAATCAATGATCTAAGTATCTACCTCAAAAAGTTGCAAAAATAAAATCAAATTAAATCCAAAGTATTAGAAACAGAGAAATAATAACTGTAAGAGTGGGAATTATGTTTTTCAAAAGAAACATAAAAGAGAATTTACAAAGGCAAAGTTGATTCTTTGAAAAGACTACTAAATTTGGCCAGGCACAGTGGCTTATACCAGTAATCCCAGCACTTTGGGAGGCTGAAGCAGGAGGATCACTTCAGCCCAGGAGTTTGAGACCAGCCTGTGCAAAATGGTGAGACCTCATCTCTACAAAAAGTAAATCAGCCAGCAAGGCGGTACATGCCTGTAGTCCCAGCTACTCAGGAGGCTGAGATGGGAGGATTGCTTGAGCCTGCAAGGTCAAGGCTGCAGTGAACTGTGATGGCACCACTGCACTCCAGCCTGGGTGACAAAAGAAGACTCTGTGTCAGAAGCAAAACAAAATGACACTGGTAAACCTGATAAAACTCTGGGATGAATGACGACTCAAAAAAAGAGAAAAGGCCCAAATAACCAATAATAGAAATGAAAAAGGGATATTTCTGATATCCCTTTCTGAACAGGTTCTTCTGATAAGTAAAAGGATATTGTGAGGATATTAGAATTATGATGAGATTAAAATTTTTAAGAAATATGAAAAAATTCCCAGAACACACTGATTGCAACTGACACCAAAAGGTAGCAATTGACCAACTGATTCTAAAGTTTATATGGAAATAGAAAGGACTAATAAGGCCTGAGGTAATCTTGAAGAAAAAGAGTAGTAGACTTAGAGGAGCCACACTACTGAATATCAATACATGTTATAAAGCTATTATAATCAAGATGATGGTATTGGCACAGGGAAAGACTACTAGAGAAATGGAAAAGAATAGGATCCAGCAAAAGACCTACACACATGTAGACATTTGATTCATGTGAAGGGTGGCATAGCAGAGAAGAAGGGAGAAGATGGTCTTGCAATAAATGGTGCTCAGTCAATTGGATATCCATATGAAAAGGAAAACTGAGGAGTTGCTTCCAAGATGGCTGAATAGGAACAGCTCCGGTCTGCAGCTCTCAGCGAGACTGACGCAGAAGATGAGTGATTTCTGCATTTCCAACTGAGGTACCTGGTTCATCTCATTGGGACTGGTTGGACAGTGGGTGCAGCCCATGGACGGGGAGCTGAAGCAGGGCGGGGCATCGCCTCATCTGGGAAGCGCAAGGGGTCAGGGGATTTCCCTTTCCTAGCCAAGGGAAGCCATGACAGACTATACCTGGAGAAATGGTACACTTCTGACCAAATACTGAGCTTTTCCCACAGTCTTACCAACTGGCAGACCAGGAGATACCCTCCCATGCCTGGCTCGGCAGGTCCCACACACATGGAGCCTTGCTCACTGCTGGCACAGCAGTCTGAGATGCATTGCTGCAGCTTGATGTGGGGAGGGGCGTCTGCCATTGCTGAGGCTTGAGTAGTTCACAGTGTAAACAAAGCAGTCTGGAAGTGCAAACTGGGCAGAGCCCACCGCAGCTCAGCAAAGACTACTGCCTCTCTAGATTCCACCTCTGGGGGCAGGACATAGCAGAATAAAAGGCAGTAGACAGCTTCTGCAGACTTAAATGTCCCTGTCTGACAGCTCTGAAGACAGCAGTGGTTCCCTCAGCATGGCATTCGAGCTCTGAGAATGAACTATCTCCGAAGTGGGTCTCTGACCCCCGTGTAGCCTGACTGGGAGACACCTCAAACAGGCAGGTGCCTCTTTGGGATGAGGTTTCCAGATGAAGGATCAGGCAGCAATATTTGCTGTTCTGCAGACTGTGCTGGTGATACCCAGGCAAATAGGGTCTGGAGTGGACCTCTAGCAAAGTCCAACAGACGTGCAGCTGAGGGTCCTGACTGTTAGAAGGACAACTAACAAACAGAAAGGAATACCATCAATATCAACAAAAAGGACATCCACACCAAAACCCCATCTGTAGTTCACCAACATCAAAGACCAAAGGTAGATAAAACCACAAACATGGGGAGAAGCCAGAGCAGAAAAGCCGAAAATTCCAAAAAACAGAGCATCTCTTCTCCTCCAAAGGATCGCAGCTCCTCGCCAGCAAGGGAATAAAACTGGACTGGACAAGAATGAGTTTGACGAGTTGACAGAAGTAGGCTTCAGAAGGTCGGTAATAACAAACTTCACCGAGCTAAAGAAGAATGTTCTAACTCATTGCAAGGAAGCTAAAAACGTTGAAAAAAGGTTAGATGAATGGTTAACTAGAATAAACGGTGTAGAGAAGACCTTAAATGACCTGATGGAGCTGAAAACCACGGCATGAGAACTTTGTGATGCATGCACAAGCTTCAATAGTTAATTCGATCAAATGGAAGAAAAGATATCAATGACTGAAGATCAAATTAATGAAATAAAGTGAGAAGACAAGATTAGACAAAAAAGAGTGAAAAGAAATGAACAAAGCTTCCAAGAAATATGGGACTATGTGAAAAGACCAAATATACATTTGATTGCTGTACTGGAAAGTGACAGGGAGAATGGAACGAAGTTAGAAAACACTCTTCACGATATCATCCAGGAGAACTTCCTTAACCTAGCAAGGCAGGCCAACATTCAAATTCAGGAAATACAGAGAACACCAGAAAGATACTCCTTGGGAAGAGCAACCTCAAGACACATAATTGTCACATTCACCAAGGTTGAAATGAAGGAAAAAATGTTAAGGGCAGCCAGAGAGAAAGGTCGAATTACCCACAAAGGGAAATCCATCAGACTAACAGCGGATCTCTCGGCAGAAATCCTACAAGCCAGAAGAGAGTGGGGGCCAATATTCAACATTCTTAAAGAAAATAATTTTCAACCCAGAATCTCATATCCTGTCAAACTAAGCTTCATAAGTGAAGGAGAAACAAAATCCTTTACAGACAAGCAAATGGCTGAGAAATTTTGTCACCATCAGGCCTGCCTTACAAGAGCTCCTGAAGGAAGCACTAAACAAAGAAAAGAATAACCGGTACCAGGCACTGCAAAAACATGCCAAATGATAAAGACCATTGATGCTATGAAGAAGCTGCATCAATTAATGGGCAAAATAACCGCTGAACATCATAATGACAGGATCAAATTCACACATGACAATATTAACCTTAAATGTAAATGGGCTAAATGTCCCAATTAAAAGACACAAACTGGCAAATTGGATGAAGAGTCAAGACCCATCAGTGTGCTGCATTCAGGAGACCCATCTCATGTGCAGAGATGCACATAGGCTCAAAATAAAGGCATGGAGGAAGATCTACCAAGCAAATGGAAAGCAAAAAAAAAAAAAAGCAGAGGTTGCAATCCTAGTCTCTGATAAAACAGACTTTAAACCAACAAAGAAACAAAGAAGGCTACTACATAATGGTAAAGGGATCAATTCAATAAGAAGAGCTAACTATCCTAAATATATATGCACCCAATACAGGAGCACCCAGATTCATAAAGCAAGTCCTTAGAGACCTACAAAGAGACTTATACTCCCACACAATAATAATGGGAGACTTTAACTCCCCACTGTCAATATTAGACAGATCAATGAGACAGAAGGTTAACAAGGATATCCAGGACTTGAACTCAGCTCTGGACCAAGCAGACCTAATAGACATCTACAGAACTTTCCACCCCAAATCAACAGAATATACATTCTTCTCAGCACCACATCACACTTATTCTAAAATTGACCACAGAATTGGAAGTAAAGCACTCCTCAGCAAATGTAAAAGAACAGAAATCACAACTATTGTGAATAGTGCCGCAATAAACATACATGTGCATGTGTCTTTATGGTAGCATGATTTATCATCCTTTGGGTATATACCCAGTAATGGGATGGCTGCGTCAAATGGTATTTCTAGTTCTAGATCTGGTCTATCATTGATGGACATTTGGGTTGGTTCCAAGTCTTTGCTGTTGTGAACAGTGAAGGGGATTAGTGTCCTTATAAAGAGGCTTGAGGGAGTCCTGTTGTCCATTCCCCACATGAGGATGTAGCAAGAAGATATCATCTGTGAGCAATGGACCTTCACCAGATACTGAATTTGTTGGTGCCTAGATCTTGGACTTCCCAGTCTCTAGAACTATGAGAAATAAATTTGTATTGATTATAAATTATCCATTCTAAGGTATTTTGGTATAGCAGCAAGAATGGACCAAGACAGAGACCCTTAAGCTCTGTTTGGATTCCCCCTTCCTGAGCTGAGACCTGTAAACAGCCACCAGGCAGTAAGCTGGAGCAACTGAAAGGCTCACCTCATTTTTTTTGCCTTCATTCATGTATCTCAGTCTTGCTTGGCCTGTTAGCCGATGTCTGAAAACTATAGTTTGTTATATTTCCCCCAGTTTTCTAGTTCTTTATGGCAAGATGGCAGTATTAAAAGTGCAAATATTGGCTGGATGCAGTGGCTCATGCTTGAAGCACTTTAGGAGGCCAAGGCAGGAGGATCATTTGAGCTCAGGAGTTTATGACCAGTCTAGTCAACATGGTGAAACTGTCTCCACCAAAAATACAAAAATCAGCCAGGTGTGGTGGCATGTGCCTATAGTCCCAGCAACTCAGGAGGCAGAAGTGGGAGGATCACTTAAGCCTGGGAGGCGGAGGTTGCAGTGAGCCCAGATCAGGCCACTGCACTCCAGTGTGGGCAGCAGAGTGAGATCCTGTCTCCAAAAAAAAGTACAAATATTTTATGTGAATCCCATTTGCATTCCTGAAAATCTGGATTCACCAAGTCCTAGATGGGGCCCAGCCATCAGAATTTTGAAAAAACATATAAAGGTGATTCTGCAATGCACTTTCCCAGTTGCCTGTAACTAAAAAGAGGCCATCACTACTAATTGACAGCCTCTGATCCCCGATTTGCAATACTGATGGTCACATTTATACGCACAAATGCACACACACATGCATTTTCATTTAGCATATATTATCATTTCAATTATTACTTATTTTTACATGTTATTTTTAACCACATTGGGCATTGCAAACTATGAATATACATTTTAAAGTAAACATATATTCAACATTTTAAAGTACAAAGTCAAGCTGACTTGGTGAGCATGCTTAATTTTTAAAAAATGTTTGATATCTCTATATAAATGACATCTCCAAGGATTTTAAAGATACACTGATCTTTTAAGAAAACTGCTGAGCCTACTCACATCTGGATTCTGTAATCTGTAGCAAAGTTTTTAGATTATGCAAACACACATACCATAATTTGCATACATATATAGGTTTTTGAATATTACAATAGCATAGCTAATGTTTATTGAGCACTTATGTGCCAGGCACTGAACTAAATTCTTTTTTTTTTTTTTTAATTCGTGAGCATGGCCAGCTTTATATTCTTTTTTTTTAATTTTTTTAATTTTATTTTTATTTTATTATACTTTAAGTTATAGGGTACATATGCACAACGTGCAGGTTTGTTACATATGTATACATGTGCCATGCTGGTGTGCCGCATCAATTAACTCATCATTTACATTAGGTATATCTCCTAATGCTGTCCCTCCCTCCTTCCCCCACCCAATGACCGGCACTGGTGTGTAATGTTCCCCTTCCTGTGTCCAAGTGTTCTCATTGTTCAATTCCCACCTATGAGTGAGAACATGCGGTCTTTGGTTTTTTGTCCTTGCGATAGTTTGCTGAGAATGATGGTTTCCAGCTTCATCCATGTCCCTACAAAGGACATGAACTCATCATTTTTGATGGCTGCATAGTATTCCATGGTGTATATGTGCCACATTTTCTTAATCCAGTCTATCATTGTTGGACATTTGGGTTGGTTCCAAGTCTTTGCTACTGTGAATAGTGCCTCAATAAACATCCGTGTGCATGTGTCTTTATAGCAGCATGATTTATAATCCTTTGGGTATATACGCAGTAATGGGATGGCTGGGTCAAATGGTATTTCTAGTTCTACATCCCCGAGGAATCGCCACACTGTCTTCCACAATGGTTGAACTAGGTTACAGTCCCAGCAACTGTGTAAAAGTGTTCCTATTTCTCCACGTCCTCTCCAGCACCTGTTGTTTCCTGACTTTTTAATGATTGCCATTCTAACTGGTGTGAGATGGTATCTCATTGTGGTTTTGATTTGCATTTCTCTGATGGCCAGTGATGATGAGCATTTTCTCATGTGTCTGTTGGCTGCATAAATGTCTTCTTTTGAGAAGTGTCTGTTCATATCCTTCACCCACTTGTTGATGGCGTTGTTTGTTTTTTTCTTGTAAGTTGGTTTGAGTTCTTTGTAGATTCTGAATATTAGCCCTTTGTCAGATGAGTAGATTGCAAAAATTTTCTCCCATTCTGTAGGTTGCCTGTTCACTCTGATGGTAGTTTCTTTTGCTGTGCAGAAGCTCTTTAGTTTCATTAGATCCCATTTGGCAATTTTGGCTTTTGTTGCCATTGCTTTTGGTGTTTTAGACATGAAGTCCTTGCCCATGCCTATGTCCTGAATGGTATTGCCTAGGTTTTCTTCTAGAGATCTTATGGTTTTAGGTCTAATATTTAAGTCTTTAATCCATCTTGAATTAATTTTTGTATAAGGTGTAAGGAAGGGATCCAGTTTCAGCTTTCTACATATGGCTAGCCAGTTAACTAAATTCTTTATATTGATTATATCTTTTGAAACTAAACCACCATAAAAGGTAGGTCATTATTTCCTTTTATAGAGATTGGTATCTTGCCAGCTTCTACTCATGTCTCCTCATCCTTACAACAACTCTATGAGATAGGTATCATTATTATTGCCAACTTCCAGATAAGGGAGAGAGTCACAGAATGGTTAAGGCAATGAATCATTAGGCATATACAATAATATATACAATAATTATTGGGTAATGAAAAAGTGTCAGAGCCACAAGTCAGCTCAGGTCTTTATGACTCCAAAATCTATGTTCACAATAACTGTGCTAAAAATAAAACACATGTAGAATCAGGAAATACTTATTTCTAAATATTTTGAAATAAGAAAGTAAAACAATGAAAGAATTTTGGCCATTTTTTCCTCAAATTAATATTTTTAAATAAGCCTTTTTTATGGAAAGTAGAGTGAAAACTTGGCAAATGGGAATTTTTCTAATGATAACCTTTTTTCTCTCAGGTAAGCAATGACCTTTCAAGTCAATATTTACTATGATTGATTGAAATCTAAACATACAGTAAGTTCAACTGAAAAAGAAAGTTTTGGTATATCAAAGAACTTTGATGCAGATAAAGAAGAAAATTATTAATCCTGGGAGAGTCAGAACTTTGATCCCATGTTTACCCTCAAGTGAATGGTAGCGGACACATAACCAAAGAAAAGTCATTAAAATGAATCAGTGACTTCAGGAATCCCTTGGATCAATACATAGCTCTCCCCATGTTTGTAAAAGTTCATTTATCTCTGTGCAAACTGGATGAGTTCTGTTCAGACATCTCACAATACCACATATTCTCTGTGCATTAAAGTCACAAAGGTGGAACTCAAGATAGTTCAGCCATCAGGTAACATATTGTCCCATCTCCAAAATAAATGTCTTTTATTAACTTTCACTAAAAACACTAAGGCAATCTGTGCACATGTGCTTCAAAGACTACCATAAAAAGAAAGAGCAGGAGATGTTTTTCTATTGCTTCTGGGTTTTGTTTTTTGTTTTAAAGATATACTACTTTCTTCTCCTTTGCCCTTCTATACCCAGAAGCATTTGCCTATTTCATAAACACAAAGTTAAAGAAACTTGCATTAATGGACTCTACATGAATATAAATAATGTCCAGGTTTCCATAGCAAACAGTGCTGTTCATCTTCTCTACCCCTTACAGCAACTGCAAAGTGAAAGTTAGACACCAGCCTGGAGGTCTAATGAGCACCTGTTTCTTTTACTCAGGTTATAACTCAAGCTGCTGTAAAAACTGCATTTGTAAAAAATATGAGAAATGATAAACAAGCTCCTCTTCCCAGAGGCATAGTATAGTAGCTTATCCATAGCTATTGCTTCATAAACAAATTCAAACCAATTGTCATCCCTTGGTGTCCCAGAGGAAAGCAGTACCTGCTTGGAAACAGGAGAACAGGCTCTGGCCCCTGGCTTTAGATCAACTTCCTGGCTTTAGAACCCAACACAAGGACCTACTGGCTGTATAATCTTGGGCAAGTCACTTAACCATTCTGTGCCTCCCTTCCTTATATGGAAGCTGGGAATAATAATAATAATAATAATACCTATCTTGTAGTATAGGTAAAGATGAGTAGGAATTTAAAAAATAGTATTCAGGACTGGGTGCAGTGGCTCACATCTGTAATCCCAGCACTTTGGGAGGCCAAGATGGGAGGATCACCTGAGGTCAGGAGTTCAAGACCAGCCTGTTCAATATGGTGAAACCTCGTCTCTACTAAAAAAATACAAAAATTAGCTGGGCATGGTGGCGCATGCCTATAATCCCAGCTACATGAGAGGCTGAGGCAGGAGAATTGCCTGGGAGGTAGAGGTTGCAGTGAGCCAAGATCGTGCCATTGCACTCCAGCCTAGGCAACAAGAGTGAAACTCCGTCTCAAAAACAAACAAAAAACATAGTATTCAGCTATTATTTGGCTGCTCCCATAGTTGTTGCACAGATGAATTCTCCCAAATACATATCCATTTTATTTGCAATAGGATAGATGACATCTGGTAGAGTTAAGAAATCTCCAGATTAATCATATTTGCAATATATCCTGGCTAATTCCATCCAACCTCAAGATCCTTTACAAAAACCTCCTTCATGTAGACTCTTCCATGACTAACCTTGACCAAAAAAAATCATGTATATTTCTCCAAATTCTCAAAAATACCATAACTGCTGCCTGGCCCATCCTTGTGATTTAACACATATTGTCTTGTATTCTCAATTATACTTCTTTTTATTTATGAATTGTCTTCCTAACAAGACTTTGAGCTACCCCAAAGTAGCTCAAAGTTTAATGAGCTACTTTCTTTATTCTTTGTTTAATTTCCTCCTCTCTATGTTTAATTTCCTCCTTTCTTCCTCCCTTATGATAGCAATAGTAATAATATTAATAATACTCTCTCATATCTTTAGCTAAGGCAATTCCCCATAAGGGCTGACAGCTGAAGGCTCTCTGCTGGCAGCACTCCCAACAGATAAATCCTTCACTCCTAAAGGGGGACCTGGTTGGTGCATCGAAATTTCCATCATAATATTAAATTAGTAGTAGATATAATAAGCATAAGATACTTTCTCACCTTAGGCAGAGATTTTCTATATGTCCCTTTGTGATAGTGTCTGTGCAGACTTTTCTAGGGGAATAGATTGGATGACCTCTGTAGGTTAACCTTGTTTATTATCAGCCCATAAATCAATGGCAGGTGGGAGGTTTCCCTGGGCAAGCAATTATGTTTCTAGTAAATACTAACGTCAGTGTGAACCAAACGATAGGTATCTATTTGAGTAACATGTTCAATTACAGGTTCAAGGAATCCCATTTATGGTTCTCTTCCCCAAACCAAACCTAAGAGACACTGATGAAAAGCTCAGAGCTGGCACTGAAAATGTTAAAAATTAAGAAACTGTGAGAAACTCTTTGAGAAATAGAAGGTAGTTGGGTCTAGGGTAGGGTAGATAATAAGAAGCTCTCTAAAGCCCTGAATGAGGATAGGCTGGCAGATAATTTTTTAGTTGTGTTATTTTGTCTCCCCAGCATTGTCCTGGGAAGATCACTGCCTTCTCTGCTATAATCACAGGATCAGAAGGATAATATCCTAAGAGTGTCAAAAGCTGCAGAGCTAAGTAACAAATAACAAAAGTGTAGGTGGACTAGCAGGTACCTGAGAATCTTGCTCCTCCTAAAACTATCCTATAGTTTGAGCAACGATAGTATCGTTGAATAAAAGCTATTCCTGGGAAGAGAAACTAAACTCTGAAGGTGGAGAAAATGCATACAGCGGTAGCTTAATCTTGTGTTTTAACACAAAGGCCTCTCCACCATAAGGCAGTCCCCCCGAATCACTTGGTATAACACTCCCTGTCTCCTAACTAACCTGGTGAAGAAGTAGCCAGGGTCTAAGAAGTTTTGCTTTTCTCTCCAGGTAGACATTACTAACTGAATATACTAGTCATGGTCCCAGGGAGATGACGGGACCATTTTAATAATAAGACTATTTACAGTTACGCAGTCAGCATATCACAGTATCTAAGTGCTAGTTACAGGCCTGAAAGGGGACAGAGAAGTAGGTACTATCAGAATCAAAAAAAAAGGAAGCCATTTGGAGAGGTCTGTCTTGATAGAATTCTGATCTTTAATCATTGACACAGCTGACAGCATAAGGAGTGAAGTGAGAGAATAAATACCCTTGACTTCACATTCTTCTCTCCCAATATTCTCCTCCTGGAGCTCCCCAGTGGCTGAATCCAATGGGAAGGCAGAGAGCAAGGGGGTTTATTGATGTTGTTTGTACAGGTCAGCCTCCAGGAGCACTGAGCAGGGTAGGAAGAATGGAGAGGGGATCTGGAGGGGTAAACAGAAGATCTCCAGAACACCAAGTTAGCAGATAATCCCAAGGGACAAATAATGAGATATCTTGTGAGCACAAACACTATAAAATAAAAGCAAATAATGAAAAACTTGCACCAAAAATAAGCAAAATGAAAGAAACAGACAAAAACTTAAATAAATCAGAAAATTCAGGGATAAGGAGGTATATCAGAAACACAAGGTAGAAAAAAAGCAATGATGAAAAATAGCCAATAGGACATTTGCCATGGAAATTAACACAAATGGATTTAACAGCGGGATAGATACAGTCAAAGAACAAATTAATGAACTAGAAGATTAGGCCAAGGAACTCTTCCAGAAGGTGCTGGGAAAGTATGAAAAGATGAAGAGAATGAAATATTGGAGAAAAGTTAGTATCTATCTGGTGGAAGCCCCAGATGCAGATTAAAACCAAAGAAACAAAATACATTTTAAGATATAATAATCAAGAGTCTCCCAGAATTGAATAAACATCACAAACTTCAGAAAGTCAGGATTTATAGTGCTGAAAAGGGCAGAGAAAAAAAAACCCACCCTAAATGCGTTAAAGTGAAATTGTAAAACATTAAAGAAAAAGAAAATCAGATTTCTTAACTGCAAAACTGAATAGAAGACAAGTATATAATCTTTTTAAAGCACCAAAGGAAAACAACTTTCAACCTTGAATTTTATAATCAGCTAATCTATTACTTAAATGTAATAATGAGATAAAAATATTATCAGGTATATATGTCTCAGAAAGTTTACTACACCAACACTCTCTTTCACAAAACACTTTGAGTATGTATTCTAGCAAGAAGAGAAATTAGTACAGAAGGAGGCAACAAAATATGGAAAGAAAGGATAAACATATAGTAAGATTTATTTTTGTTTAGATTGTCTTGGCCAAGACAAACAAAAAAACTATATCCATAATCATCCAGAAGTAAAATGTTAGCTGATACTCATATGGTGGGGATGTGCATGGGAAGGTATCAAAGAGAAGGGAATGACAATATGCTAAACTTCCTGACTTCCTTGGGAGGAACCATAGTTTCTGACTATCTATGACATTGATAGATAAAAGATAAGCATAAAAGAGAATTTAATAAATTAGCATTAACTATCTTGAGAATAGTAATCATCTTTTAATTTTTAATTATGGCTACATTTTAGTTGACATATTTATAGAGTATATGTGATACTTTGCTACACACACACAATGTATAATAATCGTATTACTCCATTTTTATGCTGCTGATAAGGACGTACTTGATACTGAGAAGAAAAAGAGGTTTAATTGGATTTACCGTTCCACATGGCTGGGGAGGCCTCAGAATCATGGCAGGAGGTGAAAGGCACTTCTTACATGGCAGCAGCAAGAGAAAATGAGGAGTAAGCAAAAGCGGGAGCCCCTGATAAACCCATCAGATCTCATGAGACTTATTCACTATCACAAGAATAGCACAGGAAAGACCGGCCCCCATGATACAATTACCTCTCCTAGGGTCCCTCCCACAACACGGGGGAATTCTGGGAGATACAAGTCAAGTTGAGATTTGAATGGGGACACAGCCAAACCATATCAATAATAAAATCAGAGCAATTTGGACATCCATCACCTCAATAATTTATTTATTTGTGTTAAGAACATTCCAATTCCACTTTTTAAAGCTAATTTGAAATATACAATGTTATTGTTAACTATAGTTACCTATTGTGCTTCTTCACGCTAGATCTTGTTCCTTCTATCTAACTGTATTTTTGTACCCACTTACCATCCCCTCTTTAACCTCCCTATTACCTTTTCCAGTCTCTAGTAGCCATCATTCAAGAATAGTAATAGATTTTTAATGTTCAAACACAAGAAGACAATTGTAATCTATCCAATAGAAGACAGGAAACAACAACAAAAAAAGAACTTTTGTAAATCGGAAATCTACGTAAATGGGGCAAACTAATTGCAAATTTTTAGATTGGATTTAGGGGTAAAATCCAGTAATAAATTGTTTACAACAGACCCTTTTATTTATTTATTTATGAGATGTAGTCTTACTCTGTCACCCAGGCTGGAGTACAGTGGATTGATCTTGGCTCACTGCAACCTCCACCTCCCAGGTTCAAGTGATTCTCCTGCCTCAGTCTCCTGAGTAGCTGGAACTACAGGCATGTGCCACCATGCCTGGCTAATTTTTATATTTTTAGTAGAGACAGGGTTTCACCATGTTGGCCAGGCTGGTCTCGAACTCCTGGCCACAGGTGATCCACTCGTCTCAGCCTCCAAAACTGCTGGGATTATAGATGTGAGCCACCATGCTCTGCCAACAAATCAGTTTAAATTGACCTCAGATTCAGTTTCCACTGACACACACACAAAAAGAAGAAAAATAAATTGACTTCAGATATGGTTAAATGAGAAAAAAAAGAGATAATTTTAATAAATGGGGAAAATCATTTGATAAACTTCACCTATATTTTCTGATGCAGGAGCAACACAAATAAAACAGAATAGAGATTCTAGCAATCAATCCACAAATATATAAGAACTCTATACACAATAGTGATAACATTATAAGTAGTAAAAAAGCAAGAATCATTTAGTAGATGGAGTTGGAATATATACAGAAAAATAGGTGATGGATTGAGAATAATTTAGTAGAGGTTATTTCACTACATAGAGAACAAGAAGGATGCTCTCTATGTTGAACTATATTAATTAGAATTGGGTTTATATACATTTAACAAAAAAAGTGGCAATGGTTTAAACAAGGGAGAAGTTTATTTCTCTCTCCTGTAAGAGAAGTCCAGAGGTGGGATTAAGGACCGGAATTGTAACTCTATAGTGTCATCAAATCCTTCCCATCTTTCTGCTCAGCCACACTCAGCATATAGCACCCATCCTCAAGGTCCTTCCATGGCCCAAGATGGCTGCTGATACTCCAGACATTATTTCAGCAGTCTAGGTTGGTAGTAAAAAGAATCAAGCAGAGAGAAGGAGGAACTTATATTCTCCATTTTAAAGAATCTTCCCAGGAATAACCATAGTACATATTTCAGAGAGTTGCTGTGAGGTATGAACACAATAAAGTTCTTGGTCCACTTTCTGGCCATAGAAATGTTAGCTATTATTGTTGTTGAGAATGCAGGCACAAACAGTAATTACAATTCAGCCTAGTAAATGTCTGGTAGGTGATATAGGCACAGAAAAGGACCCTGTGTGTTAGGGAAGGCTCTATACAGGAGGTCATAGTGAGAGGTGACAGCATGCTGGCAGTCCTCACAGCCCTCGCTCGCTGTGGGTGCCTCCTCTGCCTGGGCTCCCACTTTGGCGGCACTTGAGGAGCTCTTCAGCCCGCCGCTGCACTGTGGGAGCCCCTTTCTGGGTTGGCCAAGGCGGGAGCCAGCTCCCTCAGCTTGCAGGGAGGTGTGCAGGGAGAGGCGTGGGCGGGAACCGGGGCTGCGCCTGGTGCTTGCCGGTCAGCGTGAGTTCCGGGTGGGCATGGGCTCCGCGATCCGGCACTCGGAGCCGCCAGCTGGCCCCACCGCCGCCCAGGCAGTGAGGGGCTTAGCACCTGGGCCAGCAGCTGCTGTGCTCAATTTCTCGCCAGGCCTTAGCTGCCTTCCTGCGGGGCAGGGCGTGGGACCTGCAGCCTGCCCCGCCTGAGCCTCCCCTCCACCCCTCCCCCCCCACCCCCCGTGGGCTCCTGTGTGGCCCCAGCCTCCCTGACGAGCACCACCCCCTGCCCCACACGCCCAGTCCCATCGACCACCCAAGGGCTGAGGAGCACAGGCACAGGGCGGGACTGGCAGGCAGCTCCACCTGCAGCCCCGGTGGGAGATCCACTGGGTGAAGCCAGCTGGGCTCCTGAGTCTGATGGGGACTTGGAGAACCTTTATGTCTAGCTAAGAGATTGTAAATACACCAATCAGCACTCTGTATCTAGCTCAAGGTTTGTAAACACACCAATCAGCACCCTGTGTCTAGCTCAGGGTTTGTGAATGCACCAATCAACACTGTATCTAGCTACTCTGGTGGGGACTTGGAGAACCTTTGTGTGGACACTCTGAATCTAGCTAATCTGGTGGGGAAGTGGAGAACCTTTGTGTCTAGCTCAGGGATTGTAAACATCAGCGCCCTGTCAAAACAGACCACTCAGCTCTACCAATCAGCAGGATGTGGGTGGGGCCAGATAAGAGAATAAAAGCAGGCTGCCCGAGCCAGCAGTGGCAACCCACTCAGGTCCCCTTCCACAGTGTGGAAGGTTTGTTTTTTCGCTCCTTGCAATAAATCTTGCTGCTGCTCACTTTTTGGGTCCACACTGCCTTTATGAACTGTAACAGTCACCGCGAAGGTCTGCAGCTTCACTACTGAAACCAGCCAGACCACAAACCCACCAGAAGGAACCAACAACTGCAGATGCGTCGCCTTGAGAGCTGTAACACTCACCGCGAAGGTCCACAGCTTCACTCCTGAGGCAGCAAGACCACGAACCCACCAGAAGGAAGAAACTCCTAACACATCTGAACATCAGAAGGAACAAACTCTGGACACGCTGCCTTTAAGAACTGTAACACTCACCACGAGGGTCCGCGGCTTCATTCTTGAAGTCATTGAGACCAAGAACCCACCAATTCCAGACACAATAGTTAGGCTGTGGCTTGAAGTATGAGTAAGAGTTCACCTACAAAGAGATAAATTAACCGCCAGTTAGAAGAAACAGCACATTCACTGGTGTGGTCATTAGAAAAGTGTGGAGTATTCAGGGGATGTTGAGAAGTTCAATGTGGCTAGGTTAATGGGCATGTGTCCAAGTTCAGAAGGCACACTGGGGCCTTCTCTGCCATATCCTTGAGCGATGGGAATAGAAAAACAGCAGAAAAGAACTTCAGCTTGTGAGTGACACAGTTATACTTGTATTGTATTGCATTTTCTTTTCCCTTATCCTCCAGATTCACATGAATAAAACTGTGATTATGCTTCTTTCAAAAAAAAAAAAAAAAGGAATCTTCCCAAGGGTTTTATGCATACTTTTGTTTATATCAAATAGATGACAATTAAGTAAAATGGCCTCACCTAGCTGTAAGAGAGTCCAGGAAATGAGTCTTTATTATGGGCAACAATATGTTCATCTAAAAACTGAGGTTCTATGCCAAAAAAAAAATAAAAGAAAAGAATAAATATGTAGAGGTAACTAGACAGTATTAACTACAAAAAAAAGCTCCAAATTGGTTAAAGACCTAAATATGAGAGGTACAATCATAGAGCCAATTAAATAAATAATATAAAGCTAAGAAAATAAAATGTAGAAGACACTTGTAAAATGTATAAAAACATCTTTGTAATACTAGGGGTTGAATTTCAGAAATGAAACATAAGAAACCAAAACCATAAGAGGAAAATGAGTAGATTATATTACAACAGAAGTAAAGATTTCTGTTTAACGAAGGACAGTATAAATCAAGTTTCCCACAGAGGAGGTGACAGCCTGGAAAAGGTTCTTTGCAAGACCTTAAACCAACAAGGGATTAATGTCTAGAAGATACAAAGAACTAAAATTATCAAGAAAAAATAGCTGTATTTTATAACAAGGTCTCTAAAGAGGTGAGTGAGTTAAAATGAGGCTGCTAGGGTGGGATCCTAATAAAAAAAGATGCTCTTATGTCAGAGATGAGGTTTTCCCCAGCAAGAGTCTAGGAGTACAGATTTATTCACATGGTAGGACACTGGTGAATGCCAGTAAGCTAAGGACCAGCCACTGAGGCAGGTAATAGATGTGCAGGGAACCAGTTACATGGAGATTGTATTCTAAGGTGAGGACCCCAGTTCACAAGAGACTGGGGTTCCAAGCAATGGCAGAGCTGAATCAAAGCAACTCTGCCTTGATACTAAGCTCACAAACATCTTCCACTCCTTCCTTTTGTTCCCTACCCTCTCATATACACCACATATTCCCCTAGCCTTCCTCAACTCTATCCCCAAGTACGTAAGACCAAAATTGTTCTTAAAAATCTACAAAGGGAGTTTCCTGAATGAGTATAAGGCCTAACAATTACCAGAACTCAGAGGTGACTCATGGAGGCAAAATCAAAAATCCTTAACCTCATTATGAACTGGCTTCCAAACCGAAATGAACCAGAATGAACTTATTAGGCATAGTAAGTTTGAAGTCAGAAACTTTGCTCTAACCTGAAAAAGGTAGATTGTCAGAGTTCGAAGGAACCTTACATATTACCTGCTTTATAAACCATTTTGTCATCCATTTATTCAACAACTATTTCCTGAGCATCTACAATGTTTCTGGCATGGTGTGGCACTCTGGGAATTCACTGATGAGTCAAAACAGATTGGTTTCTGCCCTCACCAAGCATGTCTAGTGGTGGAGATGAACAAAGCTCCTCCTTGCCTCTTTAGCTTTCACAAATGCTATTTCTTCACAAATGCCTGGAAGAATCTTTAAGTGAAAACTTCCTTCCCAAACTTTAGGTTGTGGTGTGGGCCAGGTCTGGTGGCTCATTCCTGTAATACCAACACTTTGGGAGGCCGAGGTGGGCAGATCACTTGAGGCCAGCAGTTTGAGACCAGCCTGGCCAACATCGTGGAACTCCATCTCTACTAAAAGTACAAAAATTAACTGGGTGTGGTGGCCAGCTACTTGGGAGGCTGAGGCACGAGAATCACTTGAACCCAGGAGGCAGTGGCTGCTGTGGGCCGAGATCGTGCCACTGCACTCCAGCCTGGGCAACAGAGTGAGACTCTGCCTCAAAGAAAGAAACAAACAAAAACAACTTTACATTGTAGTCTGAATGTTAACCTCCCCAGAGAGGCTTGTCCCAACAACTTTGTCCAAAGTAGGTGCTCCTGTGCACTGGCATCGCTCTCTATCACGGCACCCTTTTCATATCGTTCATAGCACTTATCACTATTTGTTACTATATGTTTATTGACTTGCTTTGTTCAATGCCAAAAGTTTTCAGACGGGAAACTGAGGTCCGAAGAAGTAAGCAGACATTCAGCAAGTCATCAAAATCTGAATGAAAACTCAAATTGTCTAAGTACATGAAAACTTTAAGAAGCTGCACAACTTCTCTGAATCTCAGTTTACCTATCTTTAAAATGTGGCCACTAATTATCCTGCCAAGGGAATCAGGCAAGAAAAAAAACAAAATAAAATGTGTCCAGATTGGAAACAAAGAAATAAAACTATCTCTGTTTTACATCATATAGGTGGCATGATCTTGTGTACAGAAAATACTAAGAAATCCACACATGGAAAATAAAAACAAAACCATTACAGCTAATAAACAAGCTTAGCAAGGTTGCAGCATACAAAATCAATATACAAAAATCAGTAGTATTTATATACATAAATGAATAATCAGAAAGAAATTAAGAAAATAATTTCATTTACATTACATCAGAGAGATTCCAAATACCTAGGAATAAATGTAACCAAGGAGGGGCAGGAATTATACATCATAAGCTACAAAATATTGTTGACATAAATTAAAAGAAAACCTAGATAAAAGAAAAGACAGTCCATGTTCATGGATTGGAACACTTAATATTGTTAAGATGGCAATTCTACAGATTCAATTAATCTCCAGATTCAATACCATTGTTATCAAAATCTCGGTTGGCTCCCCAAACAATTTTGAAACACACTTTCCATTTCAAATCTTTTATAAAACTACTGTCATCATTGGTATATGTATATTTATAGACACAGATCAGTGAATAGGATAGGGAGTCCAGAAATAAGCCCATGCATTTATGGTCAACTGATTTTGGGCAAGGATGTCAAGAAAATTAAATGTGGGGTAAGAACAGTTTTTCAACAAATTGTGTTGAGACAACTGGATATTAACATATGAAAGAATCAAGTTAGACCCCTATCTTCTACCATATACAAAAATTAACACAAAATTAATTATAGACCCTAAATGTAAATGCTAAAACTATAAAACTCTTAGAAGAAAACATAATGATAAATCTTGGTGACCCTGAATCAGGCAATAATTTCTTACATATGTCACCAAAACAACAAACCACAAAAGAAAAAATAGATAGATTGAACATTATTAAAGACTTGTCTTTCAAAGGACAGCATCAATAAAATAAAAATGCAGCTCAGATAATAAAATATTTGCAAATCATGTCTAATGGGTTTGATATTCAGAATATATTTTAAAAACTCTTATAGCTCAACAGTAAAAAGACAAATAACCTAATTTTAAAACAAGACAAAGATTTAGATAGATCTTTCTCCGAAGAAGATATATAAATGGCCAATAAAGACATGAAAAGATTCTCAGCATCATTAGTCATTAGGGAAATGCATGTCAAAACTGCAATGAAATACTGCTTCAGATACATTAGGATGGCTCTAAGAAAAAAGATGGCAATTACAAGTATTGGTGAGAATGTGGAGAAATTGGAACCCTCCTATCTTGCTGGTGGAAATGTAAAATGGTTAAGCTGCTTTGGAAAATAGTTTAACGTTCCTCAAAAAATTACACATAGTTATGTCCCAGCAATTCCACGTATGGTTATATATTCAAGAGTTGAAAACATATGTTCACACAAAAATTTATGTATGAATGTTCATAGTAACATTATTTGTAGTAGCCAAAAGTAAAATCAATACAAATGTTCAGCAGCTAATGAATGGATAAACACAATGTGGTATGTCCAATCAATGGAATGTTATTCAGCTGTAAAAAGGAACACTTTATGCTCAACCTTCCATCTCCCACAGCCATGATCATGGAATATCTAATAGAACAGCCACGTTTTTATAAAACTGTACCTCCTGGCCTCCATCTATTGTTTCCTATTAATCACTACAAATTGGGATCCTGCTCCAAGATTTTAAACTTTGGAACAGATTTAAGAAGTAGTCAATCCCTCATTATGTTAGAAGCCATAAGAATTAAACCTAAATTAAAATCAGAAGCTGTTACATACTATGGGAGGAAAGCCAGTGTGCTTTGAGAGGCAAACTAAGCTGATCTCAGGAAGCAGGAGTGCAAAACACAGAACATGTCCTGGGGACATCCAAGTCCTGATTCCAGACTTTCTGGATGCTGGATGCATCTGGGACCTTCCCATAGGTTTGGTTGTCCAACCTTTCCTTGGATTCCATGAAGCACTAAGTTGCCTCTCTGCATAAATTAATTCTATTACTGGCAACCACACTAAGGACACTTGAACACTGCAAAGTTTATTGTCAATAACAATAATCTTCAGTTATAAAAAAGAAAATGGAACTAAGAGCTAACATGTATGGAGTCCTTACTCTGTCAGACACCATTTTAAGTGGTTTAATGTGTCTTAATTAATCCTCACAACAATCTTATGAGGTACGAGCTATTCTTTTCCTGTTTTATAGATGAAGAAACTGAGGCACAGAAAGGATAGAAACTTATCCATGGTCACGGAGCTAGTGTGTGCCTTGAATAAGTTAGCAATGTCAGTATTCTTAATCATTGTACTATATTGCCTTACATTGGGTAAAACACTATATATATGTAAATTATTACTATTATTTGGAAGAAATTGACATAGGAAGTTGCCATGTTATTATGACTAAATAACTTCTGAGATGTGGATTTCCTTTACACAGCAATATCTCATAAAGAAACTTTCAAGAACTGTCCATGGCATTGGGTACTTTTAACCTATATTTTACATTTTCTGCCTTTAAATATTTCCATTTATTACCTGAATCCAAGTTAACCCACATAGTGGCCTCAGTTATCGTGGATGACTGATAAACAGTATTTTGGCTTACACAGCCACAGAGCTGCAAAAAAAGTCTCTCTCTGTTATGCTTCTGAAGAAAGATATATTCATATTCTGATGTTTTTATTATCAGGAGAGTCAGTAAATGATCTACACAGAGTTCACACTAGAGATGTTGACAGTGTATGATCCCATCATCTGAGATGCATGTAGGTTCTGCTATTGCAGCTGTAAATCAGAAAGACAACACTTGTGCTGCCTGGTTCTCCTTGCAAGATATCTCTAAATTAAAGTTAAACTCATAAACTGCTTTCTTGAGATGATCAGAAAATCAGATTCTGGGGAATCCAATGCCTACCCAATTTATCCCCAGCAGAGGTTGGAAAGTTGTACATTGAGTCTTTCCTGTCTTTCCTCTCAGCCCTCCTTGCTGAAGGAACAAAAAGTATCAACTTTCTGTTAAAAAAAAAAAAAAAAAAGAAAGAAAAAAGAAGCAGCACTTAGGGGAGAGAGGTTTCTTCCTGTGGGCTGTTCAATCCCCTGTGTCTGATTTCCTACAGAGTGCTAATTATCAGTAGAAACTTGTTAGATGAAGTCTGTGCATTGGGCATCTTTGTACAAGAAACAGAAATGAAATTACCACTTCATTTCACATAAATATCAAGCAGTCACTAAGAAGGCAAGAACCAGTGCCAGCTTCAGATATGAACTGGTGACTTCCAGGGAGCATGCTGGCTTTAGATGTAAGTTTAGTTGGATGGTGGGATGGGTGAGGAAACCAAGCTAGCCAGAAAATAGCTCCTGCTTGTGCTAGATAATACCTGCAATTCCATGGTGTGAGTTTCACTCCTTAGTTTAAGACTTTCCTAAGTTATTAAATTGCAATTAATCTGAGGAAGGGAGACATCTTAAATCTTATCAGTTTCTTGTATCTTATTGTGAATGCGTTTCAGATCCTATTCCGTGAGTACATTTTAGAAATGGAGAGAATTAGAACAGAATTAGAAAGAGAGACAAGGGCAGGAGCTTAGAACAAACCCAAGTTGTCTCAAATCCTGCTTTGCAGTGCTGGCTCTGACTTGTCAGTCTTTTGCTGGACCACTCAGTCATCCGATCCCAAAGGGAACCAGAAAGCCCTCAACTATTCCACAGGAGGAATTGGGAAGAATTTTGTGGTTAAGAGGAAATCACAGCCCCCTCCCCCCGACAGGTTGGTAACACCTAGTTAGGTCATAAGCCAACATATTTGATCTACTACAATGGAGTAACTATTTGGGGCAACGTTCTATTTGAAGGTGGTGAAGGAAGAAGACCGAAATGAAATACAAATGAAAGTAGTTGTCCTTGTCCTTTGATAATACAGTAAGAAAAATCATGTAACATAGAAAACAAATAACAATAATGCAAAGCAACATGTCTGATGGTACAAATGAATAACATAGAGGCAGTGTATATAAGTGAAAATTGAACCTGAGCAGGATTGGTTACAGAAGACTCCTTCTGAAGAGATCAGAGCCCCATCAGAAGCTAATGTCAGACACAAAGGAGAGGCCATTCCCAGGATTTTTTCTTTTTTCTTTTTGGTAGAGAAGAAGTCTTGCTGTGTTGCCCAGGTTGGTCTTGAACTCCTGGCCTCAAGCAATTCTCCTGTCTTGGCCTCCCAAACTGTTGGGATTACAGGCGTGAGCCACCACTCCTGGCTTCCAGGAATTAAAAACAAACAAAAAAAACAACAAAAAAAAACTACCCAACATGTACACATGAGGGTAGACATTGGTTATATGGGCCTCAATTACCCTGTTAGAGAAGTGGCAATTCTTCAATGAAACAAACTGTTCTTGCTGTCACTGAAAGTACTAATATAGCTATGGATTGTAACTGTGAAAAGTTTTCCTAAATCTCCCTTCATCTGCGATCTCATAATATCCAGTACACATCCTTTAGTTTGCACTAAAAGATTATGATGATTTGTTTATGGCTATTTTCCTTAAGAGTTTGGAAGTTCCTGAAATGCTAGGATCATGTCTTACTCATCCTAGTAACCCCAATACCTGACACAGGGTATGATACATAGGTAGCACTCAATAATAATCATCAATATTTATTGAGCACCTGCAAAATGCCAGGTAGGATAGAGTGGTGAACAAGATCGATGGGACTCTTGTTCTCATGCAGGTAATGTGCAATACCAGTCAGTGCATAGGTAAATGGGTGAAGCACTGAATGGACGTATGTTTGTGTTTTCAGGTACTGCAGATGCTGTCAGGACATTAAAAAGTCTGTAAGGCCTTTTTACTCCTTGAAAGGGATAAAACACCTTTGTTGAAAACTTCTCTTTGTCATACTGATAAAGGTTCCACAGAGACACAAAGCTTCATCCTCCAGGAGAAATCTTTGTGGCTGGATAAGCCAGAAGGAGGCTACCAGGGATAGATGGACTGGCAGGATGACAGAGTTCAGGTAAACAGTCCACCAGCCGAAAGCACCGAGACAGCCTCTTCATCAGTGGTAAGGAGGTTTGTCTATACAATACTTCACATAAACTCTCTATTCTCACTAGTTCCTGATTCAGTAAGCCCATCAATCCTATTTATAAGATGTCTAATACTTACATGCTGTTCCTCTCAAGAATCCCATGGTATGAATTTCTAGCTAAGTCTGATGTTTCTGTTCTTACTCTCCGAAGACTGCTCTGATGCATTTTTTTCACGAGAAGCTTGGAAAACAAAGTTAGCTATCAAAATAATAGGTCTCAACAATTCATCATCTAATCCTAAGTGGCCCTGAAATTTTTCTAAAAAGAATTCAGATTGGGCAGTAAAGCATGTCTTAAATTTATAAAATGAAAGAATGAGGGTAGAAATTTGATTCATCCTAAAATAATGGTTTTGTATTTCTCACAATTTATTGGTGATAGATGCTTCAAGTCCTAGAAATGCAGAATTTTAAAATAGTAATCATTAACATCTGTATAGCATTTTACAAATTAAGTCTCACAACCAACCCATAAGGGAAATAAGGAAGGAATTCACTATGAGACAAATAATGAAACTTTAGATTTTTTCTAATGTTTTCTAATATTTTTCTCCAATTTTATTTTACGAAAAATTTCAAATGCAGTAAAATTGAAAGAAAAGAACATTAGACACCCAGGTACCCATCACCTAAACTGAACTATTGCCAATATTTTGCTAACTTTGCTTTATCTATACATTTATTAAAATATTTCTTTTTGCTGAACCATTTGCAATTAAGCTGCAAACATCATAAATGTTATTCCTAAATGTTTCAGAATGCATCAATTAAAAATAATGATTTTTATAATGATAATTTCATTTTTACCCTAAGAAAATTGGTGCTTATTCCCTAACATCATCTAATATTTAAACTATATCTAAATTGCTTCAGTTGTCTTACAACGTTCTTTTTTGTTTTTTGTTTTAATTGAGACACAATTCACATACTGTAATGGACACCCTTTCAAAGTATAAAATTTACTGGTGTTAGTGTACTCCATGACCACTATCTAATTCCAGAACATTTTCATCACCCAAGGAAATCTTTACCCACTCATTAGCAGTCATTCTTCATTCCCTCTTGCCCTCAGCCCCTGCCAATCACTAATTTACTTTCTATCTCTATGGACTTACTTGCTTATTCTGTACATTTTATATAAATGGAACTATACAATATGTGTCCTTTATGTCTGGCTTCTTTCACTGAACATAATGTTTTCAAGGTTCATCCATATTGTAGAATGTATTTTGCCACTAAAAGTAATGACAAAAATGCAAATACTTTTGCACCAACCTAATAGCACTCCATTTCTTGTTACGGCTGAATAAGATTCCATTTCATGGCAATACCATATTTTCTTTATCCATCCATTCATTAGTTGGCAGAAAATTTGAGTTGATCCCATTGCTATGAACATTCATGTACAAATTTTTGTGTGGACACATGTTTTCAACTCTCTTGAATATACATATATCTAGGAGTGAAATTTCTGGGATATATGGTAACTCCATGTTTAATATTTTAATGAAGTGCCAAGGGTTTTTCAAATGGCTGCATCATTTCACATACCCACCAGCAATGTATGACAGTTCCAATTTCTCTGGGTTCAGTGCATACTGCTCGGGTTATGGGTACACCAAAATCTCACAAATAGCAACTAAAGAACTTACTCATATAATCAAATACCACTTCTTCCCTGAAAACCTATGGAAATAATTTAAAAAATAAATAAAAATCAAATGATATCATAAAAAAAGAAAGGGTTCCAATTTCTCCATATCTTCACGAACACGTGTTATCATGTATCTTTTTTATTATTGCCATCACAATGGTGTAAAGTAGTATCTCATTATGGTTTTGACATGCATTTTCCTAATGATGAATGAAGCTGAGAATTGTTTCATGTACTCATTGACCGTTTATATACTTTCTTTAGAGAAAGCCTATTCAAATCCTCTGCTCATTTTAAAATGAGGTTGCCTTGATTTTACACCTAGAAAATCTCATCATCTCAGCCCAAAAGCTTCTTAAGCTGATAAGCAACTTTAGCAAAGTCTCAAGACACAAAATCAATGTGCAAAAATCACTAGCATTCCTATACACCAACAACAGGCAAGCAGAGAGCCAAGTCATAAATGAACTCCTATTTACAATTACTACAAAAAGAATAAAATACCTAGAAATACAGCTACCAAGGGAAGTGAAATCAGAGAGGACACAAATGGAAAAACATTCCATGCTCATAGATAACAATATCACAAAAATGGCCATACTGCCCAAAGTAATTTGTAGGTTCAATGTTATTCCCATTAAACTATCGTTGACATTCTTCACAGAATTAGAAGAAACAATTTTAAAATTCCAAAAAAGAGCCTGAATAGCCAAGACAATCCTAAGCAAAAAGAACAAAGCTGGAGGCATCACATTACCTGGCTTCAAACTATACTTTAAGGCTACAGAAAACAAAACAGCATGGTACTGATACAAAAACTGACACATAGATGAATGGAACCGAATAGAGAACTCAGAAATAAGACTGCACACCTACAACCATCTGATCTTCAACAAACCTGACAAAAACAAGAAAGGTGAAATGACTTCCTATTTAATAAATGGTGCTGGGAGAACTTGCTAGCCATATGCAGAAAATTGAAACTGGACCTCTTTCTTACACCTTATACAAAAATTAACTCAAGATGAATTAAAGACTTAAATGTAAAACCCAAAACTGTAAAAATCCTAGGAGAAAATCTAGACAATAACATTCAGGACATAGGCATGGGCAAAGATTTTATGATGTAAATGTCAAAAGCAATTGTAACAAAAGCAAAAATTGACAAATGGGATCTAATTCAATGAAAGAGCTTCTGCACAGCAAAAGAAACTATCATCAGAGTGAACAGACAACCTACAGAATGCAAGAAAATTTTTGCAATCTGTTCATCTGACAAAGGCCTAATATCCAGACTCAACAAGGAACTTAAACAAATTTACAAGAAAAAAACAACCCCATTAAAAAGTGGGCAAAGAACATAAACAGACACTTCTCCAAAGAAGTCATTCACGCAGCCATAAATATATGAAAAAAAGCTCAACATCACTGATCACTCCAGAAATGAAAATCAAAACCACAATGAGACGGCATCTACACCAGTCAGAATGGTGATTATTAAAATGTCCAGAAACAACAGATGCTGGTGAGGTTGTGGAGAAAAAGGAAGGCTTTTACACTGTTGATGGGAGTGTAAATTAGTTTAACTATTGTGGAAGACAGTGTAATAATTCCTCAAAGATCTAGAGGCAGAAATACCATTTGACTCAGCAATCCCATTACTGGGTATATACCCAAAGAAGTATAAATCATTCTATTATAAAGATACATGCATGTGTATGTTCATTGCAGCACTATTCACAATAGCAAAGAAATGGAATCAACCCAAATGCCCATCAAGGATAGACTGGATAAAGAAAATGTGGTACATATACACCATGGAATACTATGCAGCCATTAAAAGGAATGAGATCATGTCCTTTTCAGGGACATGGATGGATCTGGAAGCTGTTATCCTCAGCAAACCAAACCCTCCATGTGGGAGCTGAATGATGACACCACATGCACACATTGGGGGAACAACACACATGGGGGCCTGTCAGGGGGAAGGATGGGAGGAGGGAGAACATCAGGAAGAATAGCTGGTGGATGCTGGGCTTAATACCAAGGGGATGGGTTGATCTGTGTAGCAAACCACCATGGCACGTGTTTACCTATGTAACAAACCTGTACATCCTGCACATGTGCCCTGGAACTTAAAAGTTGAAAAGCACTTCACGATATTAAAAAATAATAATAAAATAAAATAAAATAAAATAAAATTAGGTTGCCTTTTATTGTTGAGTCGTAAGGGTTCTTTGTATATTCTGGATATCAAACCCTTATCGGATATATGATTTGCAAATATTTTCTCCCATTCTGTGAGTTGTATTTTTACTTTATTGATGACGTCTAGACATAGACATGGGCGAAGACTTCATGACTAAAACACCAAAAGCAATGGCAACAAAAGCCAAAATTGACAAATGGGATCTAATTAAACTAAAGAGCTTCTGCACAGCAAAAGAAACTATCATCAGAGTAAAGAGCCAACTTGCAGAATGGGAAAAAATTTTTGCAATCTATCCATCTGACAAAGGGCTAATATACAGAATCTCCAAAAACTTAAACAAATTTACAAGAAGAAAACAACCCCATCAAAAAGTGGGCAAAGGATATGAACAGACATTTCTCAAAATAAGACATATATGCAGCCAACAAACATATGAAAAAAAGCTCATCATCACTGGTCATTAGAGAAATGCAAATCAAAGCCACAATGAGATACCATCTCATGCCAGTTAGAATGATGATCATTAAACAGTCAGGAAACAGCAGGTTCTGGAGAGGATGTGGAGAAATAGGAACACTTTTACACAGTTGCTGGGACTGTAAACTAGTTCAACCATTGTGGAAGACAATGTGGTGATTCCTCAAGGATCTAGAACTAGAAATACCATTTGACCCAGTCATCCCATTACTGGGTATATACCCAAAGGATTATAAATCATTCTACTATAAAGACACATGCACACATATGTTTATTGCAGCACTATTCACAATAGCAAAGACTTGGAACCAACCCAAATGTCCATCAATGAAAGACTGGATAAAGAAAATGTGGCACATATACATCATGGAATACTATGCAGCCATAAAAAAGAATGAGTTCATGTCCTTTGCAGGGACGTGGATGAAGCTGGAAACAATCATTCTCAGTAAACTAACACAGGAACAGAAAACCAAACACCGCATGTTCTCACTCATAAGTGGGAGCTGAACAATGAGAACACATGGACACAGGGAGAGGAACATCACACACCAGGGCCTGTTGGCATGGGGGGTTAGGGGAGGGATAGCATTAGGAGAAATACCTAATGTAGATGACAGGTTGGTGGGTGCAGCAAACCACCATGGCACGTGTATACCTATGTAACAAGCCTGCACATTCCACACATGTATCCAAAACTTAGAGTATAATTTAAAAAAAGAAAGAAAATATGGCACACACACACACACACACACACACACACGCCATAAAAGTTTTACATTTTGATGAAGTTCAGTTCTTCTGTTTTTTCTTTTGTGATTGTTCTTTTGGTGTCATTGTCTAAGAAATAGTTGTCTAATCCAAGGTCATGAAATTTACTCCTATGTTTTCTTCTAAGAGTTTTATAGTTTTAGCTCTTACATTTAGGTCTATAGTCAACTTTGAATTAATTTTTGTATAAGGTGTAAAGTAGGGATCCAACTTAATTTTTTCCCACATAAATACCCAGTTATCCCAGTACCACTTACTGAAAAGATTTTTTTTCTCCATTAAATTGTCTTGACACCCCTGTTAGAATCAGCTGACCATATACCTATGGGTTTATTTCTGGGATCTCATTTCTATTGCACTGATCCATATGTCTGTTCTTATGCCATATTTATGCTAGTCTTGATTACTGTAGCTTTGCAGTAAGTTTTGAAATTGGTAAGTATGTGTTCTCCAACTTCGCTCTTCTTTTTTCAAGATTGTTTTTGCTATTCTAGGTTCCATGTATTTCCATAAGAATTTTAAGATCAGCTTATCAATTCCTGCAAAACAGATAGCTAGGATTTTGATAGGGATTGTGTTTAATTTTTTTTTTTTAGCTTACAAAGAGTGGCTTTTAGGTAATAGTCAATAAGCTTTTCTAAGCGAAGAAGTTTTTCAAGGACAATCACTTTCAACTATTTTAATTGTTCCAAACGACTAAATATGGGGTATTTATTGTCATTTTTAAATAACTTCATTCATTTTGAAGAAAAATTACATTAAATATATGCAAAACTGAGTTTCCAAGGGTGTTCATGAATAAAGATGTGTGCTGCCAAGTAATCTACAGCACTCTTAGCAAGAACCAGTGCTAATCAGCAACTTTTTTTAAAGATAATTTTGCAAGTTTTTTTGCTTTTAAAGAAATCTGATTGCTAATTATTAAAAAGAGTACTACATAGCTCTAAGCACTAAGAAAGTGAGGAACAGATTGAAAGATGAATTTTCAGTGAATGAAAATTCAAAAAGCAACAACCACACTTCAATCTGTTGGGGTAGGCTCTTAAAATGCCCCTTTATGGAAGTCTGATTGCCTGGGATTTCAGTTAGCAATACCGTAAAAGAAAAATATCTCACAATGCTTCCTCTTATGAGTTTGCATGCCTAACCCTTGTAAGTGATTTTTTTTTTACCTACTGCTTTCTTCTCCTCAATGCCTCTTCATCGCTTACCTCCACTTCCTCTTCCTTGAGCCCTCATTTTTTTCTTTTTTTGGAATTTCATGTTTAGATTTTAAAAAGTATTTTAGGCTGGTCGTGGTGTCTCATGCCTGTAATCCCAGCACTTTGGGAGGTTGAGGCAGGGGGACCACTTGAGGTCAGGAGTTCGAGACCAGCCTGGCCAACGTGGCAAAACCCTGTCTCTACTAAAAATACAAAAATTAGCCAGGCGTGGTGGTGCACGCCTGTAATCCCAGCTACCCAGGAGGCTGAGGCAGGAGAAGAATCACTTGAACCCAGGAGGCAGAGGTTGCAGTGAGCCAAGATCCCGCTGTACTCCACCCTGAGCAACAGAATAAGACGTCTCAAAAAATAAACAAATAAATAAATTAATTAAATAAAAAGTATGTTAAAGTATAGTGAAAATACATCGTTACTTACATAATTTTTTCTACATCAAGATCACTGCCAACTGATTATACATCCTGCAAAAGTGCCAGGGTCCTGGCTGGGGAATGTGGGGATCAGTTTGGATGAGCATGCTGATATATGTCAAGACATGATGCTATCTATTTGTCCACTGACTCTCCAACAAGACAGACTTAGGTGTAATGTTTCCTAACAAAATATTTTGGTACTTCTAAGACAAATTTTTCTTCAATAGGACTCAAGATTGAAGAGACAAATTTTTCTCTATGGCAAACACTATGCAATAAAGGAAATAACACTTAAATATATGTGTCATAAATGTGAATTTTGCCAGCTGTAAAATGTCTTATCAAATGGCCACTTCGTGGATTATATGAGAAAAATTTTAATTCCATGGTGGCAACTTTGGCGCACTTGGTTCGCTTCTGAATCAGCCACCTTCCTACACCATCAGAGAATCTATGTTCAGGGAAGAAAAGTCATTTTAATATAACTGTATATGAAATATAAATAGCGGAGTAAATCTTAAAAAAAAAAAGTAGCATTTTCCAAAACAAATATGTGATTTTTTTGCTTATCTATTATTTCGAATTCTCTGACCCACTAGCCTCCCGTGTATTATCCTAAATTACTAAAAGTTTAACACGTGTAGATTTAACATGTTTGGGCTTTCTTTAAAAGGTGACACATTTGGTTGGGTGCTGTCGCTCACACCTGTAATCCCAGCATTTTGGGAGGCCGAGCCAGGCGGATCACTTGAGGTGAGGAGTTAGAGACCAGCCTGGCCAACACAGTGAAACCTGGTCTGTACTAAAAATACAAAAATTAGTCGGGCATGGTGATGCACACCTGTAATCCCAGCTATTCAGGAGGCTGAGGCAGGAGAATTGTTTGAACACGGGAGGCGGAGGTTGCAGTAAGCTGATATCATGCCACTGCACTCCAGCCTGGGCAACAGAACAAGACTCCATCTCAAAAAAAGAAAAAAAAAGTAACACGTTCAGTTAAATACCCATTTACCCACAGATACATTCACCATCACTGGTATTACTGAAAGATTTAATCTGCTAGGTAGGTGTGTTTCTGAGAATATCCTTGTTTAGTCTGATTTGAAAAAACTCACATCTCTCCTTGGGCTCTCCTTGCCACAAAACCCTTGTGGAAACTTATTACAAGAGTACACTTTTGCAAATAATTGGTATTTTTAAGCCTTCTATGTTTTTCTTAATTTGTAATTTGGTATTATTAAAGAATGTACTCCATGACAGTAGCTTTGAAACTGTTTTTGATTATGGCTCACATAAAAAATACATTTTACCGTACAACTCACTACACATACACAGGTGTGTGTTTGTGTGTGTGGTATGTCAAACAACAAAAGTTTTATGAAACAGTATTTACCCTTACCACGTGCAATGCATTTCTATTTTCTATTCTATTTCTTTCCTTTTGTAAAGATGCTGAGTAATCTACCTAGCTGATACCCAGCTGATGTCACAACTCAATAATGGTTCCCAATCTGCAGTTTGATCAACATTGTTCAGAGAAAAGACAGTCTTATCACACCAGAGTAATACAAGAATAGGATCTCAGTTTGTCCCCTGATAACCCTAGCTTTGAATGAGACGCTACCCCATTTTGAGTAACCTCTAAGCCTTGCATTATTTTCTATTTTCCTTCTTCTGTGATAATCTCAGATGCCACCTACCATAGGTAAATACAAACATTCAAAGAGATAAGACAGTAATCTTATAGTAGTATCAGTCACAGGCTTTTTAAAAAACTCCTCCTCTGGAACATAACATTCTGTAAAATTGGTGGTTATGTAATCAGCAATCAAGAGAAGGGCAAATATTGAAAAAGAAAGAGTCCCACAAAAGCAAAACACAAACAGCATTAACAGTTTACAATCTCTCTCTCTCTAGTCTTGCTTTTTATCCTTCGTCCTCTCTAATGTCAATTTTTTTTTGCCCAGTGGGTAGAATACAGTTGCCTTCTTTACCCTAATGTCTGCTTTCTTTCCCAGAAAGTTGCTTTTCTGTTAGACTCATGGCAGCCTTCCATGCAGTCTCTCCCCATTCTTGTCTAGCACTCTCTGAATAATGGAAGCTCTTTTATTCAATCCCGGGCACTAGCTCTCACTTGACTCCTCACCCGCTAATCAATCACTCGTCGCCCAAGGACTCCCAGTAAACTCTGGCTCCCCTTCCTCCCCTGCCAGAACATCTTTTCAGCTTTCATCAAACAAAGGCACATGATTACATAGCCAACATAGACAAGAATAACACAAAACAAAGGAAGGGTTTAAAAAAAAAAAGTTTATTTCATTGCAGACAACATAGAATTATATCGGGTAGATATTATCCACTGTATCAACTCAGCATAAGATAAAGATTTTATTTGATTTACCCAGGGATGAGGTGAAATTAATTGAGCAATAGGGAATTCCCTGCTCCTGCTCTTGCTGGAGGAAAAGTCCCTTTAGTAGTTATGGCCTTTCTGTTTGACTATACATACACGGACCCTGCTATCGAGGTTGTGTTATTTTTTATCTTCCATCTTACCACTTGTGAATTTTGTTAATTGCTTTTCCTTTTTCTACAATGAATCTTTTATTGTTACTCAGACACCCAAACTAAATAAAAATTAAACCTGTAACTCAGAGTGGAGTAGAAGTATATCATCAGCTTCCTGTTCAAAACATGTTGTTTCAGCATTTGCCATATTATCTTTTTGGAATCCATACTTAATTATATTATTCTATCTAAAAATATTGGCTAGATAACTTTAATATCAGGTAGACAAAGCTCAAAAAGAGAATTAACCTATTTGGGTCTTTTCGCTTTATTGTTTTTTTCCATGATTTTAATTAATAGATATCCATATATATTTTTTCTAACATTATATAGTGGTATAAAAATAAAAGTGAAAATCAACTATTATTTTGCCCCCTAGACATAACCACTGAAAACACTTTGGTATATAGTCATGGAGACATTTTATATATATATATGTATGTGTGCCTCACACATATTAATGCAATATTTTAGGAAATCTCAAAAGTGGTTGCCATTGAGTGATTAGAGTAGAAATACTTTTTTCCCTACTTCTTTACATTTTTCTCTGCTTTTTAGATTTTTAGTAATGTCCATACATTGGTTGTAAGTCATAATAAATGAAAGTAAAAAAGTAAAAAGACTAGCCAAGGAGCCACGGCAAGGAGAGAGGTCATTTTGCTGGCAGAGCAGATGGATGGTAGGGGAGGTAGGGTGCTGGGGAAGGGGAAGGAGTGTAGGTAGGGTGGGGAGGGGTCTACAGAGGCAGGAAGTTCTGACTAATCATACCTAATCTTCAGCTCCTGTTGTTGTTTGTTCAAAACTTTCATACTTGGGGGCAACCTCATAGTCACTTTCACATATATGTTTATATTTTCCAGGACTTCATAAGGGCTGATTTAAAAAAAAACAAAAAAACAAAAAACAAAACAAAACAAAAATACCTAGGTCTTTTGCCAATGTCAAGAAGTGAGGAATAATTTAGAAGTATTTCCTTAACTTCTGCTGTTTGGATCATTATGAAAAATCTCACTCATAGATAGGATGTAGCTGGCAGGAAAGATGTGATTATTATCTGTGTTCCCACCTTCAGGCGCAGAGAGGAGGAAATGCACATGTTTTGGCAGGGCTGGGACTGCCTCCCCATAGACCACTATTTCAATACAACTCTATTAAATTACACTCCTTCGCCAATCCCAGGAAACTCCCCTCTTTCCCTAATGAAGCATTTATCACCATCTCCACACTGAATCTACAACCCATGCACTCTCTTGCATCCTCATATCTCAGCCCCATCCATCTCTTCTTCCCTTTGTTTTACTTTAGGAGGGAGGCTTGTTATATATTGCTTGTATAATGCTTTAATCATGGATTATGGGTTGCTTTATAGCTCCCTGAATGTCTTGGCAAGGTCTCTATATAAATAAAATTATTATTATTAAAGTCAATTAATCAGAGACACAATTCACTTTTCAGCATCTGACATCCCGAACACTTACTGATGCAGAAGTCTGTTTGCTCATCTCTAGTGTAGGGACATTTTTTGGAATCAGTAATATAGTACATAGTTCTACAGATTTCTTTAATTAGATTTGTACATATGTACAAATACATTGACCTGTTAAGGATCAACAATTGATCAGCAGTGAAATAAGATATGCTAATGAGTTTTTTGTTTTGTTTTCTTTGAGACAGCGTCCCATTCTGTTGCTCAGGCTGGAGTGCAATAATGCAGTCATAGCTCACTGCAGCCTTGATTTCCCAGGCTCAAGCGATCCTCCCGCCTTAGCCTCCCAAAGTGCTGGGATTACATGCATGAACCACCACACCCAGCCAACTACTGAGTAATGATCTTTAGAAAGAGCTAGTAAGACTTATCACATAATTTACAAGCTATTTTTTTTTTTTTGAGACAGAGTCTCGCCCTGTCACCAGGCTGGAGTGCAATGGCGTAATCTCTGCTCACTGCAACCTCTGTCTCCCGGGTTCAAGTGATTCTCCTACCTCAGCCTCCCAAGTAGCTGGGACTACAGGCATGCACCACCACGTCCAGCTAATTTTTGTATTTTTAGTAGAGACGGGGTTTCACCATGTTGGCTGGGATGGTCTCGATCTCTTGACCTTGTGATCTGCCTGCCTTGGCCTCCCAAAGTGCTGGGATTACAGGTGTGAGCTACCGCACCCGGCCTACAAGCTATTTTTATTCATACTCAGCAAAAGAAACAAAGGAGAAGTAGCTCCCTGTGTAATTAGAATCTCTTATCCACCTTAATTTCTTTTGATAGGTTATCTGTCTGGAGTAGCTAATTATTTGATTTTTTCTTTAGTAAACTTTTTGTTAAAGCATACATAATACACATACAGAAAAGAGCACAATTCATAATCGTACTGCTCAATAATTTTCACAAAGAAAACACAAAAAAGGGCCTCCCGGATATTAAGCAAAAGAACATCGCAATTCCTCAGAGGCCCCCTCATGCCACTCCAATTTACTACTCCTGCTCAAAAGTAATCCTGACTCCTGTCCCCAGAATAGTTTTGCCTGTTTTGGAACTTTCTGTGCACACAATCACAGAGGGTGTATTCTTTTGTGTCTGGCCAGTGATTTGTATTTTATGGTTCTTAGGTTTTTAAAATTTATTATCTGTTAAGTATCTGCCATGAGGCAGGAATGATATTAAGGGCAGGGACTACAAAGAGTTAACAGACACAGTCCCCACCCTTGATAATCTTTCAGTCCAGCAGGACGACCGACATATACACAAATGGGGACAGGTAAGTGTTAGCGGTTCTGTGAAGGAAGACAGTGGGGCTCAAGGAGACAAGGCTCAGTCCCATGGGGGCTCACAAGGTGGATAGAAAAGACTGCTGAGACACCCACCCTGATACCTATTATATGCCTTGAAATTCTCTAAGGACATGAAGAAAGGATAGGAAGATATGGAATTGGTTGGATGAAATTATTCTGGAGGGCCTTCCTGGGTTGTTGCTGGGATCCTCTTTTTTCCCGGGTCATTTTCATTCTTCCTTTTTTAGTTCTTCCACACCCTTGACCTCCTCTACTTCCCCTTTCTCTCAATTCTCCTCCCTCTCCCCTCTTCCTTGGTATCCCTTCTATCAGAATCGGCAGATCCTCCTCCCACAACTGCCCTGGATCTTTCTTTCTGACCGGTCCTTGCTTCTGGGATGAGAAGAGACAGGAGCTCTAAGCCTCTACACCCATGCTGCCCACAGGCTCTACCTACTTGCCTTCCCACGGAATTTTCTTATGGGTAGTGGGCCCATGGCACTTCTGGTGGCCGAGGGTTGAGCAGGTGGAAAGAATAGATAAAAGGAATGATAGATGTGGGTGGAGGATGGATAGACAGGACGAGCAAAACCATTTCAACCAATTCTTTTTGGTGTTCCACTTTGAGTCCTTCAGTCAATCGAATTGAGTTTTGTTGATTTAATATTTTTTGTGCTCCTTGTACCATCACCAAGTACTATTCAATTTCAGATGTTGAGGTGGAGTGGATGTAGTTTTGCTCTATTGTTTTGCTTTGGCTCCAGCAAATCCATCTTTCTCTCCAAGAACCCAAAAGGTGGTTTGTGGTGATTGCTTGTCCACTGAGAAGAAGCTGCTCTTGTGTCCCCTGCCAGAGGGATGCTCTCTGTTCAGTGTCAACAGGAGACCACTTAAAACACCAGCAAGGGATCTGGACCTCTTGCTTCATCATTATGCCAAGAATCCCCAGCCTGTGTTTCTTTTTCATCTGATTCTGACAGCGTGGTTTTTGTATCTTACCCATTGGCTGCCTAAATTGGAGACTTGGCTGAAAATACACTGGCTGAAGTTCAGTCCAGACAAGATGAATGCCCAGGGTTGGTAAACTATAGAAATTGGAAGAGATAGCCCTAGTACCTCTTTTCATGGGATTTTTCCTTAAGGGGATGTCGGAGTTTCAAGGGACAGAAAGTGACCATCATTTGGCAAGTGTTACGTAATATTAAGAGGCAGAGTACTGAGATGGGGAACATCCAAGAGCTTTGCATCAAACAATCTGAGTTTAAATCCTGGCTGCATCAACTAGCTGGGGGACCTTGAAGCCTATTCAGTCTGTCAATTTGGGGTGGTAATGCAGGCCTCAAAGGTAGTGAGCTGGAATCAGTGACATAGTGCATGAAGAGGGCCTGGTAGGTGCTTGGCACAGCTCCCTCCATGAGTTGTGTCTTTATAGCTCTTGGATAGGATTCTGTTTTAAAACCAGAAGATCCTCTGGTATAAAATGCAAGGGTTTGCCAATGTCAGTGCCCTGTGATAAAAAGCATTTTGGAGGTCAGATTTCACAAGAGGCATGGTTGAAACTAAAATTTTAAATCTCCAATTTGCATGTGATTGAATACATCTTATGGAGTGCCAGATCAAAGGCCTACTGATCCCATCAACTCTTCAACATGTAGATTCTGTGTGAGGATCAATGAGCCTACCTCAGTATCCAAGTCCTGAATAATAGACTGGCTGCAAGTTCGTTTAGAGACCTAAGGTGCTTATTGTTAAATACAAGGAAAGCTTGCTTTATGATGTCTGGAACTTCCTAAAGAGGTTCTTTGTGCTTCTTTGAGTTGAGAATTCCAACAAAATCAGAAAAAACAACTTAACTAATATGGCAGCTCAAATATCCAAGTCCCATTCTAAGGTAAAAACCATAGAATAAGAATACCCTGGCCGGTGGCAGTGGCTCACCCTTGTAATCCCAGCACTTTGGGATGCTGAGGCAGGTGGATCACCTGAGGTTGGGAGTTTGAGACCAGCCTAACCAACATGGTGAAACCCCGTCTCTACTAAAAATACAAAAATTAGCCAGATGTGGTGGCACGCGCCTGTAATCCCAGCTACTCAGGAGGCTGAAGCAGGAGAATTGCTTGAACCTGGGAGGCGGAGGTTGCAGTGAGCTGAGATCGCACCACTGCACTCCAGCCTGGGCGACAGAGTGAGACTCCGTCTCAAAAAAAAAAAAAAAAAAAAAAAAAAAAGAATCAATACCCTATAGATATTGATAGAGATATTTAATAGAGGGTAAGTGATGATAGGGTGCTGAGGTTATTTGCTGATTAGTGTCTTAAAGGATGTATGGGAGAATTACATGTGTGTATCTTGTGTGTGAATGAAAGTACAATATCCTTCTTATGCCATAAAAAGCCTGTTTTGTACCCGGAGTCATGCCTTGTGTTGGAGTTAGAGATGGGAAAACACACAGTGCCTGTTCCGAAGGCGGCCACAATCTGGTATTTGAAATCCAGGCTCCTCAGTGCGGTTTTAACACGTGATGGAAAAATTTCTCCAAGGAAGAACATCTTTGAAGTTATAGTAGAAAATAAGATGTGAGGCCAAAAAAATTGATTTCCCTTTTTTTTTCTTATATGCTACATAAGGAAATCCCCTTAGCTCTACCATGAAAATATGACTGGACTCTATCCACTTCTCACCACCCCTCCTGCTACCACTCAAGACCATTGCCATCATCATCTCTCACTGGGAATAGCCTCCTAACTAGGTCCCCCTCTGTACTCTATTCTAGACACAGCAGTCCACTGATTCTTTTAAAGAGCACTACTCCTGTATTCCAGGTCCTATGCTCACTCAGAGTAAAAATCTAAGTCCTTACAATATGAGATCTGAGCTCATATTCCCTCTCTGACCTCATCTCTCACCTCTCCTTGACCACTCTGTTCTGCTCCACTGACCTCCTTACTGCTCTCAGACCCCCCATCCTCTCAGCTACACTACCCCAGGACGTTTGTACAAGTTCTCCTCTTAGCCTAGACCATCCTTCCTTCATAAAGCCACATGACTAATGTCTCTTGGTCCTTAAACTTTTATTCAATTGTCGCAATGAGGCTTACCCTTACCACAGTATTTTAAATCATCCCCCCGCCACACACACACCACCCCGACTCTGCTACTCCGGTACTCCTTTTATATTTCCATCATTGACTTACTGCTCTATGTTTGTGTAATTTACTTTTAATTATGGTTATTGTTTGTTCTTTGTTTCCTTCCACTAGAATGTAAACTCCATTTTTGTTATTTTATTCACTAGTCTATTCTAATCACCTGGAACATTTAACAACACATATTAAATGAATAAATTAATCACATAACCAGGATAGAAAGATACCTTAGAAATAATCTGATCTCCAACTTGATACCTAAGA
Organism: Pongo abelii; assembly: GCF_028885655.2. Classification (NCBI taxonomy): domain Eukaryota; kingdom Metazoa; phylum Chordata; class Mammalia; order Primates; family Hominidae; genus Pongo; species Pongo abelii. The sequence continues at coordinate 100,783,387 of NC_071991.2, forward strand.
TTTTTCAGGATGCATCTAATATACAAACCAAGGACAATCTGTACTCATTGCTCTAAATTCAGGTATGCTAAGAATGGACTCCTTGGCAATGGATTTATTTACAAAGTTCAACTCAATTTCGACCAGTACTCCTAAAATTATCTGTGGTGAAGAAATTTTAAAAATTCAATCCGCCATGAAGCAAGACTATTATATGTTACAATAATGATGAATTTCTAGAATACCAAAATTTAAAAATATACATACAAAAATAATTAAAGATAATATATAATGTATGTGTATTAGGTTCAGTAGTAATGTAACTACTCTATCAAATTTCTATACAAATTTGGAACACTTACTTTTAATTTCTTTTCTTATGGCACGGTGGGCGAGTAATGACAGTTGGAGAAACACACATTGAGGAGCACGTCTAGGCTTGACTTTGGAGCTCACTCTTCAATTGTGCCCTTGCCAGACTCTCAATACCGCCCTCTCGTGCCCTCAGTTTAAAAGGGTTGTCCTATGCACTTTGCTAATTGTGCTGTCCACAGTGTCTTTCTGGAGGAGACCTCCAGAGCCTTCCTTTGGAATTCTTGCAAATTCTAGTTTTCCAGAAGCCCAGTGAGTTGACCTTCGGAATGTGAGGATAAAGCCTTAGCTTTCCAAAGTTGCTTATTCTTCTCTTTATTTTATATTTTATTATGTTCACTCTTTTTAAAAAACACATTTCTTAAAAGGCAACAAGCTTAATACGATTTGTAAGTATAATACCTGGGGACATCTAAAAATAAATCTAAAATTTTATCAATCTGTATGAATGAAGTGAACAATGTATTTCTCTTATTTCACAGCAGTTGAGTCTATTGCCTGGATACAGTAATAATAAGAATTGTATCCATAAAAAAGATGTGACCATTTAATGTTTTGGGGGAGGAAGTTGAAATATAATTTAGAAATAAGAAAGCAGTAAACTCATGTTTCTCTAGATATTTTAAAAATATGATACATGCAAAAAGAGTTCACATTTTATCATGTTGTAATTTCTCTTCTGAAAAATATCCTGACTGAGGATGTAGCTTTCCAAAGTTGCTTATTCTTCTCTTTATTTTATATTTTATTATGTTCACTCTTTTTAAAAAACACATTTCTTAAAAGGCAACAAGCTTAATACGATTTGTAAGTATAATACCTGGGGACATCTAAAAATAAATCTAAAATTTTATCAATCTGTATGAATGAAGTGAACAATGTATTTCTCTTATTTCACAGCAGTTGAGTCTATTGCCTGGATACAGTAATAATAAGAATTGTATCCATAAAAAAGATGTGACCATTTAATGTTTTGGGGGAGGAAGTTGAAATATAATTTAGAAATAAGAAAGCAGTAAACTCATGTTTCTCTAGATATTTTAAAAATATGATACATGCAAAAAGAGTTCACATTTTATCATGTTGTAATTTCTCTTCTGAAAAATATCCTGACTGAGGATGTGTGATGTTACCAAGCATTTGTTTTCAGTTTATGTACAGGATTCTCCATGGAGATATGTCCATAACATGAAGGCATCCAGTATAGAAAATGACATGCAATGCCTTTATTCTTCCAGTTTAATTAATGCTATGACAACCACTTGGCAGAGACTGTGGTGAAGAGGAGGCCTCTGTAGGGAACCGCAGGTTATAAGCAGTAAGGAGACTGTCAAACTGTTATTGGTACCCAACATGCCAAAACCCAGTTTTTTAGCAGCATCACTGGAGATAAATCCCAAGGAAAACAAGTAACTCAAAAAATTGGGTTGTTTAGTGTAACAAAAGGAAAGTTGATAGTGGTAGGAAACATATTTTTAGAATGCATTCTGAATACCTAGAAAATGGTTTCCCAAATTTAGAAAAAAAAAAAAAAAAATCCTGGCTGTGCATGGTGGCTCACGTCTGTAATCCCAGCACTTTGGGAGGCCGAGGCGGGCGAATCACGAGGTCAGGAGATCGAGATCATCCTGGCTAACATGGTGAAACCCCGTCTCTACTAAAAATACAAAAAAATTAGCTGGGCGTGGTGGCGGGTGTCTGTAGTCCCAGCTACTCTGGAGGCTGAGGCAGGAGAAGGGCGTGAACCCGGGAGGCAGAGCTTGCAGTGAGCCGAGATTGCACCACTCCACTCCAGTCTGGGCGACAGAGCGAGACTCCGTCTCAAAAAAAAAAAAAAAAAAATCCTAAACCTACCCAAGCTATGTGTGTTCACAATGCCCTGAGTGCTTTGAGAAATTCAAGATTATTTCCTTCCTTCAAGGCTGTACTCTTAAAATGCAACAAGCTTAAAATGCAACAAGCTTAATACGATTTGTAAGTATAATACCTGGGGACATCTAAAAATAAACCTAAAATTGTATCAGTATGTATGAATGAAGTGAACAATGTATTTATTTCTCTTATTTCACAGCAGTCGAGTCTGTTGTGCAGTGGACAGATAAGCAAATCGTCAGATACAGAATAGGTGGATAATGAGAAAGACTGGGGAAAAATAAAACACTTAGGACTAGAGAGCGAAGCGGGGCTGTCATTGCAATCAGGGGAATCAGGGAAGGCCTCTCTGATGTTTGGGCTGAGACCTAAGTGAAAGGAGGGAATAGGCCACCAGGAAAAGTGTTCCAGACCAGGAGAGAATTAGGGCAAACGACCAAAGCCCATGCCTGTTTGCTGAGCTTGAGAAAGAGCAACAGACCAGTGTGATGGAGCACAGGAAGCAGGTGGAAGGTGGCAGGAAGGGAAGTGAGGGAGGAGCCAAGAGTCCATCTTTGCAGGACCTCATGAGGGTTCCCAAATCTATGAAACCAAGGCCCCCTTTAGATAACTAATATTTCCCAATGGCCCTTTTATTTATTTTGTTTATTTATAGAGATGCTTATAGAAGTTTCATTTATAATAATCAAATGATAGAAACAACTCAAATTTGTATTCTGGGCTAATTCAGTGTGTGGTAAAACCTTGTAAAAATTTGTGTTTATGTGTAAAATGGAGTTAGGATCTAGGCTCAGGTCATAATTAATAAGACTTTCAAAAGTCTTGCTGGACCTACGACAATTTTTCATTGTGTGAGACTGTTCTGAGCATTGTGTAACAGCTGGCATTCCTGGCCCCACCTGTTAAATGCCAGGAGCACCTCCACAGGTCTCCCATAAACCCTCAGGAGACATCATCTTCTTGAAAGCCATTGTGATTGGCTGTGACAATGATAGAGTCTTTGGGTTTTATGAGACGGTGTTGGGGAGTTTAGAGCATTGCTATAGATCAGTGCTGTTCCATAGAACTTTATGCAGGGATGAAAATGTACTATAATTACCCCTCCAACAGGTAGCTGCTAGCTACAGGTTGCACAAGGACTTGAACTGTGGCTAGTAAGACTGAGGAACTAAATTTCTAATTTAATTTAATTTCAATTTATTTAAGTTTAAATATCCATGTGGCTAGTGGCTGCCATGTTGGACAACACAGCTACAAACTATAAACATAGATCCCCAACAACCAGTTTTTTCTCTTGCTCCTTTTCCACCCCTTTTTACTTTCATGGCCATTTCTTTTTGATTCTGCTGATTTGAAAAAGCCAACTCCTTGGAAATGTTGGACTCAGAGCACTGCACCAACACTTACTTAAGGGCTAATAAAGTAATACATAATGGTGGCTTCCCTGAATTCCTTATGTCTGGTTACAGCTGGGAATAAGCCCCTTTCACTTAATACCCAGTGTCTCTTACCAAATACTGGGCTAACAGTGACTGAGGCAGTTACCCAGAAAACAGAATGCCTGAATGCAGAAGTGCCTCTCCCCTATAGACAGGGACTGAAGTAGCCCAGCAACTTGAGCTTTACAAGACCAAGTTGCAGCACAGTGAGGGTGGAGATGAGAGAAGAAATAATAGGGAAAATTAAAAGAGAATTGATATGGTTGGGCTGTGTCCCCACCCAAACCTCATCTTGAACTGTAGCCCCCATAATCCCCATGTGTCATGGGAGGGACCCAGTGGGAGGTAATTGAATCATGGGGGCGGGTTTTTCCTGTGCTGTTCTGGTAATAGTGAATAAGTCTCATGAGATCTGATGGTTTTATAAAGGGCAGTTCCCCTACACATGCTCTCTTGCCTGCTGCCATGTAAGATGTGCCTTTGTTCCTCCTTTGCCATCTGCCATCATTGTGAGGCCTCCCCTAGCCGTGGGGAACCATGAGTTTATTAAACCTCTTTTTCTTTATAAATTACCCAGTCTCGGGTATGTCTTTATTAGCAGCCTGAGAACAGACTAATGCAAGAGTAAAAGGAGCCAAGAGAGGATGCAGGAATGATCCATGAGTACAGTTTAACCTGGAGCCGAGTGAGGGAAGCCTTTAACAAACAGTACAGTAGGATCAAAACCAGGAGACAAAGGTATCTTGCTACATGAGTGGTGGAATCCCTTGGTGAGGCTCCTCTGCCAACTAGACCCCACCTTCACTCTTCCTGAAGAAGAAAGCATTTCTTTTCCCCTCCAGTTTTTGCTCACCATTTTCCCTTCAAATCGTACCAGTTCTTCAGTGCCTAAGTCACAAGTCACCATCTTTCTTCTAGACCTTCCCATTCCTCCACCCTGTGTGCCTCTATCACAGCACTCATCCAACCAGCTGCAATGAAGCCTCCCCAGAACCTCTAGTGGGGATGGCTTCCTTTCCTGAACCCCCTCAGCACTTCCTTGGTCACGACGCAACATGGCTGTGTGCATCCTGGTCCATCTCCTTCACTAGAGGAAGCAACTACAGCCAAGGGTGGGGTCTCATGCATTTATGTATCCCCTGCACAGAGCCTGGACAAGGTGGGTGCCTGATGAACTTGGATGTATTAGAATCTAGTTACTTTTCTCCTTAACAAAGAAGAGAGTCTGCATATGTTAGCATAATAATGGCCCCCCAAAAAACATCCACCTCCTAATCTCCTAAACCTGTGAACATGTTGCCATGAATGGCAAAAGCAACTCTGCAAATGTGATTAAGTATTTTTAAATAGGGGGATTATCTTGGTGGGCCCAATGTAATTACAAGTGTTCTTACAAGGGAAAGGAAGAGATAGAAGAGGCAGAAGATGACAGAAGTGGGGCCAGAGATGGGGATTTGAAGACGCTATGCTCCTGGGTTTGTAGATGAAGGAAGGGGCTAAAGCAGGGAATGCAGACAGCTCCCAGAAGCTGGAAAAGGCAAGGAAACCATCTCCCCTAGAGCCTCCAGAAGGAACTCAGGCCTGCCAACACATTGATCTTCAGCTCAGTGAAACCCATTCCAGACTTCTTACCTCCAGAGCTGTAATATTACCGCTGTGTAATTGCTTTAAGCCACTGGCTTTGTGATTTGTTACAGCAGCAATAGTAAAGTAATATTCCCTGACTGCCCTTGAGCTGCCAGAGGCCTCTCTCTTTGGGCCACTTGAGCCCTAGGGCAGCCTCAAGGAGCACTACTTTGAAGTCTGTGATTGCCCTTTAAACAATGAGGATGTTCCAAGTCTTTCTAAATGTGTCCACAGGCTAGGCACGGTGTCTCACGCCTATAATCCCAGCACATTGGGAGGTCAAGGTGGGTGGATTGCTTTGAGGTCAGGAGTTTGAGACCAACCTGACCAACATGATAAAACCCCATCTTTACTTCAAATACAAAAACAATTAGCTGGGCATGGTGGTGGGTGCCTGTAATTCCAGTTACTCAGGAGGTGGGCTGAGGTAAGAGAATCGCTTGAACCTAGGAGGCGGAGGTGGCAGTGAGCCAAGATCATGCCACTGCACTCCAGCCTGAGCAACACAGCAAGACTCTGTCTCAAATAAATAAATAAATAAATAAAAATAAATAAGTGTCTCAACAGAAGCAGAGGCCACTTCCCACCCTACCCTCATAGGGACCAGGGTTTTCCTCAAGGGAGGAAAGTACCACTTAAGGAAAGCCTATATTCGATAATGAATTGTTTTTATTTAATACATTGATAAACCCATAAATATTTTTATATTGTGTGTCCTGAGTCTGGGCAGAGGTGGAACCTCCCTAGGGCAGCCTGTGGAGATGCCAGGGAGCAATAATTTTTCTGTAAAGGAGTTGGGCACCCCCTTGGCACTACCTGTCTGTCAAGGCAGCTCTCACAGACTCAGCGTGCTCCTGGCATTCCCTGAGTCCCTTCACCATTGATTGTTACTGCCTGTCCAGTAGCCCTCTTTCCTGCTGGAGTGTGTACCTTGTGGGCACATGGTCTGAGCCTGATTTGCTGCTGCATCTCCAGGCTCAGCACAGTGCCTTGCTCACAGTGGGTGCTGGACACCTATATGGAATGAATGAAGCCACTACCAGGTACATTTCCTAGAAGGAAAGAACTATTCAAAACTAAAGCCTGTGGGCAGCTTAGGAAAGTAGGTGCATCAGTTGGGTCCCTCACTCAGGTGCCTGGCTGTCAGCCTTTGCACAGGGGTTCTCAGTATTGGCAGTATGTTGGAATTGCCTGGAAAGCTTTAAAATATTGCTGTCTCAGAGATTCTCATTTAATTGGACCAGGGTATAGTTCGGGCTTGGGTTTGTTTTTTTTTTTAAGTTTCCCGAGTGATTCTAATATTTAGCCAAAGTTGGAAACCATTGCTCTGCATCAACTTCCCTTGCACTGAGGAAAGTTTTTGTCATTTTGTTTTTATCACCTAGAACCTCAAACTCATCTGAGCCTCTTGTTCTTAGATAATGAAAATAGCTACCATTTGTTGTTTATTGACTATTGCCATGCACTATTCTAAGCACTTTATGAGTAATAACTCAATCCTCAAGCAGTTCCATGAGGTGGCTGCTATTATTCCTTTTTGTTTCTTTCAGACAGGGTCTCACTCTGTCACCCAGGCTGGTGTGCAATGGCATGATCACAGCTCACTGCAGCCTCAACCTTTCTGGCTCAAGCAATCCTCCCTCCTCAGCCTCCGAAGTAGGTGGAACTGCAAGTGTGCACTATCATGTCTGGATAGTATTTTTATGTTTTGCAGAGATGGAATTTCACCATGTTTCCCAGGCTGTTCTTAAACTTCTGGGCTCAAGTGATCCTCCTGCCTCGGCCTTCCCAAGTGCTGGGATTACAGGTGTGAGCCACCATGCCTGGCCTAGTCCCTTTTAATAGATGGGGAAATGGATAAGAAAGGTAACTTTGCTCATAGATGGTAAGCAGTAGAGTTGAGATTTGAATGTAGACAATCTGACTACAAAGACCCATGGCCTTAAATACCTGGTTCTACTGGGAAAGGTAGGAGGGATTTTGGGACTGTACCTCAGAGCAATGGCTACCCATTGGCCTGCCCTCCAGCTCAGCAAATTGTTCTCTGGCCTTGTTACAGTAGGCAGCTAGTCAGGTATGAGCAGGGCAGGAGAGGTGTGTTCGGCGACCATCAGGATGGTCAGGCAGTTGCTAACTGCTTCTCAAAAGTAATAATTGGTCACAGCCAGAACCAGGGGAAGGCCGGCTCCTAATAAATAGAAAACACCTGAAACTGGATCGCAGCTTCCCAATAAGATCACGGAAGTAAGCCAACCTATAAAACCCCAAGTCAAGAGGTCAAGTTGCACACTTGGTTTTTTAAGTTGCTCGCATGTCCCTCTTCCAAGTTGTACTTACTTTGCTTTCTTCCTTCCCTTTTCTTACTGTTCCAAGATTTTTTAAGAAACTTCCACTCCTGCTCTGAAACTTACCTTGATCTTTTCTTCTGTCTTATGCCCCTCAGTCGAATTCTTTCTTCCGAGGGGGCAAGAATTGAGGTTGCTGCAGATCCCTACAGATTCACCACCGGTAACTCAGAGCTCTTCCACCACTCACAACCTTAGTCCCTGGTGTCTGTGCCACTGCCTTGGTCACCAGTCTAGGGAAAATATTATGACCATTAGCTTTAGATGGCTATGGTTACAAACCCAGGTCCACTGCACCTGGCTGTGAGGGTTGGCTTCTTCCTTTAAATGATAGCAATATTTTCCTTGCTAGAAAGAGTCACTCTGGCTGAAGGTTAGGGAGAGGAAAATCGTTTCAGAATTGAGCCTCATTCAAATCTGCTTGATCTCCCTCCTGTAAGGGTTCTGAGGTCCGAGGGGAGTCGGTGGGCAAGTGGCGGGTGGCTGGAGAGACACTTGAGGAATCGTACACAGTTTCGACATGGCTTTACTCTCCCTGGGCATAAGTGAGGCATATTTATAGTGTTAGCAGGGTAATTATACCTTTTACAGACAATAGTGGCTCGAGCCAAGCACGAGCTCACGTGGGTGATCATCTAATGGGCCTCACATGGCGTGGTTACATAACATGTGGGGTTGTGTGCCTGAGCTCCAAACCCACTGAATCATGCCATGCAGGAAGGCTGCCTCCGCGTACTCCTGACTAAAGTGAAGCCATTTTTCTTACACCTCCCTTCGACCTTCTGCCAGGAGTTAGCTAATTTGAGTGGGAGGGCTCACAGGTAAATCTGGCATCCAGTAGGGGAGGTCTGGTATCCTTTCTGGTTCCTCTGCTGTCCTCTGGATCCCCCCTGTCCCCTAAAGATGGCCTTTGTCTTTGTTCACCGGACATTCATATCTTGTGAAGTTTGTGGTGCCTGTTATATTCTCAATCTTGAAGCCCCCAGGCTCAACAGCCACTCCATTCGTCACAGATTGCTGGGTCTCCTTGGAGCTGTGCTCCTCTCATCTGCTCTCTCCATACCATCCTGGAATGAGATCACAGTCTGCAAGACTACACTTGTGCCCACTCCCTCGAACAGTTTTCTTGTCATTTTGAATCTACCTATAGGAAGCCCTAGGTGGATCAGCTCTTTCACAGGTATTGACCACTTTGCTATGTCCTTGGAAATTCTTCAAAACACAAAGCTATGCTTTGGTGAAAGAAAGGAAAGGAGGGAGGGAGGGAGAAAGGGAAGGAGTGAGAGGAGGAAGGAAGGAAGGAAATCCTTCCTCCCACTCTAGGATTTTCCCAAAAGTCCTCATTTGTTTCTAACTCATACCCTACCATCCCCCGAGGATTTCCTTTGTGAAATTGAGAGGAAGGACTAAGAAACCCACCTTGGATTTCTTGCCCTTTACTTCCTTTCTGTCCTTCTCAGCCACCACCTAGCCCCATGGCACCTATTCTCATCCCCTATTCACTCACCTGCCTCACCCCCATGTATTCTCTTTTTACAATAGGAGAAGAAGTCAAAAAACTCCTCTACATCATAATCTTCCACTTTCTGAGTGTCATCTTCCTCCTCTGTCCCAGGAAAGAAGGGAAAACTATCAAGAGCATTTCCAAAATTAATACCCCAGTTGCAGAGGTTACTTTTGTATGATCCCACATGGATAGAATATGAATCAGCATGTGGAGGTTATAGGGAGAAAAACATGTGGTTCAATAGAAGATGTAATTTTTAATAGATCTGGCCAGAAGGGAAATGGATTATATAGGTAGGTGGGTGACTATGAATGAGGCAGTCAGGCCAAGCCTAGTCAACTCCTGAGCAGACTGAGTGTAGATTCACCCATTGGATAGCTCAATCAAGGTCTCATAACTAAATCATATAACTGATTTAGTTATAAGAGACCCTGGAGGACATTTATGCCAATGATTTATAACTAAATCGACTATGAGCAACAAGACTCTAGGGCACAGGCATTCAGCCCTGGCTGCACAGTAGAACTCCAAGTCTTGAGCTCCACCCCAAGAGCTTCTAACTCAGTCTGGACATCATTTTCTTGTAACTTTTCAGATAATTCTGATATGTGGTCAAGGTTGAGAATCAGTGATCTAGGACAGTGGTTCCTAAATTTTAATGTTTTGAATCAGGTGTGTATCTTGTTAAATGCAGATTTTGATTCAGAAGGTTTGGAGTGGGCCCTGAGTTTTCCATTTACCCCAAGCTCCCAGGTGATGCTGATGCTGTGATAAACCACACTTTGAGTAAATAGGTTCTAGGGGAAGATAATCAGACAGCATGTATGTTTTGAGGTCTAGTAACTTTCTAGCTATATGGGGGCATAAAAGGAAAGTGAGACCTAATTCCGTATTTATGCTTGGTACAACCTAGAGCAAGTAAGGTCAAGCCAAGAGTGCTTGGAATCGAGGATTGGTGACTGAGGAAAACAGAAAGAGGCAAGAGACTGGACAAGGGCAGCAATCATAAGGCTGGTCTGATTCCTCCCAATAGCCTGACAGTTCTCTGGCTAACAGTTCCTGAGAAGCCAGAACACATACTTGTTGACATGTATCTTTTTTTTTGCTCCCTTTATTATTCCCAGCCACAGCTATTACACATTTTCATCATATTCTCCCCTCAGCCTTTTTTGTCTACTCTTGTATTCTCCACTCGCTTTCCAGCAGATGGCCTTCTCTCCTCATCCAGAGAACATGCCCAGCAGCTGCTAACACTCAGCTTTTTACATCATATAAACCTAGCTTCATCCACAGGCATCCTTCCTCAATACCTTCTTCAGTGAAACACAAGGCACTTTCTTCTGCCCAAGGCTCATCTCTGCCTTGTCCTCTGGGACTGTCCGTTAAAACATTGTTGACAACCCTAGTTTATTACAACCAACATTTTCATCTTTTGTTTTGATTTTGTATGGTCTATATTAGGTTATTTTTCTAAGTAGTATTTAAATAGTAATAAATAACATTTGGTATTTAGTTCACATTTTCATTATTATTATAAGTAGGGTAAGGAAAGTTTTATTTAAATTATGTGCATGCACGTGTATACTGAGTCATGCTGTAAAATGCATTTCTTACCACAGGTTGCTAAGAGTTTGCAAAACATCTTGCTAAAGCCCATCTCCTTCGTATCTTGCCCCATCTATTGTGCTTTATCTGTCCTCTATGTTCTTTTCTCTTAAGCATAAAAACACGTTCAATTTTCCCTCACTTTGAAGAGAATAGCTTTCCTCAACCCTGCATTTTTTCTATATAGCATCTACACTACTGTATTAGTTTCCCAAGGATGCCATAACAATGTGCCACAAACTGGGTGGCCTAAACAACAGAGATTTTTTTTTATTTTTTTATTTTTTTTATTTTATTTTTTTTATTATTATTATTGTTATTATACTTTAGGCTCTATGGTACATGTGCGCAACGTGCAGGTAAGTTACATATGTATACATGTGCCATGCTGGTGCGCTGCACCCACCAACTCGTCATCTAGCATTAGGTATATCTCCCAATGCTATCCCTCCCCCCTCCCCCGACCCCACAACAGTCCCTGAAGGGTGATGTTCTCCTTCCTGTGTCCATGTGTTCTCATTGTTCAATTCCCACCTATGAGTGAGAATATGCGGTGTTTGGTTTTTTGTTCTTGCGATAGTTTACTGAGAATGATGATTTCCAATTTCATCCATGTCCCTACAAAGGACGTGAACTCATCATTTTTTATGGCTGCATAGTATTCCATGGTGTATATGTGCCACATTTTCTTAATCCAGTCTATCATTGTTGGACATTTGGGTTGGTTCCAAGTCTTTGCTATTGTGAATAATGCGGCAATAAACATACGTGTGCATGTGTCTTTATAGCAGCATGATTTATAGTCCTTTGGGTATATACCCAGCAATGGGATGGCTGGGTCAAATGGAATTTCTAGTTCTAGATCTCTGAGGAATCGCCACACTGACTTCCACAATGGTTGAACTAGTTTACAGTCCCACCAACAGTGTAAAAGTGTTCCTATTTCTCCACATCCTCTCCAGCACCTGTTGTTTCCTGACTTTTTAATGATTGCCATTCTAAGTGGTGTGAGATGGTATCTCATTGTCGTTTTGATTTGCATTTCTCTGATGGCCAGTGATGATGAGCATTTTTTCATGTGTTTTTTGGCTGCATAAATGTCTTCTTTTGAGAAGTGTCTGTTCATGTCCTTCGCCCACTTTTTGATGGGCTTGTTTGTTTTTTTCTTGTAAACTTGTTTGAGTTCATTGTAGATTCTGGATATTAGCCCTTTGTCAGATGAGTAGGTTGCGAAAATTTTCTCCCATTTTGTAGGTTGCCTGTTCACTCTGATGGTAGTTTCCTTTGCTGTGCAGAAGCTCTTGAGTTTAATTAGATCCCATTTGTCAATTTTGGCTTTTCTTGCCATTGCTTTTGGTGTTTTAGACATGAAGTCCTTGCCCATGCCTATGTCCTGAATGGTATTGCCTAGGTTTTCTTCTAGGGTTTTTATGGTTTTAGGTCTAACATTTAAGTCTTTAATCCATCTTGAATTGATTTTTGTATAAGGTGTAAGGAAGGGATCCAGTTTCAGCTTTCTACATATGGCTAGCCAGTTTTCCCAGCACCATTTATTAAATAGGGAATCCTTTCCCCATTTCTTGTTTTTGTCAGGTTTGTCAAAGATCAGATAGTTGTAGATATGTGGCATTATTTCTGAGGGCTCTGTTCTGTTCCATTGATCTATATCTCTGTTTTGGTACCAGTACCATGCTGTTTTGGTTACTGTAGCCTTGTAGTATAGTTTGAAGTCAGGTAGCGTGATGCCTCCAGCTTTGTTCTTTTGGCTTAGGACTGACTTGGCGATGCGGGCTCTTTTTTGGTTCCATATGAACTTTAAAGTAGTTTTTTCCAATTCTGTGAAGAAAGTCATTGGTAACTTGATGGGGATGGCATTGAATCTGTAAATTACCTTGGGAAGGATGGCCATTTTCATGATATTGATTCTTCCTACCCATGAGCATGGAATGTTCTTCCATTTGTTTGTATCCTTTTTTATTTCCTTGAGCAGTGGTTTGTAGTTCTCCTGGAAGAGGTCCTTCACATCCCTTGTAAGTTGGATTCCTAGGTATTTTATTCTCTTTGAAGCAATTGTGAATGGGAGTTCACTCATGATTTGGCTCTCTGTTTGTCTGTTATTGATGTATAAGAATGCTTGTGATTTTTGTACATTGATTTTGTATCCTGAGACTTTGCTGAAGTTGCTTATCAGCTTAAGGAGATTTTGGGCTGAGACAATGGGGTTTTCTAGATATACAATCATGTCATCTGCAAACAGGGACAATTTGACTTCCTCTTTTCCTAATTGAATACCCTTGATTTCCTTCTCTTGCCTAATTGCCCTGGCCAGAACTTCCAACACTATGTTGAATAGAAGGGGTGAGAGAGGGCATCCCTGTCTTGTGCCAGTTTTCAAAGGGAATGCTTCCAGTTTTTGCCCATTCAGTATGATATTGGCTGTGGGTTTGTCATAGATAGCTCTTATTATTTTGAGATACGACCCATCAATACCTAATTTATTGAGAGTTTTTAGCATGAAGTGTTGTTGAATTTTGTCAAAGGCCTTTTCTGCATCTATTGAGATAATCATGTGGTTTTTGACTTTGGTTCTGTTTATATGCTGGATTACATTTATTGATTTGCGTATATTGAACCAGCCTTGCATCCCAGGGATGAAGCCCACTTGATCATGGTGGATAAGCTTTTTGATGTGCTGCTGGATTCTGTTTGCCAGTATTTTATTGAGGATTTTTGCATCAATGTTCATCAAGGATATTGGTCTAAAATTCTCTTTTTTTGTTGTGTCTCTGCCAGGCTTTGGTATCAGGATGATGCTGGCCTCATAAAATGAGTTAGGGAGGATTCCCTCTTTTTCTATTGACTGGAATAGTTTCAGAAGGAATGGTACCAGCTCCTCCTTGTACCTCTGGTAGAATTCGGCTGTGAACCCATCTGGTCCTGGATTTTTTTTGGTTGGTAAGCTATTGATTATTGCCACAATTTCAGCTCCTGTTATTGGTCTATTCAGAGATTCAACTTCTTCCTGGTTTAGTCTTGGGAGGGTGTATGTGTCCAGGAATTTATCCATTTCTTCTAGATTTTCTAGTTTATTTGTGTAGAGGTGTTTGTAATATTCTCTGATGGTAGTTTGAATTTCTGTGGGATCGGTGGTGATATCCCCTTTATCATTTTTTATTGCATCTATTTGATTCTTCTCTCTTTTTTTCTTTATTAATCTTGCTAGTGGTCTATCAATTTTGTTGATCCTTTCAAAAAACCAGCTCCTGGATTCATTAATTTTTTGAAGGGTTTTTTGTGTCTCTATTTCCTTCAGTTCTGCTCTGATTTTAGTTATTTCTTGCCTTCTGCTAGCTTTTGAATGTGTTTGCTCTTGCTTTTCTAGTTCTTTTAATTGTGATATTAGGGTGTCAATTTTGGATCTTTCCTGCTGTCTCTTGTGGGCATTTAGTGCTATAAATTTCCCTCTACACACTGCTTTGAATGCATCCCAGAGATTCTGATATGTTGTGTCTTGGTTCTCGTTGGTTTCAAAGAACATCTTTATTTCTGCCTTCATTTCATTATGTACCCAGTAGTCATTCAGGAGCAGGTTGTTCAGTTTCCACGTAGTTGAGCGGTTTTGAGTGAGATTCTTAATCCTGAGTTCTAGCTTGATTGCACTGTGATCTGAGAGATAGTTTGTTATAATTTCTGTTCTTTTACATTTATTGAGGAGAGCTTTACTTCCAAGTATATGGTCAATTTTGGAATAGGTGTGGTGTGGTGCTGAAAAAAATGTATATTCTGTTGATTTGGGGTGGAGAGTTCTGTAGATGTCTATTAGGTCTGCTTGGTGCAGAGCTGAGTTCAATTCCTGGGTGTCCTTGTTGATTTTCTGTTTCGTTGATCTAATGTTGACAGTGGGGTGTTAAAGTCTCCCATTATTAATGTGTGGGAGTCTAAGTCTCTTTGTAGGTCACTCAGGACTTGCTTTATGAATCTGGGTGCTCCTGTATTGGGTGCATATATATTTAGGATAGTTAGCTCTTCTTGTTGAATTAATCCCTTTACCATTATGTAATGGCCTTCTTTGTCTCTTTTGATCTTTGTTGGTTTAAAGTCTGTTTTATCAGAGACTAGGATTGCAACCCCTGCCTTTTTTTGTTTTCCATTTGCTTGGTAGATCTTCCTCCATCCTTTTATTTTGAGCCTATGTGTGTCTCTGCACGTGAGATGGGTTTCCTGAATACAGCACACTGATGGGTCTTGAGTCTTTATCCAATTTGCCAGTCTGTGTCTTTTAATTGGAGCATTTAGTCCATTTACATTTAAAGTTAATATTGTTATGTGTGAATCTGATCCTGTCATTATGATGTTAGCTGGTTATTTTGCTCGTTAGTTGATGCAGTCTCTTCCTAGTCTCGATGGTCTTTACATTTCGGTATGATTTTGCAGTGGCTGGTACCGGTTATGCCTTTTCATGTTTAGCGTTTCCTTCAGGAGCTCTTTTAGGGCAGGCCTGGTGGTGACAAAATCTCTCAGCATTTGCTTGTCTGTAAAGTATTTTATTTCTCCTTCACTTATGAAGCTTAGTTTGGCAGGATATGAAATTCTGGGTTGAAAATTCTTTTCTTTAAGAATGTTGAATATTGGCCCCCACTCTCTTCTGGCTTGTAGGGTTTCTGCCGAGAGATCCGCTGTTAGTCTGATGGGCTTCCCTTTGAGGGTAACCCGACCTTTCTCTCTGGCTGCCCTTAACATTTTTTCCTTCATTTCAACTTTGGTGAATCTGACGATTATGTGTCTTGGAGTTGCTCTTCTCGAGGAGTATCTTTGTGGCGTTCTCTGTATTTCCTGAATCTGAATGTTGGCCTGCCTTGCTAGATTGGGGAAGTTCTCCTGGATAATATCCTGCAGAGTGTTTTCCAACTTGTTTCCATTCTCCCTGTCACTTTCAGGTACACCAATCAGACGTAGATTTGGTCTTTTCACATAGTCCCACATTTCTTGGAGGCTTTGCTCGTTTCTTTTTATTCTTTTTTCTCTAAACTTCCCTTCTCGCTTCATTTCATTCATTTCGTCTTCCAGAGCTGATACCCTTTCTTCCATTTGATCGCATCGGCTCCTGAGGCTTCTGCATTCTTCACGTAGTTCTCGAGCCTTGGTTTTCAGCTCCATCAGCTCCTTTAAGCACTTCTCTGTATTGGTTATTCTAGTTATACATTCTTCTAAATTTTTTTCAAAGTTTTCAACTTCTTTGCCTTTGGTTTGAATATCCTCCCGTAGCTCGGAGTAATTTGATCGTCTGAAGCCTTCTTCTCTCAGCTCGTGAAAGTCATTCTCCGTCCAGCTTTGTTCCATTGCTGGTGAGGAACTGCGTTCCTTTGGAGGAGGAGAGGTACTCTGCTTTTTAGAGTTTCCAGTTTTTCTGCTCTGTTTTTTCCCCATCTTTGTGGTTTTATCTACTTTTGGTCTTTGATGATGGTGATGTACAGATGGGTTTTTGGTGTGGATGTCCTTTCTGTTAGTTTTCCTTCTAACAGACAGGACCCTCAGCTGCAGGTCTGTTGGAGTACCTGGCCGGCCGTGTGAGGTGTCAGTCTGCCCCTGCTGGGGGGTGCCTCCCAGTTAGGCTGCTTGGGGGTCAGGGGTCAGGGACCCACTTGAGGAGGCAGTCAGCCCGTTCTCAGATCTCCAGTTGCGTGCTGGGAGAACCACTGCTCTCCTCAAAGCTGTCAGACAAGGACATTTAAGTCTGCAGAGGTTACTGCTGTCTTTTTGTTTGTCTGTGCCCTGCCCCCCCAGAGGTGGAGCCTACAGAGGCAGGCAGGCCTCCTTGAGCTGTGGTGGGCTCCACCCAGTTCAAGCTTCCAGGCTGCTTTGTTTACCTAAGCGAGCCTGGGCAATGGCGGGCGCCCCTCCCCCAGCCTCGCTGCCAACTTGCTGTTTGATCTCAGACTGCTGTGCTAGCAATCAGCGAGACTCCGTGGGCGTAGGACCCTCTGAGCCAGGTGCGGGCTATACTCTCCTGGGGCACCTTTTCCTAAGCCCGTCGGAAAAGCACAGTATTCGGGTGGGAGTGGCCCGATTTTCCAGGTGCCGTCCGTCACCCCTGGAAAGGGAACTCCCTGACCCCTTGCGCTTCCCAAGTGAGGCAATGCCTCGCCCCTGCTTCGGCTGGCGCACGGTGCACTCACCCACTGACCTGCGCCCACTGTCTGGCACTCCCTAGTGAGATGAACACGGTACCTCAGATGGAAATGCAGAAATCACCCGTCTTCTGCGTCGCTCGCGCTGGGAGCTGTAGACCGGAGCTGTTCCTATTCGGCCATCTTGGCTCGACATTCTCAACAACAGAGATTTATTGTCATACAGTTCTGGAGGCTAGAAGTCCAAAATCCAGGTGTCAGCAGGGTGAGTTCTTTCTGCAGGTTCTGAAGCAGAGCCTGTTCCAGCCCTTTCCCTTTGGCTTGTAGATGGCCATCTTCACTTCCATGTGGTGTTCTCCCTGAATGCACTTCAGTATCTCAGTTTCCCTTTTTATAAGGATGCAAGTCATGTTGAATTAGGGCCTACCCTAATGACCTCATCTTAACTAATGATATCTGCAATGACCCCATTTCAAAATAAGATCACATTCTGAGGTGCTGGGGGTTAGGACTTCAACATATGACTTTTGGGGGACACAATTCAACCCATAAGAATGATTTTCTCTGAGTCAAGATTTTGGAATGTGAAACCAACATTGACTGCCTAGTCTCTTACCCAGTATTCACCCTTCAAGTCATTGCAATCTGCCTTTTACTCAACTTAAACTCCAATGGGAATGCTTTTTAATCAATTCATTTATGCTAATTGTCAAGTCCCATAGATAACATTTGTATCCTTATCTAGTTTATTAATATTGTGATTTAAAAGAGTTGATACTCTTTCCAGTGAAACTCTCTCGTTTGTTGTTGTTTAACTTTTATTTCAAGTTCAGAGGTACATGTGCAGGTTTGTAATATAAGTAAACTTGTGCCATGGGGGTTTGTTGTACAGATTATTTTGCCACCCAGGTATTAAGCCTAGTGCCCTCTAGTTATTTTTCCTGATACTCTGTCTCCCCCCACCCTCTGATAGGCCCCAGTGTGTATTGTTTCCCTCTATGTGTCCATGTGTTCTCATTTAGCTACCACTTATTAGTGATCATATGTGGTATTTGGTTTTCTGTCCCTGCGTTAGTTTGCTAAGGATAATGGCCTCCAGTTCCATCCATGTCCCTGCAGTGGACATGATCTTGTTCTTTTTTATGGCTGCCTAGTTTTTCATTGTGTATGTGTACCACATTTTCTTTAGCCAGTCTACTATTGATGGGCATTTAGGTTGATTTCATGTCTTTCCTATTGTGAATACTGCTGCAGTGAACACACATGTGCATGTATCTTTATGATAGAATGATTTATATTCCTTTGGGGGTATACCCAGTAATGGGATTGCTGGGTCGAATGGTATTCCTGTTTTCAGATCTTTAAGGAATCGCCACACTGTTTTCCACAATGGCTGAACTAATTTATACTCCCACTAACAGTGTGTAAGCATTCCTTTTTCTCTGCAACCTTGTCAGCATCTGTTATTTTTTTGACTTTTTGTTGTTGTTATTTGTTTGAGACAGGATCTCACTCTGTTACCCAGGCCAGAGTGCAGTGGCCCCATCTCAGCTCACTGCAACTTCTGCCTCCCAGGCTCAAGCAATCCTCCCACCTCAGCCTCTTGAGTAGCTGGGACTACAGGCGCACACCACCAAGCCCGACTAATTTATTTATTTTTTTTGTATTTTTGGTAGAGATGGGTTTCACCATGTTACCCAGCCTGGTCTCAAACTCCTGAGCTCAAGCGATCTGCCTGCCTCAGGCCCCCAAAGTGCTGGGATTATAGGCATGAGCCACTGCGCCCAGCCTATTATTTTTTGACTTTTTAATAATAGCCATTCTGACTGGTATGAGATGGTATCTTATCGTGATTTTGATTTGCATTTATCTAATTGTCAGTGATATTGAACTTTTTTTCATATGCTTTTTGGCCACATGTACATCTTCTTTTGAAAAGTGTCTGTTCATGTCCTTGGCCCACCTTAATGGGGTTGTTTTTTTCTTGTAAATTTGTTTAAGTTGCTTATAATGCTGGATATTAGACCTTTGTCAGATGCATTGTTCGAAAAATTTTTCTCTCATTCTGTGGGTTGTCTGTTTACTCTGTTGATAGTTTCTTTTGCTGTGCAGAAGCTGTTTAATTAGATCAATTTTTCCGTTTGTTGTGATTGCTTTTGTCATCTTTGTCATGAAATCTTTGCCAAGTCCTATGTCTAGAATGGTATTGTCTAGGTTGGCTTCCAGGGTTTTTATAGTTTTGGGTTTTACACTTAAGAGTTTAATCCATCTTGAGTTGATTTTTGTATATGGTGTAAGGAAGGGGTCCAGTTTCTGTTCATCTTCTGCACATGGCTAGCCAGTTATCCCAGCACCATTTATTGAATAGGGAGTCCTTTCCCCATTGCTTGTTTTTGTCAGCTTTGTCAAATATCAGATAGTTGTAGGTGTGTGGCCTTATTTCTTGGCTCTCTGTTCTGTTCCATTGGTCTATGTGTCTGTTTTGTACCACTACCATGATGTTTTGGTTACGATAGCCCTATAGTGTAGTTTGAAGTCAGGTAGTGTGATGCCTCTGGGCTTTGTTCTTTTTGCTTAGGATTGCCTTGGCTGTTAGGGTTCTTTTTTGGTTCTGTATGAATTTAAGATAGTTTTTTTTTTCTATTAATACTTCTGTGAAGAATGTCATTGGTAGTTTAATAAGAATAGCATTGAATCTATAAATTGCTTTAGGCAGTGGCCATTTTAATGATATTAATTCTTCCTATCCAAGAACATGGAATGTTTTTCCATTTGTTTGTGTCATCTCTAATTTCTTTGAGAAGTGTTTTGTAGTCTTCCTTGTAGAGATCTTTTACCTCCCTGGTTAGCTACATTCCTAGGTATTTTATTCTTTTTGTGGCAATTGTGAATGGGATTGCATTCCTGATTTGGCTCTCGGGCTTGACTGTTGGTGTATAGAAACACTAGTGATTTTTGCACATTGATTTTGTATCTTGAGACTTTGCTGAAGTTGAAACTCTCTTATTTGGCATTGATGACCCAAACGTCCCTGGTGTCTACCTTGGCCTTCCTCTCTTTTCACCATTGCTTTTTGTAGAATCTCACCTATGGTCAGGGTTTCAGCTGCCACCCATAAACTGATGACTGTCAAATTTATCCCTAGTTCAGAATTGCTCCAGAGATACTCATCATCTTAAATACGACTGACAGTTATAGGCATAAGCCTAACTTAGGTAGCATAATCTTGAACAATACAAAATAATAAATCATGAGGCCTGAACTCATTTGATAAAGTCAAATGGTTTTCTGGCCTTGTCACCTAACAAGGATGAAGATAACACTGATTTTTCAAAATAGTCATTAACTTTCCACTAAAATTGATTGCTTAAATTCTGTGTCTTGTTTTGGCTTCTGTGGGTACAGATGGCAACTATAAGTAAGCATTCTCATTTCAAAAATCCTTCATCAAACAATAAGCCAGAAATGTAGTCACCTCTTCACCTGATGTGAGAATAGATGGAGGAAAATTCTGAAGGAATAGAATCAGCTGGAACAATTACATGTCCTCGATGCAAATTCCCACACTCCTACCCTAAGCATAACCCTCTTAGACAGCTACCATGCCACTGTAGGATGCTAAGGCCAATTACTGGTTCCCCATCACCCAGGACATATTTTGGCATTACAGTCTTGTGGGGGCTTCTTACATTCAACAAAAAAATATTCAACAGAACTTGGTTATAAAAATACTGTCTATAAGCAACATCCTTGAATTCATCAAGGAGTTGTCTCGATGATCCTTGAAGTAAGTCACTCTCTCAGACAGAGACACACTCTGTGATAGTAGCATTGTCTGTTTCTTAGTTTGTTTTTGTTTTTTAGTTTTTTAATGCTCATCTTGGTTGTCATTTGTCTTGATTATGTATATATTTACATATATATATTCTGTCCCATCCATTTATAATTTAATTTTTTATTTTAATATATATTTTGTCTTGATTATTTATATATGTATATATGCATATATTTATATCCATTTATAATTTAATTTTACTAGTGCTAACGCTTGATTTGCAACCAGGATAATGATTAAATGTCATTAATGCACTGTTTATCCCATGAAGCATATTTACAAACTTAGGTCACGTAAGAGTCGTAACCTAAACCTCAGCCTCCTCTGAGCTGTCCCTCACCGTTTAGCGTGTTGCTATTGAACTGCCCTGTTATGGGTTTAATATGTTAATCAATATACTTTTTCTTATATAATTTATAAGAACTAATTTGGGAGAGGTTTTTTCAGATAATTTTTAATACAGGTATCTAGTGATTTTTCTTGTTCATTAGGTTTGTGAATCTACAGATATAAGGTTATGATATTTCACAAGTAATTTTCAAACCCTGCTGTGTTCTTAATAAGTCCCTTACATTTTCTCAGCATCAAAAGTCATAGATTTTAAAGTAGTGTGTTATGCTCAATGCATTTTCTTCCTCTCACTGTCAGCATTTGAAATAGTCAGATTCCCATAACAACTGAACCCCACAGGGTCCCCACTGGCCGCTCATGACTTACTGGAAGACTAAAAACCTAGCTGAGACTGGTTGCAGGGTTTCAAGCTTCAGCTAAGGCCCCTCACCATAATCCAAGAACATTTTCAGTGGGAAAGAAGACATAGGCCTGGGTTAAACCTGTCAGTACTGCTTGCCTCTTCCCCATACATGAAATTCCTTAATGGTACTCCCTCTCTGAACTAATCAAGGGCAAGGCTTCAAATGAGAAGCAGACCAGCTCCTTATGACAAACATCTTGGGGCCCCTTAGATTAATGTATAATGCAAATAGGCTGACTATGCCTTTGGCAAAGGTAGACGATGAATTTATGTCCATGGTGTTTACATTGCCACTAACTAGGATTCTAAAGTTTTTCTCAAGGATTCAATAGCTCATATCCGTAATCCCAGCTGGAAGGCTGAGGTAAGAGGATCACTTGAGGCCAGGAGTCTGACACCAGCCTGTGCAAACAAAGTGAGTCCCTGTCTCCAGAAAAAAAAAAAAAAAAAAAAAAGGATTCAACCTAGGATGCCTGTTGTTTCTAAGGAACACAGTATTGACAATACACTGATTAACCAAAACTGTACTCATGATATAATGGTGTAAAGTAGGGTTTGGTTCTGAATCCTGGCTCCACATCTTACTTAGCTAAGCCTTAGATCCTACCAGACTTCAGCTTCCTCATTCATTAAAAGGAAGTGTAGTATATCCTTTGCAGGGCAGTTGAAAATGTAGCAGAATTTTTCAAAGTGAAAAATTTAAATTTAGTGTCCTTTACCCCTATTTTTGCCTTTTCTTTGTTTTACTTTAAAAACAATTAATTAGACAGGTAGATCACAAAGTCAGGATATCGAGACTATCCTGGCTAACACGGTGAAACCCCGTCTCTACTAAAACGACAAAAAAAAAATTAGCTGGTCATGGTGGTAAGCATCTGTAGTCCCAGCTACTCGGGAGGCTGAGGCAGGACAATCACTTGAACCCGGGAGGCAGAGGTTGCAGTGAGCTGAGATTGCACCACTGCACTCCAACCTGGGTGACAGAGTGGAATTCCGTCTCAAAAAAAAAAATTATTATTATTTTTTCCTTTACTGCTAAGCCAGTGATACTGACTCATGGAGGAGGTTACATAGGATCTAGAGAACAGAATCATTGCTAGGTTTGACGAGTTTGTTTTTGAGGTACCAGAAAATCCATGTGATGGAATGCATAAATTGCATAAATCTGAAGTGTATAGCTCAACTGAATTTTCATATACACCAGTGTAACCACCACTCAGATCAAGATATACAATATTTTCATCACTCCAAAGAGCTCTACCATATCCCCTTTCAGTTAGCAATGCCACCACTACCACCACACTTTGAGGTAACCACTATTACGATGACCATGGATTGATTAGTTTTTTCTGTTTCTGGCCTACTTCACTCAACAGAATGTCTGTGAGATTTATACGTGTTGTTGTATTGGTTTTCATTATAAGAACATGCAATTTTTAAATTTATTCTATTGATCAATATTTGGTTGTTTCCAGTTTGTGCCGCTGTGAAATATTCTTGCACACATCTTTTGGTAGGCAAAAACACTCATAACTTTTAAGCATAACCCAGGACTGAAATTGCTGGATCAGGAGGTAGGCATAAGTTCATCTTTCAAGGAAACTGCCAGTTTCCTAAAGCAGCTTACTACATTCCCATCAGCATGTATGGGAGTTGCAACTGCTGCCCTCAATTTGGCATTTTAATTTTTGCTATTCTGGAGAGTGTGTAGTGTTATCTCACTGTGGTTTTGATTTGCCTTTTCTTGATGAATAATAATGTTGGGCATCTTTTCATATGCTAATTATCCATTCAGAAATTATTTTGTATGATGAGTCTCTTAAAGTTCTTGGCCATTTTAAAAATTGGGCTGACTTTTTGTTATTAATTATAGGCATTAAGTATTCTGGATAGTAGGTCTTCATCAGATATATGTAATGCAAAGATTATCTCCCAGTGTATGGCTTGCTTTTTCACTCTCTTAATATCTTGGATAAATAGTATCTCCTAAGTTTAATTTTGTCCAATTTATCATTCCTTTCCTTTATAGTTAGTACTTGTGGAAAGAAAATTTTATCTACATCAAGATCATAAAGATACATTCTCTCATTTCTTCCCCTAGAATCTTTACCTTCTCATTTAACTCTAAAATAATCTAGAATTTTTTTTTTATATATGGTATGAGAGCGGTGTCAAGATTTGCTCGAGTTCTTTTTTGAAAGATCATTCTTTCCCCATTAAATTGCATTAGTGCCTATGTAATCAACCCAGTGGTTGTAAATGTGTAGACTTATTACTGAACTCTATTTCATTCCATTAATCTATATGTCTACCCTTACATTAGTACTACAACATCTGGATTACTATAGCTTTATAATAAGCTCTGAAATTCGGCAGTGTCAGTCTTCCAATTTTTTCTTTTTCAAAATTGTTTTGTCAATTTTAGTTCCTTTACTTTCCACACAAATTATCAAATCAGCTTGTCAATTTCCATAAAAAACCTATTGGGATTCTGAGTGGGATGGCATTGACAAGATAAATCAGTTTGGTAATAGTTAACATAAAAATATTGAGTCTTTCAATCCATGAACATTCATTTAAGTCTTTAAAAATATCTGTCAGAAATATTTTGTAATTTTTTTCAGTGTAAATGTATTGCATATCTTTAAGTACCTCTATTTATTTTTATGATTCAATAAATTAATACTTTTATTTTCCAACTGTTGCTACTATATGGACACACAATATTGGTTCTTATATTTTGTTTGTATATTCTTTTGGATTTTCTACATACACAAAGATAACTTTACTCCTCATTTCTAACATTTCTGCCTTTCATTTATTTTTCTTTCCTTATTGTGCAATGTCGGTATTACTTTAAGTGTTTAGTAGAATATGCTAGTGAAGCCGTCTAATCTTGGAATGTACTTTGTTGGAGGAACTATTTATGAAATTGATTTGTTCAACAGATATTGGAGTGATTGTATTTTTTTTCCTATTTATTCTCGTGCCAGGTTTGGAAAGTGATTTTTAAAGAGTTTGTTCAGTTCATCTAAGTTGCCAAATTTATTGGCATTTTTAATGATATGCTCTTCTTATCTTTTTAAGGTATGCGGAGTCTATAGTATTGTCCCATTTTCATTTCTAATATTACTGATTTGTGTTTCTTCTCTTTTCTTGTCATTACTTTGCTAGACATTTATCAATTTTCTTATTTTTTTTAAAGACTCCCTTTGGCTTCTATTGATTTTTCTGTATTTCCCATTTGTTTTCTATTTTATTTATTTCTACTTTTTATTTTGTCATTCTACTTATTTGGCTTAAATCACTGTTCTTTGCCAGGTTCTTGAGATGAAAGTTTAGATCACTGATTGAAAATCTTCTTTTTAATAGTAGATATTCAAAGATCTAAATTTTTCTCTGAGCACTACTTTAGCCAAATCTCTTGAATTTTATGTTGTATTTTAATTAAAGTTTAAAGTATTTTCTAATTTCCATTGCGATTTCTTTTTTTGACCTATAGATTACTTAGAAGGTTTTGATTACACAATTGGGGGTTGCTAGTTATCTATTATTGCTTCCTAGTTTAATCCTGCAGCAGGCAGATAATATACATCATATGATTTCAATACTTTAAAATTTGTGAGACTTACTGTGTTCTATTTTGGTAAATATTCCCTGTGCACTTGAAAGGAGTGTGCATTCTGCAACTGTTGAATATAAATAATGTCCTATAAACTTTAGTTAGGTCAGGTTATGTGCTGTTATGTGTTGGTTATGTGTTGAATATTATGTCCTATAAGCTTCAGTTAGGTCAGGTTATGTGTTGTTTAAATCTTTTGTACATTTACTGATTTGTGTGAGTGTGTGTGTGTGTGTGTTTGTGCACGTGCATGCGCGTGCATGCTTGCGCTTGTTTTATTACTTGCTGAGAGGATACTACAAACTCAAACAATTATTGTATATTTGGGAATTGAACAATGAGAACACATGGACACAGGAAGGGGAACATCACACTCTGGGGACTGTTGTGGGGTGGGGGGAGAGGGGAGGGATAGCATTAGGAGATATACCTAAATGCTAAATGACAAGTTAATGGGTGCAGCACACCAGCATGGCACATGTATACATATGTAACTAACCTGCACATTGTGCACATGTACCCTAAAACTTAAAGTATAATAATAATAAAAAAAACAAAAAAAATTATTGTAGATTTAGAATTACCGTCCTTATTCATTATATTGTGTCCCTTTTTCATTGATTGGCTTAAAGCAAGTCTACTTTGATATTAGTAAAGCCAGATTATCTTTTTATTTGGTTAGTGTTTCCGTGATCTATCTCTTTCCAACATTTCACTTTCTGTTTATCTGTGCCTTTATATTTAAACGGTGTTCCTTGGAATCAGCATATCATATTGTTTGCTCTTTCTTTAAAAATCTAGTTGTATGAGATAAAATTTACACACAATACATCTGTTTTAGATGCACAGTTCTTTGAATTTTGACAAATGCACAGTCACTTAATTTCCACCACAGTTAAGATACAGAACATCTCAATCCCCACAAAAAAGTTCCCTAGTGACTCTGCAATCCAATCTTCCATCCCTAGGACTTGGCAACAACTGATCTGTGTTCTATCCTATAGCTTTGCCTTTTCCATAGTGTCACAAAATGGAATAATACAGCACGAATCTGGCTTTTTTACACTTAGCATAATGCATTTTAGTTTTATCCATGTATTGGTAGTTTGTTCTTTTTTTGCTTAGTAATATTCCATTGTATGAATGTCCCACAGTTTCTGTTTACCGGCTGATGGGTCATTTCCAGATTTTTGCTATTATGGTTTAAAAACACTATAAACATTGAAGTGCAGTTTTTGTTTTGTTTTGTTTTGATCTCTCTTAAATAAACCTTAAAGTAGGATTGCTGAGTTGTATGGTAAGTTGTATGTTCAACTTTTTAAGAAACTGGTCAACTCTTTTCTAAAATGACTGCGCCATTTGGCATCCCTGCCGACATCAACATTCAGAGAGTTCTGGTTGCTCTGCATCCTTGTCAGAACTTGATATTGTCAGTTTGTTGTTTGTTTCCTTTCTTTAGCCATTCTAATAGGTATGCAATGTTATCTCACTGTGGTTTTAATTTGCATTTTCATATTGATTAATGATGTTGAGTATTTTTCATGTGTTTATCTGCCATCTTTATATCTTCTTTGATAAGGTATCTGTAGAAATCTTTTCTCAAAAATTTAATGGGTTATTATTATTGAATTGCGTGAGTTCTTTACATATTCTGGATACCAAACCTATGTGTTTTGCCAATATGTTGTTCCAGTGTGTGGCTTGTCTTTTAACAGTATCTTTTGAAGAAGAAAAAAATCTAATTTTGATGAAGAACAACTTATCAGTTTTTTATATGGTTTGTGCTTTTTGTGCCTGATAAGGAATTGGTTCTTTTCACTTAAATTATCAAATTTATGAGTATAGAATTGTCTATAATCTTCCCTTTTATCCTTTTAGTGTCTGTGGGGTCAGTGGTTGTGCCCTTTCTATCATGCCTGATATTGGTAATTTGTGTCTTTTTTCTTGGTTAGCCTGACTAGAGATTTATCAATTTTATTGATCTTTTTGAATAACCAGCTTTTGGTTTTATTGATTTTCTTTGTTTTTGTTTTAATTTCATTAATTTCTACTTGAATGTTATTTCCTTCCTCCTACTTGTTTTAAATTTATTTTGCTCATCTTTCTCTAGTTCTTAAGGGAGAAATTTGAGTTCAGACTTTTCTCTTTTCTTAATATTTGCATTTAATATTATAAATTTCCCACTAAGCATTGGTTTAGCAGCTTCTCACAAATTTTAATATATTCCATTTTCATTTTCATTTAGTTCAAAGTACTTTTAAATTTTTCTTGAGGCAATCTCTTTGGTCAATGGGCTATTTAGAAGCGTATTGTCTAATTTCCAAATATTTGGTAGTTATCCAAATCTACCAAACATTTTTTAGCTAAATTCTTACCAGATTATATGACACCCAGTGCTGCCCCAGGTAAGTAAATGCCCATATCCTATCTTTCTTTGATTTCCAGTCATCCATCTTGCCTTAGATTTCTAACTATTTGATTTTATTGTATTAATCATTAGATAGGCCTGTCAGTCTCACTCTGTTCAGCCTCCTGAATGTCATTGATCACAATGGGCATGAAGAAAGAGAATCAGTGCAAATCAATCCAACATCTGGAGCCATAACTTGAAGCACATACTCTGCTGAGTGTGATCTATGATGAATTCATCATGATTACGGCAAAATCTCACAAAATATAGATATTTTCAGGAAAAAAATGTTAAGAACTAATAACCAGATATTCTATACTTAGATCTACTTAAAGGGCACCTTTACACTTAATGGATAAATTCAGCATATTTTTTATACTTCAGAAATGATAAAGTCAATGCTTGGTAATAAGAACCACTTTAAAACAATAAGCTTTTGGAATTTAATTAGCACATTTAATCTGCAAGTGAAGTATTGTGAAGTCATTTTGTCTGGGCTGGGCATGTATATATTGATATAACTAAATCTGTGACCCACCCACTTCTCTTCTGCCATTTTGCTTTATCTTAATATTGCAAGAGCCATTTGAAATTTTATTTTTTATTTTTTTGAGATGGAGTCTCACTCTGTCACCCAAGTTGGAGTACAGTGGTGCAATCTTAGCTTACTGCAACCTCTGCCTCTCAGGTTCAATTGATTCTCCTGCCTCAGACTCCCAAGTAGCTGGGATTACAGGTGCACGCCACCACACCCAGCTAATTTTTTTGTATTTTTAGTAGAGAGGGGTTTCACCAAGTTGGCCAGGCTGGTCTCGAACTCCTGACCTCAGGTGATTTGCCCCCATCAGCCTCCCAAAGTGCTGAGATTATAGGCGTGAGCCACCACGCCTGGCTGTCTTTTGAAATTTTAGTAATACAAGTTAGTAACTTGGTATTTGAAATTTTAGTATTTAAAAAAAAAACTTCAGTTGCATCATAAATCCTACTTCTTCATAGAAAAGACTAACAAAAAGTCCTTACAGTTTAGAAGGGACTCCCCAGGGATGGGGGTATGCTTTCTAGAGGAGCTGAGTGCACTTGTGCAGGCGCTCAGCTTTTTCCAGTGAATAGGTGGAGTTTTCTAACCCAGAGGAGCCAGCCATATATATATATACATACACACATTTCCCTTACACATTTTCATTTAGTTACTGACAACCCTCAAGTTTATATCTCCAGCCTGGGCTTCTACCCTGAACTCGACTTATCTAACTGCCTCCTTGAGTATCTCCATTTAGATGCTGTGTTAGCGCATTCATGGTGCTATAACAAAATACCTGAGACTGGGTAATTTATAAATAATAGAAATTTATTTCTCACAGTTCTGGAGACTTGGAAGTCCAAGATCAGGACAATAGCAGATCTAATGCCTGGTGAGGGCTGCTCTCTGCTTCCAAGATGATGCCTTGCTGTGTCCACTGCAGGGGAGGAACACTATTTCCTCACATGGTAGAAGGTCAGAAGGGCAAAACAGCAAAAGGGATGAACGTTGTGTCCTTACATGGCACAGGAAGCAGAAAGGCAAAAAGGAGTGCAGAGCTCCCTCACACTTCTTTTACAAGGTCACTAATCCATTCATGAGGGCAGAGGCTTCATGACCTAATCACCCCCTAAAGGCCCCAACTTCATGTAACACTATTATACTGGTGATTAAGTTTCAACATAAGAATTTTTGAAGGACACAAACATTCAAACCATGGCAGATACCTAATAGAAATCTCTGACTTGCTATGCCCATACCCAAAGCCCTGATTCTATCCCTCTTACCCCTCAAATTGTTCCTCCAGTCTTCATCTCAGCTAGGGTCAACCCCACCCTTCCAGATAATCAGGTTAAAAACCCCAAAGACTTCCTTGACTTTCTTCTTTCACAACTGATATTCAATTAATTAGCAGGTCCTATAGAAGTTTCTTTCAAATTATATCCAGAATCTGACAATTTCTCACCACCTGCACTAACACCCTTATCTGAGCCATTATTTCTCACCTGCATTATTTTAATAGCCTTCTAGCTGATCTTCCTGCTTTCTCCTTTGGCTCCCTATAGCCTATTCCCAATATAGTATTCAGTAATCCTTTTCAAAATCTAAGCCAGATGATGTGACCCCCTCTGCTTAAATATCTCCAGTGCTTCTTTTTTATTTTGTTATTATTATACTTTAAGTTTTAGGGTACATGTGCACGATGTGCAGGTTTGTTACATATGTATACATGTGCCATGTTGGTGTGCTGCACCCATTAACTCATCATTTAGCATTAGGTATATCTCCAAATGCTATCCCTCCCCCCTCCCCCCACCACACAACAGTCCCCAGAGTG
Source organism: Pongo abelii (assembly GCF_028885655.2). Taxonomy (NCBI): domain Eukaryota; kingdom Metazoa; phylum Chordata; class Mammalia; order Primates; family Hominidae; genus Pongo; species Pongo abelii. The sequence continues at coordinate 100,813,238 of NC_071991.2, forward strand.
TGATGTTCCCCTTCCTGTGTCCATGTGTTCTCATTGTTCAATTCCCACCTATGAGTGAGAACATGCGGTCTTTGGCTTTTTGTCCTTGCGATAGTTTGCTGAGAATGATGATTTCCAGTTTCATCCATGTGCCTACAAAGGACATGAACTCATCATTTTTTATGGTTGCATAGTATTCCGTGGTGTATATGTGCCACATTTTCTTAATCCAGTCTATCATTGTTGGACATTTGGGTTGGTTCCAAGTCTTTGCTATTGTGAATAGTGCCTCAATAAACATACATGTGCATGTGTCTTTACAGCAGCATGATTTATAATCCTTTGGGTATATACCCAGTAATGGGATGGCTGGGTCAAATGGTATTTCTAGTTCTAGATCCCAGAGGAATTGCCACACTGACTTCCACAATGGTTGAAGTAGTTTACAGTACCACCAACAGTGTAAAAGTGTTCCTATTTCTCCACATCCTCTCCAGCACCTGTTGTTTCCTGACTTTTTAATGATTGCCATTCTAACTGGTGTGAGATGGTATCTCATTGTGGTTTTGATTTGCATTTCTCTGATGGCCAGTGACGGTGAGCATTTTTTCATGTGTTTTTTTGGCTGCATAAATGTCTTCTTTTGAGAAGTGTCTGTTCATATCCTTCGCCCACTTTTTATGGGGTTGTTTTTTTCTTGTAAATTTGTTTGAGTTCATTGTAGATTCTGGATATTAGCCCTTTGTCAGGTTGCAAAAATTTTCTCCCATTTTGTAGGTTGCCTGTTCACTTTGATGGTAGTTTCTTTTGCTTTGCAGAAGCTCTTTAGTTTAATTAGATCCCATTTGTCAATTTTGGCTTTTGTTGCCATTGCTTTTGGTGTTTTAGACATGAAGTCCTTGCCCATGCCTATGTCCTGAATGGTATTGCCTAGGTTTTCTTCTAGGATTTTTATGGTTTTAGGTCTAACATGTAAGTCTTTAATCCATCTTGAATTAATTTTTATATAAGGTGTAAGGAAGGGATCCAGTTTCAGCTTTCTACATATGGCTAGCCAGTTTTCCCAGCACCATTTATTAAATAGGGAATCCTTTCCCCATTGCTTGTTTTTCTCAGGTTTGTCAAAGATCAGATGGTTGTAGATATGTGGCATTATTTCTGAGGGCTCTGTTCTGTTCCATTGGTCTATATCTCTGTTTTGGTACCAGTACCATGCTGTTTTGGTTACTGTAGCCTTGTAGTACAGTTTGAAGTCAGGTAGCATGATGCCTTTGTTCTTTTGGCTTAGGATTGACTTGGCAATGTGGGCTCTTTTTTGGTTCCATATGAACTTTAAAGTAGTTTTTTCCAATTCTGTGAAGAAAGTCATTGGTAGCTTGATGGGGATGGCATTGAATCTGTAAATCACCTTGGGCAGTATGGCCATTTTCACGATATTGATTCTTCCTACCCAAGAGCATGGAATGTTCTTCCATTTGTTTGTATCCTCTTATTTCATTGAGCAGTGGTTTGTAGTTCTCCTTGAAGAGGTCCTTCACATCCCTTGTAAGTTGGATTCCTAGGCATTTTATTTTCTTTGAAGCAATTGTGAATGGGAGTTCACTCATGATTTGGCTGTTTGTCTGTTATTGGTGTATAAGAATGCTTGTGATTTTTGCACATTGATTTTGTATCCAGTGCTTCTTAACTCACACAGAATAAGAACCAAAGTCTTTCAATGACCTGTAAGGCCACATACCACCTGGCCCCCCATCATTTCTGATGCCATCTACTACCACAATTACCCTTGTTTCCTGTGTTCTGATCACATTGGCCTTCTTGCAGTCAGAGTTCCTGTGTTTTGGAAGCAGATAGGCAAGATACTTGGGGGAAGCATAGGCATGGACAATAAGCAGTCTCTGCCGTACCAATTCAAATTTTGAGATGACATAAAATATATTCCATCTGTATCCTATAGTATTATTTTCGGCCTACTATGTTCTGTGTGGTGATTTAAAGCCTGTCTCCAAGTTCTTTAATATCAAGTGGGTCTAATTCCCTTCCTTTTAAGTATAGGCAGGGCTTTATCCCTGCCTCAACAAACAGAATGGTGCAAAAGTGATGCTATGTGACTTCTGAGGCCAGGTTAGAAAAGGCCATGCAGCATCTGCTGTTTCTCTTGGGATGCTGGCCTTAGAACCTAGTCACCATGCCATGAGGAAGTAGAGAGAGCACATAGAAAGCCCATGTGATCTAACATTCTCCACAGAACTAAGACTCTAAGAGGGTTTGATTTTTCCTTCCTGAGCTAGATACTAAATAAGATCTAGCCATGTCTCTTACTGCCACTTCACATGCTGAAGAGAATCAGGGTTATATGAACAGTGAAGAACTGTTATTTGAAAAAGAAATACAACTTGTAGTTCTTGACAAACAATGGTGATGATCACTTTCTATATATTTTCCTAAACTCACTTGAACATGGTTTCTCCCTCACCATGTGATGGATACTACTTAAGGATTAAGACCTCTAAATCACCAAATAACCATCTCTATCCTCATGATGCCTACATTTATACTTGCAGCAACTCTGATCTCCAATCTAGATCCAACTACCTGTTTCACATTTCCACTTGGATTTCTCACAAGCACTTTAATGGCAACTGAACTCATAATCTTCTCCACCCCTACAGACCTAGTCCTCCCCCAAGATTTTCTATTTCAGAGAATGACTCTACCAATGCTGGTAGTACCTATTATCCAGGCCAGAAATCTCTCTCATTCTGTATAACTCATGTATCCTATTCACCTAACACAATGCCTGGCACATAACTAGTATTTAGAATCTGTTGAATTAAACACTTTTAGGGAAACTGCCATTAAATCGAACCCTCAACTCCTTGAAAGAAAAATGAAATGGATTATGGTTTATCTAAAACCCAAGCAAATCTCCAATCCTCTAAAACCCAGGCTCTTTCCATCATGCCAGAGCTACGACTATTTACTCAAACAGTTGAATGCTTTCTAAAATTCCCATCATTACTGTGCATCAACATGCAGTTATGAATGAATTGATTATAATTTTCTCTGCTCTACCAAATTTCTACTTCTCATACTGTGTCTCATGAATGTGTGCCACTGCTGAAAAATGAACATTAACTGTGTATTCAGGGCATTTAATGACAAACTTGAGTGAAATGTTGTTATCTTTATAGGAAAGATTTTGTTGAGCTCTACTAAGCATTTTTGAAAGCAAAGTGTGTCAGCAGAGTGAAATTATATGCAAAATTATCTAAACTATTCACATGATAGGCAGCCATACTTTGTAGTAGATGAAGCTTTCTAAATGTAGGAGATGAAGCTGAATAATATCAACCTCTGGTCAAATTAACTCCAATCCAAGCCTCTGCCTATGGCTAAAGGCACAAAATGCAAACAATTATAGTACACAATAGTGTGAGAATTCAGGTAGCAATGGAGGACACTATTACAGCTCTGATTACACATGAGACAGTTTCTGAATTTCATCTGCTATTTTTGATACTTATTGAGTACTTAATGTGATAGGAGATGCATTATTCCTGGACTTGGTCCCTGACTTTTCTTCGGAAGTATAAGCAGAGTGATGCATACTTTGGAGAGACTGAGTAGGCTTCTTACAGTCTGTTTTTCATGCTCCAGACAATCTTAATTAATCAGTTGTTGGTTAACTAAATCTGTTGGAGGTATACCACTAATTGTTCAGCCAGTACACCTTGAGGGAAAAAAATGTAAGTCCTCAGTCACCTGCTCTCTGATTTGATAACTCTCAGCTATAATTTTGACCTATCCCACAGGATATTGAAAAATAAGTAACGAAATCTGTGTACAGATTGGAACCCAGTAGATAACATTTCAATTCTAAAAATTAAAATCCAAGGTATTGTTTCCATTTGAGTAACTCCAAAATTTAAACAAGAAATAATTTTTCTAGGTATGAGGTAAGATTACAGTAAAAAAGGGATGTGCCTCTTTCTAGTAAGAATGTCACATTCCCTCATTTACCTCCTCCTTTCTAGGCCACAAATACACATTTCAGGATAATAATAGCTTTATTGAACAATTACTCTGTGCCAGGTACCTTACTTAGATCAGGGTTTCTCAACCTCTGCACAAGTGACATTTGAGGGTCAGATTATTCTGTTATGGGATGTTAATTTTAGTATACAGTAGTCCCCCTTTATCTACAGGGGCAGTAAGTTCCAAGACCTCCAGTGGACGGCTAAAACCTCTAACAGTCCTGAACCTGATTACCATAATTTGAACACATTTCGGTTCACATCTTCTGCCTTTTCCATCTTAACTAAGCACTTATCATGCACTGTGGCCACAACTCTTGCAGTTTGAGGTACAACAGCAAAACTAGCATGAATTTTTTTTTCTTCTTTACAATTTCACAGATAGAAGATTCATTCTTACCACATTCTTAGCAACTTCAGCATATGATGTTTTTCTTTCCTTATTGAGAACTTACACCTTTTCATTTAAAGGAAGCACTTTATAGCTTCTCTTTGACATATCCAAATTGCCAGCATTACTACTCTTGCACTTTCTGGCCATTATTAAGTAAAATAAGAGTTACTTGAATGCAAGCACTGAGATACTGCAAGAGTCAATCTGATAACCTAGACAACTACTAAGCAACTCACTGGCGGGTGGTATGGACAGCATGGACAGGCTGGGCAAAGGGATGATTCACATCCTAGGCAGGACAGCATGAGAGTTTGTCACACTACTCAGAAAAACATGCAGTTTGAAACTTATGAGCTGTTTATTTCTGGTATTTTCCATTTAATATTTTCAGACCACAGTCTGAGGATGACAGACGGTAACTGAACTCAAGGAAAGCAATATCATGGATAAGCGGGGACTACTGTATTTAGCAGCATCCCTGGCCTTTACCCTTCCCCACACCCATTTGTGACAACCAAAAATGTCTCCAGAAATTACTACGTTTGCTGGTGGGCAAAATTTCCCTAGTTGAGAACTACTGCCTTAGATATATTAATTTATTTAATCCTGTAAAAATGCTATGAAGTAAATTCTACTTTCCATTGTACAGGTGAGAAAAGTCACATAGACATATTAAATAACTTGCCTAAGGCCAGACAGCCAGTAGCAATACAGCTGGTATTTGATCCAAGGATTCCAGAGCCTGGAGTCTCAACTGCTATCTTGGTATCAAGACTTTGACCCCTTTATGACGAATGAGATGAGGCTTGGTAGGTAGATCAGAATCCCTTCCCGAGCTGTTGAAAGGAATTGCTGCATCAACGAAAGCTTGAAATGGGCTTGAAAATGACTTGAAAGTAAGAGGGAAGAGGGAGTAAGGTCTCCACCTATGTATACCTGGCTCACGGTAATTGAAAGAAGACATTTGTAAAATGGAGGACCACCTATGTATAGTCTAAAAACCTACAGCTTAGTAACTTTCTTCTGCTACCACCTAAATTACTTTTACACCGAGGTAGAGTAGATGCTGAGTATAATTTAAGTGCCTCCTCTCAACAGAAATTTCTGGCCCGCCGGCCAGCATAATTCTCATTATTGGATTCCCTCCTGTAATTGGAGATTCATATCTTCCAATTAGAGAATTCCACTTGCAGATGACCCTTGTTAAAATGCCAACATCCATATTAAGCTCTGTTAGTATTCATCTAAATAAACTAATCAAATTAGCTGGTGAGTCATTTAGCAAGCCATTAGAAAGTAAATTACAAAACAGGAAAGTTCTGATGACCCAGTCAGGGGCAGGGAAAATCTGGTTACAGTGTTATGCCGGGAAGCCACATCTGGGGCTGGTAACAAGGTGGGGCAGTACAGGAGAGGAAATGCACTGGGCAGGAGACAGGTGACCAGCTGTGAGGATGCACGGACAGTCACTTATAGGAAACTTCACCTCCTTTCCATCCTTCTCTCCAGTTTCCTATTTGATAATTTCTCCCCTCCTGATATCCCAGAGTTCTTCCCTCAAAATACAGACTGGTTCCGCTTATCCGTGACAGGCTGCACAGCAGACATGCATCTGCAAAACAAAATATGAGGGGCTGAAAGCTATCCTAGGCGGTGTTGCTCTTCCTTCAGTCAGCTACCCAAATTGTTTTCTACACCTTGATGACATGGATTTCTACATGCTGGAAACTAAGCCAGAATCCACACTACACATGGCTTTTCCCTGACCCTGGCATCTCCAAACATCTTGTGAAACACAAACTTCATTTTCTGTGGGACAAGAGACTGACAGTGGGGATGCTCTATCACTTGCTGTGTATGTCAATCTTCGGGCAAGAAAGTCTGTCTTATTTATGTAGGGAGGCAAAAGGAATTCCATTCCTTTTCTCCCTAACTCATTACCTCTAAATAGTAGATAACTATTTGCTTTCTTTGAACCAGATAGTTACACTAAAAGTGCCTATTGTGAGAATTTTTCTTCAAAAAAATGAAGAAATAAAATGCCACTGAAATTTACACTAGGTTCTATAATTAAGAACTTTAAGTCTGCTTAAAATAATTTTCAGGCATTCAAACGCTAAAAGAAAACTTGTTCAAAAATATGGACAAGAAAATCAAAACCGAAGTTCACAAGTGATATAACAGGAAAAAAAATTATTGTGGAACTCTTAAAGGCCAGTGATTTTAAAAAAAGAGAAAGAAAGAAAATAAAACCATGATACTGATAAAAAAAAAAAAAAAAACTGGATTGGGTAGCTAATTTTAAGAAAGTGACCAGATAAACCTTATACAAGCATACCATAGTTATTAAGTAGGCTGAAAGAGGGAAAGTTGGTCTGTTTCTGATCAAACTACCTTGCCTTTTGAGAAAAGCAAGTGAAAAGATAAATACACACAAGCTTGGATTTTAAAAAGAACTTGTATTTATTATATTTTGCAACTATGATCTTTTAAAACAGTGGCCTTAGGAAAATCTGCTTTGGCAAGTGACTGCAGAGGCTCCTGTGGAGAGGAAGTGAAAAGAATGGGCATATAAACAAGGGCTGCTGGCACGTTCAAAGCGCAGGGGATAGTTCACAGAGCAAAATGTAGTCCTAAGTAAATGGGTTTCAGGCAATTTCAGTGTTAAGATAACATCATTAAGAGTAGAACAGATTGTGCTCAAACCCTGCTGTTTATAATTAACACGTTGCTTCCAAATACTCCAGGGTCCCTGGTAAATAGTCTTCTGCTCACATCCACCCAAACCAATCAGAATATTTTCATCAGATTCCATGCTGGGCCAGCACCTGTTTGGACAAATCCAATAGAGCCAAAGAACTCCTCTCCTTGGCCAGCTAAGTAGTTGGATGAACACAGCTTGGCTTAGTCATTGTCACAGTGTCCATATGGCTTTGAAGCTTGTTTTCACAAGAAATCATACAAGTATTTTATTATGTCAAAGTTCACCGTCCTAAAAACAAAAACAGATAATATGTTAGCATTCTCACCCCTAGATTGCTCAGCTTTGTATGATTCTGGAAAGCACACGCAAAATAATTCACGACTAATGCTAAAAATCCTATAGTGCTATCAAATGCACCCTGATAGGACTGACATTAATTCTTTAAAATGTTATTAGGAACACAATATTTTAAGTTTTTTTTTGTGCCATTCACAAAGTTTGCCTTTCTAAAAAAAAGTAAACGAAGCTAGAGCTATTCAACATTCTGTACTTCAATTGTACTACAGAAAGTTTAGACTTCATTTGAAAGCTATTTGCTTTTTGTCTAATAACCAGAATAAAGTAATTAGAGATTCAAAAGTATTTAAATCTTCTTTGCTTCTGAACATTGTTTATCTTCCGAGACACCTGTTTTGTCATTACATAATGCATAGCTCATCTGTCCTCATTTGTAGTTTTCATTCTTTTCAGTCTTTTAACGCTGGCTGACCTGTGTGTGTATTGTAACTAAATCTGTATGATCCAAGAATACGATACAACAAACAGACGATGTGAATGTATATTTTTGTACTCTGATGGCAGGCAGAATAAAATAGCAGAGAGAGAGACATATAATTATTCTCCTTTCACCAAACTCATTCTTCACTATAAATATTCAGACTTGGAGGTTTATTATTTGAATAAATGGTCAAAATAATTGGATATAATCATCTAGCAATAAGTATAAAATTAAAGCCTTAAGTATTCAATTCTGCAAAAATAATCATCCATGTGAGAACAGCCTTTTAAACATTCACTAATTGCATGCTCTTATTTATTAAACCATCATCAATTAATGTTTTTGTCTATCATTTTGCAATATACTTTCTAAAAAAGTTTCTAAGCAAATGACTGACATATCAAATATTTTTTAAAATGTGGAATGGGGAACTATAGATACTGCTTATGAAAACACATTTAAAAATAGCTAAAAAGAGATGCTATGGCTATTGTGGTACCTAATGTTGGACTGAAGAATAACTTGCTTCATTGTAACAGTGCCTCTCTGAAGAATACTAAGCCTTTCCAAATGGTATAAAACTGCCAAAACAATACTGCAGAACTAAAAATAGTTTTAAAAAAATCTTATGCATAAAGACACAAAAAGTATGGTTATTAAATCATAAAGTTATTTTATATGTTTTTCTTTCATTCAACTCTAGAAACACCCAAATTTATGGGCACCAAAGTACTTTTGACACATGATTCTTTTTGTTTGTTTCTGAGATGGAGTCTTGCTCTGTTGCCCAGGCTGGAGTGCAATAGCGTGATCTCGGCTCACTGCAACCTCCACCTTCCCGGTTCAAGCAATTCTCCTGCCTCAGCCTCTCAAGTAGCTGGAGCTACAGGCATGTGCCAACATGCCTGGCTAATTTTTGTAGTTTTAGTAGAGATGGAGTTTCACCATGTTGGCCAGGCTGGTCTCGAACTTCTGACCTCAGGTGATCTGCCCGCCTTGGCCTCCCAAAGTGCTGGGATCATAGGCGTGAGCCACCGCGCCCGGCCAACACATGATTTTTAAAAAATCATGATACTGATTGAAAAGATTTAGAAGACCATAGAAAGGAAATGGATATAATAGACTACTTTTAACCACGGACCAAAAAGGCAAGTGGTATTTGTCCATCTCTCCAGGCACATTTCTCCACAATGACTTTGGGTCTTAGGTTATAAACCTAAAGTAATATGGTAAAATGGACTTAAATATTGTGTTGCTAATTTTTTTTTTTTCTGGACTTGGGTGAAAACAAAATTTTTGAAGCAGGTAAGATTAAAACAACTTAAATTCCAATACTAGGAGAATCCATAAATTACAATACGTTATTTCATGAAATATTATACAGCCATACAAAATGATCAATATGAAGATATACTAACAATATTAAGGGAGAAAGGGAGAAGAAAGAATTGCAAATAAGTTGTGATGGCTGCAGAGAAATGTTTGTCTAATGGACTAGTACTAGAAGAGCACAAATACATGAAAATATTGTGATGTCTGTAGGACTTCTCTATTTTTTGAGAAATCTGTTTGTGTTACTATAGCATTCGAATAGTTTGTAAAATAAACAAATAACAGAACAGACTTAATAGAATGAATGGAGTGACTTAAAAATACTAAGCAACTTAAATGTTCATAAAATTTTCATTATATTCCCTTTCTGTACTTTGTCAGTGGTAAGTACTCATGCAAACTGAATCACAGTAAGAGTTTTAGATTAAAAAAAAATCAATCAGGAATTGAATATAAGATCATTCCTTTAAGAAACATTTATTTCCCAAGATGTGTCACTATCTCTACCATTCCTCCACCCCCAATATAAATAGGTAACTTGCCAATTGATCTCACACATATTATTTTAAGACATGGCAGAATTTGTTAGAATAACCACAGGAGCAACGGAAAAAACTATGCCACACATCCGAAAGATAACTTTGTGCTTTAAAGTACTTGAAGACAAACAATCCTCTTTAAAGAAAGGTATAACTGACAAGAGAATTGTGTAATTTGCATGGATGTTCCCTGGCTTTCCATGGTCACAGATGCATATTAGAGTCACGTAAGTATAATTTTAAACTTTGGGATAACTTTCAATATACTATGGGAGATTCTCCCACAGAACATAAACGAATTTTCTAAAGTAACCAGCTGGAAAGAAATACAGTAAACACAAATAGTGTGGTGGCAATTTTCCTAGGAGTAATTCTTAAATCAGAATTTAGAATACGTTAATACAAGTTAATTATATGGCATATATTTAAGGATTTAATTTTGCCTTTATCCTTTTATTTCATTTTATCGATTCATTAAAATACTTTTTCTTTCTTTTAGGATACTATTTTGTTTCCTTTTACTTTTGTGGGCAGTTTGAGTTTGAGTTTTTTAATTTATTTTTTCTGACAACTTGCAACCATACAACTTTAAGTTGTAACCTCTATTTATCTTATAGTGTCTTCCCACTGACTGTGGAAGAAAAACAATTGAAAATGTGTAACTACCATTCACATTAAGAACAATCCAAGAACAATTAATTTAGCAAGCTTCTCAGTCATCTGTTATCTGCCTTCTCCCATACCCTATCTCCAAATTTTATGTTCCCTTTCTAGAATCAGCTTCCTACAGCTTCTCTGTCCAAACCTTTCCACTGTAGTCTCTATATCCTCTATCTCTTCAAGGAATGGTTATTTTCCCCTTCCAGGCTTAACTGAAACTAGGCTCCCCTCAAAGGACATAGTCTTTTCTTCAGCTCCTTCCAATGAATGTTTAACTCTCTACTGTACCCCCGGATAGTTCTGTCAGGTGGGGCTGGTGTCCTGTGCAAAAAGCTCTGCTACTCTGAGATTAAGACCATTCTGCTCACCATCCCCACCTCTTTGTGGCCATCCCTTAGTCACTGAGTAATTTAGCATACAGTTCAGTCTTCCTTTCCAACCCAAGACCTGCGTCAGCCTAGTGACTTCACTATATATTTCTCTTTCTTACCTCCAATAACCTTTTCCACTCTCATAATCACACTCAGAAATGCTCTACTTCTAAAGAAATAAATTCAGACATTCTACCTTATGATCCCCAATTTCTCCCTTTTTTGCTATCTGGAACATGTTAGGACAATCAGTTCACAAATGTCTTCATTTTTTCCTGATCTACAAACATTAACTGAGTATCTATGTGCTAGGCACTGAACTATTAGCCCCCCAACTGGCTTTACTTCCTTCCTGCCCTTCCTAGCTTAGACTCCATGATTCATCAGGTCAAGTGGTTACTTGCTGGAATCCACTGAACTTACCTGGCAAAACCCCAGTACGATGTGATTTCGATTATAATTCTTTGCTGTCTCAGTCTCTAGCACATGGATTGGTGTTGGAGAAGACCACAAGTCTCACAGATTGGTGCCATTGTAAATTCAAGGTCAAAAACCTCAACACTCCCAACAAACTGCTTTCCTTTCAACAGTTTCTTCCATTCCCCATGGCAGCTATTTCAAATGTTCCAGATTTCTCTAAACTGCTACTATTTCTGCCCTTAGTCTCAATTTTGTCTCCTCCTTCTCAGAGAAAATGGAAGTCATCACATCAGAACTCCCTCAACTTTTTGCCACCAAACCTCCAAATTCAGCTCCATCAGAATCCATCTTTTTCTCTTGTTATAATGCAAGAGGATTCTGCTCTCTCATCTACGGCTCTTGCAACTCAAATTCTAAATCCCATGCTTATATAACATTTCAGTAATTGTGTGCTTTAAATTAATCTTTCTCCCTTTTGTATCGTTAACTCTCCTTCTCTATCTGTTCTTTCCTATCAGCATTTAAATATGCTCAAATCTTTAAAAAATAAATAATAACCCTCTCTCAACCACACAACCCCTTTAGCAGTTATAATCCTCTCTCGGCCAGACACAGTGGCTGATGCCTATAAACCTAGCACTTTGAGAGGCCGAGGTGGGTGGATCACCTGAGGTCAGGGGTTTGAGACAAGCCTGGCCAACATGGCAAAACCCCATCTCTACTAAATATACAAAAATTATCTGGGTGTTGTGGCACGCGCCTGTAATCTCAGCAACTCAGGAGGCTGAGGCACGAGAATCACTTGAACCTTGGAGAAAGAGGTTGCAGTGAGCCGAGATCGTGCCACTGCACTCCAGCCTGGGTGACAGAGTGAGACTCTGTCTCCAAAAAAAAAAAAAAAAAGAAAGAAAAAGAAAAAAAAAATCCTCTCTCTCCTTTATAGCAAATAAATAAGTAAATAAATGAATCCTAGAATACAGGCTAATAAGAATAGGATATAGCTATGTTATACTTGTTGCTGTATCTCCCCAAAGCCTACCACAGTGTTTTGTTTATAATGGGCAACACAATAAATGTTAAATAAATGAATGAAAAACATTGTCTCTCTTTGTTACACCTACTTTCTCATAAATACTACAGTATGACTTCTACTTCATCATACCACTGAAAGTGTTCTGGATAAAGCTACAAATGACTGCTTTATCAGTAAATCAGAGAATTCTGCTTGATTTCTTGGTGACAACTGACTTTTGACCATTACTCCCTTCCCTTATAGTTTCCTAGTTTTCTTGTATATACAACTTTATATGAACTGTTACATGCACTTAAGCTTACATCATGAGTTATTTTCCCAAGTTACTATCCTTCAAAAGTGTGATTTTCAATAACTGTATAAAAATACATGATGCTATTGATTGATTGCCATTTTAGACATTTGGGTTATATCCTGTGATCCCTACTATCTCATTTGTTCTCTGCCACAGGTGTCTGGAATGAGGCCAGCCTTCCTTTTCTTTGGTAACTATCCTTGGGACTTCCTCTCCCATCAAGCCTTGATTTGGAATGAGACTGTCTCTGAGCTCCCTTCTTGCTGTCCTCAAAAACAAATTCATATGGTTCCCCTTCATCTGAATTTTTACTGCTAATCACTATAGGAAAACATGCAATATTTATTTAGCACATACTAAGTTTACAGCACTGTGCTAGGTTTGAGGATAAGGCAGTGATAGACATAAACACAGTCTGCTTTGAGCTTATGAGCTTGTATTCTAGAAAGAAAGATGAACCCTAATTACTCAACTATTTAAGTAAAACTTGTTACGTATAATGAAGAACAAAATGGGAACTTCCAAATCGTGTGTGTGTGTGTGTGTGTGTGGTATAGGGGGGTGATGATGGTGGTTGTGGTATTTGTGAGAATGCGTCTTTAAGGAGCAGACATTTAAACTGAAATCTAAAGGTTATGTAGCAGTTAGCTAGGTAAAGGAGAAAAGAAGTTGGAAAATGCTGTATATACAAGGATGGGAAGCAGAATGGTGAATGTAAAAAAATGGAAAAAAGTGGTTAAAGTGCAGATACAGAGGAAAGAAGGTGTATGTGCTAGATGGGGCTAGGCACAGGTAGGGGCCAGATCATTGGGGCCTTGTAAGTTATTTAAAAGATTCTGTTATTTATCCCAAGAGCTATGGGAAACTACTGAATATTTTTAATGAGCAGGGTGACATTAAATTTTTATAAAATCATTCTGGCTACAGCATGGATAATAAATTATAAGAGGATAAGAGTAGACAGAAGATCAATTAGACTGTTAGAGAAGAGATGATGGTGGCTTGATCTAGAGTGGTAAAAGTATCATGATAACAAGTGAATGAAATTGAGACAAATAAGAGGGGCTTTGTAAGCTCAACAGGACTAATGGTTGAATGTTAGGAGTTGGGGAGAGAGAGATGTCAAGAAGGACTCTCAAATTTCAGGCCTGGGCAACACAGCAGACTGCAGTGCTTATCACTGAAATAAGAAACACTGGAAGAAAGCCAGATATTTCACTTTTTGTTGGTGGGTTGAAGCAGAGGTTAGAATTCCTAAGTTCAGTTTTGGAAATGTATTAATATAGCTGGGAAACAGCAATAAAGGTCAAGAATTTTATAAAAAATACGTCTGGTCTTTAAAAATAGGGGCATTATTAATACACAGATGATTGTTGAAGTCACAGGTGTGGCTCAAGTTGCCTAGGAAAAAACTGTAATATTTTTTCCTAAAGAGCCTAGGGCCAAGCCTAAAGGAACAGTTATATTTAAAGGTCAGGTGGTAAAGATAGCCTTTGTTAGTAAAAACAACCAAAGAATAAAGAGGAAAACCAGAATACTGTGGAATCATGTCTAAGAGAAGAGAGTTTTAAGAAAGACAGAGTAGCCAACAGTGTTAGGTGCCACTGAGAGGACAAACAGCCGAGACTAACAAAGGTTCTGGGAAAGTGGAGGAGATGGAATTCAGAGCATGGGTAGAAGAATCTACCTTAGGAAGAGGAACCCCATCCTGCTGAAAAAGGAAATAAAGAGAAGATGGACACTAACACAGGTAGCTCAATTCTCAATTGATGGCTTCAACCTTGTTCTGTGAAACAGAGTGAAGACTGAACAGAATGAACTCAGGCATTAGAATTTGGGGTTTAAACAGAGTCAAGAATTTAGGTGGAGGCTGGGCGCGGTGGCTCATGCCTGTAATCCCAGCCCTTTGGGAGGCCGATGCAGGCAGATCAACTTGAGGTCAGGAGTTCAAGACCAGACTGGCCAACATGGTGAAACTCTGTCTCTGCTAAAAATTAGCCAGGCATGGTGGTGTGTGCCTGTGATCCCAGCCACACGGGAGGCTGAAGCAGGAGAATCGCTTGAACCCGGGAGGCAGAGGTTGCAGTGAGCCAAGATCACACCACTGTACTCCAGCCTGGGCAACAGAGCAAGACACTCCATCTCAAAAAAAAAAAAAAAAAAATTTAGGTGGAAAAGAAGTCTGGATGCCAGGTGCCCTATTATCTCAATACATGAGGTGGAATGGCTGAAGAAACAAAAATCAGTCTTAAGGAGAATAGGGAAATAGAGCCAGATTGCATGAGTCTCAAGGAAGTCCACATTTTTATAAGAAGTTGGAGGCAGTAACAGTCTGGAAGTGGCAACAAGAAGGATGGCACCGAAATGACCTCCAACCCTGAGGGATTAGGGTTTGAGAAAATACATAGCTACAACTAGAGACAAGTCGAGGGAAAGCAGCATTCCAAAGAAGGAATCAGGTTTTAGCTAAGGCAATGAGGAAGACTATTAGGAGAATAATAATTCCTAAGGCACATGGGAGGGAGGGAAAGAATGAAAGGTAAAGTCAGCAGAAAAGAAGTACAAAACACGGGAATGAGAGAATGGAAGAGGGCAGGTGTGGGGAGGAGCGGGTGCTTATTCTATGGATATTGCCCATGGGAAGTAGGGAACAGTAAAGAAAACAAAAGAAAGTTACAGAGCCCCCAAGTTCTATGTCAAGATTCCAGGTCTAAAGTTCTTGCTTCCTTCTGAGGTGGTAAATGAAAGTGCATGTCTCTGGATGTGTTTAACACCCATCACTGTGATGCTCTGCACTAAGTAACGTCAAATTAAGTCGGATTCAATGGAGATTCACTATATTAGGAACCCACAAACTTCCGTTTTGCACATGATTATGTTAGGGCACAACCTAACACATTCAGAGTAATAAAATTCCTGAAATGAACAGGCTTCACTCCAAATTTATGCCTTGGATAGAGGCTCTTAGATATAGAAGTTCCAATATAATTGTTTTTTTTAAAGGAAGTAATTGTTTTGTGATCATACTTAACACACTAAAAAATAAGTTACTGCTCAATTTTCTCTGCGTAAAAGTTTGCCTGGTTTTATTAAAATGAAACATTAAAACCCTTGAATTCATGTTTTACAGCCTATATGCCACAAAAATGTGGTAAATACCTGCATCATATTATCACAGAACTTAAAAACATTTTTTATAGAGACGGGGGTCTCACTACGTTGCCCAGGCTCATCTTGAATTTCTGGCCTCAAGCAATCCTCCCACCTCAGCCTCCCAAACTGTTGGGATTACAGGTGTGAGCCACTGCACCTGGTCATTCATTCATTAATTTATTATTTATTTATTTTTCAGAGCATTTTTAATTCAGAAGAGACTTCAGGGAGAAGCTGCAATCCTATGGACTTCAGAACCTCAAGAAGCTGTAAAATTAATCATCATCAGAGATTTGCAAATCTATACTGATATCAAGCACTGTTTTAGGCTGAAAAAAATAATGTCTCAGCCTAAATACTGTTAATTTTGAAATATATGTAAATACTTTCATGACTAATTTTTAAAGGGTGCTAAAATGGAATCTTCATATTAAAAAAGATAAGGAACACACTGTCTATGGATTGCCCTGTTCACCTTGCCAGTCTACACACTCATCACCTCTTCCATTACAGTCCTGACAGATTGTTATCCAGCTGCAACTGTATGATGAAGTCACTTATTCATATAAATGGTCTGAACATTTTCCATAACACTAAGAACACCTCTTTGTAAGGAAACTTGTATTTTTAGACAGCTTTCATTTTGACAAATGTACTTACTTTCTTCCCCAGAACTTCTAACACTCTAGAATTACTCAGAATTAGCTTCATTCATTTTGCATGACAGCCCCTGAAATACTTAAGACAGTTCACATGTCTTTCCTAAGGCTTTTCTCTCCCACTCTGTCCTTCAGTCAGGGATGTGACACAATTCCTCATTCTACCACTCTCCTTGTGTCCCTTCAGCATGTATCCATTTGTCTCTCTGAAAACTCCAAACCCAGCACAGCACACTAGATTTGATCTGCCTGTGACAACACACAGGAGAATGATTATGTCCCCTGACCTAGACACTATATTTCTATCAGTGTTACCTAAGTCAGGATTTTTAAAGCCTTGTAGTCAGCTAAAAAATTTAGGAGTTAAGCCAGCTCTCTCCCATCTTATTTCAATACAAGAGAGTTTTCTGTAGCCAACTGTCCATTAAATCTTACCTTGCTACTATGGGATCATTTATTCCAGCCTATTAAGGTCTTTCAGAATCTTGATTTTTGTCCTCTAACATATTAGCTATTTCTCCCAATTTTACGTCATTTGTAAATTTGAGAAGGTTCATTCTACAGTACAGCCTATTCATTCTTGGCACTTAAATAGATGATTTTTTCATGTTTAAATGTCATGACTAATGACATCACATTAGGAAAACACTAATTTTTATATTTGGTATATCATTTACATAATTCAAGACATTTTACCTTGCAATAGCTCTGATGAAGTCTAGAGACACTGTGCATTTGTATTTTGGTCCATCAAGCTGATCGTCATGGCCAACCAGGGTTAACAGCTGAAGGGTCACTAGAGAGGTAATCTAAAAGAGAACATTTTTATAAGAAACTGTTTTAATAAGATTATGTAATACTTTTGTTTCTGAAACTCTTATAGTCTGATAAAGACACATAACTGAATCATAAGAAACGTCTGCAAAGAAAATGACTACTTTGCAATCTGTAAACACAAATTTGTACATATGTTTTCTAGTCTGACAACTAAGACTAGTTGTCAGAGTCCTAGTTTTTTTTTTTTTTCTTAGAGATATGGTCTCGCTGTGTTACCCAGGCTAGAGTGGCATGGCTTGATCACAGTGCATTGGAGTTTCAAATTCTTGGGCTCAAGTGGTCCTCTCAACTCAGTCTTCCCAAGTGGCTGGGACTACAGGCACATTTTTTAAACGTGCCTATAAAAAAAAACAATTTTTTACTGTTTTGTAGAGACAGGGTCTCACTGTGTTGTCCAGGCTGGTCCTGAACTCCTCGCTTTGTGATTCTCCTGCCTTGGCCTCCCAAAGGGTCGGTGATACAGAAGAGGGGCAGGGAAGTGCTGGGCAGAGAAGGGCGTGGTCCCTGGCTAGTGCTCCACCCCAAGTCTGTGCCCACAGACCTAGGTAAAGGCTGGCATTGCAGTTTTTGTGCCTAAATGTTACATTTTCCAAGACCACCCTGGCCGCCATGCCCCCATCCTGTGCCTATAAAAACCCCGAGACCCTAGCAGGTAGAGATACAAGCGGCTGGACATTAAGAGAAATACACCGGCAAAAGAACACACAAGTGGCTGGACATCGAGAGGAACACACTGGCAGACACCAGCAGATGCCAGCAGGCCATCTACGGTGGGACGACACGGAGTTTGGCCAAGAGCGGCTAGACTTCAGGGGAAAACTACCTTCCCACTCCATCCCTCTTCGGGTTCCCCATCCATCTGCTGAGAGCTACTTCCACCATTCAATAAAAACCTTGCACTCATTTTCCAAGCCCACATTTGATCGGATTTTTTGGTACAGCAAGGCAAGAACTCAGGATACAGAAAGCCCTCTCTCCTTCCAATAAGGCAGAGGGTCTAATTGAGCGAACACAAGCCACCTATAGATGGCAAAACTAAAAGAGCACACTGTAACACGCCCACTGGGGCTTCAGGAGCTGTAAGCATTCATCCCCAGATGCGGCCGTGAGGTCGGAGCCCCACAACCTGCCCGTCTGCATGCTCCCATTAGAGGTTTGAGCAGCGGGACACTGAAGAAGCGAGCCACTACCCCTGTAAGGGGGACAAGGGAACTTTTCCTGTTTCACTGGGATTACTGGTGTGAGTCACTGCACTCAGCCCAACCAAGAGTCCTAGTTTAACAACTGATTCAAACAATCAGTCCTTAAGAATTCCACTAGAGACAGCTTTGTTTCATTAGTGACTCAGACACATGACTGCTAAACCTTTAAAAGCTGCAAATAAAGCACATTCCTCCTCTAAAAATTTTACAGAATTTCTATCTAAATAACTCAGAATATAAAATCTATACTCCTTTGGGTATAAAACAATTATAATACGGATTTAGGCCTTTTTAAGAGTTAGGTAGCTGGTTAGATGAGAGATAAGAAATACATCCTTCAGACCTGGGCTTAGTCTCGGTTTAAAACTTTCTTTCCTTCTTTTCTTTTTTTTTTTCTGAGGCAGGGTCTCACTCCATTATCCATGCTGGATTGCAGTGGCGCAATCATGGCTCAC
This sequence comes from Pongo abelii, assembly GCF_028885655.2. Classification (NCBI taxonomy): domain Eukaryota; kingdom Metazoa; phylum Chordata; class Mammalia; order Primates; family Hominidae; genus Pongo; species Pongo abelii. The sequence goes on from NC_071991.2 coordinate 100,832,086, forward strand.
TGCAGCCTCAACCTCCCCAGACTCAGGTGATCCTCCCACAGCAGCCTCCTGAGTAGCCGGTACTATAGGCACATGCCACCACACCCGGCTAATTTTTTGTATTTTTTGTAGACATGGGGTTTTGCCATGTTGTCCAGGCTGCTCTTGAGCTCCTGGGCTCAAGTGATGCACCTGCCTAGCCTCCCAAAGTGTTGGGATTACAGGCGTGAGCCCCCGCACCCAACCATTGCTTTAAAACTTATTGCTGATCATGTACTCAGGAAAACACCAGAAGGATTATTAGTAAAAGCAAAAGTGTATCTTGATAGGTCAAAATCAAAGTACAAAATCACTTAACATTCATATGGCCAACTAAAATATTAAGTTCTCTGAAATCTAAGAAAGGAAGCTGATCCAAGAGCTGAAATTCTTTGAGCGCCCATTGTCTTCTCCTAATTTCTTATTTTTGTCTCCCATAAGCCAGCAGGAAAAAGAGCAATGGCAGTAAGATAAAATTTGGAGACTTAGTTACCTGTAACTGCTCAGTGGCAATATGAATAAGAGTTTTAAGTTAAACTATCTGTAATACCTAATCATATGTCTTAGGAATTAAAAGGCTCACTTAATTTGAGACTAATACTTTACAGATGCTAAGTAAACATCCTATGAATAATAAAAACACTAACAGCAGTAGTAATTTGCTTGGTATTAAGTACTCTATACACATTATCTCATGTTATTCCTCATTACCCTCATGTCCACAAGGTGGACATTATTATATTTTTTTTATAGATAAGCCTTAGAGATCTTAAGTAACTTTGTCCATATTCCAGATCTACTGCCTTAGCAAGAATTCAAGAAACCATGATCATCTTACTATATTACATTTCCCATTACCATTTTAAAGGGAAAATTGTCATGCAGTATTCAGTCTACTACTTTACTAACAAATTAAAGGGTGAACAGATAATAAATATCTCATATAGAGTATCTTATATAGAGAAAACCCTATATTCAGTAAATATGAAATATTTCAACTGGAAAAGCAATTTATATTAACACATCAAAATACAAAGCTCTGCATTCAAAAGGCTAAGACTTTAATTTCTAATTCAGTATCAATAATTAGGTTACACCTTGAAATACCTCTTATAAATATTCTGTGTGTGTTGAAAAGAATATGTATTTTGCAACTGTTATGTGCTTTGTTACATGTCTATTGCTTTGTTACATATATGTCTATTACACAAGACACATGTAACAAAGACATTATTTGTATTGTTAAATCTTTTTTTTTTAATTTTTTATTTTATTATTATTATACTTTAAGTTTTAGGGTACATGTGCACAATGTGCAGGTTTGTTACATATGTACACATGTGCCATGCTGGTGTGCTGCACCCATTAACTCGTCATTTAGCATTAGGTATATCTACTAAAGCTATCCCTCCCCCCTCCCCCCACCCCACAACAGTCCCCAGAGTGTGATGTTCCCCTTCCTGTGTCCATGTGTTCTCATTGTTCAATTCCCACCTATGAGTGAGAATATGCGGTGTTTGGTTTTTTGTTCTTGTGATAGTTTACTGAGAATGATGATTTCCAGTTTCATCCATGTCCCTACAAAGGACATGAACTCATCATTTTTTATGGCTGCATAGTATTCCATGGTGTATATGTGCCACATTTTCTTAATCCAGTCTATCACTGATGGACATTTGGGTTGGTTCCAAGTCTTTGCTATTGTGAATAGTGCCACAATAAACATACGTGTGCATGTGTCTTTATAGCAGCATGATTTATAGTCCTTTGGGTATATACCCGGTAATGGGATGGCTGGGTCAAATGGTATTTCTAGTTCTAGATCCCTGAGGAATCGCCACACTGACTTCCACAATGGTTGAACTAATTTACAGTCCCACCAACAGTGTAAAAGTGTTCCTATTTCTCCACATCCTCTCCAGCACCTGTTGTTTCCTGACTTTTTAATGATTGCCATTCTAACTGGTGTGAGATGGTATCTCATTGTGGTTTTGATTTGCATTTCTCTGATGGCCAGTGATGGTGACCAAAAGCAATGCCAACAAAAGCCAAAATTGACGAATGGGATCTAATTAAACTAAAGAGCTTCTGCACAGCAAAAGAAACTACCATCAGAGTGAACAGGCAACCTACAAAATGGGAGAAAATTTTCGCAACCTACTCATCTGACAAAGGGCTAATATCCAGAATCTACAATGAACTCAAACAAATTTACAAGAAAAAAACAACCCCATCAAAAAGTGGGCGAAGGACATGAACAGACACTTCTCAAAAGAAGACATTTATGCAGCCAAAAAAAAAACATGAAAAAATGCTCACCATCACTGTTAAATCTTATATACACCATTTTCAAAATCTGCCTGATCAAAACTGAGAGGTATTAAAATTCTTTTGTTATCATAGAATCTTTCTGCTTTGTAGTTTTTAAGCTATGTTACTAGGTAACGTACATACAGATTTAAAATTACCTTTTGTTGACAAACCTTTTCATTATAATAACCCTTTTATTCTCCAGTAACGTCTTAGCTTACGATGTATTTTTTTCTAATCTTAATATAGCTATATTAGCATTCCTTGATGTGCTCTGCCTTTTTCTTACGTTACTTTTCATGATTCTACTTCCAAGGTTCATGTTTTCTCAATTTAAAACAGTTCTCATGTAAATAACATATAGTGGGATTTGGTTTTTATAGTCAGTCTGACAACTTTTACCTTTCATTAGGACCATAGACTCCATTTGTTTTTAATACATCTAATGATTTTCTAAAATTTTTCTTTCTACTGTTATATTGACTTATTTGTCCCTCCTTTCCTTTTTCTCATTCCTTTCTTACCTTTCGTTGTAATTATATTTTCTTATCTCTTTTTACTTTTACTACCTTGTAAGTAGTTCTATAGTCCTTTTAATTCGAATGTCCATTTTGATTTCTTTTTTGGCTCTCCTGCTATTTTGGAAGTCCTCCTTTATTTCCAACTTAGAGAGTTTTTCCAGTTTTTTGTTTTGTTTTTGGGGGATCACAGAATGTGATCCGCATACTAGCAATCCTCTGAAATCTGTTGAGGCAGCTAGGTTCTCTGGGAGGAAAGAAGGGTGCATGGGAACCTGGGTGTCACTGTGACAGAGTGAAAATAACCATGGTGGCCACCCTGCCTGTTCTGCCCACCAGGCCCCTTCTTGCTTTATTCCAAGAATGTCTCCAGCTGATGACAACAGAGCACAAAGCATGCCCACCATGTGGGATGACCTACCCCAGGCAAATGAGGTAGGGTGTAACAAGAGTTTTTTCTCTTATTTATTAAGGTATCTACATAATATCCTACATTTTGCCTTTTAGCCTGCAAAGTCTAAAATATTTACTATGTATCCCTTTACTAAATAGGTTTGCTGACTTCTGCATTAGAAGATTGCTAGATTCAAATTGTTAATTTAACCAACATTAAAACTAAGATGTTTAGTAACTTGATCAAAGTGGTAATGCCTGGATGGTGCCAGAAACTCACTTGACTAGGACTTCAATCTCCTAACTCCAACTCCAAAACTTTTAAAAAACATGCATAAGCTGTGATCACAGCTAAGAGAGTGCAGATCTAACAGATGTATTATACTCTTGCCTGAAAAGAATGTGTGCTAAAAGAATTAGGATGATCTGCAAAATAGTCATAAAGGGAGCATTCAACAGAATAAACCCAGCAGTATGTCTTTAGCACTAAGATACAGGACTCTTTGCCCATTAACTTAGAAATCTGGTATATGCTACAAGTTTGTATCCACTGTAGAGGTGGAGCTGCCTGGCTGTCGCTTAAGGTATTAAGATCATCCAATTACCTCATTCCCACTCTCACCACTGGGCCCATTCAGATTCCATACTTAATCTTCTGATTTCGGAAGAGAGAGAACATAGTTTAAGAGAAAAAAACATTTAAAGTTAGTAAGATCTGTCTTTTGCCACTTGCTAGCAGTAAACTTCAGACTGATCAGTTAAACAATGTGGACCTCAATTTTCAAAACTAAAAATCATCATAATAATCTTTCAGCCACACAGGGATGTTCTAAATATTTATAACTACAAATGAGCACCAAAAAACTGTTAGAACTAATAAATGCTTTCAGTAAAGTTGCAGAATACAAAAATTAACAAACATGTCTATACACTTACAATGAACTATCAAAAAAGGAAATTTAAAGAAATCTAATTTACAATAGCATCAAAAAGAATAAAACAGGTAAGAATAAATTTAATCAAGAAGGTGAATTATTTATACACTAACAACTATAAAACACTGATGAAAGAAATTCAAGAAGACACAAATAAGTGAAAAGATACCTGTGTTCAAGGACTGGAAGAATCATTATTATTAAAATGTCCATACTACCCAATGCAATCTACAGATTCAATGCAATACACATCAAAATTCCAATGGCATTTTTCACAGCTAGAGGTATCACAATTCCTTATTTCAAAGTATATTATTAATAAAAAACTATAGTAATCAAAACAGTATGGTAATGGCATAAAAACAGACACACAGATCCACAGAACAGAACAGAAAGTCCAGAAATAAAACCACACATATAAGGTCAACTAATCTTTGACAAGTGTACCAAAAATACATAATGGGAAAAGTATAGTCTCTTCAATAAATAGTACTGGAAATACTGGATATCCACATGCACAAAAAATAAAACTGAACTCTTATCTTACACCATACACAAAAATTCATTCAAATGGACTAACGACTTAAATGTAAGACATGAAACAAAATTCCTAAAAGTAAACATGGGGAAAAAAACTCCCTGATATTAGTTTTGGCAATGATTTTTTTGGATAGGCTGCCAAAAGCACAGGAAACAGAAGCAAAAATAAACAAATGAGACTACATCAAACTCAACAGCTTCTTCACAGCAAAGGAAACAACCAATAAAATGACAAGGGAATCTACAGAATGGGAGAAAAAAAATTGGGTAAATCAAATGGCATAAACAAGATAATAGAAACAAAATTATATTAGCGATTGCATTAAAAGTAAATGAAATGCTTCAAATAAAATAAAAAGACTGAAAAAAAATCAAGCTGCATTTTGTTTAAAAGAGATACATATAAAATGGAAGCATATGTGAAAGTTAAAGGTCAAGGACAAAATTGAGATATGTCACACAAATTCTAATAAAAAGAACAATAATGAAAATCTGTTAAACATCAGACAAAACAGACATGAAATGAGGTTTAAAGAAAGGTTCACTTAATAATGATAAAATGCAGGCCCTGAGCTCATATCTCTTACAAGATTAATTGTTTGAGACCTTTACTATGAAGAGAAGAGACACAGAACAGGATGGACAGCCAAGGGATCCAGGAGTCTTCGTGGGAGAGTAAGTACTGCTAAAACCCAAGACAAGACAAATTCAATAGCCTTCCCAGTTGGGAAACAGGTAGAAATCTATAATGACAGTAGGCCTGAAATTTTAATGAATGGGAAGATATGTAGTAAAGAGTGAACACAGTCTTCTATTGCTAAGTATATTAACTTCAACCCTTTCTATTTTTCTGTAAAGGATTCATTTGCTAAAACAGGTTAGTAATAGCTATTTGAAAAATCATGCATTGAACTCTATTATTAAAGGCAGTTCTCCTTAGTACTTTTTTTTTAATATAGAAGAAAACATTAATTACCTTGTACTTTGCCACTGACATTTCCTTATAATATTTCTCATAACTGAAACTTTCCTGTTAATTCAAACACTCACATATTTAGATTCTTTAATTGAAATTGTATGCTAAATTACTTTTTCCACAATTTTTTCATAGAAAAACACAAAATCTGTCTTTAATATAGTTAAGTTAGGTTCTCAAGAATATTTTCAGATGCCTTACAGTTTTTTACTTTTAGCACATTAGTTATAACAAATGTCCAAAGGCAGAAAGTTGGAACAAACAGGCCCTTGAAGTCACTTTCAGTTCTACCAAGATTCCCTGGCTAAATTAATCATGTAAATTGTGCAAAGGATATAATATCACTTCAGCTGAAGATGTAGCAGCTAAAAGGAACTTCCAAAATATTAATAAGATGACTGATCAATTTTTTTAGGGGTAGGGCTGATTTAGGAAAAGCTAATACATTAAAAGAACTAAACCTAAAAAAAGCAATTAAATTAGAACGTGATTTTTCACATTAAAAAAACTCATTTCAATCTTTTATTTGTTGACTTTATCATATGAAAATCACTGAAAAACTCAACATAAAAATATTCATATATATAAATTGTACATAAATATACAAATAATAGATATTCAGAAGAATATCTATTACATAAAGCAGTGAACAGGCCAGGTGCGGTGGCTCACACATGTAATCCCAGCACTTTGGGAGGCAGAGACAGGTGGATCACTTGAGGCCAGGAGTTTCAGATTAGCCTGGCCAACATGGTGCAACCCCGTCTCTACTAAAAATACAAAAGTTAGCCGGGCATGGTGGCACGTGTCTGTAATCCCAGCTACTTGGGGAGGTTGAGGCATGAGAATTGCTTGAACCCAGGGGGTGGAGGTTGCAGTGAGCTGAGACTGCACCACTGCACTACAGCCTGGGGGACAGAGCAAGACTCTGTCTCAAAAATAAAAATAAAAATAAAAAAAGGAGTGAACAAATGTACCAAATATTGAAAGGTACTTTCCCAGTTTATTAAAATTTTGCTAGAGTAAAATTGAAAACAAAATCAAGCACAAAGATTAATTAGTGGAGTCAACATTTTGAATCTCAAACGTATTAGTTTATTAACTTACTAAATGAAAACTTCTGGAAAAATACATATAAAACTTTAAAAATTATTTCTATACATGCATAAATAGCAGAATATCCACCTTCCTTTCTATTATCCAATCCTTAAATTAGCTAATTTTTATTTCCAACTACATATCCATGAAACTCTTGAGGACTTACTCTAGGTACTGTGCATTTAAAAATGAGGCTGGGCACGGTGGCTCACACCTGTAATCCCAGCACATTGGGAGGCCAAGGCAGGCAGATTACCTGAGGTCAGGAGTTCGAGACCGGCCTGGCTAACAGGGCAGAACCTCGTCTTTACTAAAATTACAAAAAATTAGCCGGTCGTGGTGGCATGTGCCTGTAATCCCAGCTATTCTGGAGGTTGAGGCAGGAGAATCGCTTGAACTTGGGAGGCGGAGATTGCAGTGAGCTGAGATCATGCCACTGTACTCCACCCTGGGCAACAGAACGAGACTGTGTCTCATAAATAAATAAATAATGAATAGGATCACAAAAAATACTTATTTACTTCCTTGCTCCACTTTAAATGTTCACGACAATATGAACTCAGATCTCCAGGCTAGTATTAATACCTTCATAGTCTGATATGGTCAGTGTGGATCTGACAAAAAGTCTCTAGACAGTGAGTACTCAGATTCATCGTGGTGTCTCAGTTTCACATGAATGCATGTATATGCATAAATAAGGGAGAGGTGGGGCAGAGCCTTTCCCATCTAACTGCCTGAGACCTTTACTATAAAGGAAAAAGACACAGAACAGGATGGGCAACCAAGGGATACAGGGGTCTTTGGGGGACAGTAAATATTGCTGAAAGCCAAGATAAGACAAATAGCCTTCTTAGTTTGGAAACTTGTAGAAATCCATAATGAGAGTAGGCCTGAAATTTTAATGAATGGGAAGATACACAGAAAAGAGTTAACATAGTCTTCTATAGCCAAGTATATTAACTTCGACCCTTTTTATTCAGTGACACATCTGTGAGTTAAAGAAAAGAGATACACAACAGTCATTCCTGTTGTTAGGTCCCCAAATGCAGGGAGTGATTTTCACAAAGTCTGTAGTTCCAGCATGGAATAATAAATTGAAATATTTTGCAGTAAATAAATTAATGACTTAGAAGGATTTAATCTCTGTTGGAAAAAAAAAGCTCTCTAAACAATAATGGTAAAACATTCTGTAATCTTTTTTTAGCACTAATTTACAGAAGGCTTCTCATTCAATTGAGCTTTGAATTACCATGGAACACATTTCAGGAACAAACACTAACAAAGAGCCTAGACAGAGGGTTAGAAAAAAAGATAAATACAGAAGAACTTCCCACCCAGACAGGATGCATAGATTCATATTTGTTATTCTTCCCTGCTAAGTACAACTATAAATCCTGGAAATAATATAAGAGGCGACCAAAAGAGGACTCTGAAAGGTAGAAAGAGATAGGTGGGCTGCTTAGGGACCCTAGGGCTACAGAAAGAATATAGAGGGTGCCTTAGAATTCCCCACCCAAGAGCGAAAGGTGAACCAAGCCCAGCACTTTCCAATCCACAGCTGAGCGACAAAAGGCTACCCAGGTAGGCTCATTCCTCCCCTGGATTAAAGAAGAATCCTGACGAAAGATCTAGAAATTCTATATCTAGCAAAACTATCCTTCACGAATAAAGTGGAAATAAAGACATGCTCAAACAAGGTAAAACTGAAGAATCTGTCACTAGCAGATGACCTTCAAAGAAGAGCAAAAGGAAGTTCTTCAAACAAAAGGAAATAATAAAAGTGAAAGAACGAACAGTGGAAAGAGCAGATTTGTGCATAAATACAAGAGAATATATCCTCATGAGTTTTCTAAATCACATTTGATTAAACATTTTAATAACTTCTGATACTCAAGACAGTATCCAAAATAGTGGGAAAGTAAAACGAACGGCAGTATGGTTTCCACACTTCACTTGAAGTGGTAAAACACATACGCCTTATAAAACTAAGCAGGCAATTACCGTATTACCCTGCAATTGCACTTATGCATTTATCTCAGAGAACCGCATGTTCACATAAAAACCAGTACATGAATGTTCCTAACAGCTTTAATTGTAGTAGCTAAAAAACAGGAAAGAACCCAGATGTCCTTCAACAGGTGAATGGTTAAACAAACTGTGGTATATCTATACCACAGAATACTCCTCAGTAATTAAAAGGAATGAACTATTAATACATGCAAAAATTTGGATGAATCTGAGGAATTATCCTGACTCAAAGAAGTTTATTCCCAAGTGTTATATACTATATGATTATGCTTAAACAAATTCTTGAAATGACAAAATTCTAGAGGTAGCAATTAGCAGTTAAAAGGAATTGGGGAAGGGGAGGAAGAGAGGAAGGTATGGTCATCAATGAGTAACACGGAGAATCCTTGTGATAATGGAACCGGTCTTGACTGTGTGGTGAATTAATAAAACTATGCACAGGATAAAATTTCATATAATCAAATATATATAGACATACACAAAAGAATACAAATAGAAGTAGGGAAATCTGAATGAGATCAGTAGATTGCATTAATGTCAATTTCCTGGTTGTGATATTTTACTATAGCTTTGCCAGATGTTACCACTGTGGGGAACCAGTAAAGGACACACAGGAAGAGAGAGTACACATTATGTTTTACAACTGTGTGTGAGTCTATAATTACCTCAAAAAAGCTTAATTAAAAAATAAAACACTGATAACATACTCAAAATATAGAGGGCTTTGAGAAATACCTTGTAAACTGTCAGAATAAATTTTATCTCAAAATGTTTTAAGTAGCTATGAAGCTAAAAAAACTACTTGTAAAAATAAAAACACTTTTTAACCCTTATTTGTAAAGATTTTTAAATCTTTCCTACTTAAAGGCAGATGATTAGTTATGACTTGGGGCTCAGACTCAAGGAGGATTTGTAGCTACTGGTTTCATGCTGTGAGTCCATAAAGGTCCTTAAAAAGTTGCCACAAACCTGTGACTAGTAAAACTTATTACTTCCTCTACAGCAAAGGAAGATTATAGCAAAAGTATTACTATATAAATCCCAACCTGAGTGTTCTATTTTTCCAAATTCTTACTTTATATATTTTTTAATGATAAAAGTTCTGTTTTTATTTGTTTGTTTTGGGGCTATAAAAACCAACTGCACTTCAAATTTATTAAAAATAAATTTTTCAACATAAAAATAATTGCACAATAAAATTCTGAGCTTGCCCATCAGGACTTGAAACTTCGGGGATCAATACCTTACTTAATAGATGAGGACAGAGACATCATAAAAGGACAACTGGCATTATCAGTCCCTAGTCAGTTACCCACACAAATGAATGCTTCCAAATATTTAATCCAAAAGTCCCAATGAAAAATAATACAACACATATGTCATGCTAAAGGTTTACTAGAAAACATTTTTGAGTTGTAACAACAAATTTTAAATTAAGCACTTGTTTTAAGAATACTTAACAAATTAAAAACATTTAGTCAAAATAATACTTCACATTGGGTGCTGATGATTAGAAAATGGTTTGCCAAAACTACTGCTACTGTGAATAAAGAACATCAGTATGAGTCTATGTGCTTTTATCTTTTCTTCTGCTGTTTTTCAAAATTCCTGAGAATGACACATATGTATTTTGGCATTCACTCCTTCCCTCAGGTTCTAGCAGAGGATATGGACAAAACTTGAGGGGGCAGGGGTCAGGGAAAGATAGCTATAGGAACTAATTAATACTATTAATGACCATGGTAATTAGTGGCATATGGACTGGAATTTATTACTGTGTCTAGGCTCTATGACAGACATTGTGCATCCTCAATTCTCACAAAAACCCTCCCACGATTACTATAAATAAAACTCTCTTTTCCAGATGAGGACACCACCTCAGAGAGATTAAATTGCTCAAGGTCACGAAGCTAACAGTGGTTAAGAACAACACTGGGTTTGAATACTGTCTGAATCCAAAGCCCATATTCCTTATACTACTCCAAACAAGGAGCTATAGAATACAAAGAGATAATTTTGTTGGGAGAGATTAGGAAAGCTTTACGGAAGAAGGAAATGACTACTCCAGCTTGCATTCTACAGTGAAGGCGATAACTATTAGTATGCTGGAAAAGTAAGAAACCCAGGAGAGCAGGCAATGCAAGTAAAACAGTGAAAAAGCCTGAAATGAAATTGTAGTAATAAGGACAAAGAAGTATCTCAATACGGTATAGGCAAATGTCATGCCACAGGGATACAGAATAACCTTGAGAAGTAACAATTAACAATACTGTGAACAAAATTGTTAGATGTATGAGTTTGATGTCACAAAAGTAAAACATTAACGTGGAACTGATTTAACCTAATGACAGGTTAATTTTTCATAAGTCAGATTATATATTACATTAGACATTAAATTGCTGTTTTTAAGGTTTAATTTGTAAAAGGTAAATATTGGCCAAGGATGGTGGCTCACACATGTAACCCCAGCACTTTGGGAGGGTGAGGCAGGTGGATCACTTGAGGTCAGGATTTCAAGACCAGCCTGGCCAACATGGTGAAACCCCAGGTCTACTAAAAATACAAAAATTAGCTGGGTGTGGTGGCGCATGCCTGTAGCCCCAGCTACTTGAGAAGCTGAGGCAGGAGAATCGCTTGAACCTGGGAGGCAGAGGTTGCAGTGAGCAGAGATCGTGCCACCGCACTCCCACCTGGGCGACAGAGTAAGACTCCGTCTCAAAAAAAAAAAAAAAAAAAAGTAAATTTAAGGTTGGGGGAAAGCATGATTTCTTAAATTCAGAAATTATTAGATGATATTGAAGATGGTATCCCAAAGCAGTTTCTTCCACATTTGTGGATTAAAGATCATTTACAGAAACATTCACAACTACAACTCATAAAATATTAAAATACATTAAAAGAAAGGGTAATGAAAAGGTCTTTTTCTGAAACACTAGAATCATTTTCAAGTAAAGTCATCTTAATTATTTAGGTAAATATAAAAATTGTGGGAAAATTATAACTCCCCTTCTGGGTTTCTACACCCTATGAAGATATATTCTATTGTCAGTAATGTTCAGATTTTAGGGGATTATATACTGCTTTCCACAGCTGCTTTTCTTGTCCGTTTTGTCAAGCTCAAAGTCAAATGAATAAAACTCAAATGAATAAAAAAGTAGCCTGGGCAGTGGGTTCTCTTTTTCAAAGTTAGGATTCAGATTTCATGTTAGAAAATACAGAACAAAGTTTTGTTTTTGTTTTTTTAAAACTGTATTAAAAGTCCGTGGTTTTACTACTAAATTTTTAGTTATGTTTTCCACTGACGTTTTTCCTCAAAATAAAAATTGTTATTTTTTGTCCTCCTCAGTTTAAACAAATCCCCTAAAAATCTGAGGCATCCTGTTATCAAAGAGAATAGTACTTCCCTAGCTTTCATACATCAGCAGCATTCTGATACTGCCTAACAGATTTTATTTCACCTTAGCTTAAAATAATCAATCTATCTGACTCAAAAGCCACAGTATATATTCCTTTTCCTTTGACTAGGTCCTACATTATGACTGAGGCATTCACAAAGAAAAATAAAAAACAAAAATCTCTATGTGTACAATACTTTAAGATTTACATTCTAAATAGGGTTATATGATATTTGTTTAATCTTTGCTCTGTGTACTATTATGTCCTTTGTTCTCATCCGTGTAGGGGATGAGCTGATTATTTATGTCGTAACAATAGGAGTTCATGTACCACAGTGAGGATTTTTTTTTTCCTTAATCTGAGAGGCAGCCACTAACAAGCTTCAGCTGGAAATGCTTGATGTAAAAACAGTGTGAACCTGTTCCTGGGCTAATAAACTGTTCTTTCTGCCAACAAAAGAAAATCAATTTACAACTGTAATTAATTTTTAACATGCTCATTATTTTTATACGTTCATAGGTTGTTATATGTCCATTGACTTAAGAAATATCCTATCCTGCTTGTCCTGGAGGAGCTTCACAATCTGAAACATATTAAATTATTTAAATAAACAAACTTAACACATGAAATTTCAGTGTATGAGTTCCACACAACCCAACAAGCACCACATTTGATCTGAATTCAGAAGACTTGACGGTTCATGGCATATATCAAGAGAGTTCAACTGACATTTTTACACCCACAAAGCAGAGGTGGTAAATGCAGCACATGGCAGAAATAGGTAAATATCATCAAAGCAGTTCAACTTTAAATCACTACCATAAATTTTCATTTCAAAAAAAAAAAAGGAGAGTGGTTTGCTAGTCTTCAAATATGCTCAGATAAACAAAAAGTAGCATGTATGTTTATACATAGAGCAACTGAAGATAAAGCCTCCAATCTCTGGAACTTTTTAGCATGAAAACTGACTGCAAATCTTTAGCAACCATGAAGACCATAACTGCACATTAGGAGAATGGGAGGCCATTCAATGAATGACTCCCATGATCATGGATGGCATTGTGCAAGAGATACAAAAATGAACAGACAACGTCTATGCCCTCAAACATCAGGGTAGTTGGAGACAAACACATAAAATGGTAATGACATAAAATGAGTGCTATGTTAGTATTATAATATGCATAAACATAATTATCTGACTATAGAGAAGAAAATGAACAAAAAGGGAGGGAGGCAAAGTGCAGATTCATTGAGAAATGGCATTTAGGAGATGGACCATGATGCGTAAAAAGAGAGCTCGATAGTTTTAAGGGGAGAGTACATGCAACAATATAAAAACATTTAAAATTAGTGTGTTTTCAGAGAGGAAACAGCTTATTGTGAATGGTATATATGGTGAATGAAGGAAGTGGTAGAAATTGGGGCCAGATTATGAAGGACCTTGCAATAAATGCTATTGAATGTAGACTTGGTTCTGTAGATAATGTAGCTCATCAAAAAAAGTGTAACCAGAAAAGAAAGACCAAATGTATTTTTCAAGATTTATGCTGATGACTGTATGTATGATGAACCAGCAAGTGCCTAGTGACAAGGAGACCAGATAGAAAGCTGGTGCAACTGCCTAATAAGGAAGCTACCAATTTAAGGTAATGTCAGTGAGGGTGGAAAAAAAGGAGTATGTTTAAGAGACATTTGTATTTAAGAGGAAAAATAGACTGGACTTGACCAAGTAAATGAAGGGGAGAAAATGAGATGGTTCAGAGATAATTTCTCCATTTAGCTAAACTAAAAACTAGAAACTGTATATTATCTTTGTTTTTCTAGCATCTAATAATGTGTATACTACATGGCAGGTGCTTAGTACTAGATGAATTAATAAATGATTAGTTTTGAAATCTAGGTAAGGCTGAAAACCCAGGGAAAGATTTAGGGAATGATTTGGTTTGGGGCACACCAGTGTGTGACATATATGGGTCATCCAGGTACAGTTCAGGTTCAGCTGGCAATTTGGATGGAGAGCTAGAGAATAAGCACTAGAAATATGTATTTCAAAAGCCACTAAGAAACACACAGCATTTAACGCCAAGGCAGTAGATAAGACAGCTCTGGGTAAACCTAGTTCCCTTTCTTGTTAACTGTGGAGGCATGATTACTTTTGATTCTAAGAATTCAATTAACCACCGCCATTCAGAGTGACCAAAGGTGAGGGAGCATTCAGGTTCTAAAGGCTACCTGGGCCTAAGAACCCTAATTTTTCATCTAGGAAAAAAGATAAAGACTTCTCTGCAGCACCAGCTACTGCAGTATGTCTATAGATGGGCAGGTGTGGCCAGTCTCCTTCAAAAATCTCCAATTCATTGTGTGCTGACAAGGAATCAAGACAATTTCTTACTCGAAACCCTCTTTAAGCACCAACATGTCTTTTAATCATCTTTTATAGATTTTGTTTTTTGGGGGGGTGGAGTCTTGCTCTGTCACCCAGGCTGGAGTGCAGTGGTGCAATCACAGCCCACTGTAGTCTTGACCTCCTGACTCAAGCGATCCTCCCACCTCAGCCTTCAGAGTGGCTGGGATTACAATCATGCACCACCACACACGGCTAATTTATTTATTGTAGATACAGGGTCTCACTATGTTGCCCAGGCAGGTCTTGAACTCCTGGGCGCAAATGATCCTCCTACTCCAGTCTCTCAAAGTGCTGGGATTACAGCGTGACCCATCACGCCCAGCCAGAAGTATTTTTAAATGTACCACACATTTCCATAAAGAAGATTTTTTTCTAAATCATTTATCTCCTAATCCGTTCTCATTAAAACTCTTCTCATTTAAACAATCTAGTCATTAAGTTCTATCTAATGCACAAATTTGCCTATACAGTCGCTATATATTAGTAATATGGAATCTCTTAAACATGCATTTGCAAGCACATATCCACACAAACTTTTTTGTGTGTTGTCAGCTAAAAATCTGCCAAGTTAAATAACATTTATTGGGGTTTAATATATTTCTCCAAAAAATGTGAATAAAGGATACACATTTAGTAAACTTATCGGAAGTAACACTAAGCTTTGAGAAAGGTAGTTATAAAATATTGCCCACAAAAATAAAGTACCAATGTATTATTTTATACAAAAGTAGAAAGCATAATTTATGCAATTTTTAAAATCCCTTTTGCATTTTTTTATATGTCACCCTTAGGCACTGGTTTCATTTTTCTAGAGTTCGGTAAAAACACCTACTGCTGGACTGATACATTCACAAAGGCAAAGTGATTACACTAAGAAATTTAACGGCAGATTTATAGAAGATAAGAAAATAGCAGGGGAAAACACTGTTCTTTTACATATGAGCAAGAAAAACAATCTTTTATCCCTGGGCAGTAAAATAAAATATGCTGTGCTTTTTAGTATCCTTGGTAATAATTAATATTGGTATTCCTTACAACAGTAGTACAGCTAGTAAAAATCATAGGTTAACTTTACTCTCTGCAAACATGAAACATCCCAAAGCAGTTTTTAAAAAAATCTCCTGAAGTAGGTATCTACTGCAGAGTGGTCTGATGGCAGAACAGTAATATGTCCACACCAGGGGTAGTAGGAGATTTGAGAATCTCATTTACTGCACCAGTGGAGACTGAGCATCATGGCGGTGATGCTCTTAGCATCTAGAAAAGAGCCGGCCTCTATTAAACAGCATCCCTGCTGACCTATTCATCAGCGAAGTAGGCATTAAGTAAGGCTCCTTTACCATCCTTGGAATGGAATGCCTCACAATCTCAGTTGTTGTTAAGAAAAAAACGTAGTAAGATTATTAGGAAATGTTAGCATTCAAGCTATTTTCTATGATTTACATAATTTACCTTAATAGCATCAAGCATTACAGTCAAATATTACAGAAACACTGGAATGCTGGTACAGGACAAACAAAATGCAGAGAAATTGCAAAGGAAGAGCTCTTCACATTTCTAATAATTTAGTATCCACGGAATTTTAAGGAAAACTGTCCCTTTTAGTCACCAAGTTTAATGTATATAAAGATAATGCCCACACTCAAATCAATTTATATAAATATCTTACAGCTAGATTTTAGGATGTTATGCTTTATGTTTACAAGATTCAAATTGTTATCTGATCAATAAATGGATTAGATATTTTTATCTACTAGATTTCTAGTGTTATCTGACTAGCATTTAATGAATATAGCTACTTTTTGTAGAAATATGAATATTATGTAATATGCAAATTAACTTTCAAGGTAAAGAAATCTTATAATCATAAAGTCTTCATAAAATTTATTTAAAGTGCTTTTGGTTAAAAATCTATAAAAGCAGTTTGAAATAATGTATATTTAAAAAGGACATGAGTATAATTTTCCATTATGAAGTATTTAAATATAGCCATGTAACTTTTTAAGAAAAGCCACTCAGACTATATATACTAGGCCATATACAATATACTGATTACGTCTCCATAACTTAAGTTCCAAGTCTTGAGACTGTCTGACACCAATGTCATAACTAAATTTAATTGGGTATTAACAAAATTTAGTTATAAATATCAAACTATCATTGCTTCAAACACTAAGTTCAAGGCATGTCAAAAGGAAATATTCAACAAACAGGTTTGTTATGACTCAGTAGAAAACACTTAAATATCTAAGTTATCAAATATTAAGAACTACTTAAGTAAAAACTCTTATTTATTCACTTTAAGTACTTATTAGTATTTACTTTAAGTATTTAAGTATTAGTTCCTTCAGCATATATATGTCCTCACAGTAAATACATATATACACCATTAACTCTAAACATATAAAATAGAATCTGGTGGCTGCACCAGCACAAATGAAGGGCTGTGGAATCCACAGACACATCCTCATTTCTGTATTCTCTTTATCCAAGACAATGCCTGAAACATAGTAGACACTTAGTAAATATTTGTTAAATGAAATTTTAAGCAGAGAAATATAAATTTAATTCCAACCATGGAAAAAAAATAAATACTGACTTTGAACTTGAAATGTGAATTAGATTAAAATATTTTTATTTACAAACGTTTTAGAATTAAATAAAAATTAACAACGTCTCCTCTTTAGAAAACTGAAAACTATATAAATTTACCACATATCTACCTGTATTTGAAGAAATATGTCAAAATCTATTTTTGGTGTAATAAAACGTTAGCTACCTTAACAAGTACAGTATAGCAAAAACATCTTCCTACAGCTATGGTGATTTACAGATGAAGTATTTGCTAAAAAAAAATTTTCATAGCTAAAACAACTAAATTGTCATTCTGCTTTCTGATTGATGATAAATTCATTTGGGAAAAACAATTGGTTTGGATATATCCTATATATCTTATAAAACAACACCTAAATGAGTAGTAAGGTTGTCTAAATGCTATTACAATAAATAAAACCTCTGTAAGAAACGATTGTTGATTCATGACCAAAAAGTTAAACTGACGTAACAAATAACTCCAAGTGTATCCACAGTATCATGACATGAGCTCATAAGCAGAGAAGGTACAAACAGAAAAGATATATATTTGTATATTAAACTATGCTACAAAATGTTTATGTTCTTATAAATGAAAATAAATTTGCAAAAACACTCTAAATTTTTTATTATGTACAACTAAGTATGAAACCACTCAGAAATTAGGTATTAATTATGGAAAAATCTAACTTGTCAATATGGTACACAGAACTATTTTTTAAAAAGAACTACGCTCCTTTTCTAATCTTTCAGCTGTTTCTTGGTATTAATTCAGAATATATTATTTTTATAATACAGTAAGAAAATATTATTAAAATAAAACCTTTTAAATGGCAGAATTACAGTAAACTACTTTCAAAAATTATTTTCCAAAATGCAAATTGATCGAAGCAGATCAATGAAAATTAAAACTATTTCTTTTACAAGTCACTTTAGAAACCTATACCAATGATTTTAGAAATAAACTCTCCAGCAATTTTATTCTCTGGGAAAAAAATAAAGCAATATGGCTTTGAGATTTTAAAATAAGTGGTATCTCTGACAATCTTAAAGAACTGTACTCCTATTGCTCTGACCTAAATACAAGAGTATTGGGGTGGGGGAGGTAAGAATGAGTAAGAGAAGATACAGAACTATAAAAAGAATGAAACAGATAATTCAGAAATTCCCATATTTTTTTAAGAAAAAAAGAATTAAAAAGCATAACTTGGCTTTAATATATTTCTGGAAAAAAAGACAATACTATTTCTTTAAAAGCTGACAAATGGTCTTCAAAACCATATCTGATCAAATTAAAAATTTAGAAAGAATACCTATAAACTTTACCCATTTACTGCATGTATTCCATTCTATCTTATGATGAGAGCAGAAAGGAAAGGAGAAAAGAATGAAATACCAGAATTAATGCTTTGTTACCCATGAAGTTCAGGCATACATAGAAGGGCTACATTTATCTTATTGGAATGAAAATTTTAAAAATGACCCAAGATAATGACTGCAAAATTGTACTAAAGGTAAAAACCAGGTAAGACTAAAATAATAATCTGAAAAAAAATTTAAAGTCATATTTAAGTTCAATAAATCTGAACATTAACATAAAATATTAAATGTGCTACTATTCTCTTTACTTGTGAAACTAGTCAATGAACAGAATTTTATTTAAAATTCAATAGAGAATAAAGAAATTCAGAATAATGCCAACTACAATACAATATTGCTGCTAGTACTATTATAAATTTATTATTCTCAATTGGAATTTTAATAAACTTTAAGGAGTCCTTGAGTTAGTATTTTTATAACTTCATTATAGAATAGATTAGATTTGAAATACAATGGAAATAAACTTTTGCTTCAGGAGAATTCTGAATGTCTATATCATACATGATCAATTTATACATGAAAGAAGTTTAAACAGTTATTAAAGCAGTAAATCCAGCTATAAAAATAGCACATCACTATAAAATAAATTCTTAAAACAGGTGAATACAAAAATAATACATGATCATCTCATATAGACACATTATAACTAATAAAAAGCAATTTACCTCCAGGTACAAAATATAATTCATTGCCAATTTTATTGACATTTTCATAAAAGTGTAAATACACACATACATGTTTATAATTACATTTTTCAGCAAGTTTATTTCCATTCAAATGACCCAATGTGTTAACAAATTTCTCTAGATGTGAGAGACAGTATTAACAGGTAAAAGGTCTGTTTGCCTGGCTCATCTTAAAGCTAGAATGCAAAAACATTGCCATCTAGTGTTCGTACCAAATAAGCACTTTGAAAACAAAGGTATTTCTCTTTTTCACTTAAAAAATTAAGTGTATGTAGTTTAAATACAAACTGCCATTCCCATGGTTAAATGTATAATTTTGACAGAAGAATAAAAGGAGAAAGAAGAAAAATAGAAAAGGTCACTGGGAGTCAATGGGAAGAAGAAAATATAAGGCATGTGGGAGAAATACTCTTTGGATGAGATTCCTGCCACATTTTGTTCTTGAACACAATATATATGTTATTAGATTTTCTTGGATACTTTACTGACCAAGCAAAAGTAAAGATCAACTCCTTAGAACTAGTTGCATCTATCTCTACGTACTCCCCAACCCTTTGTATACCCAATGAGAATAACTAAGATCGTGTTCCTAAATGACTTGCTATTAAATTCACCTAAATTCACATATATCAATACTTTAAATATACAAATTTATCATTTTGATTATAAAATGTTAATTAGAAGAGATAAAGAAAAAAAATATCACAACTACAATTGTCAAGTTTGAAAAAATTTTAACTTCATTAACAGACAAAGATACATTTTGGGCAAAGTTGTTTTCTTAACTATGTAATATTACTGGCACTGCTATAACCACGAAGACTGCTGACATTGTTCATCATAGTCAAAGGCTCAGAGCAGCTAGTAAATCTCTAAATCAGAAGCCTCCCATTGTTTTTAATTGCCATATTTTTCCCCAGAGGATAAAATTGCTGAAGAGTTTATTTCTAAAAACAGAAAATGCTCTATGAATGTAAAGTACAATATGTAAGGTACCAATAGTAAGGTTTGGCATGTGGTGGCAGTAGTGTTACTATGATGCTACTATTACAATCACAACTACAATGACAACTACCACTACAATGTAACCCCATTCAATTCCAACCAAACCAGGGTGACAGTTCACAGGTATGCCTTGCTTTTCAAACCTTTCTTCAGATCATATTAACCTTTCTTTCTGAATTTCTAACCTAAACTCTATCCTTTGGAAATAAGACATCAGGTGATTTTAAACTATTATTACCCATTTATACATTTCTGTATAATAAACATGCATCACTTATGTAAATGAGAAATATTTAAAAAACAAAAACTCCTACTCATTCTCCACAGCCAAGCCTCATTTTTCTTTTCTTTTTTTTTTTTTTTAAACACACATGCTAATTATTTTATTTTAGACAGGTATTTTCTAATAGGATTTATCAAAAGGGTATGAGGATCTTAACTCTTAAAACTGTTTTTTTACATATAGAAATTTTTATTTAAATAGAGACGAGGGTCTCACCATGTTGCCTAGACTTGTCTCGACCTCCTAGGCTCAAGGAATCCACCCTCTTTGGCCTCCCAAAGTGTTAGGATTACAGGCGTGAGCCACTGTGCGTGGCGGAGGATCTTAACTTTTATTAGATTCAGCTGATTACTTTCCGAAGCGGTTATAACAATTTGACCTTCTCTCTGGCACTATATGACAGTTCCAGTTGCTTCCTCATCCTCACCAGCACTAAGCATTTTCTATCTACGGGAAAAATTAAAACACTTAATGGTTTTAATTTGCATTTCCTTGTGAGTGAAATGTGCCTTTTTTTTTTTTCTTTTATTATTATTATTATTATTATTATTATACTTTAGGTTTTATGGTACATGTGCCCAATGTGCAGGTAAGTTAGGTAGTCAAACTCTTCTCTAAATGAAAAATTAAAAGTTACCAGCACACATTAGATTACAAAGTCTGACAGCTATTCTGGGGCCAGATTTATTCAGTGAATTAATTAAAATGCAAGTATTATTTACATATTTCTCAACCTAAAAATGCATAGAGAAAACAAAATGCTCACTGCAATATCTGACATGACTTCGCTTTTAAATAAATACTAGTTATATCATTTCGCTTTTTCTTCTATCCACTTGTACCATGTGCTAAGCATTGTTTTTCTGGACCATTTAAGAAATCTACTGTGACTATAATTTTAATAAATTGTTTTTTCTTAAAATGTCAACTAAAAAACAAACCTTAACTACTTGTTTTTTTAAAGTCATATTTTCTATTTTTATGCTTTGCTGCCACCTAGTGAAATTCTGAGAACTTAATTATTCTGGAAAACAGCATTTTTAAATAAAAGCACATCTATCTGCAAAGTACATAAATGAGGAATAAGGACACTGTAGATTACACTCCTACAAAAAAAATTTTTTTAAATTTTTTTTCATTAAATTACAATTCATCAACTTAGTCATAAAGCCACTTGTTTAATTAGCAAGATAATTATGATCATTTAATTTTAAAAATTCCTTTATTGAAAAAGAGCCAAATTAAATTATTTGCCATGAGGTTATACTTGTAAACATATGTAAATTTAGTGATACCCCCAAAGATTCTATATACGTAATTTTCAATTACTTACCAAAAACATGGTTCATTATATAGTTAAAACAGTAACATATGTTGAACAAAAATCTGAACGCCTGGAATTCTATTGACTCTACTATCTGAAGAATCTCACAAAGATGACAGATAATAACCTATGATTAAGCTTACCTGGGAAAAAATATTTGCTGTTGGAGCAACTCTGCTGTCCACGATACTATATAATATTGCTAATAATCTGTCTAGTGGAAATGGTTTTGGTCCAAGGAGATGATTGCTCGTCTGTAAAAAACAAAACAAAAACATGGATTTTCTTCTTATACCAGAGCACTCACTTTCTGTACTACAAAACTGCCAGTAACAATGTATTTATGTTATATATAGTTCCCCTAAAAATGCTAACAAATCTAACCTGCAAACTCTAAGTTAAAAGTTTACCTGATATGATCATGATTTATCCTTTTTTTAAGTTTGTTTTGTTTAGAGACAAGGTCCCCTGTCACCCAAGCTGGAATGCAGTGGCAGCACAATCACAGCTCACTACAGCCTTGAATTCCGGGGCTCAAGCCATCCTCCCATGTCAGATTCTCCTCTTGAGTAGCTAGGACTCTAGGCACACACTGCAATGTTTGGGTATTTTTACAAATTATTTTGTAAAGACAGGGTCTCACTATGCTGCCCAGACTGGTCTTAAACTCCTGGCCTCAAGCAATCCTCCCAACCTTGGCCTCCCAAAGTGTTAGAATTACAGGCATGAGCCACCATACCCAGCCATGATTTATCTTTTAACATATTCCTCAAGATTTCTGACTTAGTATCAACAAATATTAATTAAAGAACTCACAGTCATCCGGTCTAGTCCTAAATATGCCTCCTATTTTGCTGTTATAACCAGGTGTTAAGTAATTTCGCCAAATCCAAGATAATAATCAAACCAGATTCCTAAGTTGTAGACTAGAGCTTACTACTTATTTCTCACAATTCCTGTTTGTACCACTGCCAGGAAAATTCAACATTAGTAGCTCTAAAAAGATCAATTACAGTAAGGTGTAGCTTAACTTAGAAAACTAATAAAATATTTTATAAAGTAAATAAGCCAGCAGCCTAAAACAATGTAAAATTTAAAAAAAATTTTTCAAGATTGTAAAATGTTCATACTTGTGTACAAACTCATATAGTGTAATTCATGTCATCAGAAACGAGACAATGCTATTAAGAGATAATTTTAATAGCCGATAAATATTTATTTCTTTTTTTTGAGACACAGCCTCACTCTGTCACCCAGGCTGGAGTACAGTGACATCATCTTGGCTCACTGCAAACTCCACCTCCCAGGTTCAAGTGATTCTTGTATCTCAGCCACCCAAGTAGCTGGGATTACAGGCATGCACTGCCACACATGGCTAACTTTTGTATTTTTAGTTTTGCTGTGTAGGACAGGCTAGTCTCGAACTTCTGACCTGAAGTAATCCGCCCACCTTGGCCTCTCAAAAGTGCTAGAATTACAGGCGTGAGCCCGTGCATCCAGCCACAAATAAGTACTTTATATTAGCAATGGCAAATAAAATGGGAAACTATATTTACATGCATGGCAGTAACTATTTATTTAAAAGAAGAATGAATGTAAAGAAGAATACCTACTCAGAATTATACAATGAAGTTTTTACCTCAGATAGAAATTATTTTCCACGTCTTAAATTTTGTATGCTTTTGTCATTAAATACTTCAAATATATAAAAGAGTACAGAAGTGAATATAATGAATACCAATGGACTCACCACTCAATTTTATCAAATATACTGTGCAATACGCGCAGAGAAAGAAAACATTAGATCACATTACAGATAAGTTGAAGCTTCCTTGAACCCTCTCCCATCCTATTCTCCCTTTCCTTCTCTAGAAAAATTCCACTATCTAGAATTTGATGTACTCTCATGAAGGTTTTATACTACTGCATATGTATCCACAAACAATATACAGCATTGTTTGCATGGTTTAAAATTTTATATAAATGATATCATTTTAAACATACTTCTCTACCAACTGCTTTTTGAGATTTATCCATATAGATACATGTAGCTCTAGTCTATTTCTAAATTACCTTACAGAATTCCATTTTATGACTACTTAAAAAAATTCATTTTTATTACAAATAATCCTGTGACTGATAATCTTGTACATTTCTCCTTGTGCACATGTGTGAGTTTCTCTAAGTAGGATTGCTGGATTAAAGCACAAGGCAGAGTCAGTGCTATGTGTTTGACAACACTGTTTCTTCTCTGACACACAAGAAGACTACATTTCTCAGTCTCTCCTGCAGTTAGATAGAGGTCACGTAACTGGGTTCTGCCGGGCCAGTGAAATATGAATAGAAGTGATGTAAACTACTTCCAAGCCTAGTCTTTCACCTTCTTTCCCTTTAGTGGCAACTTCAGAGGCCACAATGTTTCACTTCATATCACTGTAAGATGAAAGAGGGTCACTCAATTCACATTCAGTTATGTTGTAAGCAACATAAAAACTTCTGTTGTGTAAAGCCACCATGGTTTGGGGGATTTGTTGGTTTGTTTGTCTGTTTGAGAAGGAGTCTCACTCTGTCGCCCAGGCTGGAGTGTAGTGGCGTGATCTCGGCTCACTGCAAGCTACGCCTCCCAGGTTCACACCATTCTCCCGCCTCAGCCTCCCGAGCAGCTGGGACTACAGGCGCCCGCCATCATGCCCGGCTAATTTTTGTTTTTGTATTTTTAGTAGAGATGGGGTTCCACCGTGTTAGCCAGAATGGTCTCGATCTCCTGACCTCATGATCCACGTGCCTCGGCCTCCCAAAGTGCTGGGACTACAGGCGTGAGGCACCCTGCCCGGCCGGGGTTTACTTTTTACTACAAGCACAACCAGTCTATCCTAATATTAACATATTAACTTCTCATATTAACTTCAGTAGATATTGTCAACCTGCAGAATAGGCAGACTCTTGCTCTTCTACATTATCACCAGCACTTGAAATCATAGACTTTTTTAGTTTTGTCAAATCATGAGTATGAAATATCTCACTGTTGTTTTAACTTTTTCTCTCATTAGTGAATAAGGCTGATAATCACGTCATGATTATTAGACATTCAGGTTCCTTATTGTATCATTTATCCATTTTGCTATCGAATTTTTGTCCTTTTCTTATTGGTTTGTAATGAGTCTTTAAAAATTCGAGACATTAGGTCGGGCATGGTAGCTCATGCCTATAATCCCAGCACTTTGGAAGGCTGAGAGGAGTGGATCATTTGAGACCACCCTCGAACTCCTGGGCTTAGATGAGTCCTCGGTGAAACCCTGTCTCTACAAAAAATACAAAAATTAGCCAGGCACAGTGGCGTGTGCCTATAGTCCCAGCTACTAGGGAGGCTGAGATAGGAGGATCACTTAAGCCCAGGAGGTTGAGGCTGCAGTGAGCCATGATCACGCCATTGCACTGCAGCATGGGCGACAGAGTGAGACCCTGTCTCAAAAATAGATAAATAATAAAAATTCTAAACGTTAACCATTTGTCTGTTGTAGGAGTTCAAGAACAGTGGTAAACATCATCGTAGGCTTTGGAGTCAGGAAGTCCTGGAATTGAGCAAAACTGCCTCTAAGAATAAGGGAAACAAAACTTGCAGTTTCTATAGTGCAGAGTTTATAGTTCAAAATTCTCCATCTTCTGACAAGAGAAGCAACAGTGGTTTGGACATACAAAGTGGAAGAAGTGATCTAAATAGTCTAAATGCTTCTTTCACCAGTTTCAACCTTACCTGACCCCATCTTCGAAAGTACTTAGTGCTTCTAATTCCTAAGCTTTTTCCAGATTCCTAAGGCCAAATCAGCTAAGTTTGAGGCTTAGGTTTTAGCGTTTTCTCTAATCTGCTTGGTCACCTCAATATCTACCTACCATGCAATTCCAAATTCTGGGGGTCTCCCATCTGCTTAGTATTTATGAGTTTACCTTTTTTATTTCCTCAATGTCATTGTCGTGGGTGCTTCAAAAGGGAAAGAAAAGAGGAAAATGCCTATATTCAATTGGCTGTATTTAACTAAATAATCCAAGGTAAACTTCTTCGTCTACTAAGTTGCTAACAAACTTTGTCAACTCAGTTTTAATCTCCAACACCAGCTCACTTAAATGTGCCTTCAATCACTATATTCAATATAACAAAATTCTATTACAGTATAACGGTACCATATCAACACAAATAAGTTCCTATATTCAAATGACAAATACAATTACAGATGTACCTATTTCCCATATTATCTTCATTTCTTAAGTTTCTTCCATTAGAGAAATTAAAATGTAAATACCTTTTCGTGTTTTTTTAGAAAGTTGGTTTTCTTGATTTTTCCATGATGCTGCAATTAAGGAAAACAAATTTTAAGTTGAAGAGACAGTATTCCACAAAACCAGAAAACATTATTTATTTAAAACATGGCACACATAATACTAATCTGTATATCTCAGGTTTTTAAATAGTTTTTCTTCTTATCACCTTGTATATATATTAGACTTCAACATATTTTAGGCCAATTTCATTTAGACTTGGATTGGATATAAAATTACTTTTGCAAGTAAAAAAAGAATTTCTAAAATAAAATAATGACATTTCCTAAAAGAGCTTATTATATTGATTTAGTACAGCATATACATTGCTATAAAAATGAAACTTCCAAAGAGATATGGATTTTTATTCATCCCATAAACAAGTCTGGCAATTCACATAATACACGCTGACGGAGAGCATCTTAGTTATGCACAGTTCACATAATAAACACTGATTGAGAGCATTTTAGTTAGGCACTCAGGATTCAATAGTAGGGGAAAATAATAGATGTGGTCCTTCCCCTCTAGAAACTAAAGAGGGCCAGGTACAGTGGCACACACCCGTAATCCTATCACTTTGGGAGGCTGGGGTGGGAGGATGACTTGAAGCCAGGAATTTGGGATGAGCCTGGCCAACATGGCAAAACCCTGTCTCTACCAAAAACATAAAACTTAGCCAGGCGTGGTGGTGCACACCTGTAATCCCAGCTACTTGGGAGGCTGAGGCACGAGAATCACTTGAGCTGGGAGGCGGAGGCTGTAGTGAGCCAAGATCACACCACTGTACTCCGGCCTGGGTGACAGAGTGACACTCTGTCTCAAAAAAATAAAAAAAAAAAAAAGTCCTGAAGAGTAGCACAAGACATGACAAAAAAAAAAAAAATATATATATAAATTGTTGTAAGTCCAAAGAAGAAAGCAAACATCGTGTGAAATAGGAAACAATAAAGAGGACCTACTTTAAGATAAGACAGGTTGTACAGGGAGAACTGCTTTGAGAAGGCAACATTTAAACTGAAGCCTGAAGAATGAGGAGTAGAGAAGGAGCTTTCCAGAAAGACAGAACATAAAGACAAAGACCTTAAGGTAGGAAAGAGATCAGAATGTTTTGAGGAAAGAGGAAAAAGGAAAAAGTCTAAAGTGACAAGAACATAGTGGGTGAAGAAGCAGCAAAAAACAACAACTCTAAACTGGGATTTCTCCAACTAATGTATGTACAGGAGAGGCTCCTTCAGTGTGCTGGATAATAATTCACTATAGTGAGAGTTTCAGAACAACAAAGAGTTACCGCTCTTAAAATTATTTCCATCCTCCACACTTTAAACAAAATCTACGTATTTTTTAAAACTGAATTATTACCTAAGGTATACCTGATTTCCTCTTTTCTATGAAACTGCCTACCTTTTCTCAAATTTGAGGTTGTGACATTAATGTAAAGCCTTCAAAGAATGAGTCCTAAATACATATTTGGCAATCTTATTCTAATCTCTTCCCCTTAGAAATTTACAAGTGTTAAGAAATTTCAAAATATTCCTGGGATCTTAAAAAATAAAGTGAAAAGAAGTATGTTATTACCTTAAGAAAAAACCTCTTGTCAGTTCTTGCTGGATTGTATGAAGCAAGGTATGCAGCAATTAGAATGAACTTAGAGTAATATGGAAGTTCCACATGAGTATGCGCTGAGAGGCCTATATAACAAAACACTTTGATGAAGTACTTATTAGGCTAACATTGGGTTTCAAGTATCTCTTCTCACTTAACTTTTCATTTCCATATGGTATTCTCTAGTCAAAATGACCTATTTCCTTATCTTAAAAAGTGTCATGATAATGATGGTCGTGGTGGTGATCAACATTATTATTAATGACAGGCTTTACTCAATCTATTATTTCTGCTTGGCTCTTCTCATTCTGAAGTCTAAATCCTACTCGTTCTTCTTTTCAAGGCCACGCTCTCCATTAAACCTCTGATGTTCCCCTACCACACCAAAATAGAGAAACTTATTTCTACTATGAATTCCTACTCTGAGTATTCCCACATAACGTGATGCCTTATATTAACAGTTAACTGTACAGGTTGAGTATACTTTATCTGAAATGCTTGGGACCAGAAGTGTTTTGGATTTTTTCAGATGTTAGAATACTTGTATATACCAGTTGAACATCCCTAAATTCTGAAAAATGAAAGAAAACAAGCATTTCCTCTGAGCTTATGTCAGCACTCAGAAAATTTTGGAGCATTTTCTATTTGGAAGTTTTGGATTCAGAATGCTTAACCTGTACCTAAATCATACCCCTTAGTAAACAATACTATTTGTTGAAGGAGCTATGTCTAACGTTTTTTTGTATCCCTACACTGCCTTGCACATAGAAAATAACTGATGAATGGATAAATAAAACAGTAGGGTCAGTCAAGTAGCACTGATTCTTAAGGGAAGGGAAGGAATCTGATATTTACTGAAACTCTACTATGTGTCAGACACTGTGTTAGGTGCTTTACTTAAGCATCACTTTGAATCTTTGCAGTAATGCTAAATATTCTTCCTATTTCACAAATGAAAAATTGAGCTGCGTTCAAGGTCAAACAGACAGAAAGTAGTGCAAATCAATTATTACAGATTTGTTCTAACTCTGGCATTGATCCCTTTTCCTAAAAACACACAACTAGAAGTCACTTGTAAATCATCTGGAACACATAAAAACCAAAAAAACACAAAACAGCACTATTTCATACCATTTTCTTTAACCATCAGCCACTGACTTTTTAAAAAAAAAAAACCAACATTTTCAATATTTGCTTATTTTTTAAAGTAAAATTAGTTCTATTTAATATTTGGGATGAATCCAAAGTAGTAGTTTTCTTAAATAAAACAAAAGCACAATGTTTTCAAAACATAACCACCAAAGTGCATACCCTAAACTGATTAACATAAAATTACATTTTATTCCACAAAACTCATGAAATATAAACATGAGATAAAACTGTCACATAATTAGATTGCTTTAATAAAAGCATTTAAAGAAATAGAAACTGCTTGATTTTCATGATATAATCCAATATTTAGAAAATAGAAAGCTGGTATTCAAACGTTATTTCCTCTCATTAAATTAGAGCTTCAGTTAAAGAAAAATCATTAATCAAAATAGCATTATAGCTTGAAAAGTAAATTCTCTTTTATAACACTATTTCCTGACTGAATGCTCTTTAGTATTAACTTTAGTATCTTGATAATTAGCTGAAGAAGTATCTCTGGTAACTGTCTCAATACTTCCTTTGATACCTTTCAGTTGCCCCGGATCTGTGTCATCTTTCTGCAGCTTTTCCCACTGGGAACTAAAAAAAAATAGAAGACCAAAAATGAATTAAAAATAAATAAAATCAATATGGTGTACTTAAAACAGAGCCCTAGAAAAACTAATTTTTTTTATTTATTAACAAAATAGAAAAGAAAAATATATACATGCAATAAACATGTTTGTACCTGTACAAAATAATTTAATGTATATATTAGAATGGCATAAATTTATAAAGCAATATCTACATATTAACTATTTTAATAATCTCTTTTACTATGATCACTGTTGCAGCTATCAAAAAACTTCACCCAGGCCGGGTGTGGTGGCTCATGCCTGTAATCCCAGCACTTTGGGAGGCCAAGGTAGGAGGATCACATGAGGCCAGGTGTTCAAGTCCAGCCTAGGCAACATGGGGAAACCCCATTTCTACTAAAAATACAAAAATTAGCTGGGTATAGTGGTGCATGCCTGTACTCCCAGCTACTTGGGTGGCTGACGCACGAGAATCACTTGAACCCGGGAGGTGGACGTTGCAGTGAGCTGAGATTGTGCCACTGCGCTCCAGCCTGGGCGAGAGTGAGCCTGTCCTTAAAAAAAACAACAACAAACAAAAAACCAATATACTACCACCTACCATTCGGTAAAACTCCCAATGTTCTAGTTACCGTATTAGATGCAATTGTCATATACTATTTCTAAACTCTATAGCAATCCCTCAAAATAGGTATCATACCAGAAAACTGAGGCTCAAAGGTTAAGCCACCCAAGGACATTTAGCCAGTCAATACTAGAGCTACGAGTCGAATCCTTGTAGGATGCTTGTAGAGCTCAAGGTATTTTAATTGCCCCATCCTGGACTTACACATGCAATTAAAACTGTTAAACAACCAAGACACTATTAAGAATATGAAGTGATTATGACATGAAAAATTGAATTTATAAGGCAACACACTATAGTATAATGAATAAAGAATACCCTAGGACAGTTTTAACTGCATGACTTCAAAAAAATGAATAGTTTACTCATTAAAAAAATAAGGCAGTTTGATGCAAAGGTGCTCGCCAACTCTAAAACTCTCACAGAACTCTTAAAAATGAGCTAATTTACAAGACTAATTTAAAAATAATGCCAGATTAGAACAATTAAATACCCAAAATCTGCATGAAGAACAGGGTGGAAGTGATAAGGATGAGTGTGGGCCTTCTTTGAGTATACTTTAAAAAAAGTAGTTTTAGCTTTTGAAGTATTCTTTGATACCCATCTCTCACCTGTATAGCAATCAACAAGTTTATTTTCCCCTTTCTCTTTTCCTTCTTTTCCCATTTTTTTAAATTAATTATTATTATTATACTTTAGGTTTTAGGGTACATGTGCACAATGTGCAGGTTAGTTACATATGTATACATGTGCCATGCTGGTGCGCTGCACCCACTAACCCATCATCTAGCATTAGGTATATCTCCCAATGCTATCCCTCCCCCCTCCCCCCAACCCCACAACAGTCCCCAGAGTGTGATGTTCCCCTTCCTGTGTCCATGTGTTCTCACTGTTCAATTCCCACCTATGAGTGAGAATATGCGGTGTTTCGTTTTTTGTTCTTGCGATAGTTTACTGAGAATGATGATTCCCAGTTTCATCCATGTCCCTACAAAGGACATGAACTCATCATTTTTTATGGCTGCATAGTATTCCATGGTGTATATGTGCCACATTTTCTTAATCCAGTCTATCATTGTTGGACATTTGGGTTGGTTCCAAGTCTTTGCTATTGTGAATAATGCCGCAATAAACATACGTGTGCATGTGTTTTTATAGCAGCATGATTTATAGTCCTTTGGGTATATACCCAGTAATGGGATGGCTGGGTCGAATGGAATTTCTAGTTCTAGATCCCTGAGGAATCGCCACACTGACTTCCACAAGGGTTGAACTAGTTTACAGTCCCACCAACAGTGTAAAAGTGTTCCTATTTCTCCACATCCTCTCCAGCACCTGTTGTTTCCTGACCTTTTAATGACTGCCATTCTAACTGGTGTGAGATGGTATCTCATTGTGGTTTTAATTTGCATTTCTCTGATGGCCAGTGATGATGAGCATTTTTTCATGTGTTTTTTGGCTGCATAAATGTCTTCTTTTGAGAAGTGTCTGTTCATGTCCTTCCCCCACTTTTTGATGGGGTTGTTTGTTTTTTTCTTGTAAATTTGTTGGAGTTCATTGTAGATTCTGGATATTAGCCCTTTGTCAGATGAGTAGGTTGCAAAAATTTTCTCCCATTTCGTAGGTTGCCTGTTCACTCTGATGGTAGTTTCTTTTGCTGTGCAGAAGCTCTTTAGTTTAATTAGATCCCATTTGTCAATTTTGGCTTTTGTTGCCATTGCTTTTGGTGTTTTAGACATGAAGTCCTTGCCCATGCCTATGTCCTGAATGGTAATGCCTAGGTTTTCTTCTAGGGTTTTTATGGTTTTAGGTCTAAAGTTTAAGTCTTTAATCCATCTTGAATTGATTTTTGTATAAGGTGTAAGGAAGGGATCCAGTTTCAGCTTTCTACATATGGCTAGCCAGTTTTCCCAGCACCATTTATTAAATAGGGAATCCTTTCCCCATTGCTTGTTTTTCTCAGATTTGTCAAAGATCAGATAGTTGTAGATATGCGGCGTTATTTCTGAGGGCTCTGTTCTGTTCCATTGATCTATATCTCTGTTTTGGTACCAGTACCATGCTGTTTTGGTTACTGTAGACTTGCAGTATAGTTTGAAGTCAGGTAGTGTGATGCCTCCAGCTTTGTTCTTTTGGCTTAGGATCGACTTGGCGATGTGGGCTCTTTTTTGGTTCCATATGAACTTTAAAGTAGTTTTTTCCAATTCTGTGAAGAAAGTCATTGGTAGCTTGATGGGGATGGCATCGAATCTGTAAATTACCTTGGGCAGTATGGCCATTTTCACGATATTGATTCTTCCTACCCATGAGCATGGAATGTTCTTCCATTTGTTTGTATCCTCTTTTATTTCCTTGAGCAGTGGTTTGTAGTTCTCCTGGAAGAGGTCCTTCACGTCCCTTGTAAGTTGGATTCCTAGGTATTTTATTCTCTTTGAAGCAATTGTGAATGGGAGTTCACTCATGATTTGGCTCTCTGTTTGTTGTTGGTGTATAAGAATGCTTGTGATTTTTATACATTGATTTTGTATCCTGAGACTTTGCTGAAGTTGCTTATCAGCTTAAGGAGATTTTGGGTTGAGACAACGGGGTTTTCTAGATATACAATCATGTTGTCTGCAAACAGGGACAATTTGACTTCCTCTTTTCCTAACTGAATACCCTTTATTTCCTTCTCCTGCCTAATTGCCCTGGCCAGAACTTCCAACACTATGTTGAATAGGAGTGGTGAGAGAGGGCATCCCTGTCTTGTGCCAGTTTTCAAAAGGAATGCTTCCAGTTTTTGCCCATTCAGTATGATACTGGCTCTGGGTTCGTCATAGATAGCTCTTATTATTTTGAGATACGTCCCATCAATACCTAATTTATTGAGAGTTTTTAGCATGAAGCGTTGTTGAATTTTGTCAAAGGCCTTTTCTGCATCTATTGAGATAATCATGTGGTTTTTGTGTTTGGTTCTGTTTATATGCTGGATTACATTTATTGATTTGCGTATATTGAACCAGCTTTGCATCCCAGGGATGAAGCCCACTTGATCATGGTGGACTTTTCCCATTTTTTTAAGTTGTAATATTCCTACCTTGTCAGAATACATAATATTTACATACTATTCTCCTACTCTTATTTCCACCTTAATTTTAGTTTGGAGCTAAACTTAATTAAATTCAACGTGCATCATCAATCCTTTTGTTAGTTTCTCCAGTCATCTCTTTTTCACATCAAGGTTGTCCTAAGAAATGTCTTATGAGTAGTGTTCTCTGAGTTCTTCCATGTTTAATATTGTTTTTCTCTAGCCTTGATAGTTGAATGACAGGTTGACTGAACATAAAATTATTTGGCTTATACTTCCTTTCTCCTAGAGTTTCTTGCAATTGTTTTTTTTTTTTTTTTTTTTTTTTTTCCTTTTATTATTATTTATTATTATTAAACTTTAGGTTTTATGGTACATGTGCGCAATGTGCAGGTAAGTTACATATGTATACATGTGCCATGCTGGTGCGCTGCACCCACCAACTCGTCATCTAGCATTAGGTATATCTCCCAGTGCTATCCCTCCCCCCTCCCCCCACCCCACAACAGTCCCCAGAGTGTGATGTTCCCCTTCCTGTGTCCATGTGTTCTCATTGTTCAATTCCCACCTATGAGTGAGAATATGCGGTGTTTGGTTTTTTGTTCTTGCGATAGTTTACTGAGAATGATGATTTCCAATTTCATCCATGTCCCTACAAAGGACGTGAACTCATCATTTTTTATGGCTGCATAGTATTCCATGGTGTATATGTGCCACATTTTCTTAATCCAGTCTATCATTGTTGGACATTTGGGTTGGTTCCAAGTCTTTGCTATTGTGAATAATGCCGCAATAAACATACGTGTGCATGTGTCTTTATAGCAGCATGATTCATAGTCCTTTGGGTATATACCCAGTAATGGGATGGCTGGGTCGAATGGAATTTCTAGTTCTAGATCCCTGAGGAATCGCCACACTGACTTCCACAAGGGTTGAATTAGTTTACAGTCCCACCAACAGTGTAAAAGTGTTCCTATTTCTCCACATCCTCTCCAGCACCTGTTGTTTCCTGACTTTTTAATGATTGCCATTCTAACTGGTGTGAGATGGTATCTCATTGTGGTTTTGATTTGCATTTCTCTGATGGCCAGTGATGGTGAGCATTTTTTCATGTGTTTTTTGGCTGCATAAATGTCTTCTTTTGAGAAGTGTCTGTTCATGTCCTTTGCCCACTTTTTGATGGGGTTGTTTGTTTTTTTCTTGTAAATTTGTTGGAGTTCATTGTAGATTCTGGATATTAGCCCTTTGTCAGATGAGTAGGTTGCGAAAATTTTCTCCCATTTTGTAGGTTGCCTGTTCACTCTGATGGTAGTTTCTTTTGCTGTGCAGAAGCTCTTGAGTTTA
The DNA here is from genome assembly GCF_028885655.2 of Pongo abelii. Taxonomy (NCBI): domain Eukaryota; kingdom Metazoa; phylum Chordata; class Mammalia; order Primates; family Hominidae; genus Pongo; species Pongo abelii. The sequence continues at coordinate 100,866,654 of NC_071991.2, forward strand.
ATTAGATCCCATTTGTCAATTTTGGCTTTTGTTGCCATTGCTTTTGGTGTTTTAGACATGAAGTCCTTGCCCATGCCTATGTCCTGAATGGTAATGCCTAGGTTTTCTTCTAGGGTTTTTATGGTTTTAGGTCTAACATTTAAGTCTTTAATCCATCTTGAATTGATTTTTGTATAAGGTGTAAGGAAGGGATCCAGTTTCAGCTTTCTACATATGGCTAGCCAGTTTTCCCAGCACCATTTATTAAATAGGGAATCCTTTCCCCATTTCTTGTTTTTGTCAGGTTTGTCAAAGATCAAATACTTGTAGATATGTGGCATTATTTCTGACGGCTCTGTTCTGTTCCATTGATCTATATCTCTGTTTTGGTACCAGTACCATGCTGTTTTGGTTACTGTAGCCTTGTAGTATAGTTTGAAGTCAGGTAGTGTGATGCCTCCAGCTTTGTTCTTTTGGCTTAGGATTGACTTGGTGATGCGGGCTCTTTTTTGGTTCCATATGAACTTTAAAGTAGTTTTTTCCAATTCTGTGAAGAAAGTCATCGGTAGCTTGATGGGGATGGCATTGAATCTGTAAATTACCTTGGGAAGGATGGCCATTTTCATGATATTGATTCTTCCTACCCATGAGCATGGAATGTTCTTCCATTTGTTTGTATCCTCTTTTATTTCCTTGAGCAGTGGTTTGTAGTTCTCCTTGAAGAGGTCTTTCACATCCCTTGTAAGTTGGATTCCTAGGTATTTTATTCTCTTTGAAGCAATTGTGAATGGGAGTTCACTGATGATTTGGCTCTCTGTTTGTCTGTTATTGGTGTATAAGAATGCTTGTGATTTTTGCACATTGATTTTGTATCCTGAGACTTTGCTGAAGTTGCTTATCAGCTTAAGGAGATTTTGGGCTGAGACAATGGGGTTTTCTAGATATACTATCATGTCATCTGCAAACAGGGACAATTTGACTTCCTCTTTTCCTAATTGAATACCCTTGATTTCCTTCTCCTGCCTAATTGCCCTGGCCAGAACTTCCAACACTATGTTGAATAGAAGTGGTGAGAGAGGGCATCCCTGTCTTGTGCCAGTTTTCAAAGGGAATGCTTCCAGTTTTTGCCCATTCAGTATGATATTGGCTGTGGGTTTGTCATAAATAGCTCTTATTATTTTGAGATACGTCCCATCAATTCCTAATTTATTGAGAGTTTTTAGCATGAAGGGTTGTTGAATTTTGTCAAAGGCCTTTTCTGCATCTATTGAGATAATCATGTGGTTTTTGTCTTTGGTTCTGTTTATATGCTGGATTACATTTATTGATTTGCGTATATTGAACCAGCCTTGCATCCCAGGGATGAAGCCCACTTGATCATGGTGGATAAGCTTTTTGATGTGCTGCTGGATTCTGTTTGCCAGTATTTTATTGAGGATTTTTGCATCAATGTTCATCAAGGATATTGGTCTAAAATTCTCTTTTTTGGTTGTGTCTCTGCCAGGCTTTGGTATCAGGATGATGCTGGCCTCATAAAATGAGTTAGGGAGGATTCCCTCTTTTTCTATTGATTGGAATAGTTTCAGAAGGAATGGTACCAGCTCCTCCTTGTACCTCTGGTAGAATTCGGCTGTGAATCCATCTGGTCCTGGACTTTTTTTGGTTGGTAAGCTATTGATTATTGCCACAATTTCAGCTCCTGTTATTGGTCTATTCAGAGATTCAACTTCTTCCTGGTTTAGTCTTGGGAGGGTGTATGTGTTGAGGAATTTATCCATTTCTTCTAGATTTTCTAGTTTATTTGCATAGAGGTGTTTGTAATATTCTCTGATGGTAGTTTGTATTTCTGTGGGATCGGTGGTGATATCCCCTTTATCATTTTTTATTGCATCTATTTGATTCTTCTCTCTTTTTTTCTTTATTAATCTTGCTAGCGGTCTATCAATTTTGTTGATCCTTTCAAAAAACCAGCTCCTGGATTCATTTATTTTTTGAAGGGTTTTTTGTGTCTCTATTTCCTTCAGTTCTGCTCTGATTTTAGTTATTTCTTCCCTTCTGCTAGCTTTTGAATGTGTTTGCTCTTGCTTTTCTAGTTCTTTTAATTGTGATGTTAGGGTGTCAATTTTGGATCTTTCCTGCTTTCTCTTGTGGGCATTTAGTGCTATAAATTTCCCTCTACACACTGCTTTGAATGCATCCCAGAGATTCTGGTATGTTGTGTCTTGGTTCTCGTTGGTTTCAAAGAACATCTTTATTTCTGCCTTCATTTCGTTATGTACCCAGTAGTCATTCAGGAGCAGGTTGTTCAGTTTCCACGTAGTTGAGCGGTTTTGAGTGAGATTCTTAATCCTGAGTTCTAGCTTGATTGCACTGTGATCTGAGAGACAGTTTGTTACAATTTCTGTTCTTTTACATTTATTGAGGAGAGCTTTACTTCCAAGTATATGGTCAATTTTGGAATAGGTGTGGTGTGGTGCTGAAAAAAATGTATATTCTGTTGATTTGGGGTGGAGAGTTCTGTAGATGTCTATTAGGTCCGCTTGGTGCAGAGCTGAGTTCAATTCCTGGGTATCCTTGTTGACTTTCTGTCTCGTTGATCTGTCTAATGTTGATAGTGGGGTGTTAAAGTCTCCCATTATTAATGTGTGGGAGTCTAAGTCTCTTTGTAGGTCACTCAGGACTTGCTTTATGAATCTGGGTGCTCCTGTATTGGGTGCATATATATTTAGGATAGTTAGCTCTTCTTGTTGAATTAATCCCTTTACCATTATGTAATGGCCTTCTTTGTCTCTTTTGATCTTTGTTGGTTTAAAGTCTGTTTTATCAGAGACTAGGATTGCAACCCCTGCCTTTTTTTGTTTTCCATTTGCTTGGTAGATCTTCCTCCATCCTTTTATTTTGAGCCTATGTGTGTCTCTGCACGTGAGATGGGTTTCCTGAATACAGCACACTGATGGGTCTTGAGTCTTTATCCAGTTTGCCAGTCTGTGTCTTTTAATTGGAGCATTTAGTCCATTTACATTTAAAGTTAATATTGTTATGTGTGAATTTGATCCTGTCATTATGATGTTAGCTGGATATTTTGCTCGTTAGTTGATGCAGTCTCTTCCTAGTCTCGATGGTCTTTACATTTCGGTATGATTTTGCAGTGGCTGGTACCGGTTGTGCCTTTCCATGTTTAGCGCTTCCTTCAGGAGCTCTTTTAGGGCAGGCCTGGTGGTGACAAAATCTCTCAGCATTTGCTTGTCTGTAAAGTATTTTATTTCTCCTTCACTTATGAAGCTTAGTTTGGCAGGATATGAAATTCTGGGTTGAAAATTCTTTTCTTTAAGAATGTTGAATATTGGCCCCCACTCTCTTCTGGCTTGTAGGGTTTCTGCCGAGAGATCCGCTGTTAGTCTGATGGGCTTCCCTTTGATGGTAACCCGACCTTTCTCTCTGGCTGCCCTTAACATTTTTTCCTTCATTTCAACTTTGGTGAATCTGACAATTATGTGTCTTGGAGTTGCTCTTCTCGAGGAGTATCTTTGTGGCGTTCTCTGTATTTCCTGAATCTGAATATTGGCCTGCCTTGCTAGATTGGGGAAGTTCTCCTGGATAATATCCTGCAGAGTGTTTTCCAACTTGTTTCCATTCTCCCCGTCACTTTCAGGTACACCAATCAGACGTAGATTTGGTCTTTTCACATAGTCCCACATTTCTTGGAGGCTTTGCTCGTTTCTTTTTATTCTTTTTTCTCTAAACTTCCCTTCTCGCTTCATTTCATTCATTTCATCTTCCAGGGCTGATACCCTTTCTTCCATTTGATCGCATCGGCTCCTGAGGCTTCTGCATTCTTCACGTAGTTCTCGAGCCTTGGTTTTCAGCTCCATCAGCTCCTTTAAGCACTTCTCTGTATTGGTTATTCTAGTTATACATTCTTCTAAATTTTTTTCAAAGTTTTCAACTTCTTTGCCTTTGGTTTGAATATCCTCCCGTAGCTCGGAGTAATTTGATCGTCTGAAGCCTTCTTCTCTCAGCTCGTCAAAGTCATTCTCTGTCCAGCTTTGTTCCGTTGCTGGTGAGGAACTGCGTTCCTTTGGAGGAGGAGAGGTACTCTGGTTTTTAGAGTTTCCAGTTTTTCTGCTCTGTTTTTTCCCCATCTTTGTGGTTTTAACTACTTTTGGTCTTTGATGATGGTGATGTACAGATGGGTTTTTGGTGTGGATGTCCTTTCTGTTAGTTTTCCTTCTAACAGACAGGACCCTCAGCTGCAGGTCTGTTGGAGTACCTGGCCGGCCGTGTGAGGTGTCAGTCTGCCCCTGCTGGGGGGTGCCTCCCAGTTAGGCTGCTCGGGGGTCAGGGGCCAGGGACCCACTTGAGGAGGCAGTCAGCCCGTTCTCAGATCTCCAGTTGCGTGCTGGGAGAACCACTGCTCTCCTCACAGCTGTCAGACAGGGACATTTAAGTCTGCAGAGGTTACTGCTGTCTTTTTGTCTGTGCCCTGCCCCCAGAGGTGGAGCCTACAGAGGCAGGCAGGCCTCCTTGAGCTGTGGAGGGCTCCACCCAGTTCAAGCTTCCAGGCTGCTTTGTTTACCTAAGCGAGCCTGGGCAATGGCGGGCGCCCCTCCCCCAGCCTGGCTGCCGACTTGCTGTTTGATCTCAGACTGCTGTGCTAGCAATCAGCGAGACTCCGTGGGCGTAGGACCCTCTGAGCCAGGTGCGGGCTATACTCTCCTGGGGCACCGTTTCCTAAGCCCGTCGGAAAAGCACAGTATTCGGGTGGGAGTGGCCCGATTTTCCAGGTGCAGTCTGTCACCCCTGGAAGGGGAACTCCCTGACCCCTTGCGCTTCCCGAGTGAGGCAATGCCTCGCCCCTGCTTCGGCTGGCGCACAGTGCGCTCACCCACTGACCTGCGCCCACTGTCTGGCACTCCCTAGTGAGATGAACACGGTACCTCAGATGGAAATGCAGAAATCACCCGTCTTCTGTGTCGCTCGCGCTGGGAGCTGTAGACCGGAGCTGTTCCTATTCGGCCATCTTGGCTCCTCCTGCAATTGTTGATCCATTTGTTGTCTTGCTTTTTCACTAACTTTCCTTTGTAAGTGACTTTTATTTTTTGCCTGAAAGCTCAGAGGTTTTTTTCTGTTATTTTTAAAGTCTAAATGCTTTCTAAGAAGTCTCTGTAGTAGGCTGAATAATGGCCCTGCCTCCAAAGATACCAAAGTCCAAATCCCTAGAACATGTGAATACATTCTTTTGGGGTAAAAGGGACTTAGCAGATGTGACTGAGTTAAGAATCTTCAGATAGACATTACACTGCATTATCCAGATAGGCCCAATAGAGTCAGAAGGATCCTTCTAAGAGGAAGACAAGTCAGAGACAAGAGAAAATGCTACACTGCTAGCTTAGAAGATGGAGAACGGAACCAGAAGCCAGGGAATGAAGGCAGCCTCTAGAAGTTAGAAAAGGCAAAGAAACAGATTCTCCTTGAGAGCCTCCAGAAGGAAAGCCCTGTGGACCTGTTTTAGACTTCGGACATACAAAACTGTAAGACAGTAACTATGTGTTGTCTTAAATCACTAAATTTCTGATAATTTATTACAGTACAGTATACTAGTACAGTTTCAGAACTGATCATTCTGGATTAATTGGGAAAATGAACTGTTTTGATGTGTAAAGCTAGGTCTTCTATTTCTGGAACGTTTTCTTGGATTATAATTTTAGATCTTAATTCCAATCCATTGTTCTTTTCTGTCTTCAGGAACTCCAATTAAATATATGTTAAATCTTCTTTGTCTATCATATTTGTCACATCCTACCTGATTATTTTTACCTCTTTTTTTAGTTTTGTTCTCTTGGTTATTTTCAGTCCTTTCCTCAATGTCTCTTACTATATTCTCAGTTGAATCTACTTTCCTTTGGATATCTTATTTTTTCCTTTTCATTTCTGAGATAACTACTATTGCCTGAACTCTGCTCCTGAGTTTGATCAACTTTTATTTCACAACCCCTGTTCTTTGTCCATTTATTCTAAGTTACTGAATTTCAAACTTAAAGTATGCTTTCCATACCTGAAAATGCTTTTTAAACAAACCTAAACCAAGTAAAGGTGTGGTATTGCAGTCTTCCTCTGCTTTGTTTTGGGTGTTAAGGGGGAAATTTTCATCAAGTAAACTGTTTTATTCACATTTTCTGTTTCTTCCTAAATAATACCTTTACATGGCTTTTCCATGTTGTCTTTTATTCATTTTGAAATACCTAATGTTTGGCTTGGTCAGTAATAACAGGTGATTTTATGAATGCAGGGGTAAGGTTGTGGGGTGGCACGATTACTTAATTCTAAAGTGCTCCCTTCTGGAAAAATAATGAAGTCAAGTTTCTTTAATATATGGTGCTATTATGAAAAGGAGGGATTAGCTTCTGATTTTGTCATTTCTTTTTTATTTGGGGGATGAGAGGAATCTTTAATTTCTATCCTTTCTTTCCATTCTTTTCCTTCATTACCAACTCTCAAAGGAATACCACACCCTTCTGAATCAACTACTTGTCTTTCCTCAAAACAGTACTTTCCCAAGACTATCATGCTAACTCTGGCCCCACATACTCTTAAAACAAAAAAAATACAAAAAATTAGACAGGTGTGGTGGCGCATGCCTATAGTCCCAGCTACTTGGGAGGCTCAGGTGGTAGGATCACCTGGACCCAGGGAGGTTGAGGCTGCTATGAGCCATGATCTTGCCACTGCACTCCAGCCTGGGCGAGACAGTGGAACCCTGTCTCAAAAAAACAAAAAACAAAAAACAAAATGTCACTTTGATTCTCCAGTAGCCAGTGCTCTAATCCTTCCAGCCTCAGAACTGTTCAATACTTTCTCACTCAGGGTTGAACTCTCTTTCTTCAAGTAATTTCATTTGTATTTCACCACTACTAGTCAACCTATCCCTTGTCCCAACAATCTTCTCTTTTCCTTTCAGTCTTTGACTTTTCACCTCAGCATGAGCTCCAGAGCTGGCCCTGTTGGTTTCAGTTGTTTACTTCACTACTGATATATAAAATGAAGCTTGTAGCAATCTCTAACTCCTATTAATACAGCAGGCAAGAGTTACGGGTGGTTTTATTAGCTCTCTTTATTGATATTGTGGACAGAATTGAATTTAGGTGGCCATAATTATCCTATGGGACTAGAAGTCCTTTCATTATTATGTAAGAATCATTTTAACAAGCAAACAAGTTTTCCTACATTTAGAAGATCACAAGCTTTTCCATTCTATGATTTCTAAAAACTCTCATTAAATGAATTTTTGTTATTGAAAAGGGAAAAGGAGTAATAGTATCTTTGTAGTATTTCTGCTAATTAAGAAACTACCAAATTTTTACCTGAATTATAGGCTAATCAGTTAATTAAACTGAAATCAAACAAAATTATTAAGGAAAAGTAGTGATAGAATAAGGCATTCATGAGAGAAAAATGATTTAAAAAAATTGACTAGAAAGAAAAGCAGATAGTGTTGATGTTTTTAGGTTTCCTATACTGATTTGTAATCTGGGCTTAATCTAATATCTATAAGACACTTTAATATTTACAATAATTTTCAGATATATTATCTAAATCTTCTAAGGACTATTAGAGGAGAAAGCCAAAGCCTAGAGGTTTTAGGACTTGCTAAGTTCACATATGGCAGACAATGGCCGAGCTGGAAGTCAAAATCATGTTCTTCTCACACACTATGTGCCACCATGTCTCTCCTGAGCTGTTTCACTACTAAGAAATTTTAATTATAGACAAATGTCGATTTAAAATGGTTCATCTACTTATTTTATAATCAAATTTTCATTATATCATTCAAATATCTAGCATAAATATGGCAAAGCTAATATTGACTTTCCTACAGCTTTCCAGGTTAAAAAAAAAAAAAAAAAAAAGGCTTTGTTACAAATTGTGTAACATAATGGAGTCACGTGTGCTAAAACCCCCAACAAGTAGAGCCAGGGAGGGCCATGAAGAAAGTGTTCTCATGGATAATGCCTGATAGAAGAACCATCACAAAAAAACTGAAAAAACCACAACCTTGCACAAAGGCCATCATAACCTTATACAAAAATCCCGTGAGGATGTTTGCCCAGCAACTGCCTGTCAAACTCTGAACTGGTACCACCTTTGTTGTTGATCCTTGTAGCCAAGAATAATTATCTCAAAACAATTATGTAATTCTCCTCATTCTTCCTTTAAAAACCTTTGTCTCCCTTTACCTTCCTGAATATGCAGAGTTTACTACAGCATGTGCATTCCCACTCCAATGTCCATCCTCAAATTGATAATCATTTTCTTTTAGAGTCCTTCTCTGTTATTTAGGTTGACATATCCGGAGTCAGAAGTGGGACTTGCAGCAAGATCACCTTCAGAAGGAATCAGCAATTCTTAGAACTGGTATATAGTACTCACTTGAACCCTCTGAACTTTCTGCTTCCGCAGCTCACCTTTTCTGCCCTGGTGAGCCTCCTGCTTTTTGATGGAAGCTCCTGAATTCATTCAGGATCTCATTAAGGGCACCTTAATAAAGGGCCTTGCAATCCTCTTGGGATAATAACAACTTTTTGCCTTTTCTGGCAATCGCTTTCTGGTAAGGACAAGTGTCCTTCTTGTTTGAATACTCTGGTTACTATAAAATTTGTGTTCCGTGAGGTATGTCTTTTTGGTGAATTCACTTCTGGTTCTGCATGCCTAATTTAGTATTTTGTTTAATCTGCATACCTGGGTTTAAAATTTTTGTGAATACTCTTATCTTGGTTTCATTTTGGTTTGGTAACACACATCTGTAAATAATTTAGCTCTTTTCCCTTGCTTATTTCTAAGAATCTACAAGAAGCAAAAATAAACATTCTAAATGGTGGGCACAGGCTAGCTAATTAAAAGCCACTACGATGGTCCCCACCATCTAAAACACTGGTCCAAATGCCTACTACTCTCTGACAAGATTTTGGGATTTTCTTCGTTTTTGAGTGATTAATAAGAAACAAAATGGGATCCTCAAATTCTAAAGGCATGCCAAAACAATCTGCCTTTGGGGATTCCAGCCAGCTATATTATGGACTGTTCTTGGGCATATTTTTTAACTGATGGACAAATTGTTACAGAAGGTAGCTAGTCAGGCATGAGCAGGACAGGAGAAGGCTGCCCCTACCCCACCAGGAATGTCAGGCGACCCTAGGGTGGTGGGCAGGCTATTGTCACACTGTATCGCTAATAATTGGTCACAGCTGGCACCATGCAACGGCGGTCTCCCAATAGATAGAAACACCTGAAACTGGTGATCAGCGGCTTTCCAATAAGATCTCAAGAGCTGGTTAGGTAAGCTCAGGCATGTGCAGTAAGAGGCAAAATAGAGGCGTTTAACTAGTATATGACCTTCCAGGGACATTCCACTGGTAAGGGAAGAACACCTCCAGTGAGCATGTGTACAAGGCCAGTAAACACACTGCATGTGCTCACCTCCCAAGGGTTAGCAGGCCACTGCACACATGGACAGCCCCACCACAAGGGAAGAATCAGAGAAGGGTTGCAGGAACCCAGAAGTAAGCCAACATATAAAACTCTAAGTCAAAGGTCAATGGGGCACTTATCTTTCAAGTCGCCTGCTTGGCCTTCCTCCAAGTGTACTTTCCATCCTTTTGTTCCTGTTCTAAAGCTATATAATAAACTTTCACTCCTGCTCTAAAACTTGCCTCAGTCTCTCCTTCTGCCTTGTGCTTCCTTGGTAGAATTCTTTCTTCTGGGAAGAAAAGAATTGAGGTTGCTGCAGGCCCAAACGGATTTGCTGCTGGTAACAAAATGACATCAAGGAAAATTTGGAGCACAATGGCCATTATTTGAACTCTTTAAACTTTTTTAAAAAAAAACTGCAACCAACTAAAGAATTAAAATACGTAGAGCATTCTAATTTCTCTACCTCTCTATTTTTTTCCTGCCTACTTTGAATCTAATAATTTTTTCTGCTGGTATTGAGATAAACTTGCTGCTATGGCATTCCAGCCAAGATAGAAACAAAGGGGGAAAAAGTTCTAGAGTGCTTTCAAATTATTGTTTTACAAACTACATCAGCTCCATGGCAACTGACAACCTAGACATTTTCTGGAAATGTAAATTTAGGTTTGCCTTACTAACAACTGCTTTGAGTGATGCAACAGTTAATGAAAGAGTTGATGTTCTAAAAGAAAAGAAGAGATAAATGTTTATAAGAGTTAGGCTCTCAGATCAAAGAGGTCAAAATCTTGAGCTCAGAGCAATAATATAACATTTCTCTGTCTGGCATAAAAATGGCTCTGTCTGCCATGCAGGGACTAGAAAAAGCTGAAACAAACAAACCAAAACCACCCTGCTAAAACGCTTCCCCATCCACACTGACTAATCAAGCAAATCAGACCAATAAACAAAAGATAGATTTGTTACTAATTCTAGGATACTTGGAGATTTTTCTCTTATATAATTCAGCTAGTCCTATCTAAAAAATATAAACATTGGAATGTGTAACACTAAACTTATTTGAAACTGAGAAAAGGATAAAAAGAAGTGTTTTTAAAAATCAAACTGCTATGGAAACTGCTTTATCCAAAATGTTGGTACACAGTCTTCATAAGATTGCCTACTGGGACAAATAAAGTTTAGTCATGAGAACAGGTCCCAATTTTATCAGAAATACAGTTTGGATCCAACTACCTTTTTACAAACTGGTGTGTACATGTGTTTGTGTTTATACATATATACATGTGTTATGCTGTATGTTGTGTCTACCTGGTAAAATCTGGCACAGTTGTCCAGAAATCCCTTAGGGAATTCTACTCAGATTGGCTTAAATAATAATGAAAACTGTTAAAATAAACAGTAATCAAACGAAATGACATGTGACTTAAATGAACCTTTAATAAATAAGCTAGTTATCTGGGAAAGGCACAGAAAGGGAAAGCCTGGCTGCATTAAAAAGGCTTTACAGGGCCATTTCAAAATATGTCAAAAAAATATTTTGCCGTAAAATACTTTGATTTCCTTCAGTGTCTGCTATCTGTCATGTGATTCTATATCAGAGTCCAGTTGGAATTTGGTTTCTTATTGACACAAAGAGTCTGTTTTGTCAGTCTTATGATCTCTCTGCTTTAATGTTAATGATGGTCAGTAGTGCCTAAGCTCGAAAAGGGAGGGGCTATAATGGACGTGTCTACCCTCCCTTTCCCTCATGGCCAGGAATAGAGTTTTTCAGGTTTTTGTGAGGTCCCCTTTGCCCTGGAGTCCATTTAGTTGGTTGGGGAGCTTAGGATTTTATTTTTTGTGTACAGTAGTTCAATACTTTTTTAAATATAAAAATAAATAAGCAAGCTGGTTTTAAACTTGTTGATAAAATAAAAATAGAAATGTCTTCAGAATTGTCAGCATAACTTTTTGCCAGGATTTATGTGCCAGGCAGTTTTATATTTGTTTCTACTAGACAAGAGGTTTTAATAAGGTATAAGGGTTTGACACAGAAGTACAAAACTATAAACTCAGCCTAAATACAGAACAATCTTTGTGTAACTCTTTGATAAATAAGACTAATTTAATATTGTTGGTTTAATAAAAACAGCTGTATCTCCAAAGTAATCAGCAAAATACCCACAACTTTAAGATTCTCTCTTAGGTGAACACCTGATATTCATAGGCTATAAAAATGATTAACATGGAAATAGCCTGAACTAATGACTAGCCTTGCCTAATGCCTCAGTTTTCATAAGAAATCTACTTATACTTGTTAAAAATAAATAAATTAGATGAATGTAGGTGGCATAAACATTTATAAATAGTTGAATTAAATAACACTCATTAAATGTCTGAATCACTTCCAAATAAGAAAAAATACTGAAATATAAATTACTAAACATAAGTTTGTTCTTGGCTTCTTAAAGTCTATAAAAAGACTATATTTGGGACTATCACTACACATAAAAGTTAGGTTATAGAGAAACATATTTATAAAATTATAAAATTGCTCTTATCTATAAAAAACTGATATGTGACAAAATTTCTTGCTTCCTAGGTTTTTACTAGAAATTGAGGTTACTAAAAGTAACCTTAACAATTCTAATTAACATATATAATTCTGTACACAAAGTATACCCCAAAAAATGTGTTTTTAATGAGAATTATTGTTTTTTTAAATTTTACTTTAAGTTCTAGTATACATGTGCAGAACGTGCAGGTTACACAGGTATACATGTGCCATGGTGATCTGCTGTAACTTTCGCCCCATCATCTCGGTTTTAAGCCCTGCATGCATTACGTATTTGTCCTAATGCTCTCCCTCCCCTTGCCTTCCACCCCGCAAAAGGCCCCAGTGTGTGATGTTCCCCTCCCTGTGTCCATGTGTTCTCATTGTTCAACGTCCACTTAGAGCGAGAACATGCAGTGTTTGGTTTTCTGTTCCTATGTTAGTTTGCTGAGAATGATGGCTTCCAGCTTCATCTATGTCCCTGCAAAGGACATGAACTCATCCTTTTCATGGCTGCATAGTATTCCATAGTGTTTATGTGCCACATTTTCTTTATCCAGTCTATCATTGATGGGCATTTGGGGTGGTTCCAAGTCTTTGTTATTGTGAATAGTGCTGCAATAAACATATGTGTGCATGTGTCTTTATAGTAGAATGATTTACAATCCTTTGGGTACGTACCCAGTAATGAGATTGCTGGGTCAAATGGTATTTCTGGTTCTAGACCCTTGAGGAATCACCACACTGTCTTTCACAGTGGTTGAACTAATTTACACTCCCACCAACAGTGTAAAAGCATTCCTATTTCTCCACAGCCTCATCAGCAACTGCTGTTTCCTGACTTTTTAATAATAGCCATTCTAACTGGCTTGAGATGGTATCTCATTATGGTTTTGATTTTCATTTCTCTAATGACCACTGCTGATGAGCTTTATTCATGTTTGTTGGCCGCATAACTATCTTCTTTTGAGAAGTGTCTGTTCATATACTTTGCCCGCTTTTTGATGGGGTTGTTTTTTTCTTGTAAGTTTGTTAAAGTTGCTTGTGGATTCTGGATATTAGACCTTTGCCAGATGGGTAGCTTGCAAAAATTTTCTCCCATTCTGTAGGTTGCTTATTCATTCTGATGATAGTTTCCTTTGCTGTGTAGAAGCTCTCTAGTTTGATTAGATCCTATTTGTCAATTTTGGCTTTTGTTGCAATTGCTTTTGGTGTTTTATTCATGAAGTCTGTGCCCATGCCTATGTCCTGAATGGTACTGCCTAGGTTTTCTTCTAGGGTTTTTATGGTTTTGGGTTTTACATTTAAGTCTTTACTTCATCTTAATTTTTGTATAAGGTGTATGAAGGGGTCCAGTTTCTGTTTTCTGCACACAGCTAGCCAGTTTTCCTAGCACCATTTATTAATAAGGTTACTAAAAGTTACTTTAACAATTCTAATTAACATATACAATTCTGTACACAAAGTGTATCCCAAAACATAAGATGTATTTTTAATGAGAATTCTTACAAAGCCAAAAAAAAGTGTTCTTTATTGAGAAAAAAATAATTTTGTCTAAATTCTGAAGGTTATTTAAGGTTATTTTAGAAAGCAAATTTAAGAAAACAGAAACATGATAGAAAGGAACCAGTAAGTAGGAGACACAGATGTGTAAAGTTAAGGGTGTAAAGATGTATTTTTGGTAAAAGAAGGTTAAAATGAAAAGTGAGTTTTTTTTTGGTTTTTTTTTTTTTTTTTTAAGAGACAGGGTCTCACCATGTTTCCCAGGCTGGTCTTGAACTCCCATGCTCAAGCAATTGTTCTGCCTTGGCCTCCCAAAGTGCTGGAATTATATGTGTGAAGCATCACACCCAGTCAAAAAAAAGGATAAATTTGAGAAGTAATTTTGTGTGGTAAATAGTTTGTCCTAAATGTAGTTATTTAAAAGTATAAGAAAATAACTAAAGATCTAAGCATGTCATGGATGGTTTATGTAAGTCATTACAAGGTTTGTGAAGGGTAGATTTATTAAATTTGTGCGTGATCAAGTTGGCTGTAATTAGAAGGGAATTATTTGTAAGTCTTTCCAAAGATTAAACATTGACATAAATATATCCCTCAATCCACAATATAAAACTAAAAATTTGGTCCACTACATTAGAAAAAAGGTTTTTTTTTCCCTAAGTATTGATCTGCTCTTAGTAAAAATGAGAGGTTTTCACTTTGAATTCTGAAATCTGCTTCTTTAACAGCCATGTTCTAAACTGCAGGGTTTTTTGTTTTTTTTTCTGTTTCACAGTCTTCATTTAATTTTCTAGTTTCACGTTAGTAAAGCTGTCTTCTTCACTTAGGATGGTAATTTCATTTCTTGAGGTAGAGTTTTCCTCTTAAAGCTTCTCAGATTTATATCTCAGAAGTTTAAAGTTTGCTGCATCTTACTGCATGTCATACATCATTGCTTTCAACTCTTTCTCCCCTTGAAAAAATACACCTTTAATCTTGATTGAGGTGATAACTCTCTCCTTTAACTTTTTCATCAGCTCCTGTAACTTTTTTCCTCTGATTATAACTCTGCTGTTAAAGTCTAACTCTAAAATGTTTGTCTTCATGGCCTACGAAAATGATGTTTTCCTCCAGTATAACTTGATTCTGTACACTTGGCTTTTCTTAATGTGTCTGAATTATTCCATGTAACCAGGAAAGTTCCCATGCTGTTACTAAAAGCCATGTACTTCCCTGCTCAAGGTACTAGTTTTCTTGTTTACACTCATGGTGTGTTCTCACAACCTTGACCACACATTCTTCCTGTGTCTGATTAAATTCAAGTACTGTTTTCACTGGTTTCAACTTCCAGGTTATCCAAATGGGCTTCCCATAAGGAGAAGCAATCATACTGCAAGAGGTTTTTCTCTATTTTTTTGGTAACTGGCCCAAGAAACAAATATTTTGCATTTTATCAAGATAACTTTCTGTGTTGTTCTTACTAGTTTTTTATTTTTTATTACTTAGGAAAATAGCTTTGAAAGGGTTAACGTTTTTTAAATCCAGGTAACTTTCTATATTGCTTTTGAAGTCCTTTCATTATCATTCTGGTTAAATGAATGACTATCATTTCACAGTGACCTGTGATCCTGTTTTGACCAGGTGTTTTAAACCTTTGAATGACTATCATTTCACAGTGACCTGTGATCCTGTTTTGACCAGGTGTTTTAAACCTTTTCACATCTTTGATAGACCTCCCCAGTATCAAAATTCTAAATTAAATATTTTTGACCTAGAACTAACTTATGGATTTTCTAGCTAGGCCCCTGGAAAGCCTCAAAGGACATATTTCTCACATTGTAAAGATATTAAATGATTAAATTTATTTTGTAAATTGTGTAAGAAGCATTGCCAAATGATAAGTAATACTGGATCTTATTTCAGTTATATTTATAGGTATGTGTTTAATATCAGTGTTCTAAAATTATATAAAACTTAGAGATCTAATATATCATCAAGTAATAATTATGGTCATTATATGTATGCCACAAAAATAATCAAATTTCCTTGTCAATTTCTGATTATGGTAAACTTTCATCAAATTTTTATCCATGGCTCTTCTAAGTCTCTGTCATCCTACAGTTATTGTTCTGATTTTAATCTAAAAGCATTTGCAATCCGATTCATAAAAAAAGATTCTAACAAGTACTCTTAAATACAAGTTTCTAGTAACTTAAAAATCAATGGACTAAATAAAAATCTGTTGGAACTCTAATGAAGAAATGATGGGCTCAAGAAACTGCTAATCAAGATCAAACAGAACATAAATTAATTACGACACTGAATAACTGATGAGGATGTTTTTCTGATTTTTATTTGAAACATTATTAGTTTTTTGCTTGTTTTTGTTTTCCAGATTTGAGAAAATTTTCTCCCTTAATCTACCTATAGTTTATAGTTTCATGAAACTGCTAATTAGCAATTTAGTAAAGTATATTTTGTGAACGAAGGTGAAGCATCTGCTTTTTCTCCCCATTTCATTCCTCTAAAATTCAAAAACTATTCATGGGTATTTTTTTCCTCCTTGAAAATACGTTTATTTATGGGGGAGGAGCCAAGATGGCCGAATAGGAACACCTCCGGTCTACAGCTCCCAGCATGAGTGACACAGAAGACAGGTGATTTCTGCATTTCCATCTGAGG
Organism: Pongo abelii; assembly: GCF_028885655.2. Taxonomy (NCBI): domain Eukaryota; kingdom Metazoa; phylum Chordata; class Mammalia; order Primates; family Hominidae; genus Pongo; species Pongo abelii. The sequence goes on from NC_071991.2 coordinate 100,882,795, forward strand.
TACCGGGTTCATCTCACTAGGGAGTGCCAGACAGTGGGCGCAGGTCAGTGGGTGTGTGCACCATGTGCAAGATGAAGAAGGGAAAGGCATTGCCTCATTCGGGAAGTGCAAAGGGTCAGGGAGTTCCCTTCCAGATGGCACCTGGAAAATCGGGTCACTCCCACCCAAATACTGCGCTTTTCCGACGGGCTTAAAAAACGGCGCACCAGGAGATTACATCCCGCACCTGGCTCAGAGGATCCTACGCCCACGGAGTCCCGCTGATTGCTAGCACAGCAGTCTGAGATCAAACTGCAAGGCTGCAGTGAGGCTGGGGGAGGGGCGCCCACCATTGCCCAGGCTTGCTTAGGTAAACAAAGCAGCTGGGAAGCTAGAACTGGGTGGAGCCCACCACAGCTCAAGGAGGCCTGCCTGCCTGCCTCTGTAGGCTCCACCTCTGGGGGCAGGGCACAGACAAACAAAAAGACAGCAGCAACCTCTGCAGACTTAAATGTCCCTGTCTGACAGCTTTGAAGAGAGCAGTGGTTCTCCCAGCACGCAGCTGGAGATCTGAGAACGGACAGACTGCCTCCTCAAGTGGGTCCCTGACCCCTGACCCCCGAGCAGCCTAACTGGGAGGCACCCCCCAGCAGGGGCAGACTGACACCTCACAGGGCCCTGTACTCCAACAGACCTGCAGCTGAGGGTCCTGTCTGTTAGAAGGAAAACTAACAAACGGAAAGGACACCCACACCAAAAACCCATCTGTACATCACCATCATCAAAGACCAAAAGTAGATAAAACCACAAAAATGGGGAAAAAACAGAGCAGAAAAACTGGAAACTCTAAAAAGCAGAGTACCTCTCCTCCTCCAAAGGAACGCAGTTCCTCACCAGCAATAGAACAAAGCTGGATGGAGAATGACTTTGACGAGCTGAGAGAAGAAGGCTTCAGACGATCAAATTACTCCGAGCTACGGGAGGATATTCAAACCAAAGGCAAAGAAGTTGAAAACTTTGAAAAAAATTTAGAAGAATGTATAACTAGAATAACCAATACAGAGAAGTGCTTAAAGGAGCTGATGGAGCTGAAAACCAAGGCTCGAGAACTACGTGAAGAATGCAGAAGCCTCAGGAGCCGGTGCGATCAAATGGAAGAAAGGGTATCAGCGATGGAAGATGAAATGAATGAAATGAACCAAGAAGGGAGGTTTAGAGAAAAGAGAATAAAAAGAAACGAGCAAAGCCTCCAAGAAATATGGGACTATGTGAAAAGACCAAATCTATGTCTGATTGGTGTACCTGAAAGTGACGGGGAGAATGGAACCAAGTTGGAAAACACTCTGCAGGTTATTATCCAGGAGAACTTCTCCAATCTAGCAAGGCAGGCCAACATTCAGATTCAGGAAATACAGAGAACGCCACAAAGATACTCCTCGAGAAGAGCAACTCCAAGACACATAATTGTCAGATTCACCAAAGTTGAAATGAAGGAAAAAATGTTAAGGGCAGCCAGAGAGAAAGGTCGGGTTACCCTCAAAGGGAAGCCCATCAGACTAACAGCGGATCTCTCGGCAGAAACCCTACAAGCCAGAAGAGAGTGGGGGCCAATATTCAACATTCTTAAAGAAAAGAATTTTCAACCCAGAATTTCATATCCAGCCAAACTAAGCTTCATAAGTGAAGGAGAAATAAAATACTTTACAGACAAGCAAATGCTGAGAGATTTTGTCACCACCAGGCCTGCCCTAAAAGAGCTCCTGAAGGAAGCGCTAAACATGGAAAGGAACAACCAGTACCAGCCGCTGCAAAATCATGCCAAAATGTAAAGACCATCGAGACTAGGAAGAGACTGCATCAACTAACGAGCAAAATAACCAGCTAACATCATAATGACAGGATCAAATTCACACATAACAATATTAACTTTAAATGTAAATGGACTAAATGCTCCAATTAAAAGACACAGACTGGCAAATTGGATAAAGACTCAAGACCCATCAGTGTGCTGTATTCAGGAAACCCATCTCACATGCAGAGACACACATAGGCTCAAAATAAAAGGATGGAGGAAGATCTACCAAGCAAATGGAAAGCAAAAAATGGCAGGGGTTGCAATCCTAGTCTCTGATAAAACAGACTTTAAACCAACAAAGATCAAAAGAGACAAAGAAGGCCATTACATAATGGTAAAGGGATCAATTCAACAAGAAGAGCTAACTATCCTAAATATATATGCACCCAATACAGGAGCACCCAGATTCATAAAGCAAGTCCTGAGTGACCTACAAAGAGACTTAGACTCCCACACAATAATAATGGGAGACTTTAACACCCCACTGTCAACATTAGACAGATCAATGAGACAGAAAGTCAACAAAGATACCCAGGAATTGAACTCAGCTCTGCACCAAGCAGACCTAATAGAGATCTACAGAACTCTCCACCCCAAATCAACAGAATATACATTTTTTTCAGCACCACACCACACCTATTCCAAAATTGACCACATACTTGGAAGTAAAGCTCTCCTCAGCAAATGTAAAAGAACAGAAATTATAACAAACTATCTCTCAGATCACAGTGCAATCAAGCTAGAACTCAGGATTAAGAATCTCACTCAAAACTGCTCAACTACGTGGAAACTGAACAACCTGCTCCTGAATGACTACTGGGTACATAACGAAATGAAGGCAGAAATAAAGATGTTCTTTGAAACCAACGAGAACCAAGACACAACATACCAGAATCTCTGGGATGCATTCAAAGCAGTGTGTAGAGGGAAATTTATAGCACTAAATGCCCACAAGAGAAAGCAGGAAAGATCCAAAATTGACACCCTAATATCACAATTAAAAGAACTAGAAAAGCAAGAGCAAACACATTCAAAAGCTAGCAGAAGGCAAGAAATAACTAAAATCAGAGCAGAATTGATGGAAATAGAGACACAAAAAACCCTTCAAAAAATTAATGAATCCAGGAGCTGGTTTTTGAAAGGATCAACAAAATTGATAGACCGCTAGCAAGACTAATAAAGAAAAAAAGAGAGAAGAATCAAATAGATGCAATAAAAAATGATAAAGGGGATATCACCACCGATCCCACAGAAATACAAACTACCATCAGAGAATACTACAAACACCTCTATGCAAATAAACTAGAAAATCTAGAAGAAATGGATAAATTCCTCTACACATACAGTCTCCCAAGACTAAACCAGGAAGAAGTTGAATCTCTGAATAGACCAATAACAGGAGCTGAAATTGTGGCAATAATCAATAGCTTACCAACCAAAAAGACTCCAGGACCAGATGGATTCACAGCCAAATTCTACCAGAGGTACAAGGAGGAACTGGTACCATTCCTTCTGAAACTATTCCAATAGAAAAAGAGGGAATCCTCCCTAACTCATTTTATGAGGCCAGCATCATCCTGATACCAAAGCCTGGCAGAGACACAACCAAAAAAGAGAATTTTAGACCAATATCCTTGATGAACATTGATGCAAAAATCCTCAATAAAATACTGGCAAACAGAATTGAGCAGCACATCAAAAAGCTTATCCACCATGATCAAGTGGGCTTCATCCCTGGGATGCAAGGCTGGTTCAATATACGCAAATCAACAAATGTAATCCAGCATATAAACAGAACCAAACACAAAAACCACACGATTATCTCAATAAATGCAGAAAAGGCCTTTGACAAAATTCAACAACCCCCTTCATGCTAAAAACTCTCAATAAATTAGGTATTGATGGGACGTATCTCAAAATAATAAGAGCTATCTATGACAAACCCACAGCCAATATCATACTGAATGGGCAAAAACTGGAAGCATTCCCTTTGAAAACTGGCACAAGACAGGGATGCCCTCTCTCACCACTCCTATTCAACATAGTGTTGGAAGTTCTGGCCAGGGCAATTAGGCAGAAGGAAATAAAGGGTATTCAGTTAGGAAAAGAGGAAGTCAAATTGTCCCTGTTTGCAGACGACATGATTGTATATCTAGAAAATCCCATTGTCTCAGCCCAAAATCTCCTTAAGCTGATAAGCAACTTCAGCAAAGTCTCAGGATACAAAATCAATGTGCAAAAATCACAAGCATTCTTATACACCAACAACAGACAAACAGACAGCCAAATCATGAGTGAACTCCCATTCACAATTGCTTCAAAGAGAATAAAATACCTAGGAATCCAACTTACAAGGGACGTGAAGGACCTCTTCCAGGAGAACTACAAACCACTGCTCAAGGAAATAAAAGAGGATACAAACAAATGGAAGAACATTCCATGCTCATGGGTAGGAAGAATCAATATCGTGAAAATGGCCATACTGCCCAAGGTAATTTACAGATTCGATGCCATCCCCATCAAGCTACCAATGACTTTCTTCACAGAATTGGAAAAAACTACTTTAAAGTTCATATGGAACCAAAAAAGAGCCTGCATCGCCAAGTCAATCCTAAGCCAAAAGAACAAAGCTGGAGGCATCACACTACCTGACTTCAAACTATACTACAAGTCTACAGTAACCAAAACAGAATGGTACTGGTACCAAAACAGAGATATAGATCAATGGAACAGAACAGAGCCCTCAGAAATAACGCCACATATCTACAATTATCTGATCTTTGACAAACCTGACAAAAACAAGCAATGGGGAAAGGATTCCCTATTTAATAAATGGTGCTAGGAAAACTGGCTAGCCATATGTAGAAAGCTGAAACTGGATCCCTTCCTTATACCTTATACAAAAATCAATTCAAGATGGACTAAAGACTTAAACGTTAGACCTAAAACCATAAAAACCCTAGAAGAAAACCTAGGCATTACCATTCAGGACATAGGCATGGGCAAGGACTTCATGTCTAAAACACCAAAAGCAATGGCAACAAAAGCCAAAATTGACAAATGGGATCTAACTAAACTAAAGAGCTTCTGCACAGCAAAAGAAACTACCATCAGAGTGAACAGGCAACCTACAAAATGGGAGAAAATTTTCGCAACCTACTCATCTGACAAAGGGCTAATATCCAGAATCTACAATGAACTCCAACAAATTTACAAGAAAAAAACAAACAACCCCATCAAAAAGTGGGCGAAGGACATGAACAGACACTTTCAAAAGAAGACATTTATGCAGCCAAAAAACACATGAAAAAATGCTCACCATCACTGGCCATCAGAGAAATGCAAATCAAAACCACAATGAGATACCATCTCACACCAGTTAGAATGGCAATCATTAAAAAGTCAGGAAACAACAGGTGCTGGAGAGGATGTGGAGAAATAGGAACACTTTTACACTGTTGGTGGGACTGTAAACTAGTTCAACCATTGTGGAAGTCAGTGTGGCGATTCCTCAGGGATCTAGAACCAGAAATACCATTTGACCTAGCCATCCCATTGCTGGGTATATACCCAAAGGACTATAAATCATGCTACTATAAAGACATATGCACACGTATGTTTATTGCGGCATTATTCACAATAGCAAAGACTTGGAACCAACCCAAATGTCCAACAATGATAGACTGGATTAAGAAAATGTGGCACATATACACCATGGAACACTATGCAGCCATCAAAAATGATGAGTTCATGTCCTTTGTATGGACATGGATGAAATTGGAAATCATCATTCTCAGTAAACTATCGCAAGAACAAAAAACCAAACACCGCATATTCTCACTCATAGGTGGGAATTGAACAATGAGAAAACACGGACACAGGAAGGGGAACATCACACTCTGGGGACTGTTGTGGGGTCTGGGAAGGGGGGAGGGATAGCATTGGGAGATATACCTAATGCTAGATGACGAGTTAGTGGGTGCAGCGCACCAGCATGGCACATGTATACATATGTAACTAACCTGCACATTGCACACATGTACCCTAAAACCTCAAGTATAATAATAACAAATAAATAAAAAATAAAAAAATAAAAAATAAATAAAAATAAAGCCTAAAAAAAAAAAAAAGAAAATATGTTTATTTACTAAGTTCAATAAGAAGTTGCTCTCTCTTTATGACAGGATATAATTAGAAACACTGGTTATATTACCAAGACTTTGACTGTCATATCATATTAGAAAATGTGCACAGAGGCCGGGTGCGGTGGCTGACGCCTGTAATCCCAGCACTTTGGGAGGCCGAGGCAGGCAGATCACAAGGTCAGGAGCTGAAGACCATCCTGGCTAACACGGTGAAACCCTGTCTCTACTAAAAATACAAAAAAAAAAAAAAAAAAAAAATTAGCCAGGCGTGGTGGCGGGCACCTGTAGTCCTAGCTACTCGGGAGGCTGAGGCAGGAGAATGGCATGAACCCGGGAGGAGGAGCTTGTAGTGAGCCGAGATTGCGCCACTGCACTCCAGCCCGGGTGACAGAGCGAGACTCCGTCTCAAAAAAAAAAAAGAAAACGTGCACAGAATTGCCTGGTTTCAAGGATTCCCAGCCTTACAGTGAGTGAGTAAAAAATGCCACTTCCTGGCAGGCCTAGGAACTTCAAGATTGTAGATATTAAGTAAAATCTTACATTGGCCTTGGTTTGACTTCCTAGACTCAAGAGCTTTTAAAACCTATGTGATCAACATAGAGAGAAAAGGTTGTTTCTTTAAAAAAAGCTATAATGCACCTGTTATTAGTTTGTAGCTTTATGCATTGTATTTGAGTTTTTATAATCAACCTGTAGCCTAGACTAGATTCTAAATTCTTCTAGGTTCCCCCAATCCAACTTTCTTCTATAAAATTACTAAAAAGGGGGACTACTTTGTTCCTGAAGCCTTATACATTGAAGCTAGATGAATTTTAAGGAACAAACCTAGTACCTGATGTGTGGACCACACAGAAGGGTCAAGAAACCACTAAATGCCATAACCAGAGACAGTTGAACTGCAAAGCAGGATAAGAAATTGACAGTTTCAGGACAGAAACAGTTTTTTCGAAGATATTAGAACAAGACTCCACATCATAATGAGACTCTTACTCCTCTTAATGCCTACCATTTTCACTTGATAGGATAATGGTATAATTGAAATTTCACAATTAGTAGCTTCTGCTGGTAAGTTGACAGAACCTGACCTAAAAGATTCTTTAGTCCATCTAGTGGGCAACTTTGGCAACATCCCTAATACAACTGTTGCTCACTCTGCTTTGTTTCAACTCAGTCATGTAATACTAGATGATAAACGGATTGGTTACATAAGGAAATGTCTGTGTTACTGCTAATACCACAAGCTGTACCTGAACAAATTCTTCTGGAAAAGGTGAGACCCATATATACCAAATAAGAAAATAGGCCACATGGTTAGAAGTCTCACCTAACTCTCTGTGGTCATTTGATTTATTCAGTAGGTTCCCTTTAAGCAGAGATTCACAGTTCAAAAGCACTATACAAACTGGGATTGTCATATTACTATACACTTTACTTTGTATTTTCCTTTGTAAACTTTGTACTTGTTGCCTGTCAAATTTCTGCAGTGACCGGGTGCGGTGGCTCACACCTGTAATCCTAGCACTTTGGGAGGCCGAGGCAGGTGGTCACTTGAAGTCAGGAGTTTGAGACCAGCCTGGCCAACATGTTGAAACCCTGTCTCTACTAAAAATACAAAAATTAGTCAAGCATGGTGGTGCGTGCCTGTAATCCCAGCTACTCGAGGGGCTGAAGCAGGAGAATCGCTTGAACCCAGGAGGCAGAGGTTGCAGTGTGCCAAGATTGCACCACTGCACTCCAGCCTGGGCAACAAGAGTGAAACTACGTCTCAAAAAACAATTTCTGCAGAAGTACAACTCCTAACAGAACAATGCTGGCCCAAGCACTTTGCAATGATAGCCAACACCTATAGAACAGACAAAATTAAACTTAACAACGGACTCTAGGTAGACTCAGCCACTCCCTTCAAACCTCCCTTGTGGCTAAAAGAGTTCTGACACTGACTCCTAGCCACCATTCACTCCCTTCGACATGTGAACAGACAACAACCCAGGACAGCTCCGTTCTGGCACCAAGGGACAATAAAAATCTAACTACAGGATGACTGATCAGCAATGATTTTGGAGAAAAATCTTGATTAAAAGAAAAAGTAAAAGTTGTCAGAATCAAAATGGAGTCACATGTGTTAAAAATCCTGACAAACAGAGCCAAGAAAGGCCATGAAGGAAGGGTTCTCATGCATAATGTCTGATAAGAAGAACTATTACAAAAGACAGAAAAAAACATAACCTTGTATAAAGGCTAATGCAATCTTCCACAAAAAATACCTCCATGAGGACATCTGCCAGGCAAATCCCTGTCCAGCTCTGAACTGGTGCCATCCTTGTAATTAATCCTTGTAGCGAAGAATAATTATCTCAAAACAATTACGTCATTCTCTTCATTCTTCCTTTAAAAACCTTGTCTTCCTTTACCTCCCTGAAGATGCAGTTTACTACAGCATGTGCTTTCTCATTGCAATGCCAATTCTCAAACAGGTATCATTTTCTTTTAGAGTCCCTCTCTCTGTTATTTAAGTTGAGAGAGTACATATCCCGAATAAAGATATAAAAAATAGTATGCATACTAAATAGAAAATTACCTTGATATTTCCCTGAGATAAACAGTCTGCATAGCTTTCTTCAAATGAGGTTCAATATTTCTCCACAGTTTGCGAGTATCACGTTCACTTGCTACCCCAAAGGGAAGAAAATTTCAGTAATTTATATCTTTTAAAAACCTTTCTCAAAATAAATAATAATGAGTAAAATTACACAGTTACCTTCTCCTTTAACCACAGGTTCACAATATTTAGGAAAATTAAGTACTGCCTGTAAGTAAAGAAAAAAAAAAAGAGAAGAAAAAAAGCACTGATCGATCACAATTAGAAATTTATTTTTCAAGTAAAATCTGTATTACAATTCAGGAAATTTTATTAAACACATTTGCTCAAGTCAAATGTAATTATACGCAGTGGCATGCGCCTGTAATCCCAGCTACTCAGGAGGCTGAGGCAGGGGGATCGCTTGAGCCCAGGAGATCAAGCCTGTAGTGTGCTGTGACTGCATCTGTGAACAGCCACTGCACTCCAGCCTGGACAACATGACAAGACCCTGCCTCTTTCTAAAAAAAAATGTAATTGTAGCTTATTACTATAATAACAAAACAGCAAAAATACTAATAATGACAGCACAACATAAAATATTCTTTAATTGGCTAAATTCTGCCTAATACATTAGCCTCTGTATACAAAATTAGGAGAATGGAGCGTCTCGCCAAAAATATACTTCTTTGGTATATTTTGATATGGCTAATCAGAAGGGCTGCAAGCACAATAGCCCTGAAAAGCTGTTTTTTGTGAGGGAGATTTGCATCTATAGAGGAAATAAGAAAACAGCAGATGCAAACAGGCTTTCTCTGATCATCCCCCATCTCGGATCTAGGAAAGAGTAACTCTCAAGAAAGAGACTTGAGGGTCTGACACGTTTGAAGGTGTGACAGAGAAACTTAGCTCAGGCTACCATCTATTCTTTCTGAAAGTTGCTACCTGTGAGGTTTCATTTGCACAACAAGACTGCCTTCCCTAACCATGTCTTTCCTCCTCTCCCTCCAATAACTTGTTATGCCATGCTCCAAGCCCATTTTCTTTCTGTAACCTCAGGATGGCATAAAAATTTGAACTAGCTGGTCCCCCTTTCTGCCCCCCACCTTTTGAGTCTCATATTTTGTGTAAGGCTCCTGTGCCCATATGCATATTAATAAATTTGTATGCAACAGCTAATGCATGCAGGGCTTAATACCTAGGTGAGGGGTTGATAGGTGCAGCAAACCACCATGGCACACATTTTACCTATGTAACAAACCTGCACGCCCTGCACATGTAACCTGGAACTTAATATAAAATTAAATTTAAAATTAAATTAAAATTAAAAAATAAATTTGTATGCCTTTTTTTCCCGTTTATTATTAGTTTGTTTTATAGATTCAAATTATCAAAACTGCAGGGTAAAAATGTGAACTTCCCTACGGTAACAAAGCATAATTTGTACTTTTAGGTTATATTTATGTCACATAGAACCATAAAACATATAATGAAAAACCTCAAGCCCAAATAATTAACTGTTGTTTTCTAAGGTCTGAACATTCTCATAAATTAAACATCATTGAGTTTCGTATGACTCAAAGTATTTGGATTGGCAGCACTACCTGAGATTGTTATAAATGTAAATTCTTGGCACCATCTCAGGCATACCAAATCAGAATCTCTGAGGATGAGACCCAGGAATCTATGTTTAACGATCTCTCTAGAAACTCTATGTATTCTCAAGTTTGAGGAGTACTAATTAACTAATTATAACTACTTAGTAGTTTTCCATGAATCAACACTGGAATTCTACTGAACAGCAGTTTAAGCAAACTGGTTAAAAACATACTGCTTCCATTTATTTAAAAAAAATATATATATATATTAGTTTGTTCCCAAGTATTTCATATCGAAATAATTCAATAAGGCATAGAAAAAGGTATATATAAATGTGTAACTATATAACATGTAACTAGATAACAGAAAACTAAGAACCAAATCATTAAAATAATTTCTTTCTATTCTACTTCATAAAAAACAATGATTTAAAGTAGAAAAATCTTCCAAATTCTACTAAGTGTAGAGAAGAAGAATCAAGAAGAAATTATTCGCTTCAGCCGAACTTTCTTACCTTAATTTTAGATTTTCAGATCTAAGCATGGTGTGATAACACTAAAGTGTCATAATGTTAACAGCAACTGGTACACAATTTGGCTAATCAAAATAAACAACTGACCCTTGAAAGACATAGGTTTGATCTGTGAGGGTCCACTTGTCCACAGATTTTTTTTTTTTTTTCAACCAAACACAGACCACAAACACAGATCAAAAACATAGTATTCAGGGAATACAAAACCCATGTATATGGAGGGCTAACTTTTTTACACTCAGGTTCTGCAGAGTTGATCACAGGGTTTGAGTGTGCTAGGATTTTGATATATATGGGACTGGTCCTGGAACCAATCCCCCAAGCATACCAAGGGGCAACTGTATTGATTTCCTTTTTGGTTGAAACACTAAAATATGTTTAATAATTTATGAATAACAGTTAAAAAGGCAATATCATAAGGTTTGTCAGAGAAAACAAACCTAAATGACTATCAAAGTAGTATTTCATTTTCTCCTATCTTAAGCTACCTACAGAACTAGCCTCTGAAAAATACAGAAATATCAATTCATAAAGCATCTTTCCAGAAAAGATCCCTGAAAAGAATATTTTTCAGGTGATTTAATAAACTTTCAAGAAATATGCCACTTACAAACTTTGAAACAAACACAAACAACACTATCTGAAGAAAAAAAGAAAATGAATATCTTTATTCTTCTATGTTCTATACATAGAGAAAACTAAGAACATTGTGCTATTTTTCTCTAATGTTTAAGGATCCTTTTCTCTATTTATTATTACCAATAGTAGTATAAGACTTAAACCATACTACACATTTATGAATATTATTTTTAAAAAAGCTGTAACCTCACCCTAAATAAAATCATTCCTCAGTGAAACCCAAAGAACTTTTAAAAATACCATATTTAAATATATATTTCTCTCTTTACATTTTATTTTCCCATAAATATTTTCCCTAAATTTTTCCTTCTTGTACTTTATAATCTACTTTGAAATGGCTGCCAGCACAGATTCCCACAGGATTCGAACGCTAAAGAGTGGTAACTGCAAGTTACTTTCCAGGAAAGACAGAGGAGGATTATTTGCTCCTAAGTCCATCTCACTCAGGTGCGTTTTCCTGACCCTCTCCTCTCTGTAAGTCTCTTGTGTTATCATTTCCCTCAGAAGCCAGGGATCCCAAGACATCCAACTTCTAGAGAAATGTTAGTGATAAGCTTGAACTGGAAAAACTGTTTTGTTTTTTCCCAGCTGAGAAGATGTCTGAAATCTACATGTAAATCAGAGGAGCCCTGAAATCTGAAACTTTCAAAAACATACTACATGTGAGCATAATTTTAAATGATTGCCTTCTATGTTCTGTCTCAAACACACACTGAATCTAAGTAATACTTTTCAGGGCAAAAACAGAAAAAGAACAAAGTGAAGAAAATCTGCTAAGAGACATAGAATCTGTTACTTTGAAAGTGACTGTTTTCCAGCCTCAGATATATTACTATTTTCTGTTAAATGGAGATAAGATCTTAATTAATTGAAGATTTCTAAAAGGGAAACCAGAAATTCTTGTCTCCTTCCTTTCCCATCCCTACAATTAAAACAAAAAAGGTCAAAGAAAAATTAAACATCAACATTTTCCAAACTGTCTATGAAATATAAACAGCTATTCTAATTGTTAAAAAAAAAAAAATTAAAAAGAACCATCTACACAAAGATTACCAGCTCAGGGTCAGTGGTTAATGAAAGACCTGCAATGAAAGCTCCTGACCATACTCAAATCCATTTAGATTCTAGACCTCAATCACTGCATACATAAAACTTGAACAAAATCTGTTACAAAATATTAACAGAGTTGTAAAACTGCTTAAGTTTTTACATCTCTTTTCTGTTATTCCTCATTTTGATTTTAATGGAGTTCTGCATTTTCTGCAATTAGAGAAAAAACAAGGAAGATCTGAGAATGACATTTTTCTGATCAGATCAAACAATCAAAGTTTGTACTAACCCACAGACATCTACCTTCTTATGGTATGTTAGCCTCAAGAGGCCATATGCAAATTCCCAGAATAAAATTTCAGTTTCTAACCTATCTCATACCATTTCTACATAGAAAACATTAAAAGACATATATACACACATATTAATACACACACACACACACACACATATATATATTCAAGCAAAATGTTCATTTACCAGATGTCTGAGCTCTTTCAAATCTCGACAAACAGTGTAGAAAACTCCAAGAAGAATGTTAATGTAGGCAGCATAAAAATCAGCTGAATACTCTGGAGGATGATCATGGGACAGGATCTTTTGAAGGCTGCCTGTTCACAGGACACAAAATAACTTATAATGATTAACATAGTACCCCAATCATATCTTCAAGCATTTTATAACAAAGGTATTAAAAAAAAAAACACCCAGACCCAGCAACAATTAAGGAATAATAAAACTATTACAAGATTAGAATACAAAAGTGTGATTTGTGATATAATAAAAAATATGTATTTGATCTTCACTGCAGTTCCTGGCACAGAGCTTCTAAAAACCCTCATAATTCCCTGAATGAGAAGGATAAGAGAAGTATCTTTTGTTACTCATAATAAGTCCTTTTAAAACATACCTCAATTTATACTAATGAGGTGTTTCTTGATGGGTGATACGGTTTGGCTCTGTGTCCCCACCCATATCTTATTTGAAATTTTCAGTGGAGGAGGGGCCTCGTGGGAGGTGATTGAATCATGGGGCAGACTTCCCCCTCGCTGTTCTTGTGATAGAGTTCTCATGAGATCTGGTTGTTTCAAAGTGTGTAGCACTACCCCCTTCATGCTCTCTCTCCTGCTGGCCATGTGAAGATGTGTTTGCTTCCCCTTCACCTTCCACCATGATTCCAAGTTTCCTGAGGCCTCCCCAGAAGCAGAAGCCTGTACAGCCCGCAGACTGTGAGTCTATTAAACCTCTTTTCTTTATAAATTTATAAATTACCCACTCCCAGGTATGTTTATAGCAGTGTGAGAATGGACTAATACAGCGGGCCCCTAGATAGCTTCAGGATGGGGACTGGTTGTCAGAGGAACCAACCAAGTGATTAGAGGCCTGTATTCTCACATACACTGCTATGAAGAAATACCCATGACTGGGTAATTTATAAAGAAAAGAGGTTTAATTGACTCACAGTTCTGCATGGCTGGGAGGCCTCAGGAAACTTACAATCATGGTGGAAAGCACTCTTAACAGAGCAGTAGGAGAGAGAATGAGTGCCAGCAGGGGAAATGCCCGACACTTATAAAACCAACAGCTCTTGTGAGAACTCAGTATCTTGAGAACAGCATGGGGGAATCGCACTCGTGATTCAATTACCTTTCACCAGGTCCCTCCATGACATGTGGGGATTACAAGATTATAATTCAAGATGAGATCTGGGTGGGGACACAAAGCCAAACCATATCAAGGCCCCACCTCCTGTCCTTGGAAAAAGGAGAAGGGCTAAAGACTGAATCCATGACCAATGACCAATGATTTAATCAAATCATGACTATATAATGGCACCTCCATAAAAAAATCCTAAATGATGAGGTTCTGAGAGTTTCCAGGATAGTAAATATATCCACATGCTGAGAGGGTAGCACACTCCAGCCCCACAGGGACAGAAGTTCCTGGGCTTGGGACCCCACCGGTCCTTGTCCTGTGTACCTGTTCATCTGGCTGTTCATTTGTATCCTTTATGATAAATGGAGTAAGTACAGTGTTTTCTTGAGTTCTGTGAGCTATTCTAGCAAATTATCAAACCTGGGGAGGGGGTCATGTGAAACCCCAATTTATAGCCAGTTTTCCGGAGTACAGGTAGAAACCTGGGACTTAGACTGGTGTCTGAAGTGCTAATATTCTTGTAGGACTAAGCCCTTAACTTGTGAGGTCTGCACTAACTTCTGGTAGTTAGTGTCAGAAGTGAATTGAATTTTAGGACACCCACTTGATATCTAGAGAACTGAAGAATTTGTTGTTGGGTGAACAAAAATACCCCACACATTTGGTGTTAGAAGTGTTTTGAGTAAAAATACTGCTGAAAAAGTAATCAAAATTTTGAAACTGAGGGTTAAAAAAAATTATTAAATACTAAGACAAATAGAAAACAATGACATCTAAAGAAAATCTCAACCACCTTATTACCAGCAAAATCAGTAACAAGGTAAAAAATACTGTAGATTCTAGTTTATTTTTCTTCCTATTAAGTAAATCAACTAGGAAAAAAAAGGGGATAGTACATAAACTGCCAACAAACTAGAAAATGCTCTTCATGTTTTGTAAAATGGAAAGAATTAATTTTTTTTTACAATAATCATCACCTGATCCTAGTCCTTACTTTGTTATTCTCCCTTTTATAAAACATATTTTCTCCCTACAACTTTGATATCTTTACTCTACTTCTATTATATCTCAGACTCTTTATAAAATATCACATTAAGAGTCCTAACCTTATACTTTATCCTGCTGGAAATAATCATATTTTAGAAACACAGTAAAATTTAAAGGGAAACAACCATATATTATTCAAAATTTCCCAGTCATAATACAGGAATCAATTAGTCATTCATTCTTTATTGTAAGATCCTCTGACTTCTTGGCGCAATGGTCTCCTTAGACTTCTTAGTTAAGAGCTCTTTGCATATAACTAGAACTTTAAACCTAGTTCCAGAGGGCTCAAGTTTTTTGCAAAAATTACAGGTAAAAACTCTTCCAGGATATTCTAATCATGTCAATTTCCTTTTCTTTAAGGTTCCCAGTAAGTTAGTATTTTTAGCCAGGCCATTGACCATTGGCCCTTGATTTTAACCACTCTTGGGCCTGCCAATCAATTAGACACAGGCACAAGATCAAAAAATATATATGAACTATCTGAAAATTTATAAACAGAAGTTTAGAAATAGCTCTATTAAGGAATATTTAAACACAGAAGTTGACAAAAAAAAATTTCAAAGCCTAGTTTTATACTTAGAATATTATCCTGAATGGATACTAGATGAGACAGTTACTGAATTTGCTTTTTTATTTCAAAACTGCTGAAAAAAAGAAAAAAAAAAAAAAGCCAAAACTTCCCTTTGGAGTCTATGTACTTTTACATTCTAATAGCAAACTTTAAATATAATGTCACTAAGTTTTTTTAACTAGGCATGGGGAAATAGTTAATATATTGAAAATTTCTAAAAGGTACCATAAAACTTAGAAACAAAGATATCTACCTATAAAACCTACCAAATAACTGGATGGATGTAAGAATAGGGAGATGGAAGGAAGAGATAAATGATCACAGAGATGAACATACATAAAGCAAAACAACAACAACAACAACAACAAACTTCTATAAATGAATGGCTAAGAAAATTTGGAAAACAGTTGAGTCTCCAGCTCAGACTGCACTTCTAAGTACTCCTTGAACATCTCCATCTAGGTATTCCTTACAGGTAGCCCTCTGTATCCCCTAAGACAGTTGATTAGATGTTATCACTGGCCCATTTCAGCCCTGATGAAAGTCTTAAAAGAATCGGAATCCTCACTGTGTTGCTATAAAAGTAACCTAGCAACTTGTTTATAGACTACAGACAAAAATCTCAGAGTATAATTCTATAATAAGCAAGTCATGCCAGCTCTAATAGTCTAGGACTATTCAAATTCATGAAAAAAAATCCCATCTATAACAGAAAGCTGAAAACAGTGTATCATCAGGTAGTAAATAAAGGGTAGGAGAAACCCACTGGTTGTCTCCTTGGGTCTTGAAATTTCACTGTCCAAGTATAGGCTAATGTGCAAAGAAATGCCATTCCTAACTTGGAGAGAGACTTCTGCTTCCAGTTGTAAGGGAATAGGAGCATCCAGAAATACCCTCCTCTAATAATCAATTAAAAACTGGACACACTATAGAAAACAACTATTTTCAAATACCAAACAAATGGCAGTAACGGACCGTAATACCTGAGAAAAGTTAAACAGATAAGGTGAGTCCTACCATCAGCCACGCTTTCTAACAAGAAGTAATTTTAAGACTGTGGTACAAGGAGAGTTCCAAAAGGAGCTCATTTATCCTACTGAGTTGAGGAGACAGAGACCAGAGCTGAGGGAGCTGAGGTAGCTAGAATTTGCAGGGCAGAGTACCTGACAGGAGGAAGCTATGCCAAAAAAGAGTTCCAGAAATCTGTACAGGGGTTCCCCTCAAGTCTTAGCTTAATACCAACTTGTGTATGCATGGGGTAAAACCCTAGCCAAGCAAGAACAACTTTTAGGGAAAAAACAATTATTGGAGAGCTATATGTCAATTACCAGAATTCACACAGGGCTGTGAATTTTTCATGCTGCCACTAGTCAGAAGGCAGAGACCATGCAAAACATACAGGGCATTCAGTAGAGATTCCAGAAAAACTATGTCTTAGAAGTAGAGCTAAAATTAGCCCTGGAATAATGCTACTCTGGATCATCTCTCCAAAAAAAGCGTAAAAATAGCCTTAAAAAGGGTCAACTGTATCTGTAAGTAATTAAAATGCTAATGAGAAAAAGTCCAAAACACAACAAAAAACACAATGTCTATAATTCAATCAAAAACTACTAGACACATGAAAAAGCATAATGGATACCCAAGATGGAGAAAAATTAGTCGGTGGGAACAAATCCAAAACAAAAGAGGTAACTGAATTAGTACACAAGAAAATTAAAACAACTATCATAGTAAGTATGCTCATATGCTCAAGGATATAAAAGAAAACAAAAGCATAATGAGATCAGTAATGAAAAATTCTACAGGATTAGATTAGCTGCCCACTAGACACTTGTAAAAAAAAAAAGTCAGTGAACTGAAAGATATAGAAACAAAAAACAATCCCAAATAAAACACACACACAAAAAGATTTAAAATTTAAATAAACAGACTTTCAGTGGGACAATATAAAGTGCTCTAACATACCTATAATGCAATCCCACACAAAAAAGACAGAGAAGAAAAGGTGAGGGGTGGCAGACAAAATATTTGAAGAAATACTGCCTGAAATTTTTCCAAAGCTGATGAAACTATACACCCACAGACTTAAGAACTCAACAAATCCCCAGCAGGATAAACAATAAAAGTTATTTTCTTTTTTGTCCTGTTATTTTTTAAAGCCAAAATAATAATATTTAATATCTGAGGTTTATAATAATAGTTGAGGTTTATAATTAATATAGTATTACATGGTTTATAATAAATATAGAAGTAAAATGTAAGACAACAGCAGTACAAATGTTCTTAGGTAGAAAACTGTTAAGTCACTGAAATTTCAGATTGTTATCAGAACATAATTTAATCTATCCAAACTGACACAATAACTAAACCAAAAACCTAATCAAAAGCATTATAATCTCTCTAAAAAAAAAAAATCCATCATTGAAAGATGAGTAGTCTGCATGAGGTAAAGACCAGAAAACAAGACTTCCAAATTGGGCTCCTAGCCATAACTGCTAAGAAGAGAGCAATCCTTAAAATCAGACACTGTATTCCTGAAAATGACATGTTACATGTTATTATGACAAGATAACACTAACCACTTAGATATCTCTTTGCCCCGGTTCCACATTTAACCATAATTTCAACTTATCAATTAATATTCTCCTTCTGAATGGCTTTTTGTCTGACTACAGTGTTTTTGCTTAAAAAAAAAAAAAATGAATGTGTAAAATGCCCTAAAATTTAATAATCAGAATTTAACTTGGCTCCATTATTATATACTTTGCAAAAATCTATTATCCTATACTCACTAAAATTAGTAAGACCATTTTATTTACTTTTGTCCTCAAACTCTCATCTATGCTGCTTTGTATCTTTACTTTTTAAATTTTAAATCTATAAATTTAAATTATAGAATTTTAAAAATTTAATTCTATACTTACATTAATTCAACTTGACTGAAATGTATAAAATCAACATTTTTTTATAATTTTCTTAAATTCTAAATAATTTTTCAGTACTTAAAATTGGTCATGAAAAAACTGAACTATGAACAGTGCTGACATAGGTACAGAGCCTTTTTTTTTTTTTTAATAAAATCCTTTATCACTTTTCCTCCTACCCTTTTTTATTTTGAGATTTTTATGGATGAGAAATTAATGACAATAAAGACTCCATCTATTTTGGGCTGCTGTTTAAAAAAAAAACTCAGCTAATTAGCTATGACAGAAGGTGTTATTTGACTGCTGTTCTGGTGAAAACAGACAAAACTGTGTTAATCTTAAAGTATGTTTACAGCTGATTAGTTCAGCGGGATAGTGTTAATGAGGCCAAGGTCATGGAATGCTATTTTTTTATAGACTGCTAACCATCTTATACTTCACAGTTATAATCTCTGAATCCCAAGTATCATCTCTGTATGACAGCCCAGTCTTAACCCACAAAGCTATTCAGCAACACAAAAAGCTATTCAGCAACACAAAAAGCTATTGTGTTCTTCCAAAGACCAAAATCATCAGGATCTATGAAATTTAAGATTAAATAGAGCTCCCAAGAAAATAAGAAACACAAGGGCTGGTAATTGGTACTGTATGAGTTACAGTAAAGAAAATGAGATTTATAAAATCAAAAGATATAAGCGCACATGGTACTTAACCCAAGTATACGGTAAATGAAGATTTCAACACTCTTAATATGCTTTACAAGTCTAGTCTGAATTTGTACAGATGTCATAATCACAATATATATACATCTTAATGTAGTAACTAAAAAAATGAAGATACATTAGCACAAATATGAGAGCTGCTCATCCAAAAAAATTTAGTAATTATACAATAACCTCTCACAGTTCCAAAACAAAAATTTTGTAAGTGCAGAAATACAAACATCTTATTTGAGATCGGCAGCAAACCTTAACAGTTTAATACTTTGATATTCCCATTTGAATATCAACATTTTTTATAATTCCCATTTGAATATCAAATGGGAATATCAAAGTATTCCCATTTGAATATGCTAGTTTAACCTTTCAAACAACAAAAACTATTCTCCCGCATATCATTTGCCAAAACAATGTTTTAAGGTTTACCTATGCTGTAATCAGGGAAATACAAGACAAACGGCTCAAAGCATCCAGTATTTGGACGAAACTTTTCCCAAACAATTTCACTGAGAAAGAGAACAGTCACATTTCTGTCAGCCTGTAAAAAGAAAGAAATAAAAGTAACTTTGCATTTAAAAATCTTAATCAGAGCAGTATTTCCATTTGGATTTTTCTTTCAAATAAATCCCCCAAAGTTTAACCTATAACAAATTATTTGCATATTAATAAACCATATTTAGAAAACCTAATCAAGGAGCTCATCCGTTTGCAAACTGTCACACACCCAAGCTGGAGTGCAGTGGCATAATCACAGCTTACTGTGGCCTCAACCTCCTAGGCATAAGTGATCCTCCTATACCTCTCAAGTAGCTGAGGCATGTGCCACCATGCCCAGCTAAATTCTGTATCTTTTGTAAAGACAGGATCTCTGTATGTTGCCCAGGCTGGTCTTGAACTCCTGGACTCAAGCCATCCTCCTGCCTCAGCCTCTCAAAGTGCTGGAATTACAGGCATTAGCCATCATATTGGGTCTGATTTTTTAAGAATCTCTGAATTTATTTCTATAGGGGTAAAATAGCATGCCCTAATCACAATCCTAATAACAAATTATTGAATTGTTTTTGCTATAAAAATATGATTATCTAAAAGCATTTTATAAAATCAGTTTAAATATATTGAGAGGCTAAAAAGAAGAGGATATTTATTGGGCAGAAAGATTTTAAATTGGTAATGTTGTCATCTATTCATCTGATAAGTACTTTCAGTATATATGATATCCACCATATTTTAAACTTCCTTTTACTTAGATAAATACTTAATATAAAAAAATGAGAAATGCTTTTGCCAGATTTCTCTTAAATACATTTTTAAAAATCAAGCATGTTTGCAGAAATGTCAAAACAATTCTCTTTTCCAGTTCAGCTGAGATTGCTCTAAATCTTTTAATTTTCTTCAAACAGTTTCTATAATTGAAACTAAAAAATGGTGAAAAGTCCTAATTGTTGTGAAGGGATGCATGATCACCATTACTGGGCATAAGGACGAAAAAACAGGGTGATCTACACTGAAAAGGCAAAAAGACAATAATGCACTCTGGATACCAGATGGTGAGTTCTAGAGCAAAGCAACAGGAAATAGTGGATGAGTATGCAAAAACCCGCAAATACAAATGAAACAAATAAATAAAAGGAAAGGAAATAGGAAATGAGTAGACATCTACTCAAAGAAAATAGATCTTGAGTCTCAGTAATAAAATGTCAAGAGTTAATGAAACCAAGAAAAGCAAGACTGTGTGAGGTTAACTTCCAGAATAGGCCACCAATAGCTACACTTATTATCCTGTCCTCTCTATACCTCTCCTCCCTCAACTATTACTAAAAGTAAACTTCAGGAGTCAGCCTTGGGCACACAGTAATTTCAGTGGCCTCTCTAAACTTCCAGCAGATTCTCAAATTTGAGTAATGTATTTAACTTTGAAAGGCAGAAATGCTTTACGCACTTCTCCCCAAGTATTTACTTTATTATAATATTACTTAATACTTTAATACATACAAATAAAAAATTAGGTAGGTATAAATTGCTTATGCTCAAAGCACTTACAAAATTATAAAACCAAAATAAATTTATAAATACAAACTATAAAACCAATAAAATTTAAATTAACTGAATATACTGAACAGTATTGTTTTGCTCAAACTAAATCTTTATTCCCTTTATGAATACGGTGAATATGGTTCCACCTGAAAACAACCACAGCTATTTCCCTCACCAATCTTCCTTATTCAAACTATTACAAAACCCTGTTTCATCTGTGATATTATTTGGCTTTCACTTGACACAAATGCCTAGTAAGTCCGCCCCTGTCCTTTTCTTACTGGGCCATGACATTCACAGTAGAATTAATTAGTAACCCTTAGCTTAATGTTGTTGCTAGGTTCTGGGAAATTGTGACTTTAAGCGCAACATATAATGAAACCAATTTTTTTTCCTCAACAATGTTATAACAAAATGATGCTGAAGGTACGGAAGAACCTGCTGTAGGCTGTTTCACTTAAAGTTGTAGTTTCCAAGAATCTGCTGAGATGTTAAGTGAGGACTTACTGTACTTTGTGAAGCCAACACAAGAGTAAATTGAAATACAAAAATAAACTCTGACACTGAGTGGTTATAAGATAGAAATCCAGATGATCCAGAATAGCCATGCTATTCTTATTTTAGATTATCCTTATTTTGAAATGCAAAGAAAATTTTAAAATCCTGGAGATTTTAAAGTCTGGCCCTCTGCCATTTATTCTAGCAACATCCAAAAACTTTTAATAGAAAGCAGTGACTTCATAATTACAGAGAAAAAGCTAAAATAATTGAAGAATAAATGCTATCAAATCACCAACTGATTTTACCATGAAAAAAACACTGAGCTTTACTGATAAAAGAAATGCAAACTAAAATTATATTAAAATACTAATTCTCACCTATCAAATAGCAAAATGAAAAAATTTTACAACACAATCCATTGATTAAGTTGTGGGGAAAAAGCACTTTCTCACATTACTTACCAATTCTTGTAATCTAAGAAATCCAGGCAAAAGATTTGCTTCCATATCTCTTAGATACTCTGCTTTATCTAGAACCTTTAAAAAACAAGAAAACAAAACAAAAAGAAATGCATTTACAAAGCCTTTACAAAATCACATGATTTGACTATGTCCCCCAAAGTTCATGTGTTGGAACTTAATCCCCAGTGCGGCAGTATTGGGAAGAAAAGCTGCATAAAAGATGATTAAGTCATGAGGGCTCTGTCCTCATGAATGAATTAATATTGTTATCAAGGGAGTGGGTTATTGAAAGAATGGCTTTGTTATAAAAGGGACTTCTGCCACCTCTTGCTCTCACTCTCATCCTCTCTTGTACTTCTACCTTTCATCATGAGAGGAGGCAGCAAGAAGGCCCTTGCCAGATGCAGGGCCTCAACCTTTGACTTCCTAACCTCCACAACTGTGAGAAATAAACGTCTTTTCTTTATAAATTACCCAGTCCTTGGTAGTCTGTTATAGCAAGTGGGTAACAGGCAGAGGCTGGAACAGGTTGGAGGGCTCAGAAGACAGGAAGAAGTGGGAAAGTTTAGAACTTCCTAGAGACTTGTTGGATGGCTTTGACCAAAATGTTGATAGTGATATGGACAATGAAGTACAGACTGAGGTGGTCATAGATGGACATGAGGAACTAATTGGGAACAAGGAATAAAAGTGACTCTTGCTATGTTCTAGCAAAGAGAAGGTTGGCATTTTGCCCCTGCCCTAGAGATCTGTGGAACTTTGAACTTGAGAAAAATGATTTAGGGTATCTGGTGGAAGAAATTTCTAAGCAGCAAAGCATTCAACAGGTGACCTGGCTGATTCTGAAAGCATTCAGTCATATGCATTCACAAAGAGATTATCTAAAACTGGAACTTATATTTAAAAGGGAAGCAGAACATAAAACTTTGGAAAATCTGTGGCCAGACCATGAGGTAGAAAATAAAAAACCCATTTTCTGGGGAGAAATTCAAGCCAGCTGCAGAAATTTGCATAAGTAACAAGGAGCCAAATGTTAACAGCCAAGACAATGGGGAAAATGTCTCCAAGGTCTTCACGTGGCAGCCCATCCCATTACAGGCCCAGAGGCCTAAGAGGGAAAAATGGTTTCGTGGGCCAGGGCCTTGCTGCTTTGTGCAGTCTTGGAACTTGGTGTCCTGCATCCCCACTCATGGCTAAAAGGGGCCAGCATATAGCTCAGGCCATTGCTTCAGAGGGTGCAAGCCCCAAGCCTTGGCGGCTTACATGTGGGGCCTGCAGGTGCACAGAAATCAAGAATTAACGTTTGGGAACCTCTGCCTAGATTTCAGAGGATGTACAGAAATGCTTGGATGTCCAGGCAGACGGTGGCTGTAGGTGTGGGGCCCTCACGGAGAACCTCTACTAGGGCAGTACAGAAGGGGAATGTGGGGTTGGACCCCCCCCGCCCCAACAGAGTCCCCACTGGGGCACTGCCTAGTGGAGCTATGAGAAGACGGCCACCATCCTCCAGACCCCAGAATGGTAGATTCAACAGCTTGCATTGTGTGCATGGAAAAGCCACAGATACTCAACACCAGGCTGTGAAAACAGCAGAGAGGGCAACTGTACCCTGCAAAGCCACAGAGGTGGAGCTGCACGAGGCCAGGGGAGCCCACTCTTGCATCAGTGGGCTACATGTGAGGCATGGAGTCAAAGGAGATCATTTTGGAACTTTAAAGTTTAATGACTGCCTTATTGATTGCAGACTTTCATGGGGCCTACAGCCCCTTTGTTTGGGCCAATTTCTCCCATTTGAAAAGGCTGTATTTACCCATTGCCTGTATCTCCTTTGTATCTAGGAAGTAACTAACTTGCTTTTGATTTTACAGGCTCATAGGTGGAAGGGATTTGCCTTATCTCAGATGAGACTTTGGACTTGGACTTTTGGGCTAATTAAGCTGGAATGAGTTAAGACTTTGGGGGACTATTGGGAAGCCACAGTTGACTTTGAAATGTGAAACCAACATGAGATTTGGGAGAGGCCAAGTGTGGAATGGTGTGGTCAGGCTTTGTGTCCCCATCCAAATGTCATCTTAACTTGTAATCTCCATAATCCCCATGTGCCAAGGGAGAGACCAGGTGGAGGTAAATGAATCTTGGGGGTGGTTCCCCCATGCTGTTCTTGTGATAGTGAGTTCACATCTGATCTGACGATTTTATAAGGAGCTTCTCCTTCCTTCTACTTTGTGAAGCAGGTGCCTTGCTTCCCCTTTGTCTTCTGCCGATTATAAGTTTCCTGAGGCCTCCCGAGCCATGCTGAACTGTAAGTCAATTAAACCTCTTTCCTTTATAAACTATCCAGTCTTGGGTAGTTCTTATCCAATTCCAAAGATGATCATTTTAACATGTCTTCAGAGTAACCAGGCATATTTGTTGCTCTAAAGTCTTTACTATCTCCTATCCACTCCCTAAGAAATTAAATAAAGTGCTTTAGTATAGTTTTCTAGACCTTCCATGATCTGTCCCAACCTATCTTCCAGTCTTCTTTTTCTCCCTTCATACTTTATAACACACTAAAACTAGACTATTTGGTACTCTCTGGCCTCCATTTTCAGCTGCATGCCTTTATTTATATAATTCTATCTGAAATTCCTCTACTTCAATTTCTTCCTAGAATACTCTGATTCATTTAGGTCTGTCTCAAATGCTAATACCTCATGAAGCTGTATTGGACACACACAGTCAATATTTTGCATCTGGTGACAATCACTTATCACATTCTGCATGTAGTCATATGTATGTGTCATACCTTTTCTATTAAATGAAGCTTCCCTTGGATAAGGAATATGTTTAATACATTTCTGTATACTAAAAGCACCTGGCACAGAGCACTGTACATAATGAGACTCAAAACAAATATATGAAAATTGATCTAATAAATTATCAGTTTTCAAGATAAGAGATGATCTAATCAAATGAAATTACTTACAATATATACAGTCTGATCTTTAAGATTTTCAGCTGTGGTTACTTGTTTAAACAAGCGAACAAAGTCATTAAATGTTTCACAGGTTATTTCAGTAGAACATCCATCCTCTGAAGAACTAAGATGATTCAATTTGTTTAAAATTTGTTCCAAAAGCAGCCTCAAGGTAAAGCATTCAACACAATTCACAAAGACATGTGGGAGCTGAAAATGAAAACCAAAACACTGTAAGTAAAGAAGAAAACACACAGACACAATAATGGCTGTGCTGGATATTCTCCATTTGCCTTTCTAAATCTATATCCCACCAAACCCACCCCATGCCCCAAGAGCCTGACAGCTACAGAATTACATCACCTGGACTCTCTTATTTTCTGGCTCTGGATGGAGAAGCCAATGGAAAGAACCAGCAGGAGACTAAGGGAGAATGGTGGGAGAGAAGTTTGGATATTGATTCCTTGATTCTCACCATGACCCCTCAGTGGCCCTAGCTTGGCAGTGGATACTCTTCTACCAAAGATCAAGTTGGACAGCCCCTCTTCTAAGGCTATACCTCTTGTTTGGTTCCAATAACAGCTCCTTTCTATGGTCCCTTCAGGCCTGAAGGTGGTAAAGGCCCTGGTGTACCATCATCCCTTAGTGATTCCCATAAAATTTCCCCAATCTTTATAAAATTGTCCCTTCATTAAACTCACTTCAATTATTTCTTTCAGCTTGCCATTTCTTTCTTATGGAAATTCAAAGCAAATCTGTATTTTCCTATAAAGAATTCTTATAAAGAAATCAGCCAGGCATGGTGGCTCATGTCTGTAATCCCAAGGCTTTGGGTCAGGAGTTCCAGACCAGCCTGGGCAACATTGCAAGATCCTGTCTCTATTTAAAAAAAAAAAAAAAAGAAATCTAAGTATATTTGAATGTTAAAATTCTTAATAGGAATTTCACACTTATAACTTTAATATAATATCCTTGAATAAATGTTTACTAAGTCAAAAAAAAGAATTTTAAGAGTTAGAAACCATAGCAATCCTCCTACAAGGACTGTAAGCACTAGTTCTTTGCTAGGCATATGGCTCCTGCCTGTAATCCCAGGGCTTTAGGAGGGGTGGGAGGATCATTTGACTCCAGGAGTTCAAGATCAGCCTGGGAAACACAGTGAGACTCCGTCTTAAAAAAAATTTAAAAAATTAGACAGGCCTGGTGGAGCACGTCTATAGTCCCAGCTACTTGGGAGGCTGAGGTGGGAGTATCACTTGAGCCCAGGAATTCATGGTTGCAATGAGCTGTGATCATACCACTGCACTCCAACCTGGGCAATAGAGCAAGACCCCATTTAAAAACAAAACAAAACAAAAAAAACTAGCCCTTCATTTAAAAAACTATCAAAATATCAAAATGAGTTAACTCCAGAAGTAATAAGGTCACAAACGAGACTTGCTCACAAATACAGTCTATCCTCAAAATAAGATCACAAAAGCAGATTCATTCTGAGGAAGACAACTTGTGGCATTTGGCACAAATAATGGAATTGGTAACTATTTTTAGTGATTTTATAAACTTTATCCAATAAGGAGGCTTTTCTTTCTCTGAATAACAGTGTCACTAAAGCCACATTAAACTTACTTGGGGACAGTTTCACCAGCATTTGCTAACTCACTTCTCTCTCACTCCTTTACTGTCCTTTACGAACAAAAGTCCACAACATCTCTGTTATGGATAGTGTCTTGCTTATGGCATTTGTGCTATCCATGACCTTTAAAGGCAGCATATTCTAAGTGCCTGTCTGAGTCCCTGTATCAGAAGTAGTAACAATAAACATACATTACACTGATTAAGTAACAGCAGAAACTACAATGTGATAAAAAATGGAATACAGTCCTTAAATATAAAACTTCCTTATTGGGTTTTATTGCTTTTATTCAACATATATTTTGGGGGCACTTCATTCAGGGGGTTCTGAAATGCAAATGCCTGGACCAAGACCTTGTACACTCAGATTCTGAAGTCTAGTATATAGCCCAGGCATATGTGTTTTTAAAATGCACAGCTGATCTTTGGGATCAAAAGCTGAAATCCACAACTTAATAAGCTGAAATCCACAAGTTAATACGTACCAAGTAATGTGCTTGGTGCTGGGGATAATTTCAAGAAACTCACAGTCTAAAGCCAGGGAAACATAAACACAAAATCATAGCTGAGAGGGCTAAATATTATGACAGAATTAAGCACAGGGTGCTAAGGTTGCAAAACAGGGGGGCATCTGATACAGCCTAGAGGATCAGGAAAGACCTTGTAGAGTATAAGTAGAAGAAAACCTGGCAAAATAAATAAGCATTTGCCAAGCAACAGGAAGAGCGAGTACAGGAAAGCCATTCCAAGTAGGGGAGCAACATGTGCCATGGCTTGAAAGTAAGCGAGCAGGAACTATACACAGTTCAGTATGCCATCCTAAACATGCATCCTCAGCACTAGAGGAGGACGGGGTTAGCAAGCCAAAGCCTGAGGGCTAGCCACCTGTTTTTGTACATACTGTTGCTTTGAAACACAGTCATGCCCATTCACATAGAGAATGCCCATGGCTGCTTTCACAATACAGCAGAGTCAAGTAGGTGAGACAGAAACTACGTGGTCCACAAGCACAAAATGTTAGTTATCTGGCCCTTAAGAAAAAGACTGCCCATCTCTGGTTTAGGATATGAAAGGGAGTATGGCAATACTCATCAATAATAGCAGCTAACCTTTATTGAGTGCTTACTATGCACTATGTACCGCATAAAGCACTTTCCATGTACTAACATTTACTTCTCTTAATCCCAAATGTTGTCACTCTGAGCCAACTCTGCAGATGGAGAAAGCACTAACTGGTGAATCCAAAAAGGAACATGAGTCTGCCAGACTCCACAGCCCAAACTCTTAACCACTGTGTTATGAAAGATAAATTCAGCTCATGAAAGGTCTTATACATTGGGCGAATTACTTGAACACTGCCCTGAAGATATTAAGTAAGATTTGCATGGCCTAGCTGCTGGGTGAAGATTGCAAATAAGAGGCTTACAGAAATACATGGAAAAAAACAATGGTAAATGAAAATCCTAGCAGCAATGGCTAGGATTAAAGGTAGATGGAGACATGATTTTAAGAATGTGAAGCAACGGACTAAGTTTATTGATGTGATTTACTAAATGAGGGAAGATGGGGAAAAAGTTAAGAAAGTGCAAGTTTGGACTACTGTGTCAATGACAGTAGATCATTCATGGAGAAAGATAATATGGGAAGAAGAGCAATGTAAAGGTGGTATGTTCAATTTTGCATTTGTGGAGATTCACAATTATCAGTACCAATATTATACACTAAGAATGGCAAAGAAATATTTAATATTTTTATTCTTACCTCTAAAGTTTTCAACAACGTTTGTGTTACATAGGTCTTTCCACTAGCAGTATGTCCATAAATAAAAATGGATGGAAAGCTGAAATGATGTCTCTAACGAGAGAAAAGACAAATATGAGGCTGCACATACAAAATAGAAAATAAACACTTATCAACTTGTGAGAAAGTTGTATGTGGAAAAGTAAAATATTCAATCCAAATTCCTAACAGTGAGCATATTGTGGATGCGTCAACACACTTTGAACCTACTTGAATTCAACTCCAAGCACCTTCTTTGTTATGAAATTAAAATTTCTGTAACATATTTGGCATATTTTATTATGTACTATATATTTACATTTTTATTATTGTACAGGTTTACATATACAAACTTGTATTTTCAACTTCACAGCAGATTTAAGAGATTTTTCAAGGATAATTTTGTTCATACTCCATTTTTATATTACTCCTTCTTAAAGACTCTTATCTCCTGGGATGCCACAACTTCACTATACATTTTACTGCTATGAAATTAAGTACATATAATCAAAAGATTAAAAGGAATTTCAAAGGTCCTCATTCTTAGGAAAACTTACAGACTACTTCTGAACTATGCATACTCACTGATGCTGGCATAAATGCATACATTAGATCACATAAAACACTAATAAAATCTACATAGCATTTATTTTAAAATACATATTTGCAAGATCCTCCTGCAGTACATTAAGTTAGCAGCTTAGAGAAAAGTAAATATTGTCAAAGGTCTCTCTGGTCTAGTTAATACTACAAATACTTCATTCCTTAAATGAACACTTTCATTAGATACCTACTAAATGCTGAAAACCATGAGGTACTGAAGAGAATAAATATCAGTAAAAGATATTATCTACTTTGAAGGAAATTATAGTTTACATTTTTAAAATAATTACGGGAAAACTGGATTATTTTTTAATAATACTCTTTTTTTTTTTAGATGGAATCTCACCCTGTCACCCAGGCTGGAGTGCAATGGCGTGATCTCGGCTCACTTCAACCTCTGCCTCCCGGGTTCAAGCGATTCTCCTGCCTCAGCCTCCTGAGTAGCTGGGATTACAGGCGTGTGCCACCACGCCCAGCTAATTTTTGTATTTTTAGTTAAGATGGGGTTTCACCATGTTGGTCAGGCTGGTCTCGAACTCCCGACCTTGTGATCTGCCTGCCTCGGCCTCCCAAAGTGCTGGGATTACAGGTGTGAGCCACTGCACCTGGCCTATTTTTTAATAATACGTTTTTTAAAATAATTACAAGAAAATGGGATTATGCAATTTCTATCAGAAAGTTGAGTCTCTATTAATTATCATCGATTACAGCAACAGTCACAAACATTTATTACATTCATGTCACTAAGTTAAACATTTCCTTTTACAAGACAAATCAGGAACTCAGATTTACGCAGGAAAAAGACTTTCTAAATGGCAAACAGCTACGGCAAAAGTAGCTCAACTGCTAAAAATAGACTAAAAATTTACTGGAAATGAATAGGTAATTTAATACATGAATCTTTTTCTAAAGTTTATATGTAACAATCATATAAATTAACTGGCTCAAAAATTCTGTCTCAGCAGGGTGCAGTGGCTCAAGCCTGTGATCCCAACACTTTGGGAGGCCAAGGCAGGCAGATCACTTGAGTTCAGGAGTTCGCCTGGGAAATACAGTGAAACCCCACCTCTACAAAAAACACAAAAATAGCCAGGCTTGGAGGCACACACCTGTGGTCCCAGCTCCTCGGAGGCTGACGTGGGCGGATTGCTTGAGCCTGGGAGGCAGAGACTGCAGTGAGCCAAGATCATGCCACTGCACTCCAGCCTGGGAAAGAAAGCCAAACCCTGTCTCAAAAAACAAAAACAAAAAATTCTGTCTCAAGAATTAAATGCTGAGTATCTCTGCTATCCATTACATGTTGCCTAATAATACCTTAAACATCCTTCCTATTGTGACCTGGAATTATATTGAACTGTTCCACTGTTATTTAACCTTTCACCTTTATAAATCTCGCTAACATAAACTGCAATAAGCTAGTGCCTGATACAGAAAAGGTGCTCAGTAAATATTTATTTATTGAACAAATAAATGAGTCTTCTTAAAAACATGAACCAATTTTTTATATTTCTTTGCTATAGTTCTTTGTATTTCCCACATGCACAGCACCTTGCAGAAAACTGATATTAAAATATTGTTAAACATAATTTTCATTAAGAGCAAAGGTCAAAAACCCTTCTGTGATCCACCACTAAGTCAATACTACTCATCCTTATTTGCCAATGTTCTTTTTCAGCAGAAGCATTTCTGGCTGGAGTGATCTGCGTTCCATAGATGAAATGCAGAGAACATAATCAAGAAAATGCTCCAGTAATAATATAACTGTAATTGAAAGCATTATAAATAGAAAATTAATTGAAGATGCAGTTGTTGACCTCTAACTTCCCTAAATAATGCACCCCTTTAGACAGAGAGTAGTACTTTTCCATTAATGCTTCACAGGCCACCTCAAATTGCCATGCAATATTTCTAGTTGGATGAAAGTACAGTCACGTGTTCAAAGATGGACCACATATACAACAGTGGTCTCATAATATTATAATACCCTATTTTCACTGTACCTTTTCTATGTTTAGATACTTTTAGATGCAGACTCATCACTGTGTTACAACTGCCTACAGTATTCAGTATAGTAGCACCGCTGTAGAGGTTTATAGCCTAGGAGGAACAGGCTACACCATACAGCCTAGGTGTATAGCAGGCTACACCATCTAGGTTTGTGTAAATATACTTTCTGATATTCACAGGGATTAAATTGCCTAACGATGCATTTCTCAGGACGTATCCCCCTCATTAAGTGGCAGCAACGCATGACTGTACTTAAAAAAGCAAACCAGAAGATGGGGGTATGAGTATGACCCTAAATTCTCATTCACTCTCTTCGCAGGTAAGATCCAAGTTTGATTAATTCCAATTCTGATTGAGTCTGAATCAAAAAGCACATCAAAGACCACCAGAAAATAGTCAAAAATAGTTAAATTTTGAATTGGTGAATGCTACCCTCTGCCTATTGAAAGGACTCCCTACGTATCTATGTTTATCAAGAGACGACAAACTCCTCTCTAGGGCATCCTGTGAACTATCAGTTAAGGAGAAAAGTTTACCCTAGACCTCTTCGGGACTGTTATAATTCTGGAAAAGCCAGTAAATTTTTAAATCTGAAGCACTGCTTTGGCCCTTAGTGGCCTTGAAAGCAACCACCTCTCTACACTTGACTCACTCCAACTACCGCACAGAAACGTGTGAACTTACATTTGAATAAATAACACCCTGCAAACACATCTGTTACATAAATGTCATTGGGTTGGGGTAAGATAATAAGCAATTTCTAGGAGCTAATGTGGGCAAACTTCTCAAAAGTGTGGCGTGTGTCAAACACGTCTTAGGCAACGTCCTATAATGCAGGCCGGTCCTTCTCAGACAGTCTCTTCTTCAATATTCGGAAGAGACTGTGGGTGAAGGTGCAGTACAAAATCACAACACCCCTATTTAACATAAAAACGGACTTTTGGCCCTAAATTCAAACATGTAAAAAAAATATTGGAACAGGTCGCACGACTACCGAAACGTCTGCCTCCAGGATCTGGAAGACAGTTTAACTACAATACCTCTCCAAACAAGGACTGCAAGATGGACACTTGAGACTCGCGACAAAGCACCACGTTTTCCAAGTGGGGCATTCTGGCGGGCACCACCGCAGAGGCCAGTGCAGCCAGCCCACAGGACCCTTGCACAACACAGAGCCTCTTCCGAATCCGGCGGCCCACGCTCCCGCCGGAAACCGGACCCGCAGCGTCGTGGGAGGAGCCGGCACTGCCGGGCTGCGGCGTGACGGCAGCGCGTACGCCGAGCGTCGCCGCCGCTCTAGTCTCACGGCCGGAACCATCGTCTTCTCGCTGGTCCTGTGCGCGCCGGGTTTTGCGGGTTCTTCGGCTTGGTGGGGACTTCGGGTTGACGCTTTTTCCACTCAAAGGCTAAGAAGACGACATGGAGATGGGCGAATAGGGAAGGGGTGGAAGGGGTTAAGGGGGTGCCGTAGGCCTCCGATGACCCGTGAACCCCGTGCCTTTAGTTTTCCTGGCTGGAAGCCCCAAGTTTAGAAACCTTGAGTGCCTAAGAAGACGGACCGGGAGCTGGGGCCCTTAGAGGGACGTGGAAGGCGGACTTAGAAGACTAATATTGTCAAAAAATGTTTTTTTTTTGTTTTGTTTTGTTTTTTCCTGACGAAGTTGTGGGAAATCAGTGGCATTGAGTACAAAACAGGGTGTAATGGGGTTTAATGCACAGCTTGGAATTACTATTTTTCGTGCAAGCCTGAAACCAGATGTGGAAGTCCTCTCAAGCCTAATGGGAGGAAGGCGTAGTGTGTGTTGGTGAGGGTGATAATAAAAATAATGCTACTTTTAGCATTAGGCTTTCACGTGTATTTATTGGTGGGGCACCTACTAGCAACTAAACACTAGAAGATTCTGGAAATAAGATACAGAAGTAGGTAAGTGCGTGGTGGAAAGAGAGCTTGGCGTCCTGAAACCCCTGGGTTGGGACCACTGACTCAACTGCTGAATAGTGGGACTTTGGAATAGTTGAGCCTCAACTTCCTTATCTATAAAATAGGGATAATACTGGCTAGGTTATTGCTAGGAGTAAAAGATCCTGTACATACTACCTGTTATACATAAATTTAAATCGCGGACTTCAATCTGCCCATAGATTGTAGATCAAAAGGACGGTCAAAAGGATCTTTTGAGAATTGTGGTATATAACGTATTAGCTAGTCAAAATCATATTTTCACAGCAACAATTCAAAAGCATTTGCCCAGGTACTTTTAATAGAGAATTCTAAAGGTTATAATGGGACCATCCATTAAATTTCAATGTCTCCAAGGGAAGCTGGCCTCTGCTACTCTCCCAAGACTTTGTTATATATCTGTAACATACTATGCATATAATGTATACATATATTATAATCATAACAATACATCTTTATAGCATTCAGTAAAACTGACTAAATTGTCTAAAATGTTAGTCTTCCGCTCTTATATACTTTATGAGGGCAGGAAACACTGTCTTCACAGTTCAATTTCCAGCATACACAGTTAATGCCTGGCAGTTACATAATAAACAGTCAAATAATTGTTGATCTGAGAGAACATGCCTTACCATCTGGATGATTTAGGACAGTTTCTCAGAGGAGAGAACCTGGAAGCTGAGGCTGAAGAAAAGATTCACCTGTGAGACCAAGAAGGAAATTGTAAACAAAATAATGTAAAGACAAAAAGGGACAAATGGGCAATTCCATACCAGAAACTAGCAAATAGTTTTTACGTATAAACCTGGAGAGTAGTAGGAGGTCAGGCTGGGGACCAATAAAGAATTTTAGGCAGAGAAGCAAATGTTGAGATTTGACTTAGAAATATCCCTTCCGGCTACAGTGTGGAACGTGGAATCAATTTCATTTGTTGAAAAGACTATTGCAATATCCCAAACAGTAAATAATAATGGCCTCAATAAACAATGGGAATAAGTGAGAGGGAATGGTAATTAAAGTTTATTAAACATAATGTGGCCGACACTGTGATAGATGTATTACTCCCATTTAAATTTTAACAATATTATAATAGATACCATTCTTGTTTCACATTTGGAAAAACCAGCTGAGGTTAGGTAATTTATCCAAAGATTTATAGTTCATAATTACTTGAACTTAGATCTGGTTATTCCTAAAGCCCTTAATCTTTTTACTACCCCATACTGAGAATGGGCTAAGTCTGAGAGAAATTTAGAAGTCTACTTTGTAGAACTCAGTAGCTGTTTGTAAGAGATGGAGGGAGGAGTCATAGAGACTAGCATTTAGGTTTCTGACATAGGTGATTTTAGGTTTTGCCAGTAGTGAAATAAGAAATAAGGAATACAGATGAAAAGCCAGATGGAAAAATAAGGAGCAGGTTTATAGATTTAGTTTTATCTTTATGGAATAAGAAATGACCCAAGCGAGTTTGTTATATTAAATTTGAAGTGTCTGAAAAATAACCAGATAAAGAAGTCCAGTAAAAATGGGATCTGTAGCTTGAGAGAGAAGGGCCCGGAGAAGGAGACACAGAAATATATACATATAGGTAGTATATAGGTAGTTGAGCCAGTCATCTAAATGAGATTATTCATGGGTGTTTGTTTCATGGATTTCATGGAATTATTTGAAAGTAATTAACTAGGACTAGGGAATAGAAGGGAATTTTCTCAACTAGATAAAGAGCATCTATGAAAAAAACTACAGCTAATATAATTAATTGTGAAATACTAATGCATTCCCCCCTTCATTCAGGAACAAGGTAAGGATGTCTGTTCTCATTCCTCTGTGCACCATTGTGCTGGAGGTTGTAACCAGTGCAATAAGAAAAAGAAATTAAATGCACTCAGATTTGAAAGAAAAGAACCCGAATTTATTTGCAGACAACATGATTGTTATGTAGAAAATCTGATGGAATCTACAAAAAAGTTTCTAGAACTAATAAGAGAGCTTTGCAAGGTTTCAAGATGCAAGATTAACGTAGAAAAAATAGTATTTCTATGTACTAGCAGTAAGTGATTGGGAATTGAAATTTAAAATAACAGCACAATTTCAATAGCATCAAAAATTATTAAATACTGAAGAACAAATCTGACACATGTAAGACTTGCACACTGAAAACTACAAAATATTACTGAGAGAAATTAAAGAAGACATTATTTTAAAATAGAGAGGTACCATGTTTAAGACTCAGACTCAATTTTGTTAAAATTTGTCACTTTTACCCCAAATTGATGTGTAGATTCAACACAATCCCAGTCAAAATCTTAGTGTGCTCTCTCTCTCTTTTTTTTTTTTGGAAGAAAATGACAATTTAAAAATAGGCTTTGCCAGGCGAACTGGCGCACACCTGTAATCCCAACACTTTGGGATGCCAAGGCAGGTGAATTGCTTGAGCTTAGGAGTTCGAGACCAGCGTGGGCAACATGGTGAAACCCCGTCTCTACAAAAATTGCAAAAATTAATTAGCCATAGTGGCTTGTGCCTGTGGCCCCAGCTACTCGGGAGGCTGAGGTAGGTGGATCACTTGAGGCCAGGAGGTCGAGGTTGCAGTGAGCTATGATAGCACCACTGCACTCCAGCCTGGGCAACAGAGCAAGACCCTGTCTAAGAAGAAATAAATAAGTAAAATGAGTTTTACAAAATAAAAATAGCCTAAAGATTTGAACAAGCACTTTACTGAAAAACGATATACTGACCACAACTAAGCACATAAAAGAATGTTCAACATCTTTAGTAATTAGGACAATGCAAATTAAAACCACAATAAGATACTACTACACACCTATTAGAATCTAGCCTGAAATTAAAAAGACTGACCATTCCGAAGTGTTGGCAAGGGTGTGGAGCAACTGAAACCTTCATACATTGTTGCCAGGAACGTAAGATGGTACAGCCACTTCGAAAAACAGTATGACAGTTTCTTAAAATTTAAGCAGACACCTACCATATGACCCAGCCATTCCACCCCTAGACGTTTACCTAAGAAAACATGAAAACATGTGTTCATACAAATACTTAGACACTACTATTCAGTGGTGTATTTGAAATCCAAGAATTGGAAACAAATTCCATCAAGAAGTAAATAGATTTAAAAATTCTGGGATATTCATACAAATATTTTTCAGCAATATAAAGGACTAAGTATGTGAAATAGCATGGATAAATCTCACAAATAATTATGCTAAATGAAATAAGCCAGATTCCCTCCCCCCACAAAAAATGTATGTACTGTATGCTTCTATTTTTATAAAATTCCAGAAAAAATAAACTAGGAAGTAGTAAAGTAGTAGTTAAAAAAGTGATAGTGACTGTCAGGTAATGAGGAGGTGGGTCAGAAAGGAGGTATTATAAAGAAGAGTGAGGAAATCTGGGGAATGGTGGATATTATAGGTTGAATTATGTCCTCCTCCCAAAATTCACTGAGGTTCTAACTCCTAGAAGCTGTGAATATGGCCTTATTTGGAAATAGGGTCTTTGCAAGTTTAATCAAGTCAAGATCAGGTCATTTGGATGAGCCCTATTCCAATATTACTTTTGTGTTAATAAGAAGTGGCCATGTGAAGACGCAGAGACATGGGGAGAATGCCAAGGGGAGAATGCCAAGGGAAGATGGAGGTAGAGATTGGAGCAATGCATCTGCAAGCCAGGGAACGCACAGGATCACAGGCCCTCACCAGAAGCTAGGAGAGGCACATGGAACAGATTGTCCCTCAAGGCCCTCAGAAGGAATCTATATTGCTGACACCCTGATTTTGGGCTTCTAGCCTTCAGAACTGATAAAGAATACATTTCTATTGTTTTCAGCCACCTAGTTTGTGGTACCTAGGATATAAATACAATGATTATAGTCATTATCTTGATTGTTGCATTGTTTCATGGAAGCATATATATTTCAAAACCTATCAAGTTATTAAGGTATGCTAATTATACCTTAATAAAATTCCTCAAATTTAATTAATTAAAATAAAGGAGGATTGTGCATAGAATAATGATGATAGTATGTTATGACTGATAGTACTGATTAATCCAATTCTATTTCTCTGAAATCCATTTAGAAAACACAGAAAACCATCATCAATCTGTGACTGCTTTACTTGTGTCTGCAGTACATGTCTGTGCTTTCTTACCTTCAAGTCTTTGCTTCTAGAGTCACTTCTTGCACTACCCCACCTACATCCAAATTGAATAAATTATTCATTCATCAAATGAATTGAGTACCTACTTTCTCTGAAATGTTCTCAGTGTCCACGTAGAGCAGTGAATAAAACAGAAACCCCCTCCCTACACAAAGGGTCATTATGAGGCTTATATTTTTGTCCACCTACACCTTTAGGCTCCATTTGAATCTGCCCAGTTCTGCCTCTAGAACCCCAAATCAAATACATGAAAGAGTGCTGGGCCCCGCCTTTTGCAATCACCATGAAGGCAGGCTGACTAGTGCCTCTCATTTACATATATATATCCTATTGGTTTTGTTTCACTGGAGAACCCTAATATATATATTTTTTAAATTCAGATTTATTGAGGCATAGTGCATATTTTCTCTTTTTAGTGTACAGTTCTGAGTTTTTATAAACATATACAGTCATGTCACCACTACCAAAATCAAGATATAGAACAATTTCATTACCCACAAAATTCCCCAGCACTCCTCTGTAGGCAGCCTCTTTCCCCTTCCCCCAGAATCTGGCAAACACTGATCTTATTTCTTTTCTTATGGTTTTACCTTTTCCAGAATGTCATACAAATGGAATCATATAATATGCAACATTTTGAGTTTACTTCTTTTTCTTCACATAACACATTTGAAATTCATTCATGTTATTCCACGTATTAGCAGTTCATTCCTCTTTATTGATGAGCAAAAATCCATTACATAGATGCATCATAGTTTATTTTCCCGGTTAAGGACACTTTGTTTACATCAAGTTTTTAACATTATGAATAGAGTCACTATAAACAATCATGAACAGGGGTGTGTGTGTGTTTGTGTGTGTGTACGGTAATCACCTGACAGATTCTTCTTGTCCGTTGCACAGATAGAGCCAATTTACTGAGAGCTGAGACAGTGGTATTGCAATAGAGAAAGAAGTCAATAATTGCAGGGCCAGCCAAGCAGAAAGAAGGGAGTTTTTACTCAAATCAGCCTGCCTGAAAATTTAGAGGCTAGGATCTTTCAAGGGTAGTTTGGTGGGCAGGGGGCTAGAAAATGGGGAATGCTGCTTTATTGGGTCAGCGATGAAATCATAGGGGGTCAAATCTGTCTCCTTTTGCTGAGTCAGTTCCTGCCTGGTAGTCACAAGACTAGATGAGCCAGTTTCTTGGTATGGGTTACCAGTCCAGATGGTGCCAGCTGGTCCATCAGAATGCAGGGTCTGGGAAGTACCTCAAACACCAATCTTGGGGTTCACAATAGTAGTGTTATCTATAGGAGAAATTAAGGTTACAAATCTTGTGACCTCTGGCTACCTGACTCTTGAATCATAATTCCAAGTTTGTGGCTAATTTGTTGGTTTTACAAAGGCAGTTTCAGTCCCTGAGCAATAAGGGAGTTAGTTTTGGGAAGGGATTGTTGTTATAGATTCCTCCCATATTTAGCTGGGCCTATACTCAGGAACGAACAAGGGAAGCTTGGAGGTTAGACGCAAGATATAATCAGTTAGCTTAGATCTCTCCATTAAAATTTTTGTGAGGGCAGTTTCAAACATAGGTATTTCATTTCACTTAAGTAAAATATAGAAGTGGGATTGCTGGGTTGTATGATAAATATATGTTTAAGTTCATAAGAAATTGCCAAACTGTTTTCCAGAGTGACTGCACTATTTCACATTCCCACTGGCAATTATGAGAATTTCAGATATTTGACATTCTTATCCTGTTGCTTTTAGCCCACCTGTGTTCTATTTTAAAACGGGTTTCTTGTAGGCAGTCTGTACAATTGGCCTTTTGTATCTGTGGTTCCACGTGCATGAATTCAACTAACAGGATCAAAAAATATTAGAAAAAAATAATAAGGAACAATACAACAATACAAATAATACAAATAATACAGTATAACAACTACTTACATAGCATTCATATTGTTTTAGGTATTGTAAGTAATCTAGAGATGATTTATACAGTATACAGGATGGCATGCATAGGTTTTATGCAAGTACTGTAGACATTTTATATAAGAAACTTAAACATCCACATGTTTTGGTATCCTTGATGGTCTGGGGGAACCAATCCCCCACAGATACCAAGGGACAGCTGTAGTGAGAACTTTCTTATTTATCCTTATTTATCTTGTCTGACAATTTCTGTGTTTCAATTTGTGTCTTCAGATGATTTATATTGTCTTAATGATTGATATAGTTGAACTGAAATCTATCATCTTGCTAGTTGTTTCCTATTTGTTTCATCTGTGTTTTTTCCTTTTTTCTCGTTTTTGCTCCTTGCTTTTAGGTTACTTGAGCATTTAAAAAAATTACATTTTGCCTCTGCTTTGGGCTCATTATGCCAGTTTTTAAAGTTGTTATCATGTTTGCCCTAGGGTTTATAATACATACGTTTAATTAACCACCATCTACCTTTAAACATATTAAACTGCTTCAAGACTACTGTAAGAACCTTACAACGGTACTTTCAATTCTCACCCCCACCTTTTGTGCTTTTGTTGTCACATCTTTTACGTCTTATTATATTATATAAACCCAAAATACGTTGCTACTAGACCAGTGCTGTGCAATAAAGCTTTCTGTTTTGTCCAATATTGTATTCACTGGCCACATGTGGCTGCTGAACTCTTGAAATGCGGCTAGTTATAACAATGGACTGAATTTTTAGCTTTTATTTTTAAATTTTTAATTAGTTTACATTATATTGCTACCTTTTGTTAGTGGCTAGTGTATTGAACTGTACAGATTTAGATAAACATATTTTAGAATGACTAAAATAAAAAATAAAACAGGGACTGGGCACAGTTGCACACTCTTGTAATCCTGGCACTTGGGAGGCTAAGGAGGGAAGATCACTTGAGCCCAAGAGTTTAAGACCAGATTGGGCAACATGGGGAGACCCCAACTCTACAAAAAATAAAATAAAATAATTATCCAGACATGGTGGTGTGCATCTGTAGTCCCAGCTACTTGGAGGATCTAAGGTGGGAGGATCGCTTGAGCCAGGGAGGTTGACACTGCAGTGAGATGTGATTGGATGACAGAGCAAGACCTTGTCTCAAAAAAAAAAAAAGAAAAAGAAAAAGAAAATTAAAATTAATAAATAAATAAGGCTCAGGCTTTTATATTAACATTCATTTAATCATTTCTGGAAATTTTTTATTTCTTTTTGTAGATCCAAATCTTTGCCTAGTATGATTTTCCTTCTGGTTGAAGAATTGTAATATTTCTTTTAAGGCAGATCTGCTGTTAACAAATTCTCTCATCTTTTTTTTCACCTTTATTTCTGGAAGATATTTTAGCTGAGTATATAATTCTGGGTGAGGATGGATTTTTTGCAGCATTTGAAATTGACATTACATTGTCTTCTGCTGTGGACGTCTTCAAGATTTTCTCTTTATTTGTCTTCAATAGTTTGAATATGATGGGTACAGGTGTATTATTTTTACTTTTTCTGTTTTCCTGCTTGGGTGTTCTCTGAGCGGTTTAGGTCTGTAATTTGATTCTTTCATTATTTAAAAAATTTTTTAGCCATGATCTCTTCAAATAGTTCTGCCCCTTTCTCTCTATTCTCTTCTGAAATTCCAACTGTAAGTATGTTAGATCACTGGTTGATGTCCTGCAGTATTTATATGTTCTGTTCTGATATTCCCATCCCACCCCTCCATACTCTATTCTGTCTGTGTTTCAGTTTCTGTTGCCTTATATTCAGATTCACTGATTGTTTCTTCAGCTTTGTCAAATCTACTGATGAACCTATCCAAGGCATTTACCATCTCTGCTACAATATTTTTTATTTCTAGCATTTCTATCTCACTCTTTTCTATAGTTTCTATCTCCAGTAAAATTCCCATCTGTTCCTTTCTACCTTTTCCTCAGATTCTTTTCTTTTTTCTTTTTCTGAGACAGAATCTCACTCTGGAGTGTGGTGGTACAATCCTAGCTCTCTATGACCTCCACCTCCTGGGTTCAGGCAATTCTTCTGCCTCGGCCTCCCATGTAGCTGGGACTACAGGCATATGCACCATGCCCAGATAGTTTTTTGTATTTTTAGTAGAGACGGGGTTTCACCATGTTGGCTAAGGCTGGCCTTGAACTCCTGGCCTCAAGTGATCTGTCTGCCTCAGCCTCCCAAAGTCCTGAGATCAAGCCCAGATTCTTTAACATACTAATCAAAGTTATTTAAAATTCTCTGTCTAATGGCTCAAACATCTGGATCAACTGAGTCTCATTCTGTTGATTGCTTTGTCTTTGTCCGAGGCTTTTTTGTACTTTAAAAAAATTGTATGTCTCTTAAGTTTTTATTGAATGCTATACATCATGTGTAGAACAGTGGAGATTGTGGTAAATACATGTTGAATACTCTTTATCTGAAATGATTGGGACCAGAAATGTTTCAGATTTTGGATTTTT
Source organism: Pongo abelii (assembly GCF_028885655.2). NCBI lineage: Eukaryota > Metazoa > Chordata > Mammalia > Primates > Hominidae > Pongo > Pongo abelii. The sequence continues at coordinate 100,924,640 of NC_071991.2, forward strand.
TCAGATTTTTGAATATTTGCATTATACCTACTGGCTGAGCATCCCAAATCTAAAAATTGGAAATCAGAAATTCTCCAATGGGCATGTCCTCAGAGTTTCAAATTTTAAATGCTCAAATTTGGAATGCTCAAGTAGATATTAATGTGTGCCTGCATCAAGTCAAAGTAGTTCTGAGTGAGCTGCATCTGGGTCTTGTTGCTATGGTTACTTTCAGCTTCAAAATTTCTGTAGTTTTTCCTTATCCTTAGGGTGGGAGCTGGGTGATGACAGGGTTTGCTGCCTTTCTGCCAAAGGCTTAGGACTTTGTTTTATAAAGGACAAAGGTCAAGGCAGGGCTTTATTCATTTCTCAGTTTCCAACATTTTCCCACATTCATTTCCCAAAGGAGAGGTCGCCCCTCCTCTTCTTCCAGACTTGCACATCTGAGGGAGGCTTTCTCCTGCTCTGCCCTCAATCTTTCTTGTGAGTATCCAGTGAAGGTTCGTGGAGATGAGCCTGTGAATGAGTGTGAACTCCCTTTTTTTCTGTGGCTCCATGCTAGCCACAGTTGGCCTTTACCAAATCATTAAAAATTTTAGCTGAATGTTTTTGCCTGCTTGTATGGCAGCTGCCTTTTTTCCTCCAATATTCTTTTTTTTTCCTTTTCTTTTTTTTTAATTATTATTATTATTATTATTATTATACTTTAGGTTTTATGGTACATGTGCGCAATGTGCAGGTAAGTTACATATGTATACATGTGCCATGCTGGTGCGCTGCACCCACTAACTCGTCATCTGGCATTAGGTATATCTCCCAATGCTGCCATCAGTGACTCAGCGCTCATGTCTCATCTCCCCTTGACGGAGCCTGTCTTTTCCTACATTTTAGGCTACTTGGTTTCCTTGTCATTTTATTGTTATTGTTTTTGTTATTTTTTGAGATAGAGACTCACTCTGTCACCCAGGCTGGAGTGCAGTGGTGCAATCTTGGCTCACTGTAACTTCTGCCTCCTGGGTTCAAGCAGTTCCCCTGTCTCAGCCTCTTGAGTAGCTGGGATTACAGGCATATGCCACCATGCCTGGCTAATTTTTGTACGTTTATTGTACAAAAATTATTTTGTACAATTTTTGTACTTTTCGTAGAGACACGGTTTCACCATGTTGGCCAGGCTGGTCTCGAACTCGTGACTTCAAGTGATCCTCCCTCCTCAGCCTCCCAAAGTGCTGGGATTACAGGCATGAGCCACCACTCCCGACCTCCTTGTCATTTTAGCTCTCTGACTGGTTAAAAAAGAATTACAATTTTTTAGTTTATCTAGCTTTTCTTATTGGAGTAGGAGCGATGCTCTTTCCAGATTATTGCACTCTAGATAATAGTAGAACTCAACTAGATATTTTTAAAATCCAAGCTCACATATCTTCTCTTGTCTCAATTTTCTTTTTATTCACCCTCTGTCCTGAGTTTGAACCTTTCACATACATGCTTTCATCATTGACTCAGGCTGCATCTTATAGGGAACCAAACCTAAGACATCTACCTATATAGTTTATTTCCAGCTCCAGTGCTATAAAACTCCCCCAATGTTCACAGCCCATAGATTGATTATTTGCATTTGTTATAGCACCTAAAATCTCAATCTTGTATTATGGCTATTTCTGCTTGTGTTTTTTAGGTACCAATGGGATTAAAATACCCAGAGTCATTTATTAATTCCTTCATTCATTAATCTAGCTTTTGTTTTTTTGAGATGTTTTTACATTTTTTTTAGAGACAGGGAGGGTCTCTGTCACCCAGGCTAAAGTGCAGCAGCTGTTCACCAGTGCAATCATAAAACATTATGGCCTCAAATTCCTGGGCTCAAGTGATCCTCCTGCCTCAGCCTCCCAAGTAACTGGGGCTACAGGCATGTGCCACCATGCCTGGCTAATCTAACATTTGCTGAGGACCTGTTATGCTAGAGTGCCAGACTGTGACCAAGAGACATATGGTAATAGTTCTCATGAAGCTTACAATCCAGTGGGGAAGACAATGAAGATGTAATTAGAAGCTTACTGAGCGCTATAAATGCAAAGCCTCAGTAAATAGAAATATAAACACAGAATAAATGAGAGGTTGAATAAATGTATAAATAATCCCTTCTCCACAATTACTTATCTCTCTTCTTGGTATTACATTTCACCTAAAATATAATGCTTCTTATGTTCCTGATCATATTATTCTAGAATTTTACCATAAATAGCTGCCCCAATTTTTTTATAAAACTTTTTCTCTGTTTGACAAATGATCAAAAAGTAGCTCCAAGCATTGACTTTATATTGCAGGACCACAGTCTCCAATGCTTCGTATTCCCTGAGAGCTACTAACATATATTAGAAGTCTTATATAATATTACATTGACTAGGACAAATATTTTGAAATTTGCCTCAACTAAAATTTATTTCATTTATTTCAATGAAAAATATTTTTAAAAATTATATTATAATAGAAAAAGAAAGTAATAAGAAAATGTAATAAAACTATATTCAAAAATGATTTATATAATGAAATATAAGAAAATTCAATATCACAGTGAAATTAAATCAATATTAGGTTGAAAAGCAATTCAGTTAACTTTTCCACTGCAACAGCCAGATCAATTATTTTTACATTACTTCTTTTCAAACTTTCAACATTGAATTTCTAAAGAAAAATTTATCAGACAGGCTAATTTAACATTTCTTAAGAGACATATTCACTTCTACAAGTAAATATTCATGAAAACATTTTTATTCGAAAGATAAATAATAAAGCACAGGATCTAGACTTCAATAGACGTGGGTTAGGATCTTGGTTTTGACACTTCTTAACTGTGACTTTAGGCCTTGGTTTCCTCATTTGTAAAGTTGTGGGGAAGGGGAAAAAAATAATATCCACCTCACAAGGCTGACATCTCTGTATTTCCAGGAAGAGATTATCTCGCCCACATTGAATTTCCACAACAGTCTGACTATCCTTCATTAAAATACAAACACCACAGTGAAGACAGTGATTTTTGTCGACTTTGTTCAATGCCCTATCCTTACCTGCAAAATAGTGACTAGTACATATAAGGAGCTCAGTTAGTATGTGTTGAGTGAACGTATGTGATGTGTTTAACCTGGTTCCCAGCAAATGGCAAATACCCAATAAATATTATTATAATTATTATTTTATTGATTCATTAACTTTACCAAAACCAAACTTTAATTCTTACCCTGCCGTTCCTATAGCCTTTCCATCTCATTAAATTGGCACTTCATTTTTCCAATAGTTCAGGCCAAAATATTTTGAAGTTTTATATTTGTTTCTCTTTTTGCTCAGTACCTCACAAATCTCTCATAAGTCCTGAGTCTACCTTTCAAATATTGTTGTAAGACATTGCTCCCAGGGTCTCTCAGATTTCTCAGATTTCTGCATATCTTGTGAGTAAGCCATTGACTGCCCTTTCTTTAGGACTATGTATTTCAGGATATTTATCTACCAAACAGTTTGGAAGCTAGAGATAGTGTTTCCCTCTCTAAGGGAGCAGAGATGCATTTCTGTCCAGTATGGTAAAGATAATGTATACCATATAAGCCAAGAGCAGGCATGTTTATGTTTACTGCTCATTGTAAAAGTTTCAGGTTCCCCAAGCTCAAGGTTTCATCTCTTGTAACAAAATCCACTGCACATGCAACTGTCATCATCTTTATTTTGTTGCCCTGTGGGAATCGAGGTTTGGAGAACTGACACAAAAATGCTTATACTGGGACATGGAACCAATTGCATAGATCATAGAAGACTTCCTAGAGGAAATGATATCTATTATGAATAATGAAATATATGTAGGAGTTACTGAATGAGAGAATAATGCGCAAAGCTTCAATGCTTAGAAAGAGCATGAAAACACCGGGACACCTGTGGGGGTTTCAGCAGAGCCCAAGCGTTGGGTTCACAGTAGAGAAAAGAAGATGGAATAAGACTGAAAAAGAACGTTTAAAAAAAAAGAATAGAAAACTGGGGAGGTAAGGGTGTCCTGACATTAACAATCTTGTGTGCCATGACATGGAGTTCAGACATGATATAAAGATCATGAGGAGCCATTGAAGGATTTTAAGCATGGATATTTGCATCTTGGAAAGATCACAGTATCAAAAACATTGAAAACAACAGAATTGGAAACACAGAGGCCTTTAAAATCTCTTACTTGGTAAACTGGTTTAGAATTTATAAGGAATTCAAATAGGAAATGGCAAAAGTGGGTCACATTAAGGACTCAACTATTGCAAAGATTATGATGTATACTACTGTACCCCATGTATATTTCAAATAAAAACTATACTGAGCCACAAAAATAATTGCAAGAAAACTCAATTATGTTATGATATTTTCTTACATTAAATATATATTTTTGATATATCAAATATTAAATTACTTTCAATTTTTGTTTGTTTCCTTGATTCCTGGTGTTTTAGAGAAGTTATTTGACAAAGATTAAGGATGACTTTCTCCTCCTTGCAAAGGTGTAAATTAATCATCTGGTTTGAAAGACTCTAAGCAACAGATATCAGTCAAAAGTTTTTTTTTTTTAATAGACAAGATTTTTCTAATAGACAACGTTACCCAGGCTAATTTTGAACTCCTGGCCTCAAGCAATCTTCCTGCCTCAGCCTCCCAAAGTGCTGGGATTACAGGCATGAGCCACCACGCCCAGCCCAGACAAAGGGCTTTTAAACAATGTCCTTTTCTTCTTCTTTAACATTTTTATTCATTTACAGTTAGATATTATCTACTCACTGGTTTCTCAATTTTCTACTGGTGAATTTTCTTTTTTGAAACTATTTCTTAATTCTAAAAGTGAATTCCTTTCCTGCCCTCTGAGTAGCTGATAATGTCTATTTACAGTTCAACTCTGTAGATATGATCTGGTCATTGCTTACCTATGGAGGAGGTTGCAAAGTAAATGCCTCTTTTTTACATTTGAGTTGATCAATATTGAGAATGTTTAAGTACGGTGTTTCTTCTTTCTTATTTGGGGCTTTTAGAAATGGGCTTCCTCTACTGCTTATCACAAACATGACAAAGTAACAAGTGTACAGAAATTCCCAAGACTGAGTAAGATAAAAGGATTCTGAAGAACATTTGATGTTTTCATTTCTTCCACTTACAGTAATGTATCAATTATTTCTTAGAAAGAGGACACTGTAGATCTTTCAGTATTATGGTCTTCTGGTACCTGTTTATCAATGTTCATCTTTTTCTCAGATGAAGGTATTATAGAATTGTTACATGACAAACAGCCTAGAGTCTTGGCCAGTGAGGAATTTCTGAGGGCTACTTGAAACCCCATACTCTGCTAGTGCCTTACTTAGGCAACAAATCTGTCTGTTAGATAAACCAACACCAGGAAGAGAAAATGAGGAGAAATACACAGATTTGAAAGCAATTTAGATGGTATAATAAAACTTGTTTGGTTAAAGAGAGGGAGAGTACAACAATGACTGCCAGGATACTGAGTGGAGCAGTGGCCATCACGAGGTCAGGAATACTAGGAGAGTGAAAATGAATTCTTTTTCAGGCAGGTAGAATATGAGGGGCCTGGAAAACATCCAAATGGTGATGCCAAGTTAGCTAAACGATTCAGGAGCTCAGGAAAGCCATTTGAGCTAAACACTTAAATTTAGGAGTCATTAACATTTAGATGGTTGTGAAATTCATATAATAAGTGAAGTCAGTCAAGGAGAATGGATAGAATGAGAAGATAAAAGAAGGAGAGTGTAGAAGCCTGAGAAACATTAGCATTCAGAAGTGAGCAAAAAATAGAGGAGTATCAGATGGAGAAGGCCTAGGCAGCTAGAGAAATTACAGAAAAATTAGGAATGAAGAAAGAGGTGTCATAAAAACTAAGAACGATTTAAGAAAAAGGGAATAATCAGCAGTGTGAAATGACGCAGAAGGTCAAATGAGACAGTACTGGGAATTGTATTAACCCATCCTTGCATTGCTATAAAGAAATATCTGAGATCGGGTAATTTATAAGGAAAAGAGGTTTAATTGGCTCGTGGTTCCACAGGCTGTACAACAAGCATGGCAGCATCTGCTTCTGGGGAGGCCTCAGGGAGCTTTTACTCATGTCAGAAGGCAAAGCAGGAGTAGGCTGTCTTCACATGGCTGGAGCAGCAGTAAAGATGGGGGGAGGTGCCACATGCTAACTCACTCACTGATTATCGTGAGAAAAGCACCAAGGAGAAGGTGCTAAACCATTTACGAGAATGCTAAACCATCTCATGATGGTGAAAACCATTCATGAGAAACCACCCTCAGGATCTAGTCATCTCCCACCAGGCCCCACCTCCAACACTGGGGATTACAATTTGACGTGAGATTTGTTCAGGGACACAGATCCAAACCATATCAGGAACATGTTACACGTACTGTTTTGTAGATTGCTTTACTCCTTACAGGAAATTGTGAATATGTTTTAATTTCAGTAACTACAGATCTGCATTGTAATTTAAAATAGCTACAACATAGCTGTTACATAGAATTCATTTGCATGGGTGCACCGTGATTAATTTATCCAACCACCAACTAAACCTTAAAGTTATTCTCAATTTTTCCTTTTATAAAAATTTCTCTGAATATGTTTGTATATAGATCTTGATGTGTTCACTTATTTTCTTGGGTTAACATCCTAGAATTGGAATTACTAGGACAAGATGTCTGTAGAGTTTGAAGACTTTCAATGTGTTTACCAAATTGCCTTTCAGTAAGCTGATTCTGAAACTTCTAGTTTAAACCAGGGAGACTGGAAAAGGGGTAGGTGGTCTGGTAGTGTCACCTGATTCTGGGCAGAAAAAAATGGATATCCTCTAGAGAGAAGCATCTATGGATGGGAACTCCATAGATTAAGATCAAACAATTGCAGGGCCTACTATTGCTGGAAAAATTGCTGGACTGACCAAGGAGGAGGGGGCAGGCATGTACTCCCCATTCTTGAACAGTATTGACGTGAGCTTTCCCTGAGCCAGAGGCTGCACCATCTGGAGACAGCATGCCAAATTAGGAAAATCCCTTAATTGAGTGGAGGGGTTGTCAAGGAGAGTGATGAGGTCTGGCTCTGGGCCCAATTCCTTGGGTGTTTGCAGGCAGCTGCAGCTGTGGGATAGAGAAAGAAAAAAGCAGAGGACTGATAGAAAAACCCTGACTGGATGCACAAAAGCTTCTGGGGCTGGGTAAATGGGAAAGAAAAAAGCTGGAGCAGTTTTTGGGGGGGGCTGGGGGACCTCTTGGAAGGTCAGTGAGGAGGGAAGAAAGCCATGAGGAAGACAATGGGCAAGAAGGTCCTGGGGATGGCGAAATTCGATTCTCCTTAGAGATCAAGGCAATTGTCCTTGCCCTCCAAATCCACAGCCTCCCAGTCCTAGAAGGTAAGTGTGACCCGGCCAGGCCTCACCGTGGCCCCATCCACCCAACCCTGGTGCCACCCTGCAAACCAGCGCTAGCAGAGAGCCAGAAGATTCCTACCCTGGTCGTGTCTGTTTGGACTGGAAGACACGTGTGGGGCTTGGTCGTCTGCTTCATCTGCCCTCCTTTCCCGCTCCAGGGGGTTGCTGATGCTCAAAGCGGGGAGCACTCTTCTTACCGGACTTAGTTTTGGGTCTTTTGGCTAAATCTTGACAGTTCATCACGACTCCCTGCTGATGGCTTCCAGAGTGGAGGGCCAAGTCTGACCGGAATGCAGTCTGAAATGGGAATGAAGGATCGAAATTGAGGGAGAAGTCTCTGCCCGCGGCCCCTGTCCCCTGGCCGTAGTCCTGGTCACCCGGGAAAGGACCTCAGCTGATGGCTGAGAGGAAGATTCAGATACTGAAGGTAGCGCTGCAACTACTCGGCTCTGCCTCTAGATGTCGCCCTTGGAGTCAAAATAACAACTGGCTCCCCGAGAGCTCCTCACATCACAAGGAAAGGACCCAGAATGTGCCTTGCCCCTCAGGGATTTAATAAACCCCAACTGGTGAATTAGACATATCCAAACCCCAAAATAAAGGGCTCTGGGGTGCAAGTGGAAGCAAATAACTGCTCACTCTCTCTCTACCTGTGTCAGGTATGTGAGGAGAGCTGAGGTTAGAGGATGGAATGATGGTACCGCAATGAAAATAACTGAAAGAGATTCCAGGACTCTCTCCTTTGCCTGGACAATGAACTAGTTTGGGCCAGGAGCTACCTTCTACCCGCAACGGGAACAGCTGCAACTTCTTACTGGCCCCAAGGCTTCTAAAGTGCTAGGCAGCTGGTTTTCCCAGAAAATTCCTGTAAACAGCTAACATCTAAATTAAGTCAACATCAAAATGAGCATTTCCCTATCACCAAGTAATCTATAGTTGACCCACTGAAAAGATTATTCTTATGCTTTCCCAATTAAAAAAAAAGACATGGGAGGAGAGGGATGCCTCTTCACCTCAACTTGGCCGCGTGTCCCACAGTGGCATAGCTCTAGACAGGTTAGAGGAAGAACTGGGACCCACAGATTCCTGCTCACTGTGAATGTTGCCCAGTACTGCCTGTTCCTCACCCATGCCGTGTGATGCTGCAGAATTTACTTATATCCATCTCACCACCCTGCAGAATACCAAAAACAAACAGAAGATCATACAGACAGAGTAAGAGGAAAGTCAGATACCTAACAAGGAACCACAAATAGCCAGTAGACTTCTGACCTCAACAATTAAGATCAGGAGGGGGAGAATAGCTATAAAGTGCTGAGAGAATATATCTATCTCAAATTTTGTATGCAGAAAACCTTCCTCCAAGAATGAGAACAAAATAAATAAATTATTTAACTTGATAAATAAAACTTAGTTTGTCACCAACAAATTTACACATAAGGAACATGTAAAACTTAACTTCAAGAAGGAAAATGATATGAGAGGAAAGGTCTAAAATGCAAGAAGCAATGGTGATGAAAGTGATTTACAGATAAATCTAAAACATTGCAAAAATGATGATAATAATAGTGATAATGTCTAATTAGAAGGATTTGAAAAGGGACAGAAGTAAAACATGGGACACAAATGGCATGCAGATGGCAGGGAGCTGATAGGAGTCTAAGCATTCCAGGGACTTTCCCATAGGGGAATAGGTTAAGATACAGTATCAATTGTAGACATCAGTACACTTTTTAAAAACATATATTGCTTTATATAAATAAAATCTTACATAAACTTCATAAGGGAAAAAGAGAATGTAAATCTGAAAACTCTAGAAGTATATAAAGTAGAAAGTGGAAATCTCTCCTTATTTCTATACTTTATACTCCTCAGATGAAATATTTTGTTTACATGCATATGTGCACCCATACACACAAGCATAACCTTTTTTTTTAAAACAAAAAGATCACTCTTTATCTTGCTTTTTCACTTAGGAATAACTGTGGACACTGCTCCATTTCAACATGTTTGTATCTACCTCATTCCGTTTAACCGCTGCATAATATTTTATTGTTTGAAGGTACCATAATTTTTAAAAATTCCATTGATATGTAGTTTGGGTGTTTTATTGTTGCTACTATTATTTCATATAATGTTGCAGTTGACATTTCTCTACATATATTTGCTAGTTTGTGTAATTATTTCTATAGGATAGATTCCTAGAAATGTATTAAAAGATATATGCAACTTCTATTTTGATAGATACAAATTACCCTTCAATCCACAACCCCACAACAACATATGAGAATGCCTGTTACTCCCCACCCTCCTCAACAATGGATATTATAAATCTTTTGAAAGTTTTTCATCTGATAAGCAAAGATAATTTTTAAAACTTGTTTCAAGTTGTCTTGATTGATAATTAAGGTATCTTCTTGTCATTTTATTGGCCATTTGCTTTCTTCCTTTGTGAATTGGTTATGCATACCCTTTACTTATTTTTATTGGGTTTTAGCCTTGAGTTGATTTCTTGAGATTTTTGAAGTGTAACTGAACATATAATAAACTGTATAAATTTGAAGGATACAGTTTGATAAAGTTTGACATAATATATACCTGTGAAACCATCACCACCATCAAAATAATGAACATATCCTCACCCCAAGAAGTTCTGTCATTACTCTTCATCATTCCATCCTCTTGCATCCCAGCTTGGATCAAGGCAACCATTGATTTGCTTTTCATCACTACAGGTTAGTTTGTATCATCTAGAATATTTTTGTATTTTGTTACTGATATATCATAGTTGTACATATATTTGGGGTACATGTAATAGTCTGAAGCATATATACAATGTGTGTTGATCAAGTCCAGGCAATTGGGCTATCCATCACCTCAAACATTTATCTTTTTTCTTTGTGTTGGGAACATTACAATTCTTTTCTTCTAGCTATTTTGAAATATACAACAAATTATTGTTAACTATAATTTCACTACTGTACTATCAAATACTAGAACTTATTCCTTCTACGTAACTATATTTTTGTACCCATTATAGAATTTTATATAAATGGAATAATGCAGTATGTAGTCTTTTTGTTGTCTGGCTTTTTGCCATTTGCCATAATCATTTTAAGATTTATCCATGTTGCTGCTCTTAAGAGCTCTTTCTATATCATAAGTATTAGCCCTTTTTCTGTTACATATAATGCAAAGATGTTCTGGAGTTCTGTCTATATCTTAATGGATTTTGAAGTCTTTTTTATCATAAGAAATTAAATTTTAAAATCTCTAGAAGCACTTTGCTTCATGACCTGATTCATAGGTTTAGAGTCATCATCAAAAAGCCTTCCTCATTCTACAATTAGAAAAACATTTCAGAATTTCCTAGTACTTTTTTTTTTGGATTTACATTAAACTTATAGATTGATTGGGAGAGAATTCAGACCTTTAGAATATTGACCCTTTCTGTCCAGTTACATCTTTCTCCATTTATTCATATCTTCCTTTATGTGTTTCACTAAGATTTTACAGTTTTTTAAATATAAGTTTTGCCCATTCCTTTTTGTGAGCTTATTTATAAGAACCATAAGTTTTGGGCAGTTATTGTGAATAATATTTTCTTCCTTCTATTTCTTTTGCTGGTTTTCTAATCAGATTGCAATGTACACTCTGATTGTTGCTCTAAATTTTATAAGCATAAGCAATACATACTATGTCAACTCAATGTAGTCCTCACTTTGCACAGTTCCAATATCCACAAATTTTAGTTACCATGTTTTAGTTAGTTCAAAAAAACACAAATCTCCCAACAATTTGGTTCAGACTTTAGTTACCATGATATGTTAGCTGTGAGTAATTGCATAAAGAGCACGTTCCCTAATCAGTGCATAAAGAACAGATGAGCATCATGATCAGTGTCCAATCATAGTACTTCTTCCAAAATCTAACCATGATTGGTCACTGCATATGTTATTAAGTGCACATACAGACAGCAGAGCATGGAGTTGCATTGCCTTATTGTCTCCTAGTGATAAATCCACATGACATTTAAGAAATAGATACTCAAAAGAGGGAACTCATTACCAACTATGAAAGTGCAGCAAAATAATGAGAAGTGATAAGGCTGAGAGTGAATTTGAATCACTCATCAATTGGGTTATTGAAGAAATAATGTGTACCCTGCCACCATTCAAGAGACTCTAGACATGCAGCCAGAGGAACTCTGCGAAGGTGAACTCATCAACATAAATAAGGAAAGGATTATGAAAAGGATGATGCTGTCTCAGAGGAAATGACACTGACAAAAATCTTCCCCTTAAAGGAATTCTCAGAGATACTTTACATCATTGAAAGCACAAAGGATGAAAGTCAATAACATGTTTATATAACAGTAATACTATAAAAATATAATTTAAAGGGAAATTTTTGCCAAAGCAACAATAAAAGCAAATGAGTTCCCATAAATAGATCTAACAAAAAATAAGCAAGAGTTTTAAGAAACCATGGGCTCATCACTCTATACATGTATGAAAACTTAGAGCTATTTGGCCCCATCTGCAGCCACTTGGGAACAACACCTGCAAAATTTGCAGGAAGGAAGACCCTGGGGGATGGGAAGGCAAGGTGCAGAGAAGGCCTAATATGAAGCTGAATAGGTGTACCATCAGAAAAGCCCCAATTTTGTACTGCTCCTCTTTTACAATACTTTGCAACCAGATGACTATGGCCCATTAACAACGTGGAATGCTATCTGAAGGGTCTACTGGAGGCTTCTCTGTGGGCAACTTCCTGTGGCATCTTGGGAACACTTTTATGTCTCTGAACACCCTCGATATGCAGTTACCAAGGTTCACCCTTCATCTTTTATGCTCTCAAGGACATAGCATTGTGTGGGTGGTGTCAGCTAGACAGTATTGTTGCAGTTGTGGAGGACCTTATTCAAGGCACTTGTTCATGCCTGCTTACACTTGGCCGCTGTCATTCACTATCAGCTCAGCAGCAAGGAGCAGAACTCTGCTTAGGGCTTCCCCACTTTCACACCCAATCCCTGTTCCCAGTTTCCAGCCCAAGCCAGAGCCCTACCTAGTAGGCGACATAGATGAGCCAAGGCTATCAAGTAGAAACAAATATAGTTTAATGGATTTGTTTGTTTTGGCATTTTGCATTACATGAAGTCACACTCAAGCATTCCAATGCTCTGTCTCTATTCTTGTCCTACTAAATCACCTTCTGAGAAGAGATTATTCCTCATCAGGAAAAGAGGAGAGTAAAATGGAATGGTAAGAAAGAAATGTGAAGTGAAAAAAAAGTAACATATAAAGAACGAAAAACATGTATCAAATTATGTGTCAGGAGTGGGAAGATAATATATTTTAAAAAGCAGCCAAGAGATAATAAAGAGACAGAGAGAAGTTGGAAAATTAATGATGGTAAATATGAATCTACATACTCATATGTACAAAATCACCTCAGTAGGGTATCTTGCTAAAATCTAACTTAATTTAAAATCTAATTTAATATGACATTGGCCCAGTTTCCATGACCAGGTTAATACAAAGTTTAATCTCAGTCATATTGGAACTTTCTGGCCTCCCCTACCCCTCACACCATGAAATATTTCAAGGGACTTGGAAAATATTATGGGTAGCACCTTCCATCTTCAGTCCATTGTCATTACCACTGATACTACTGTCCTTGCTAGACTTTTGGAGGGTTCTTCTATTTCTTTGGGCATGTGCGTTTCTGCCAAAGTTAGGTGACCATGCAGCCAACTTTCCACCCAAGTTCTGTCACCTTCCCCAATCCAACCTCAGGTCCCCACTCCCTGTGAAGCCTGCTGACCTCCAAACTCTTCTATGGCTTTAAAAATTCCACCTTTTCTCCTCTCTCTCAAAATCATACACTTCTTTCCATTACTTCCTAATATAATCCCCTTGGGATCTCAGGCTTTTGGAAAACAAATGACACAGAGGGAAAGTAGTTTATGTAGAAGCCAAGAAACATAAGAAGTCTGACTACCTTCTTGGAACTGAGGGATTGGGAAAAACTCTGAGGAAAAAAATACAAATTTATATCTCAACAAATTATCCTTTTGCATAAAGTCAAAGGAACCTTGCATAGCCTCAGCCAGCTTCAGCACCTTGATTAGGCCCCAGATGGATCACACAGGAATAGGTACTTGCACTTCCCGGACTCAAGAACAGGGCTGTATGAGTGAAGACCCCTGTCCAAAGACCCCTGATTCACAGTGTCAGCAATGCAATAACCTCAGCAGGGGATTGGCCAACTCTGGATAAATAACCACACACTACAATTTGCACTCACCAAAACCCCACTATTAGCTACGGTTTATAATAGTTCAAAAATCCAGTGAACTCTGAAACTGAAGAAAGTTGGTGGAAGAGTACTTTGATCTTACTGGTTCATGCACAGGGCAACTGTTCCAGATAGACTCCTCAAGTCACCTATTTCCAACCACAGAGAAATATAACATCAGAGAAGACAAGCAGGATAATCACTCTTGAGGTTGATTAACCTGGAAGGTTGACCTCTCCTGAGGGCAGACAGGGAGCAGTGAATTCTGGGGAGAGCTAGCATCTGATTAGGGCTCCCTGGCTCTCTATCTGGCACGTAAGTCTGCTGGCCGTGGAAGCAATAAATACAGGACCACATTAACTTCCTGTTGGCTGGGCTCTATCCACACATTGGAAAAAAAGGGAAGCTGAGGCTTCTATGTCCTTGAGATGGAGGTGAGGGGTAGGAAGAGAGGGAAGCTGCTAATAAGCTGCTGTGACCCAGCCTACAGCTTATTAGCAGAAAGGGAGCTTTCAGTTTATTCTGAAAGGCATCTCCATGTTTGGTGGCTTACCGAGAGGTTTTACCAGGGAGAGACCACATGCTTAGTAGATCTCAGTCGTACATGAAAAAGATGATGAAGGCAAGGAAGAGAAAGCAGTGAAGAAAATGAAATCAGAAATGGTCAATTTCTTTTTATGAGAAGACCCAGAACTAATATTCAAAGAGGGAATGCTCTAGGAAGTGAAAGTGCAAACAAGAATCCGAGAAAACTAAGAAGAAAGGTTCATATGTGGGCCTCTTTGCAGCTATTTCACAGTGGGAAAAGATACCTGGGGGTTATTTTCACATTTTGAGGAAGCTCCATAATGTGAACATTTTATTTTATAAGAAAGCATTAATGTAAGCTGGTTCAAATGCTTTGGTGATCAAGGGAGATATAAATAAGTAATTAAACAAATGGAATTTAAAGTTATCAACCACAACATATATAAAACATATTTATCTTGGAGATGTTCAGCATATTTCCTATATGATACTATTTCTGTGAGCTTTAAGGAACTCACTGCAGGATTTGACTGGCTTAGAATCTTTCTTCACCATTTGCAACCTGGAAATCTATCTGTCCTGTAGAGATCCTTGTTAGCTATATGCATTAGAGTAATGCTTGCTCCATAATGCATATTCTCATGAAGCAGGCCGAGAAGGAGGTATAATTCTCACTCTCACAAGCTGATGTATTCAACAGATCAGCGTAAGGTTCAGGCAAAGTTCCTATTTTCCTATCTAAGTTGTAGATGTGGCAGGGCGGGCTTCTACCCCTGTGCCTTCCCGGAGAACCACTGGCAGGTTTCCGGCAGAAGCTATAGAAGAGGCCCTTGACCTACTTTCATATGCTGCTGGGCTCGCATTTGACATGACTTCCAGCATCTTACTAATTGTCTTTACTCTCAGCTTCTGACTGTTTTCTCACTTTTTCTTGGCTGCCTCCTGGGATTACCTTCTGTTCACCCTTGGTTTGTGTTTTACTCTCTGGCTTTGGAATATCATCTATTTTACTTGCTTGCCTGTTTCTCATCCCAGATTATCTCTGACTAGATTCAATATATCTTGTCCCCTCACCCGTTTTCTGAGAGAGGCTGTATTATTTTTTCCTCTCATTTGCCTCTTTCTTCTATGCCATACTCTCTTTCCCAGCCTCTCCTTTATTATTTACACATTTAGAAACCAGAGACTGCCAGACATGTCATTTAAATTCTGCATAATGCTTATCTATGTTACTGGGAATTATTAATTTCTCATTGAATATTTGTCATAGTGAATATGAATCAAACTAATTTTCAAGCTACTCAATTAATTGTGATCATAAAAGTAGTTTGGTGACTCAGGATTTTTTACAAAATGAAGTAGAATGTGATAGAATGGAAAATGCCAGAGTACATAGTAAAACAGAGTATTGTAAAGTTTTTGTGAAACTTGTGTTTCACAAAAGTTGGGGATCATAGAATAGAGTTATTTCTTAATACTGTATGTCATGGTTAAAAAATTTGAAAGCCATGATTTAGACTGAAGGGTGGGTTAGATAAACAGAGTTTACCCCACCCACCCAGGCCTTGTCATTAGGCAGCTCTATGCTCTGGTCATAGTGATTTGCCGAGGAAGACACATGTGACATAAGCCAATTCAGAGTCCTCTCTGAGATTTTTTTTTTTTCTTGAGTATCAGGAACAACTTTTTCTTTTCACTGGAGTGACCAAATTGATAGAACATGAGTTTAAGGTTACTGGTGGACATATTGGAGAAACTGGGAGGCAGAGACAGTGCCCCTTGTCCCAGTGTATTCCTGGACTTTTAATTACGTAAGGCAATGCATTCCCTTTTTGGCTTAAGATAGTTTAAGTTGGATTTTTGCCCTTTGCAACCAAAAAATCCTGGGCAACTTAAAAGAACATGATGAGGAGTGAGAATAGCTGGATTTAGGCTTGCCAGTGTCACACACTAAATATATGACTCTTGGAAAATCTCAAAGGCTCTATAGCTCTCAATTTTCTTCTCATCTGAAATAAGAGGAGTGCATCAAATTGGTAACTCACAGTCCTTGTTGGTCGTCAGAATTCCCTGTGGAACTTTAAAAAATACAGATATCTTAGCTCCATATTAGGTTTTCTGAATCAAAATCTGGAGGAGTGTGGTCCAGGCAGGTACTTGCAATTTTTTAAATGACCTTAGATGATTCCGATGCACAACCAAGGTAGGTAAGTGCTGATCTAGGTCATCTCTCTAAGATGTTTGTACCCCTAATACCAGTGCCTTGTGATTCCTCAGAGGTCACACAGTCTGATTGAATTTTCAGCTGTTGGTATAGTGACAAATATAGAATTTGGACTCACTCTATTTTTGTTCAGTGGCCTAGGATGAATGATGTAATGTAAATGGGAATAATGACTAATAAATAAATGCTATCACAATTCCTAATTAGCTTTATAGACAAGCAGCAATCACCACTGCATCAATTAAGTGTTCTTAGTGCAGACACTCACAGGATGGTCTAGCATCCTAACAAACTCTTTTATTCTTTTGAGAAGTAGGGGGTTCAAGGGGAGGAGTGTTAAAGAAAAAAAAAGTGCAAGAAAGTTGGATGATTAAATTTTCTTTGTGTCATTACAAATATTTCTAGTATCCAGAAGTGTCACACTTCAGTTCTTTCCTGTGCCAGAGCACAAACGTAAATTAGAAATGTTAGACAAGCGATAATACAATGGCCTCAGTGATTTTTCTTAAGTAATTTTCTCTTGCCCAAAGCTTTCATTCTGTATAGAAATGGCATATTTCTGTCATTAATAAAAAACACACGGAGATAAGTCTCACTACCCTTCCAGATTCGTGTCTATTTTCCTCTTTAACATGCTTCAAGATAATTTATTCATCTATTCATTGTTTTTCACAGAAACACTAACAAGACGAGCAGACTTGAAATGCTTTGTCTAGGAGAGTGGTGTCTTGGTACATTTTCGTTATGCTCCTCTCACTCCTACTCTTTGGTGGAAAATGCAGTGAGTTATGGGATAGCTGCAGAGATGTATACACATCCTTCAAGTGCACATATTCATCAGTTTCACATTCTGGGGTCTCCAGGGCAGTGGCCACAGAGGAGAGAAGGATGTGTAGTGTGTGTTCTTGAATGATTGCTGAAGACCTTTGAGGAGGGGAAGGAGGATAAATGAGGACTGCCAAGTAGGTCGAATGGGGGAAGTAAAATAGGATACATTTTTGCACCTAAGGGAATAACTATTTTTGAAATGTTAGAGTAGCCTGTCAGCCTTGACAATTTTTTTTTCGGGTTTTGAGGAAACCAGGATGAGTAATTACAGGCAGTGACTGTCATTGTCAAGATAGTTCTGTAATTAGAGAAACACAAAATATGTCTCATTTAGAGGCACCTCAAATAGAGCCACTGGGTCAGCCATCAGTTGGAAAAGGTTAATAAAGTCAGAATGGCCAGGCGATGGTGACACTGAGGACTGTAGCAAAGGTCCGTCATAGGAGAGGATGTTCCTTCCTCCTTAAAGCATGGGCTTTCTTTTAAAGCCAATTTGGAAGGAGCAGTCTGGAAGGAGAAATGGATCTGAATTGAACTCTGCAGTAAAATTAAAGGGAGGGGCAGGCAGGAAAAGCCTCGTCAAGTTCCTAGGCATTCACTGGTCAGGGTTTTTAAACCCTAGTTGCTTTCTTAAGTTAATGGAGTAAAAAATACTTCAGGGGGAGGAACAAGATTCTTTCTTTAGACTCATGATAAAGTTAGAATCCATTTTTGCCCATGTATAAATCTTACGAAATGCTTTAAGCTGGGCAGCTCACAGTCTAAGCAATCAATGTTTTAATAAGCATGGAGTCAAAATCTTAACTACCTCACAATTTGAAAATAAACAAGGAGCCTTTACCCACAAAAGCATGTAGAAAGCAAAGCATGTAGAAAGCCAGCATACATGAATTAAGGTGCGAGTTGGAGGACATGATCATCATTTATTTAATGAATATGATAAGCAGTTGGATGCAGCTGCCTTCAGGCATCTGGTATAGATTTATGGTTGCCCAAATAGACATCCTGAATTCTAATAAAGGCAGCTGATCAGAATAACTGATTGCACAGACAGTTATGTTATGTGTGGTTTTCATTTTGCTTTTAAATTTAGAAATGTCTCCCTTGTTCTTATCACACTGATAATAAGTGCTTAAGAAATGAACCTATCTTTAGCTTTTAATGGAATTACACACCTAAAATGATTTTCAGAATATCAGAAAAATCCAAGAAGTTTAAATTCTCTATAAAGCCAGGTAATGTAGTCTCCTTTTCTCCTTTCCCTCTTCCCTTTCTCTACTCTCCTTTCTTTGCATTTTATATTTAGGATGTGAAATTTCTCTAAGCAAAATATGAGAACTATGTGAAAATTATGCTAAAATGGAATTTTGTTCAAGAAAGCTTTATTTATCAGCCCCCAATGGATGTGATCTTTAACTACTAACACAACATCTTAGTCTGGATATAAGAATAATTTTAAAAGTCAGGCTTAAAAAGGAAACCAAAGTATTAAGAATTCAATTGACTAGACCAAAGGTGTTTGCCCACATACCTAACTTTTTTCCTTCTTATTTAATATTCAGTGTAACAATGTCCACATTTTTTAATTATACTGTGAGTTCTGGGATACATTTGCTAACATGCAGGTTTGTTACATAGGTATATATGTGCCCTGGTGGTTTGCTGCACCCATCAACCCATCCTCTAGGTTTTAAGCCCCACATGCATTAGGTATTTGTCCTAACACTCTCCCTTCTCTTGCCCCCACCCACCGACAGGCCCCGGTGTGTGATGTCCCCCTCCCTGTGTCCATGTGCTCTCATTGTCCAACTCCCACTTATGAGTGAGAACATGCAGTGTTTGCCTTTCTGTTCCTGTGTTAGTTTGCTGAGAATGATGGTTTCCAGCTTCATCCATGTCCCTGCAAAGGACATGAATGCATTCTTTTTTATGGCTGCATAGTATCCCATGGTGTATATGTGCCACATTTTCTTTATCCAGTCTATCATTGGTGAGCATTTGGGTTGGTTCCAAGTCTTTGCTATTGTGAATAGTGCTGCAATAAACATACAGGTGCATGTGTCTTTATAGTAGAATGATTTATAATCCTTTGGGTATATACCCAGTAATAGGATTGCTGGGTCAAATGGCATTTCTGGTTATAGATCCTTGAGGAATTGCCACACAGTCTTCCACAATGGTTGAACTAATTTACACTCCCCACAATAGTGTAAAAGCATTCTATTTCTCCACACCCTCTCTAGCATCTGTTGTTTCCTTACTTTTTAATGATTGCCATTCTAACTGGCATGAGATGGTATCTCATTGTGGTTTTGATTTGCATTTCTCTGATGACCAGTGATGATGAGCTTTTTTTCATATATTTGTTGGCCACATAAATTTCTCCCTTTGAGAGTGTCTGTTCATATCCTTCACCCATTTTTTGATGGGGGTGTTTGTCTTATTCTTGTACATTTGTTTAAGTTCCTTGTAGATTCTGGATATTAGCCCTTTGTCAGATGGGTAGATTGCAAAAATTTTCTCCCATTCTGTAGGTTGCCTATTCACTCTGATGATAGTTTCTTTTGCTATGTAGAAGGTCTTTAGTTTACTTAGATCCCATTTGTCAATTTTGGCTTTGTTGCAATTGCTTTTGATGTTTTAGTCATGAAGTCTTTGCCCGTGCCTATGTCCTGAATGGTATTGCCTAGGATTTTTTCTAGGGTTTTTATGATTTAGGGTTTTACATTTAAGTCTTTACTCTATCTTGAGTTAATTTTTATATAAGGTGTAAGGAAGGGGTCCAGTTTCAGTTTTCTGCATATGACTAGCCAGTTTTCCCAGCACCATTTATTAAATAGGACATCCTTTCCCCATTGCTTGTTTCTGTCAGGTTTGTCGAAGATCAGATAGTTGTAGATGTGTATAGTATTATTTCTGAGGCCTCTGTTCTGTTGCATTGGTCTACATATCTGTTTTGGTACCAGTGGTATACACTTTCGGTTACTGTAGCCTTATACTATAGTTTGAAGTCAGGTAGCATGATTCTTCCAGCTTTGTTCTTTTTGCTTGTGATTGTCTTGGCTATACGGGCTCTATTTTGGTTCCATATGAAATTTAAAGTAATTTTTTCTAGTTCTGTGAAGAAAGTCAATGGTAGCTTGATGGGAATAGCATTGAATCTATAAATTACTTTGGGTAGTATGGCCATTTTCACAATATTGATTCTTCCTATCCATGAGCATGGAATGTTTTTCCATTTGTTTGTGTCCTCTGGTATTTCCTTGAGCTGCAGTTTCTAGTTCTCCTTGAAGAGGTCCTTCATGTCCCTTGTAAGTTGTATTCCTAGGTATTTTATTTTCATTGTAGCAATTTGAAAGGGAGTTCACTCGTGATTTGGCTCTCTGTTTGTCTATTATTGGTGTATAGGAATGCTTGTGATTTTTGCACATCAATTTTTTATCCTGAGACTTTGGTGAAGCTGCTTATCAGCTTAAGGAGTTTTGGGGCTGAGACAATGGGATCTTCTAAACATACAATCATGTCAACTGCAATCAGAGACAACTTGACTTCCTCTTTTCCTATTCCCTTTATTTCTTTCTCTTGCCTGATTGCCCTGGCCAGAGCTGCCAATACTATGTTGAATAGAAATGGTGAGAGAGGGCATTCTTGTCTTGTGCTGGTTTTCAAAGGGAATGATTCCAGTTTTTCCTCATTCAGTATGATATTTGCTATGAGTTTGTCATAAATAGCTCTTTTTTTTGAGATATGTTCCATCAATACCTAGTTTACTGAGTGTTTTTAGCATGAAGCGGTGTTGAATTTTGTCAAAGGCCTTTTCTGCATCTATTGAGATAATCATGTGATTTTTGTCATTGTTTCTGTTTATGTGATGGATTATGTTTATTGATTTGTGTATGTTGAACAAGCCTTCCATCCCAGGGATGAAGCTGACTTGATCATGGTGGATAAGCTTTTGATGTGCTGCTGGATTCGGCTTGCCAGTATTTTATTGAGGACTTTTGCATTGATGTTCATCAGGGATATTGGCCTGAAATTCTCTTTTTTTGTTGTGTCTCTGCCAGGTGTTGGTATCAGGATGATGCTGGCCTCATAAAATGAGTTAGGGAAGGGTCCCTCTCTTTCTTTTGCTTTGAACAGTTTCAGAAGGAATGGTACTAGCTCCTCTTTCTACCTCTGGTAGAATTCGGCTGTGATCCCATCTGGTCCTGGGCTTTTCTTGGTTGGTAGGCTATTAATTACTGCCACAATTTCAGAACTTGTTGTTGGTCTATTCAGGGATTTGACTTCTTCCTGGTTTAGTCTTGGGAGGGTGTATATGTCCAGGAATTTATACATTTCTTCTAGATTTTCTAGTTTAGTTTCATAGAGATGTTGATAGTATTCTCTAATAGTAGTTTGTATTTCTGTGGGATTGGTGGTGATATCCCCTTTATCATTTTTTATTGTGTCTATTTAATTCTTCTCTCTTTTCTTCTTTGTTAGTCTTGCTAGTGGTCTATTTTGTTGATCTTTTCAAAAACCCAGTTCCTGGATTCATTGATGTTTTGAAGGGCTTTTCGTGTCTCTATCTCCTTCAGTTCTGCTCTGATCTTAGTTATTTCTTGTCTCCTGCTAGCTTTTCAATTTATTTGCTCTTGATTCTCTAGTTCTTTTAATTGTGATGTGAGGGTGTCAATTTTAGATCTTTCCTGCTTTCTGATGTGGGCACTTAGTGCTATAAATTTCCCTCTTAACACTGATTTAGTTGTGTCCCAGAGATTCTGGTACATTGTGTCTTTGTTCTCATTGGTTTTAAAGAACTTATTTATTTCTGCATTAGTTTTGTTATTTACTCAGTAGTCATTCAGAATCATGTTGTTCAGTTTCCATGTAGTTGTGCAGTTTTGAGTGAGTTCCTTGATACTGAGTTCTAATTTGATTGCACTGTGGTCTGGGAGATTATTTGTTATGATTTCCATTCTTTTGCGTTTGCTGAGGAGTGTTTTACTTCCAATTATGTGGTTAGTTTTAGAATAAGTGCTATGTGGTGCTGAGAAGAATGTATATTCTGTTGAGTTGGAGTGGAGAGTTCTGTAAATGTCTATTAGATCTGCTTGGTCCAGAGCTGAGTTCAAGTGCGAGTATCCTTGTTAATTTTCTGTCTCATTGATCTGTCTAATATTGATAGTGGGGTCTTAAAGTCTCCCACTATTATTGTGTGGGAGTCTAAGTCTCTTTGTAGGTCTCTAAGAACTTGCTTTATGAATCTGGGTGCTCCTGTATTGGGTGCATAAATATTTAGCATAGTTAGCTCTTCTTGTTGCATTGATCCCTTTACCATTATGTAATGCCCTTCTTTGTCTTTTTTGATCTTTGTTAGTTTAAAGTCTGTTTTATCAGAGACTAGGATTGCAACGCCTGCTTTTTTTTTTTCGTTCTATTTGCTTGGTAAATATTCCTCCATCCCTTTATTTTGAGCCTATCACTAAGATACTTCTTGAGAAGAGTAACCCCAAGACACATAATTGTCAGTTTCTCCAAGGTTGAAATGAAGGAAAAAATGTTAAGAGCAGCCAGAGAGAAAGGTCAGGTTACCTATAAAAGGAAGCCCCTCAGACTAACAGTGGATCTCTTTGCAGAAACCTTACAAGCCAGAAGAGAGTGGGGGGCCAATATTCAACATTCTTAAAGAAAAGAATTTTCAACCCAGAATTTCATATCCAGCCAAACTAAGCTTCATAAGTGAAAGAAATAAAATCCTTCACAGACAAGCAAATGCTGAGGGATTTTGTCACCACCAGGCCTGCCTTACAAATGCTAAGGGTTTTTGTTGCCACCAGGCCTTACACCAGGCCTATCCTTTACAGACAAGCAAATGCTGAGGGATTTTGTCACCACCAGGCCTGCCTTTGTCACCACCAGCCCTTCCTGAAGGAAGCACTAAATATGGAAAGGAAAAACTGGTATCGGCCACAGCAAAAACATACCAAAATGTAAAGACCAATGACACTATGAAGAGACTGCATCAACTAATGTGCATAACCAGCTAGCATCATGATGATAGGATCAAATTCACACATAACAATATTAACCTTAAATGTAAATGGGCTAGGCCAGGTGCAGTGGCTCATGCCTGTAATCCCAGCACTTTGGGAGGCCAAGGTGGGCGGATCACCAGAAGTTGGGAGTTCGAGACCAGCCTGACCAACATGGAGAAACCCTGTCTCTACTAAAAATACAAAATTGGCTGAGCGTGGTGGCACCTGCCTGTAATCCCAGCTACTCGGGAGGCTGAGGCAGGAGAATTGCTTGAAACCAGGAGCCAGAGGTTGTGGTGAGCCAAGATCATACCATTCCACTCCAGCCTGGGCAACAAGAGTGAAACTCTGTCTCAAACAAACAAACAAACAAAATGTAAATGGGCTAAATGCCCCAATTAAAAGACACAGACTGGCAAATTGGATAAAGAGTTAAGACCCACTGGTATGCTGTATTCAGGAGACCCATCTCATGTGCAATGCCCACTTTTAATTCTGTGCTTGAGCCAATGGTATCATAGTCAGTGTTCAACTCTACCCACAGATTGTGCTACCTGTTAGTAGGTCCAGGGCTAGCTAGCTGAACATTACTGATGGTAAAATGATAGTTATGGTTATGTGTGTGTGTGTGTGTGTGTGTGTGTGTGTGTGTGTGTGTTTTAAGTACCTGTAGTTTAAACCATTGTGGCCTAATGAGGTGGCTAAAAGTTAACATTTTTGTTTGAAGCAGTAAAGAAGGGAAATAAAATGCTGTTCTTTAAAATTACAATTTTGTATTTGAGAGGTCCTGGGCATAGAACACCATCAGGCATGTTCCATCTCTGTGAATTGACCTCTCACCCAGAAGCTGGGAAATTATCTCTATAGAAATTATATAAATATAATTTCCAGACTCTCCTACCTTCAAACATGTTGGAACTATTCTTTCATTCCTCAAATATTCATTAAGATACTGGAGTAGAGATGCTAAACAAATTAAGATGAAGGAAACATGGCTCTACCATCAAGAAGCCCACAATTTAGCCAAGAAGAAGGATATTTACAAATACATGTGTGTTATGTTCAGACATGGAAATATGTCTAAATGTTAGGAGAGTCTAACTCTACTAAAGAGAGTCAAAGGAAAGCTTAAGAAAGAATTTGATTTGGGTTTCAGTTTGAGTTCAGTCATGAAGGATGATTTGATTTGAGTTTCAGTCATGAGGGATGATTAGAAGTCTTACTGGCAGACAAGAGTGCTCCAGAAAAGTGAAGTGTGTGCAAGGACATAAAATGTTTGAGAGCAGTAAGTACATAGTTTAATTTGGCTAGAACAGAGATTGAAGGATTAGAGGTTAACCAAATAGGAGATGAGAAAGATAGCTGGAGGTCACATGAAGTTTGCATTTTATCCAACTGACCATTGATTCCTAGCCTCAGTAAATGCACACAAATCATATTGCAAAAAATTTCAACATGATTCAGACTCTTTCCCTACCCTCTACCAAAGTTTTCAGGTTAAGAACCACTAAACTGCTAAAGGCAGTGGGGATCATTGAAGTATTATATTTTAATCTAGAGGCTGATACAATAAAACTAATGTTTTAGAAAGACCGCTCTTATAGCAGTGTGGAGATTGTTACTTATCACTTCTGATGTGCCAGGTTTGAAGAGAGACAGATGAGAGGCCAAGAGACCCATTAGTGTCTCACCCAGCTCAGTTTCTTTAAAATCTGGCTCTCATTCCCATAGGTGATTAAAACTACATAAAGAAACATGTCAGTGTATGAGTGGCATGTGTGTTGTCACTGGTTTCCAGCCCAGCCTCTCTCACCTGTCACACGAATTGACTTTCTTCCTGACCTATGACCTTTTGACTCACTGCCTGGATCTTGATTAAAATTCATCATTTGACAGGAAATCTCACATATTAATAATTTGCTACAAAATCCCTTTTGGCACAGCCTCAAGACCTCTCACATCAATGTATGTTTCTCACAGGCTGCTGATAGCAGATTTTCTCTAGTTCCATGGGCTAGTCTCAGAAAGTAGGTAAGTCAATGTCATCTCTCGGTGAGAGCTGACAAAAGACTAAACAAAGATAGGGGTCTTGGAGATAAAGATCTGTCGCAAGTAGAATTAATAGGACTTGGATACCAGTTGGATGCAGAGGATGAAGATGGAAATGATGAGGGACTGACAGCTCTCAGGTTTCTAACTTAGGAGACTGAGATGCTTGACAAAAAGGTAAAGAGGAAAAGGAAAGCAAGTTAGCTCAAAGAGAAATCAGCTTGTTTTTGATCTGCTGATGTTGAACCTTCTTCAATTTATCCAGGTTCAGTAGGGCATATTCTGCCTATTAAATGTTGATGAGTCCTGGGGTTTGATTCTTGCTTGCCTTTTCTTACCCTTGCCTGCAGACTCTGCATAATCTCATCCATTCTCCTGGCTTCAACCACCACCTGCTAGTCTCTCTGCTTCCATTCTCTCCTCTTTTCAGCTGGATACTCAATGAATATTCATTGAATAAATTAATTATGGTTGAGTGACTCCATCTTCCATAATGCCTCCAGAGTTCTTTTTCTTAATTTTTTTTCTGATATGGGGTCTCTCTATGCTGTCCAGGCTGATCTAAAACTCCTGAGCTCAAGCAATCCTCCCATGTCAACCTCTGCCACCATGCCAGGCTAACAGTTCTTTTTCTAAAATATGAACACAAGTCACTCTGGAGCTAAGATCCATTAATGTAGAATCAATAAATAAAGCCATGGCAATAGAAGAGTTTGCCCAGGGAGAATACATGGCTAGATAAGTAAATATAATAGAGAAAAGAACAGAATTACACAGAGGACAATGAACCGGGGAAGTTACTGAGGAAGAGTGAAGAGGGAGGCAGGAATAAAACCAGAAGATCCTTGTATCTTGGAAGTTAACCAAGAAAATGTTTTGGCCAGGAGGGCCCATGAGTGAAGTCGCCATGGTGACAGTCCCATGGATGCCCAGCAGCATGGATATCCGCTTATCAAGACTGATCTAGTTATAGCCATTGGTGAATATCCAACCAGCTATTAATAGAAACCAACACTGAGCTCCCAATATGTTATCATCACCTCAAAAGGCTGTTGATCACTTGGTGATAAGTTGACCACATTGGACCTCTTACACTCTGGAAGAGCCAGAAATTCTTTCTGACAACAATAGATAAATATTCTGGGATAGGTTTGCCTTTCTACCCCCAAGGCCTCCATCAGCACACTATCCAAAGGCTTATAGAATGTTTGATCTATAGACTCAGGATCCCACATAATGTCATTTCAAATCAAGGCACTCACTTTATAGAAGGGGAGGAGTGGGCATACACCTATGACTATGTAATTTACTATTCCTGTCATATGGGATCACCCAAGAGTGGATAGCCTGATAGAGCTTTGGAACATCCAGTTAAAGGTATAGCTGACATGTAAGCTCGGAGACAATACTTTACAACGATGGGAGGATCAATATACACTCTAAGTTAAAAAAGTTAATAAGGTGCTGTGTACCTGGTAGGAAGAATAAATGGGCCCAGGAAGCAAAGTGTGGAAGCAGGAGTGGCTGTGCTTGCCATCACTCCCAAGTAATTGGTGCTTCCCATCCCTGCAGCTCTGATCTCTGCAGGTTTAGAGGTTCTGAGTCTAAAAGGGAGGATATGTCACCCAGGGAATGAAGCAAAAATTCCTTTGAATTATAAACTGACTGCCACCTGGGCACTTCAGGCTCCTTGTTCCAAGGGACCTGCAGGTAAGGAGAGTCACCATCCTGGAAGCAGCCATTGATCCTAGTCATCAAGAAGAAGAAGCAGGGAAGAATATGTTTGACAACTTTGGTGGCCCTCTGGTGGATGGGAAAGTACAGTAACCTTGTTCGGAGTGATATGACAGACCAGCAGAGGTGCTGGCCAAGGATGAGGGGAATCTAGAATGGATAGTGGGGGAGGGTGATGATGAGTATCAGTTGCAGCCTTGAGACTGGCTGGAGTAGCAGGGGCACAATTCACTCCCTTGACCTTCTCTGCTAAGTTTCCCCATGAAAAGTAATCCACTAGAATCCTAGAAGACCTGCTATGAAGTGGATCAAGATACATACGAAGTGGATCAAGCAGCACAAACTGTTCACTAGAGTAAACTCTGTGAGGCACTGCCCAGATTCCTCTTCAATGAAGGATTTGTTGTCCCGGTTGCCAGGAGTGCTGTTTGCAAACAACCTTCAGCTCTCAGCCCCTTCAGGGTTTGCCTCAGCTTCTCAGATTGGCTTTGCTTAAAGTCATGCCCCTTCTCAGGACAGTTTACATGTAGTAATTGATTGACATGGAAGTATAAAATCTTGGGCATCATGGCCCACCTCCGGGTAACTTTGAAGGTCTATTCTAGCTCCAGCGTTCCCCTCATGGTCAGCCAAGGCTGACGTCAGGCTTGCGCCACAGCTTCACTTCTCCTCCTTTCCAATCTGGTGTTCTTTCTCTCCTTTCCACAGTTATTAATCTTAAGGATTCATTTTAATAAGGATCCTGCATGCTAAACTCAGATTCTGCTCCCCAGGGAGCCCAAGCTGTGACACTTCCCTAATGCCTAATCACATCATTATTCCCAGGTGAGGATCCTCTTCACCCCATTGCTCATCACATGTTCAAGGTTGAGATCAGTATCCTCCTTAGGGTTCTTAAGCTCTTGGTTTCAGCTCATGGGGTGCTTTAGTCATAGGATCTCCTCTGAGCGGAGATCCATCTGGCTTGGCACCTTCTCTCAGCCAATCTCAAACATCTACATTTACCCTTGCATTACTGTGATTAAAAAGTAGCGCCTTGGAAGCCAGGTGTGGTGGTTTGTGCTTTTTATCCTAGTTACTCAGGAGGCTGAAGTAGGAGGATTGCTTGAGTCCAGGAGTTCAAGATCAGCGTGGGCAATGTAGCAAGACCCCATCTTGGAAAAAGTGAAAAAAAATAGGTGGGCATATTGGTGTGTGCCTGTAGTCCCAGTTATTTGGGAGGCTGAGGCAGGAGGATCACTTGAGCCTAGCAGGTCCAGGCACTCCAGACCGGGCAACAGAGTAACACCTCTTTAAAAAGATGAAAACAAAAAGTAGAGCCTTGAAATACCCTATCAGTTTGTCCAGAAGTGATACAGTAGAATACACAGCAAGGGAAATTCAATTCAATTAATGTTTATTGAACATTGTAGTAGGGTGGATGTTAAGGAGTAGGACATGGAAATGCAAGAAAACAAAGAATCTAAAAAGTATGAAAATAAGTGGCCAAGTAGAAATTAGGCTTCATCCCATTAAAGAGAAAAGAAAAATACTAAAACACTGAAGACTGAGCACCACATGGACACAGGGAAACATCCAGGACAGTCTAGAATTCAGGGGATGAGGTTCAGGGAAGAGAAATGAATAGGTCTTTTAAAGACAAACTGTGAACTATGTCTGTCCCATACTAGGAAAGCAAAGCCTCTGAGTCTTGCTGATTGACAAGCAATGTCTGAACTTGTTGGATAAACGAGTACTAGACTAGCTGGAGGTGGTCTGCAGCATGTGTGGGGTGCCTGATATAGGCTTATGACATTGGCTGCCTCTGGTGCTGACATGAGAGATACCTGCCTCGAGATTATGGTGTTCAGCTCACCTCTGCTTTGTATGCAAAGTGCTGGAGTTGGGATTATGCCACCCAATCTGGTCTGTACTGCTGTTGTACCAGGTGTTTCAGGGTTTATCGGCTTTCAATCTTTCTCTTTCCTGAAACTTTACACCTGCAGCTCTCTCACCAAGGCCTTGATGGGAATACAGACCGTCAGCACTCTATGCCTAGATTATTGATCTAGATCCCTGTTAGCCTCCAGGCTCTAACTTCTTTCTGCCTTAATTCTCATTACATTGAGTCTGTCCCTCCCTTACAGGCCCTTGCTTGTTTTTCAAATTGAATTAAAATTCCAGCTCCAAGGATTCACCCCATCCTTCCATGGAAAGCTCCTGCTATGTTCTTGTGTATGCATGTGCTTTCTTCCATTAGGCTGTCCTTTGTACCCTCGGGCTCTCCCTCTCTGAATCTGGGCCAATTCCACTTCCCACTTGCAATGGCCTCCCCAATTTTCTCACCATTTGTAATTGTAATTTATTATTTTAATGTTGAAAGGTGGGTTTATTGTGATTTTATGGAAGTTCAGCATAGGAATGGAGTGACTCAAAGGGTAACTGACCCAAGCATGGTTTATTTATCTGAAAAATGGCCTCATCACTTTGGAAAGGACACACATTCTGTGGTAAGAAAGGAAGTGATGACTTCACCTGAACCAGGGTCTGGAAGCTACAGCTTGTCCGTCTAATCCAGGCTGTTGCCTGTTTTTGTCAATGAAGCTTTATTTGAACACAATTGTGCTCATACATTTACATATTGTTTATGGTTGCTTTCATGCTACAATGACAGTATTGAGTAATTACAACAGAGACCATATGGGCCAGAAAGCTTAAAATTAATATTCGGTATCTAGCCCTTTACAGAAAATTTTGCCAAACCCTGACCTAGAGCTTTCTTGTTTATTTCGGCCTGCCTGGTCTCCTCCATTAGACTGCAGCCTGCTTAAGAATGTGTCCATTTTTCCCCCATTGCAACTTGTAATGCACTCCATATAGTGAAAGCATTGGATTCCTGATTGAATGACAGGCATTCATCCAAGAAACATTTTTAAGTGCACCAGATGAGCAGCAAAACCTAGAGATGATTTATATTTTATGTGGTGAAAAGGCTATTTCTATGCCTTTTCTTCTCAATACATTGATTTTTTTTCTTTGTTTTACTCCACAAGGTCATTTTAATATAATTTTTTAAAAAAAACCTTCAAAGTATGTTGAGATTTTTAAGGAGACACAGTCTCTTTGAGGAAAGGGACTATCTGGTTCACTGTTGCAGCCTCCATCCTACTACAGTGCTTGGCACAGAGATGCTCAACAGACATTAGTCAAATGAATTATGAATAAATGAGCTTCCTTTTCTGGTTGCAAATAATTTTATTTAAAATATGTTGTTTGAAAACATATGTACACTTGAATTTCACAATGTTCATAGCTCCATGGTTAATTAAATAACACCCAGGCATATGTTTGTGTGGATGATGCCAACGGATTTGCAGGGAGATGATCTAAAAAGCAAGCATTGATAAAAGGAGCCCATTAGGCCAATTCTGTATATTGTGAAGAACCCCTGCCACCCCAGAACAAATAATAGTATTATGATTAAGATGAATATAGGCAGTCTCCATTTAAAAAACAGGTAGTGTTTCAGAATTGTGTTTGTAAGGCAAGACTTTGACCTACATTTCCTTACATAAACATTCTTAGAAGGAATGGCTAGATTCTACTCCAAAGAAATTATTGTGGGGAAATGGCTTTGTTTAGAAGAAAAGGAATCTGGGTTCAATAATTCCTGGCTGTCATTATTCAGCTGACTTGGACAAGTCACTCTCTGTGGCAGCTTCTGATCTTTGTTTATTTAATCTGTTAAATGAGAGGAAGGCGACACAGGGACTGTTGGGATAATTAAATGTGACAATGTACACGAATTGACTTTTACTATTCCTGGAACCTAGTAGATACTTTTTTAAAAATTTAATTTCCAGCCGGGCACAGTAGCTCACACGTGTAATCCCAGCACTTTGGGAGGCCGAGACGAGTGGATCACTTGAGGTCAGGAGATCAAGACCAGCATGACCAACGTGGTGAAATCCTGTCTCTACTAAATATACAAAATTAGCCAGGCGTAGTGGTGCATGCCTGTAATCTCAGTTACTTGGGAGGCTGAGGCACGAGAATCACTTGAACCCAGGAGGCAGAGGTTGCAGTGAGCGGAGATTGTGCCATTGCACTCCAGGCTGGGCAACAAGAGTGAAAATCCGCCTCAAAAAATAATAATAATAATTAATTTCCCTTTCCTATAAATTGGTAAACTTTATATTTGAAACCTCTTCTTTTCTGCACTTTTATTTCACTTCTAAAACCCCTTTCCTCTCCCATAGCTAAGTGACCTAAATATTAAAAATATTTTTGCCATTAAAATTAATGGCAAAAACCACAGTTACTTTTGCACCAATTGAATAACTTTCCAGGTTCATCTCATTTCCCTTAGTGGAAGTTTCAGAATAATTAAAACTCTTCTTCCTCCAATGTATCTGATCTTGCCTAGGTGTTAAAAGAAAAGCAATTTGATTGAATTCACTTACACTAAAGAGTTAATGGATCACCATCCCTTTACTCTCCCAAAATTGTTTATGTTTTCTTTTATTTATTTATTTATTTATTATTATACTTTAGGTTTTAGGATACATGTGCACAATGTGCAGGTTAGTTACATATGTATACATGTGCCATGCTGGTGTGCTGCACCCACTAACTCGTCATGTAGCATTAGGTATATCTCCCAATGCTATGCCTCCCCACTCCCCCCACCCCACAACAGTCCCCAGAGTGTGATGTTCCCCTTCCTGTGTCCATGTGTTCTCATCGTTCAATTCCCACCTATAAGTGAGAATGTGCAGTATTTGGTTTTTTGTTCTTGCGATAGTTTACTGAGAATGATGATTTCCAATTTCATCCATGTCCCTACAAAGGACATGAACTCATCATTTTTGATGGCTGCATAGTATTCCATGGTGTATATGTGCCACATTTTCTTAATCCAGTCTATCATTGTTGGACATTTGGGTTGGTTCCAAGTCTTTGCTATTGTGAATAATGCCGCAAGAAACATACGTGTGCATGTGTCTTTATATCAGCAGGGATGCCCTCTCTCACCACTCCTATTCAACATAGTGTTGGAAGTTCTGGCCAGGGCAATTAGGCAGGAGAAGGAAATAATGGGTATTCAATTAGGAAAAGAGGAAGTCAAATTGTCCCTGTTTGCAGATGACATGATTGTATATCTAGAAAACCCCATTGTCTCAGCCCAAAATCTCCTTAAGCTGATAAGCAACTTCAGCAAAGTCTCAGGATACAAAATCAATGTACAAAAATCACGAGCATTCTTATACACCAACAACAGACAAACAGAGAGCCAAATCATGAGTGAACTCCCATTCACAATTGCTTCAAAGAGAATAAAATACCTAGGAATCCAACTTACAAGGGATGTGAAGGACCTCTTCAAGGAGAACTACAAACCACTGCTCAAGGAAATAAAAGAGGATACAAACAAATGGAAGAACATTCCATGCTCATGGGTAGGAAGAATCAATATCGTGAAAATGGCCATACTGCCCAAGGTAATTTACAGATTCAATGCCATCCCCATCAAGCTACCAATGACTTTCTTCACAGAATTGGAAAAAACTACTTTAAAGTTCATATGGAACCAAAAAAGAGCCCGCATCGCCAAGTCAATCCTAAGCCAAAAGAACAAAGCTGTTTATGTTTTCAAAAAGGACTACTAGATCTCCCACGTGTTTCTAGCAGTCAAATTAAATTGCAGGCAAAAGAAAGGAAGTGCCATTCCATTTCTCCTCCTGAAGTGGCCTCCCCACTTTTCTCCCTGTAGGTGTGCTGGTCCTCTTTGGGAGACTGCTGTTGCGGTCAGTTTTTCTAAGCCTGGATTTCGGACTCTAGAAACACCCTGAAATTCCGCGTGAGTAAGCAGAGGTGCATTTTTGTGGGCAGAGGGGCTTCAGCTTTCCTTAGATCCTAAGAGTGATACTTCCATGACTCCAGAATGGTTAAGAATCTCTGTTTTATGCTGTAGCTGATTCCACAGCTTCTTTCCCACCTGCACTTCTGAACTCTTAGACGTGCTAAACACTCAAGTTCTGACTGCCTTCACTACAGGCACCTGAGTACTCCTAGTAGTTGAGAGAAAGGGGAAGGCAGACAGGGCATGAATAGTACTATTTTCTCTATAGACATTTTTTCGGAACATAATTTTTCCTTGTATAAGTGAAATCTCACTAAAGAAAATTAGAAACAGCTGGGCGCGGTGGCTCAAGCCTGTAATACCAGCACTTTTGGAGGCCGAGGCAGGCGGATCACCTGAGGTCAGGAGTTGAAGACCAGCCTCGCCAACATGGTGAAACCCCGTCTCTACTAAAAATATAAAAAATCAGCTGGGCGTGGTGGCGACGCCTGTAATCCCATTTACTCAGGAGGCTGAGGCAGGAGAATCGCTTGAACCTGTGAGGCGGAGGTTGCAGTGAGCCGAGATTGCGCCACTGCCCTCCAGCCTGGGCAACAAGAGAGAAACTCCGTCTCAAAAAAAAAAAAAAAAAGAAAGAAAGAAAGAAAATATAGAAACTAAGGACAAATAGAAAGAAGAAACAGGAGAAAGGTACTCATGTTTTAAGCATATGTACCACTTTTGTAGCTGCGTGACTATTGTTCCTTAGTTTCTTAACTTTTAAAATGGGTATACTAAAAGCATTTGCATCATATGGTGGTTGTTTCTGTATTAATTTCTGGTATACGATTGGCATTCAATGAGTATTAACCATTTCGTTACTCTCAAGCCTGAGTTTGACTGTAAAACTGAGAAGGTGACATTTCAGTTATTGTGGGGCCTAAAGATATACCTGTAAAATACCTGACACATAGCTATTATTATTGTGGTTATTATTATTAAAACCTTTCATAAAATAACTTTAATAGCAGCATACTATCCCATTGAGTGAAGACACTGTCTTTCACATGACCATTCCCTCATAGAGGGCATTTCAGGGGTAAGAGGTCCTTTTTGGGGTAAGAGGCGTAACAGCTATATAGTTTTGTATTTAGGCTTATGATCTCAGTATATAGTCCCAGAAGTAAAAAGTACTGGTCAAAGTACTTCACTTGTCAAAGTACTTTACTTTTTAAAGTACTTTAGAATATACTCTTAGGTCAAAGTATATCCATATTTTAACGATTTGATATATATTGCTAAATTAGTTTTCAAAATTGTTGTACCATTTTGCCACTGGTATAACGATGTATATAAGATCCTACTTTACAACATCTCATCTGCAGCAAATAGCAATATTAATATTAAAAGTGATTCTGTTAATTTGATGGGAAAAATGAGGCCAGGTGCAGCGGCTCATGCCTGTAATCCCAGCAGTTTCGGAGGCCAAGGCTGGGGGATTGCTTGAGGCCAGGAGTTCAAAACTAGCCTAGAAAACGTAGTGAGACTCCATCTTTCTCTCTCTCTCTCCCTTTTTTTTTTTGAGATGGAGTCTCACTCTCTTGCCCAGGCTGGAGTGCAGTGGTGCGATCTCAGCTCACTGCAACCTCTGCCTCCCAGG
Organism: Pongo abelii; assembly: GCF_028885655.2. Taxonomy (NCBI): domain Eukaryota; kingdom Metazoa; phylum Chordata; class Mammalia; order Primates; family Hominidae; genus Pongo; species Pongo abelii. The sequence continues at coordinate 100,959,231 of NC_071991.2, forward strand.
TTCAAGTGATTCTCCTTCCTCAGCCTCCTGAGTAGCTGGGACTACAAGTGCGTGCCACCATGCCCGGCTAATTTTTTGCATTTTTAGTAGAGACAGGGTTTCATCGTGTTAGCCAGGATGGTGAGGCTCCATCTCTACAAAAAATAATTTAAAAAAATAGCCAGATACAGTGGTGCACACCTGTAGTCGCAGCTACTTGTGAGGCTGAGGTGTGAGGATCCCTTGAGCCCAGGAGTTTCAGGCTGCAGTGAGCTATGATTGTACCACTGCACTCCACATTGGGGACAAAGTGAGACTATGTCTCTAAAATAAAAAACAAAGAAAGAAAAAAGAAAAATAATACCTTGTAGTCATTTTCATTTGTAATTGCTAGGTACTGTTATGGTGAAAGAGAATTATTTTTTTTCCTACACGATTGTTGACCAGCTTTCATTACTCTTTTGTAAATTGTTGGAACATTTTGTCCACATATCTAACATGGTCTTAATGTTTTTCTCATCAATTTCTATATGGTCTATTTACCTGGTAAGAATTAGTCCTTTGTTTGGTTTGGTTAATATTTTACCCCTACTTTATCTTTTTAGTGGAGTGCATTTTATTTTTTTAATGGCCAAAATAATTTTATTTTCATGTAGTCAAATAGACCAATTGTTTCATTTATTTTTAAAATTTAGTATTCTTCCTCTTTCCAGAAATAATGTAAATATTCTCATCTCCAGTTCTTCTAGATTTTATTTTTTAATGATTTGAAATTTTTATATGTAACTCTAAATCTACCTTAAACTTATTTTGATATATGACTAAAAAGTAACAGTCTAAATTTTGGTTGAAATTACTAATTCACAGTCTCAACACCATTTATTAAATAATCCTTCCTTTTCCAAATTGGATGCTCATTTATAAAATAAATGTTTAAAAATTAGAGACCACTGGTAGGATTTTAGATATGGAAGGCTCTGAAACTCTATTTTTATTTCCAGACATCCAAATGCAAATACCTGCAGTGTTAAGCAGGTAACATAACATGTAAAGTACTGGATGTTCCTTGTAAAATCAGGTGATTTTGAGGAGTACTGGTCAGGTATATTGTACAATGCTCTGTTATTGGAATTTGTCTGATGTTTTTCTCATGATCTTACTATAGTTATGAGTTTTTGGGAAGAAGATCACAGAAATAGTTCCATTTTTACCACAGTAATCAAGGTTGCATACGATCAACATGATTTATGACTGTTTATGTAGACCTTGATTACCTGGTTGAAATCGTGTTTCTCAGGTTTCTCCATTGTAAAGCTACTCTTCCCCTCCAGCCCACCCACCCCCCCGGCTTTCTGTACTTTATTCTTTGGAAGGAAGTCACTATGTGTAGTCCATACTTAAGGAGTGGGAATTACACTCCTTTTCCTTTAAAGTGGAGTATCTACATAACTGTTTTGGACTTCTGCATAGGAGAGTTGTCTCTTTTCCCTGATTTGTTGAGTTTTAAATTTTTTTTCTTTTTTTGCGTTCTGGGGTACATGTGCAGAATATGCAGGTTTGTTAATTTGTTAAGTCATTTATATCACTATGGATTCATGTGTACTTATTTTATATTTTGGGTTATAATCCAATATTTTGTTCTAGCTTTGACCATTGAGAGCTCTTTTACCTGGCTTTTGTGCCCCTTTGATATATTCCTGTTGATATGGATTTTGTTGTGTTTTGTTTTGTTTTGTTCCTTACTTTCTGTTACCAAAAACTGCTCCAAGCTCATGTTATATATTTTCTGTGACAGTCCTAGAATCAGCCATTTCTTTAAGGACCCCTATCCCTTTTACTAAAGAATAGCATTAGAAACCTATACTGGGTGCTACATGTGCTTGTTACTATAGAGTGTCATTTCTTTAAGGCTCTGTCAGTCAACAGAGCAAAGAAATGTATATGTGTATACTAACCTATGTATATATACATATCTATAAATATTTTTATATATAACCACCTGATCTATATGAAGTTAAACATGAATCTTAATGATGTCTCCAACTCTAATTCATTACTACAAGTATCATTTTAGCATCCTTCCCTTGACTATCTGTAAATTTTCACTCCTTTGGTGAGAAGTATATCTCTCACAATCTGACATGCATTTACTTGTCTAATTCCTGTAAACATCGATAGCAATATCCGAATTGTTAACTTGTACTCCCCTGAGAAACTATTTTATTGACTACAGTATTTATGTGCAATTCCTTTTGTTTTTGTTTTATGTTAAAAGTTGGTCTATCTACATCAAGAGTTACTCTCGTGTTATAATGTTCTATGGTTTTGACAAACACGTAATGTCATGTATCCATCATTGAGTACCCAGCATTCATATAGAATAGTTTCACCACCCTAAATATCTCTTATGCTTCACCTATTCATCCTTTTCATTCCTCCTTGAACATCTAGCAAACACTGATCTTTTTTGTTGTCACTATACTTTTACTTTTTCCAAAATGTCATATATTTGGAATTGCAGGGTATGTAGCCTTTTCAGACTGGCTTCTTTCACTTTGTAATATGCATTTGGGGCTCCTCTGTATATTTCTGGGCTTGATATCTCACTTCTTTTCATTGCAGAATAATACTCCATTGTATGGATCAACCACAGTTTGTTTATTCATCACCTATTGAAGGAGATCTTGGTGGCTTCCAGGTTTTAGCAATTATGCATAAAGCTGCTATAAAGGCTCCTATGCAGGTTTCTATGCCTAATTTTCTACATGGACCTAATTTTTCAACTCAGTTCGATGAATTCTGAAGAGTGCAATTGTGAATCATATGGTAAGACTATGTTTAGCTTTGTAAGAAACTGTTGGACTGTCAAAATTGTATCATTTTACATTTCCACCAGCAATGAATGAGTGTTCCTATTGCTTCCCATCCCTGCCAGTGTCTACTATTGTCTGTTTTTTTTTATTTTAGCCATTTGAGTTATGTGTAGTGGTATCTAATTATTGTTTTAATTTGCAATCCCTAATAACGATGATGTTGAGCATCTTTTCATAAACTTATGTGCCATCTGTATATATTCTTAGCCCAAGTATCTGTTCACATCCTTTGCTCCATGTTTTTCTTGTGATTTTGGTTTTCTTCTTGTTGAGTTTTAAGAGTTCTTAGTATATTTTGGATACAAGTCGTTTATCAGATATATGTCTTTCAAATATTTTATCCAAGTCTGTAGTTTTTCTTTTTTAAAAATATACTTTATTTTATCTATTTGTTTATTTTGAGATGGAGTCTCACTCTGTCACCCTGGCTGGAATATAGTGACGTGATATTGGCTCACTGCAACCTCCACCTCCCAGGTTCAAGTGATTCTTCTGCCTCAGCCTCCCAAGTAGCTGGGACTACAGGCGTGAGACATCACGCCCAGCTAATTTTTGTATTTTTAGCAGAAATGAGGTTTCACCATATTGGTCAGGTTGGTCTCAAACTCCTGACCTCAAGTGATCCCCCCTCCTTGGCCTCCCAAATTGCTGGGATTACAGGTGTGAGCCACCACACCTGGCCAGAGTTTATTTTTTAGAGCAGTTTTAGGTTCACAGAAACATTGAGCAGAAAGTAGAGAGTTATCATACACCCCCATCCCCTACTGTCAACCTCCCCCACTATCAACATCCCATATCAAATTGGTACTTTTGTTACAATTGAAGCTACACTGATACATCATTATTATTCAAAGTCCTTAGTTACATTAGAGTTCACTCTTGGTGTTGTATATTCTGTGGGCTGAGACAAATATATAATACAACGTATCTACCAACAGTATCATACAGAATGGTTTCACTGCTCTAAAACTTCCCTATGTTGCTGCTATTCATCCCTCTCTCCCTGCAACCTTTGGCAATCACTGATCTTTTTACTATTTCCATAGTTTTGCCTTTTTCAGAGTTTCATACAGTTGAGATAATACAGTCTGTAGCCTTTTCAGATTGCCTTCTTTCACTAAATAATGTACTTTTAACATTCCTTTATATCTTTCCATGGCTTACTAGCTCATTTCTTTTTAACACTGAATAATATTTCATGGTCTGGATATACCACAGTGTATCTGTTCACCTTCTGAAGAACATTGTGGTTGCTTCTAAGTTTTGGCAATTATGAATAAAGCTGTTATAAACATTCTTGTGCAGACGTAAGTTTTAAACTTATTTAGGTGAATTATAAGGAGTACAATTGCTAAATTGTATGGTAAGAGTATGTTTTGATTTGTAAGAAACCACCAAATTATCTTCCAAAGTGGCTGTAGCACTTTGCATTCCCATCAGCAGTGAATGAGAGTTCCTGTTGTTCCACATCCTTACCAGCATTTGGTGTTGTCAGTGTTTTGGATTTGGGGCATTCTAATTGGCATGGAATGGCATTTTGTTATTGTTTTAATTTGCATTTCTCTGATGATATATGATGTGAAGCATCTTTTCATATGCATATTTATTGTCCGTGTGTCTTCTTTGGTGAGATAATTGTACAGATCTTTTGGCCATTTTAAAATAATGTTGTTCATTTTCTTATTTGTGGATGAACTTTTCATTCTTTTAACCATGTCTTTTACAGAGCAAAGTTTTTAATTTTAGTGAAGTCTGACTTCCCAATTTTTTCTTTCATATCTAAAAACTCATTGCCAAATCCAAGGTCGCGTAGATTTTCTTCTATGTTAACATCTAGAAGTATGGTAGTTTTGCGTTTTACGTTTATGATCTATTTTGAGTTAGTTTTGTGAAAAGTATAAGACCTATATCTAGATTCATTTTAAAATCTTCTCCTCTCTCCTCTTTTTCTGCTTTCTCTGGTTTTGCCCAGTATTTTATATAATTCCATTTTTTTCTCTCAGCATAGCAACCATTCCTCTTTTTAAAAACTTTTTAGAGGATGCCCTAAAGTTGGTGAAATATATATTTAGAACTAATCTTAGTCCACTTTCAAATAATACTTTATGGCTAGTGCAGGTACTGGACAACAGAGTCCCAATTCCTCCCTTCTCACGTGGCTGCTATTCGTTTCATGTAACCATACACTATTGAAACTGCCTTTGCAAGGATTATAGCAGTGAAAGAAATCTAACCTAACTGACTTCATCTTGCTGCTAACCTCACAAGCTAACAGCTGTTGCTCATTCCTGGATGTAGGCCTTGCTAACTCTGGAAATAATTAAGTTTGTAGTTTAACTTTGAAGCAAAAATGGTGTCACCTCACAAAGCTGACCCTTGTGGGGACTGAAACTCCTCTTGTAAGGCTAATGAAAGGCCACAAGTTTAGGATTATGGGAAGGGCCTGAATTCTGCTAAAGCGTATGCACAGTTAAACAATAACCAGTCATTATTCTTTAGCTTACTTTTCTGTAATCACTTACTGCTCAAGAGTCATGTAGCCAGAAGTCACAAGATGTGTATTCTCTCCAACTGCTCCTACAAATAATATCACTATTGTCAAACCTAGGATTGGTCTTTGAGATATTTCACACTTTCGTATTCTGACAACTAGCTGACTCCACCCAGGCCCATGGCTCATATCAATGAACTGACTCAACTGGTCCTGGGATCACACTCAGAATCTGACTCAGTGCACAAGACTGTTTTCAACACTACTATGATTTCATCCCCAACCAATCAGCAGCATCCATTCCCTAGCCCCCTGCCCATCAAATTATCCTGAAAAACCCTAGCTTCTGAGCTCTTGAGAAGGCAGAAAAACATCTCCCATCCTTCTACTTGGCTGGTCCTGAGATTATTAAACTTTCTCTACTGCAAGTTCTGCTGTTCTCAGTGTTTGGCTTTTCTGGGCAGCAGGCAAGAAGAACCCATAGAGCAATTACACTATAGTCACACAATACATTGTTACTATTATTATTTTGGTAAAAGCTATCTCTATTAGATCAATTAAGAATGAAAGTAAAAGATATTATTTTGTTCTCATTCATTCTTCTCTGATGTGCTCTCCCTTCCTTTATGTAGATCTGAGTTTCTAGCCTACATAATTTTCCATTTCTCTGAATAACTTCCTTCACAATTTCTTGTGGAGAAGGTTTACTTGTGACAAATTTCCTCAGTTTATGTTAGTCTGAGAAATTTTTTATTTCTCCTTCACTTTTGAAGGATAATTTCACTGGATATAGAACTCTAGGTTGATGCTTTTGTTCTTTCACCACTGAATATTGTACCCCACTCTTCCCTTGTTTCATGATCTCTCATGAGAAAGCCAATGTAATTCTTATCCCTGTTCCTCTACAGCTAAAGTGTTTCTCCTTCCCCTCTGGCCTCTTTGAAGGTTTTCTCTTTGTTTTTCTGTAGTTGAAATATAATATGCTTAGGGTATTTTTGTTGTTGTTGTTGTTGATGGTGATGTTGTTGATGATGTTGTTCTTGTTGTTTTGTCATTGGTCCTATCCTGCCTGATGTTCTGTGAGCCATTTGGATCTGTGGCTTGGTGTCTGCTAATTTTAGAAAATTTTCAACCATTGGTACTTCAAATGTTTCTTCTGCTCCTTTCTCTCTTTCTTTTCCTAACAATATTTCAACTACACATATATTACCCCTTTTGTAATTGTCCCACAGTTATTGGATACTCTGTTCTGGTTTTTCCATTCTTTTTTCTCCTTGTATTTCAGTTTAGGAGGATTCTGTTGGCATATCTTCAGTCTTACTGATTCTTTGGTTGGCCACGTCTGGTCTTATTATAAAACCATTAGAAGTATTCTTCATTTCTATTACAGTGTTTTTTATTCTTTTGATTGTTTCTTAGCATTTCCATCTCTTTGCTTACATTATCCATCTATTCCTGCGTATTCTCCACTAGAACCGTTAACATATTAATAATAGTTGTTTTAAATTTTCTATCTCATAATTCCAAAATATATCATATGTAAGTCTGGTGCTGATGCTTGCATTGTCTCTTTAGATTGTGTTTCTTTCTTACCTTTTAGAGTGCCTTATACTTTTTTTTTGAAATCCAGACATGATATATCAGCTACATAGGCCTGACTAGGAGCTGGGCTGTGTTTAATGTTTTCTGTAGTGGTAGGTGCTAAAGGCTTCAGTTTCCTCTTGTCCTTGTCTTTTTTTTTTCCTTCCTTGTTGTCCTTGAATTCTTTTCTACTTCTTAAATAGAGTCTGTGTCATGCATTTCTTTCACATGTAATCCACTGTTATTATTTTGGAGTCCTGTTGATGTAGTGACAAAATGTAGGGGAGAGAAAGTGGTTTATAATCTTGTGATTAAATCTCAGCCTTTTTGTGGGTCTGAGTCCTTGGGCTGTGACATTCAGAAGTGTTTCTTCTTTTCTTCTCCACTTAGGTGAGACTGGAAGGCTAGAGGTGACTGCAAGTTAGGCAATTGCCCTTCCTCAGGGAGATAAGACCCTGGTGAAATTTATTCCCTTGGATAAGCAGGCCTTTGTTTTGGAGAATGCTTGAGCTCTGGTCATGTTTTGGGTGTTTTAGAAAATAGTTACTTTTCCCCTTCCACCTTCTGAAACAGGAGAGGATTTTCTCAGACCTTCACTTGTGAACTTCATGGGGTTCCTGGAAATAAAACCCACAAAAGTTTAGAAGCCCCTCCTAACATCACCCCCAAGGAGTTTCTTAAGCTCAAATTAATTCACACTCAGTCTCCAGAAATTTGTCAAAATGACCATTTCAGTGTTCCTACAAGTTTATGGTCCCAAGAGATCCTATTCCACACAAGCAGATCTTGGCTGTTTTGCCACTTTCCAGATTTTAGGTGTCAGTTTGCTGTATGATTTCAATTCTCTAATGGTCTAAGAAAAATTGTTATCTTTCAGTTTATTTAGACTTTTTCATGTTGTAAGGATTGGGGTGATAACTTCCAAGTTCTTTACATGTTGGAGCTAAAACCAGAACTCCGTGTGATTAATTTTAGTCATAGAACCCATTCTGAAACAGGTCTGCTACATTGGCCTTTTTCTCCATATGCTCCCCTGATTCACTGTCTCCTATTTTCTCAGACCAAACATAGTTTAGACCATTATCCTATATTCTGTACCTTAAGTCTGTGTTTCCTCCCATCCTATCCTATACTCCAAGTTTCCTTGTGTATTTGTTATTACTTTGGATATTTTAAAATATATTTAATTTATAGCCTTCAACTTGTCTTACCTTCAGGAATACATTTGTTTACTTCTTCTTTTATTTCTACTTTTGGAATAAAGTTTTTGATGAAAAAAGTGTTGTCATAGCTGGGATATATTGTTTGTATATGCAGTAATACTATAAAGAATGCTCACTAAATATTGTTGAACAGGTCTTATCCAAGATCGTACTTAGCTATTGATTTTAAATATAGTTATTTTATTCTAAAATTTACCTAACTATTCAGACTTTTCTGATTCATTTCTTTATGGGTTAACTCTCTTACCCACTAAAGTTTTTTCTTTACAATTTTTTCTTCATTTAGAACAGCCAGAAAATAATATATTCTATGTGTATGGATAAGGACTAGCTGAAATATGAGTAATAGAAGGGTAAAAATGGGCTTTAATTCCAAAATAATCTACTTCTACTATTTTTATTCATTAAAAATGGGAAGACAGAATTAGAGTAATCTAAAATATTTTTAAAGTATTTTTTAAAATTGCTTTGCATAGAAAATAATAAGTCAATTTCAGTTTAGACTTTCATTGTAAAGTCAAAGGAATAGAGAATAAATGGTAGGAGTCCAGGAACCATTGATAGTGGCAATTAATATTCATAACAACCATCATATAGCTATAAAATGTTACTGATTGTTATAGCTACTATATAAAATTCAATTGACTTCCTCAGGATTAGCACAGTAATGTCATTATAGTCTGAAATCATGTTATAAAGTTGTAATTATGTTGGCCTAAATAAAATGAGAGTTTGCACCAGAAAAAATTAATCCATTTACTTACATGTTGCATTTGACTTATCTCAAATGCCTTTTATCTAAATTGTACATCACATAGTCTTATCAGAATTGCATGAACTTAGGAAAAAATGGGAGCACCAACTAAGGTGCCATCTACAGGTTATCATAGAAAATGCAGAGTTTAGTAGTGGGAATATTTGGTTAACAAGAAATAAACCTATAAGCTACTTTATTGGATAGAGGACATCCAGGAGCAAGGTCTCAAAAAACAAAGCAAAATACAGAATTGAAGGAGGTAGTTAATTACTATTTTGACTGGATGGAGTCAACTGCTTATTTCCATTAATGAGCTTCCATTTTAACTTGTATTTGATCTTACGGTTTTCTATGCACCAAATCAAGTGAAAAAAATTATTGTGCAAAAAATTCCTTCTGTAGGTTTGATTTGTCCAGGGGGCATTTTAACGAAATAAATGCCCTTAAAACAATGAGTTAAAAGAGAGCTGGGGGTTAGGGGTGGTAGCCCAACATTTTGGGAGGTCGAGGCAGGAGGATCGTTTGAGCCCAGGAGTTCAAGACAAGCCTGAGCAACATAGCAAGACCTCATCTCTACAGATAATTTTTAAAATTCCCAGGTATGGTGGCATGTGCCTGTTGTCTCAGATACTCAGGAGGCTGAGGTGGGAGGATGGATTGAGACTGGCCAGTCAATGCTGCAGTCATGCCACTGCATTCTAGCTTGAGTGAGACCCCCATCTTAAAGACAGACAGAGAGAGAGAGAGATTGAGAGAGAGAGAGAGAGAGAGACCTGGGGTCAAGTCCAACTACCTCTTACTGCTGTGTCATCTTGGATTATCATGATTAGAAGTGTGGGTGTTGGAGGCCGCATCCTGGATTTGAATTTTCTCCTTTCTCTCCCAGCTCTTCCCCTCCCCTCATGAATTTCCACCCCCTCCAAATTCTTTCCTTTAGCATGTCCTCTAGATTCTTCCCTTTCACTCCTGCTGCTCTCTCACCCTCATCTCTGCCCTCCATTTTGTCTCCTTTTCTTTCCCCCAGTTGCTGTTCTTTTCTGGTCTTTTATCTTCTAATGCTAAAAGACATTCACAAAACTTGTTGTTTTCAACCACTCACCAAATGTTGATAAAATAGCTAAGTAGGCACAGCTTCATGTCTTTTATTATGATATTTTATTTTCATTATTGTGAGTAGCATCTGTCATGTTTTCTGTCTGCCCAACCTATTTTTTAACAACCTTGCTATACTTGAGGAATTTGTAGCTTGTGAATTTGATGCCTCCTCCCCAGTCTTCTTTGCAGTCAATGCACAGGCGTGTCACATAGATTCCAAATGGGACTCATTCACATGGCATTTAGATTTGCAAGAGAGCAGCTTGGGGTAGGAGCATCTGCACACTGGCAAGGCATGGTGACAGAGGTGTAGCCACCACAAGAGTGCACACCAGACCTCCAACTGTGGGGAGTATAATTAGCCATGGGGCCCCAGCTGCTGCCCTCGAAAAGCCACCTGCACTGAGGCCACACTTCCACATGGCTGCCCAGTGAGTGCCACAGGATACCTAGGCAGTCCCTATCCCTGTCCTCTGAAAACTGACATCAGCTGGAAGACTCCCTGATGGACCTTCCCGAATATTCCTTAGACTGTACAGCAGCCCAGCACACTTCTGCCTACCCTAACTCCCTTTTCCTGAACTCAAAGTCAGACTTTGGTGGAGGTCTGATGGCTCTCCCTGCTATTCTAGCATGCTCCCATTTTTCTGTCACACACATGTTTTCCCTAACAAAATCCCTGCATGCTTAGCTCTACCTTAATGTTCACTTCTGGGAGGACCCAGATCAGCATAAGAGGTATTTAGCTTTGAGGGAAGTCAGTGGCTGCAAGTTGAGTCCCTGGCACCAGTGTAGCAGTGGTTACAGAAAAGTCAAGGTCTTGATATCAGTGCTTGGTGAGGGCTATGGTAGACATTTCTTTATCAGGGAAGTTCTAACATATGGGTTGGAGCATTTTCCCTAGAAGCATAGCCTCAAAGCTCACTGTCTAGCTCTGCCTACACTTCCATGAGCTTCTTAATATCCTAATATAAAGCAGAGTTTGTGGTTAATCAGCCAAAGTCACTTTTTTTCCTTATAACTAAGAACTTTTGATATAGAAATCTATTACAAAAGTGATTACAGGCAACAGAAATGCAGAGAAATGGAGAAAAATTGGAATAGGCTATTTGAACTAGTTGGGACTGGTGACTCCTAAAATTCAGCTAATACTAAGAGATGGATTCTGGCATCACATGAAACACACACAGTGGCAAATGTGCTAATTAAATTAGGTCATACAATTAACATCTAGAGTATCCATTAAAGGCAAGGCTTTTGGTGACCCAGAGGCTGCTACTACAGGAAAAGTATGAAGATTGTGAGGAATTTAAGGGATAAGTCAGTTGCTTCCAACTGTATTGAATACCTTAAAGAAAGAATAAAAGCCTCAACTTTCTAAATTCTCAGTTCACAGAAAAGAGAAAATCATGGAATGTCTATGATTGTGTTGTGAAAATCTCTCAACAAAAGTAATTGCAGGATAATATACTAGAGAATCAAATTTAAAATTCATATCAGTTGAATTCATAACCATGCCTGTCTCTTATAAGAAAGTTAGTGGAAAGAAAGGGACCCTAAATTGTCATGGGAGCTTATGGAAGGATTTAGGGGCTGAGATGCCAAACCTATAAGCTCCCCTGAGCCTCCTTCCAGGAGAGGCACCACGTACTTCTCTGCATGAAGAGGCCCCTCCTGCTTGCAAGTGACATAAAGACCCTGTGATTATCTCATCTCAGTTACCTTTCAAGGAAAAGGCAATTCTCCTTCTACCATACTTGTACCATCTCTTATTGTTTCCAGGCTTTTACCCGGAATCAAATCCCATCAAGCCCGAGGTATGCAAATGTAAAGTCATACACAAACATAAAAGATGCACACACTAAATGAATTGCAAGATTTAGCTAATTTGTGTTGATGAAAGGAAGGGAAAGAAGGGAGGGAGAGAAGGAAGGAGAGAGGAAGGAAGGATGAGTACACATAGTAATAGATCCTAAAAGAGATAGAAAAAGGAGGGGGGAATATACAACTTTACACTGGCCTAAATTTATCAATATGAATGTACTAACCAGATTATTTGGATTAATGTTTGAGAAGATTATATTGGTATTGTTTGAATGGTTGGTTGACTAAAACACAGACTCAGGGTTGGCTGCTGTGAATGATCACCAGATGCCCCTCTGATAATCCTCTGGGTCAGCAGGTACACAACACAACCCACCCTGAGGCTGTCAGACAATCTCTTTCCTCTGCCAGTCCAAGGCTTACTCAACGGGCTCATGGAAAACATAGCTAAGTCAGCGAGAGTCAGATTCTATTGCTTGAAACTGAGAACTCTAATACAATATGTATCTTACATTTTTAAAATTAGGCACCATATGTATTATTCGGGGTACTCCAGAAAAGCAGGACCATTAGGATGTGTATGCATATATAGAAAGATGTTCGTTTTAAAGAATTGGCTCATGTGATTATGGAGTTTGGTAGGTCCAAAATCTGCAGGTTGGGCTGTGAAGCTAGAGACCCAGGAAGACCCAATGGTGCAATTCAAGTCTGAAAAGATGTTTGCTGCAGAATTCCCTCTTGCTCAGGGCCGGTCAGCCTTTTGTTCAGGCCTTTGGATGAAGCCCACCCACATTATGGAGAGCAATCTGCCTTAATGAAAGTCCACTGATTTAAATGTCAACCTGATCCCAAAACATCCTCACAGCAACATTCAGAATAATGTTTAACCACATATCTGGGCACTATGGCCTAGCCAAGTTGACACATAAAGTTAACTATCATAGCAGATAAATAAAGATCTTTATCAAAAGAATTTTGATTATTAATCAGAATAATAATAATTATTAACTTTCAATCTGTATTATACATTAATAATTATTTCTATAGATTACTGCATTTAGTCTTTTTGTAAGTAAGTAATTGAAAAACTAAATGACTAGGACTATATAACTTGAGTCCAATTTAAAATGATGAACTTAAATCTACAGAATTCCCTACCACACATTTAAAACAATTGCTTATTCTAGTGATTAACAGTTAGAATAGGAGGGCACCAACCTAGTATGTTTACTCTCACTTCTTTTCTCTAAGTCGATATGCTTTATTCAGAGATTCCAAGTAGGTAAACTTGGTATTCGTGGCACATGCATAAATAAAAGCCTGTGAAAGATCATGAGTAAACATTAAGATCCAAAGTTCTGATCCATGGGGTCATCAGGCTATTGATCTTGCTTGTTTATATTTGTCTTGCCAGTGAAAATCATAAGATATGTCACCTTAGTGTGTATTACTAGACAATAACTGCAAAATCAAAGAATAGATCATACACTTCAGTAAAAGGCAAACATATAAAAATGAATGAGATTTAGAGAACCTTTTTTCCCCCTTAGAAAAATAGAGATTTAACAATGAAAGCATATACTTTTAATTTAATTCAAGTCAAGGTTACTTTTCCATGATGTTAGGGTGATAGAGGCCTTATAGATAATATTCTCATAAAATTTATCTTCCAAATATGTACACTCAAGTGAGATATAAAAAGAACCAATGAATTAAATTATTCTGTTGAAAGCAATTTTAATAATAAAAATCTACAGAAAAAGAGAATTAATAATATAATTGTCTGATCTCCTTTGAATGGAGAATTTCAAGGACTCTGAAAGCCATTTAAAGTCACTAAAGATTTTATAAGTGTGCTTTTTAAACTAGGCTTGGGTTAAACCTCAAGGTGATGATTACTTAGTGATTCCCAATAGGTTCTTGGCCACTAAGAGAAGCAATATACTAAATACACTCGTTTCTTACCAGCCTTTCGGTGTTAGAACCCACAACCACGCCTCAATTCTGCCCCTTTGAACAAGCTTCGCTATTCTAAAAGCTGTATTTGACAGTGTAATGCTTTAGAACAGTCACTTAATTATTATTTCAAATCATCTTCAACAGTTTACTGATATAGCTGGGGATGGCATGGTAAGACATTTTCTCTTGTCTCCTTTCACAGTTCATAAAATGCCTATGCAATTTGTGGCCATTGCAGTAGATGGCAGTGTCTTAAAACTTCCTCTGTTTGCAAATCAGGCTGGTTGGATGATTATCTGTAATCAGGCTATTTATATTATATATAGATGAGTCTATACAAAACAGTCACGCTTTGATTCTTGCATTTATTACTTCCTGGGCAAATGCTAAAAGGCAATGAAACTTGAAATAGCAAACTATCTGTGTACTTGAGAGTTGTCAGATGTTACTTGGGGAGTACATAACATTCCCTAAGTTATAGTAGCAGGAAAAGTCAGGGTTAAATTGTATTAATAATGGTTATCAGCAGAGACTAATAGGGCCCAGAAAATATTAAATGTGCTTTAAAAGGAACACAATACTGAAATACAAGTTTATGTCTTATATATTGGACATTTAGTAAACCCACACGAGGTGAAATTATTCTCCGCATTGAAAAACTTTTCCGACATTTAGATTTGCATTGGAAATCTAGAACATGCTTTTGGCTATTGTGATCAGTAATATGTTATTTATTTTCTTTCTTTTTTCTTTTTTTTTTGAGATGGAGTCTCGCTCTGTCGCCCAGGCTGGAGTGCAGTGGCTCTATCTTGGCTCACTGCAAGCTCCGCCTCCCGAGTTCACATCATTCTCCTGCCTCAGCCTCCGGAGTAGCTGGGACTACAGGCACCTGCCACCACACCCGGCTAATTTTTTGTATTTTTAGTAGAGACAGGGTTTCACCGTGTTAGCCAGGATGGTCTCGATCTCCTGACCTCATGATCTGCCTGTCTTGGCCTCCCAAATTGCTGGGATTACAGGCATGAACCACCGTGCCCGGCCATGTTATTTATTTTCATTGATTATTATAGGCATATATGTCCTAACTTTTGCCAACTAGCACTTAGAAGCAGTTGTTTTTTTTTTTCTTTTTTGTTCATTGCGTCTTTTTACCTTATAGCTACCATGAAAATAAAATTTTCTCCATTACCCCTATATTGGTTACTACAAGCCCTCCAGAAATTATTTTCCTACAGTTAGAGAAACTTTAACTGTAATGAGTTAAGGCTCCTCTAACTGAAGGAAAGTAATTTCTGGAGAGTTTGTAGTAAACAAGCATAGCCCCCGATTATTTTGTGGACTCCATCCTTCTCCAGCCTGGCACTTTATTCTTTTCCAACACTGCCTGTATGCAAAATACTAAACATTTCATCGACCAGTCACGAGCAGTTGTCCTGAAAATCTTTTTCATACATACCCAATATGTGTTTTTCCTATTTAAGACCAATCCCTGCATCATGCCCTCAGTCCTACTTCCTACTGCTTCCTTGGGAGTTTTGCTCCATTGATTATTCATCCTATCTTCTGTCTCTTAAACTTTTCTTTTTTCATTGGCATCCTCCTCTCATCGTAGAAACAGACTCAGTATTGCCTATCCTAAAATAATTAAGTTTAAAAGCTTTTCCCTTGGTTCAGAATAGCATTTTTGTTATTGCCTGTATTAGTTAGCTCAGGCTGCCATAATAAACTATCACAGACTGGATAGCTTAAACAACAGAAATTTGTTCTCACAGTTCTGAATGTTTGAAGTCTGAGAACAGGGTGCCAGCATGGTTATAAGGCTCTCTTCCTGCCTTATAGATGGCCAACTTCTTAATGTGTCCTCACATGGTGGAGAGAGCAAGTGACTTCTTTCTCTTTCTCTCCTTATAAGGCCACTAATCCCATCATGAGGGCCCCACCCTCATGACCTAATCTAATCCCAATCACCTCCCAAAGGCCCCATCTCCAAGTACCATCACTTTGTGGGATAGTACCTCAACATGAGTTTAAGGGGGATACAAACATTCAGTTCATAACATTGTCCCCATTTCCCCTCCTCTGGAGCCTTTCAGATAACATTTTGGAAGAAATAACCTTCAGTGCCTGCTCCCTTTTGTCACTTCTCATTTTCCCACAGTCCTTTACCACTTGGCCTCTGTCCTCACAACGTGACTAAAATCACTAAGATCACCGATGACATTCTGCTTGTGAAGTCCAAAGGCTGCTTTTTCTGTTCTTGTTTTACTTTACCTCTCTTTAGTGGAATGCTGCTGGCCATTTTATTCCTTCTTGGCTTCCTCATTTAGCTTCCAAGAAATGATACTATTTTCTGTCTCTTCCTAATTCTAGAGTTCCTCCTTCTCAATCACATTGGATTGTCAACAACTTCAAGTCAATGTTTCACCCTCAGTAATCTTCTCTTCTTAATCTATACCCTCTCCTTTGAATCATTACGTGTCTTAATTACTGCCTGTGTGTTGTGGTAGACCTTTCTCAGACCTACTGTAATGCAAATGAAAACCTGTAGCACTGTGCAAGTTATTTAAATAAGCATTCCTAAGATGGATCTGAAATCTTTTCCCTTATTGATTCTGCTTTTGTCGTTTGTTTTTAAATGAAAACAAATTTATTATCTCATTCCCGTAGGAAAAATGTTCAAATATATATTTCTAAATCTCTGTGATGGTCTTTCTTAGTTTTCTCTTATCCACATGAATCTATTGCTCTTCAGTTACCATAGTGTCCAGGTTGCTCCAATCACCACTGGATACTTCACAATTTGTCAATGTCTTCCTTAAGATGTGCTGCTAATAAAATAAAATACAGTATTCCAGACATAAACTGTTCAGCCTAGAAGTCAAGAGACTATTAATCTCATGCTCTTGACTCTATTCTTTTAAAGGTGGATTGATGTTCTATGTGTTGTTTGGCGGCAGACTCACATTGCTTGACACTGGCTCACGTTAAGTTTTTTTTTTTCCTGTGTGAAAAACAACCTCTTTCCATACTTTCAAAGCATACATTTTTTTACGAAAAATACAGGAATTATCATTTATTTCTACTGAATTTCACCCATAGATTTTAATCCAATGTTCTAGCTCATAGAGATATTGAATTGTAATTATGTGATCTATGGTATAAGTTCTTTCTATTGCATAAATCATCATTCCTAATTTTGACCTCTGAAATCTTGCTTTCTGGGAGTTCAACCAAGTCACTGATATTGTTGACTTCAGTCACTTAAGTAAAGGAAAAGCCTCTAACACACTACTGGAGATGCTGCTCTACTGGCAGTGCTGTGTGTCAACATTCACTCAGGAAGTGGCAAATGACATCCACATGATATCATTCATAAGCACCGACAGTGGTTGTGAAAGCTCCCGTGACTCACCAATGGTACTGTCATGTCAACAACCCACTCATCAGATTGTCATTAAAATACACTTTAAATATTTATTAGAAATCAAGATATATCACATGCCTATGCTGTTTCTCTGTTCTACCAAACCAAAATCTCATCCAAAAGGGAAAAGACTACTATAATATGATTGTTCTTTCTGAACTCATTTCTGTAGCCAATGAGTACTATGATTTCTGTTAAATAAATACTCTGTTTTGTCATGTCTAAGACTTTCACTTTACCTTGATTTTAATTTTCAGAGAAATTACAATTTAACTTTTTATTTTCTTTCTCATTTGCATACTTGCCTTGAATAATTAGGATAGGTCACTGGCCAGAGAGAATTCCTCCATCAAGAATTGCTTCATTGTTCTAAGGTGTTTCATTGATACAATTCTGCAGCATGGTTTGTTACAGTGATTAGAAATTCCTCATAATCTGAATAATATGGATTCCTTTCCCTGAGTAAGTCTTACCACTGTGTCACACAAGAGCCCAAAAATATAAAATGTGTGCTTTTATTGTGCTTTGCATGTCAGAGTCTCCTAAGCATGATAGTGAAGTTCGGAGTGGTTTTTATTCAGTACTTTAATCCTAGACATGTGAACATAAGCATATTTCAAGAAACCCTGATTAGCTACATTATGGGTTTGTATCACACTCTATTACAAACATTTCAAACGCTTTGATTGGAGTATAAATGCTGAGCCTCAAGATTCTTCCACCTTCAAAAATATTGCCTCATAATGAACAGTTGTGGATCCTTTCCTCCCAATCTTCCCACCTTTCCAGAAACGTCTTAACCAAGCAAATACACATGTATAAATGCCACCACCTCTGAGTTTTGCCCCTTCTTGACTTTACTCTATTTGTCATTAGAGTCTTACTCAATAGGGCAGAACAACTCTAGCTTCCCAGCCTTCTGCCCACTTACCACCAGGCTGTATTTCCCCCGCAGCTTCTCCTTTAAGTCTACTCCTATCACCGACAACCTCCTCATTATTACAGTCTTCACAGTCTATCTTCCCAAGCTTACATTTTCAATACCCATAACAGCATTTGCAGTTAGATGGAATCTCATGTACACTGAAGTGTAAATCTTCCAGGTGTTTGCTCTTGGTTTCTAGCTGTAAAATGAGACACTTCGATTCCTGTGAAAATAGTATCAGACCATAGCCAGCAGGTAAACAAAAGTGTTTTGTTTTGATTTGTTTGTTTTGTTTTGTTTGTATGTAGGGGGGAGTTATCTCCTCCTTGATCCTGAATCAAGATTACGCCTAAAGCTGGCCCTGAAAGTAAAGCTTCATTTAGGATGCTTGGGATAAAGGGGAGCTTGGTCAGAATTCAGAATGGGTAGTGGAGATTCTGGTCAGCCCCTTAAGACAACTATTTAAAGAAAGCCACAGAGCAAAGTTTTGGGAAGAAAAATAAAAACATGTACCCTCCCCAAATTTTATTATATGTCGCCATTAATTTGACTAGTTATGTAATTGTTGGGTTGATCTTAATCTATAGGAAGGTTCAACACAAGGAATCATAAAAGATCTCTAGGATAGTAAAAATTGCAGTTACATTTTGACCTCTATATCAGCCAAAAGAAAATCAAATAACGTATCTCCTTTATAATTTTAGGACTCCCTGTTCCTTAAGAACTGTACTGAAATTGTATTTTTGTTTCACAAGCCTCATGAGTTATAATGAGTTATTGAATAGTGTAGTAATCAGCACTTGACTGAAGTTAATTCTATACTCCTGATGGAAGAAAAAGTCCTACATGAGGTCAATTGTAATTTCAGATAAAAAATGATTAAGTCATGGTTCTTAGCGAGGTTGGTTGAGACAGGAAAATATTGGTCCCTCTGGTAAGTAGCCATGTTGGAGATCAATGGATGATCCATCCAGCCAAAATTTCGAGTTCTACTGTAACTCTACATATTGACACACCATTATCAATTCCCCATGCAAGACCAATTTCATGCAGGAAAGAAAAAGCCCAGGAAGTGTGAAAGTAATCTTTGTTTCATAAAAATTAATCTACCCCCCAAATTGATTCAAATTATAAAAAATGCAGTATTTCATCTGGAAGAGTGAGATTTTAATCTTCAACACTCTACAGCAAGTTGAAGGGGTAGTATATGAATAAGGCTGACATGAGAAGTTTCTCAGGTTTACTTAGTTTCCCAGCTATAAAAACCAAAGAAAAGAAGGCCATATTAAGTGTTAGTATAGATTTCCATAAATATAATGAGGATCTATTATTATTACATACACTATATGAGGAAGGCTAGCAACTTGAGGCATAATGGGAACTTCTAAGCAAGTAGTTCATGTTTGGCATGTATTGCTTAACAGCAACAACAACAGGGACAAATTCTGAGAAATGTATTGTTAGGCAATTTCATCATTGTGTGAACATCATAGAGTGTACTTTCACAAACCTAGATGGTGTAGCCTATTCACACCTAGGCTATATGGTATAGCCTATTGCTCCTAGACTGCAAACCTATACAGCCTCTCACTGTACTTAATACTGTAGGCAATTGTAACACAATGGTAAGTATTTGCGTATCTAAATATAGAAAATGTACAATAAAAATATGGCATCATAATCTTATGGGAGCACTGTCATATGTGCTGCCCATTGTTGACTGAAACATGGCTATGCAGTGCGTGATTATACACTGCATGCTTATGAGACAGGGATAACTGGAATGCGTATGTTTGTTTGGTTGATTCATTCTTGCTAATAAAATAAACCTTAAATGCTGGAATTTTTGTAAAACTCAAAAAAGTTTTTCATCCAGATATTTTGAATATCTTTTAAAATATAGTCTTCCTTAGAATGGTAGGGAGATACTACGTACATAGATATATTTATCTTTATTCACTTATGTTGGCATATTTTCAAAGAAATTGAAACTGGAAAAAGGTATGAAATCTACTATGTAAATGCAAAAGTCCAGTTTCAGTGAAATTGGTATTCTATCAAAGGTAGGAGGTTGTCTAGTGACCAAATGCAAATGAATGAATGACTTGCTAACATATCTAATTCCACCTACATAAAGCAGACGGCCTTCTGAGGTCACTCAATATCCCTCAGTCATCTTCCTCCTCTCTGTCCGGGATTAATTAGGATTGATTGAGAAAATAGTGTTCTTAAACTATTTCTACTGCTTTGGTATTAGCTTTTGCACTTTCTCTCTCTCTCTTTTTAATGTGACTGGTAGAAACCATTCAGAAACAAGTCTTTGGGAATGGGGTATCTGTTTCTATAAGAATAAATAAGTTTAGCTAAATAGAGAGTCATAAGCATCTTATGCAACATTAGAGAACTCTATACCAGCAAAATCAAGTGATCCAGGAAATGGAATAGCCCTAAACTTCATGGGAACTTCTGAGTAAGTAGTTCATGTTTGGCATCTCCAAATAGCATCAAGGTCATGTACTGCTGATCTTGCTTAAGAATTTGCATTGTCTTCACACAAAAGCTGTGGCTTCTTGTGAAACAACCGAAGCAGGGCTCACAAGGTGGGTAGCAATCAGATGATTGCTGAAAGTTTTTAGTAAAGGTAGACCATGAGGCAAGGAGCATGTGTTTTAAGGAATTGAAGCTCTGCAAACAGCGGTCTTCCTTAGAGTATACCGTTTTCCTGTCGGGAAAGAAGAGCTGGTCACGAATGGACATTTTTAGCCACAGCTGGTCTATTGTACCTAGCAATAACAGAAGCAGTAGCAGCAGCAATAATATGAATGCATGAGTTTATATACTGGTGCCTATATGTCATATGTGTTTCTATATGTTGTGTCACTTAAACTTACTGAAGAGGTACATCTCAAGTTGTATGTGAAGTTTATTCATTTAAGAAAAAGGCATTACAGGAAGATTTTACCTTTCAGTAATCTGTGGTCTCTTGATTTTAAAATAATCTAGTGTTCTCAGTAAAGACCTGTGTTTGCTTGGGAAAAAGCCAAATTAGCATTGAGAGAGTGTTAAAATATGGAACAGCATGGTAGGTGATGAGCAGAAGAATAGACTGGGTTGATCTATAACTCCCCAAAGCATGGGAATCAACGTTTTCACCTTTTGAAAGGATTAAGGCCTGGTGCAGTGGCTCACGCCTGTAATCCCAGCACTTTGGGAGGCCGAGGTGGGTTGGGATGCCACGGCGGGTGGACCACCTAAAGTCAGGAGTTCGAGACCAGCCTGGTCAACATGGTGAAACACCATCTCTACAAACATACAAAAAATTAGCTGGGCATGGTGGCAGGTGCCTGTAACTCCAGCTACTTTGGAGGCTGAGGCAAGAGAACTGCTTGAACCCAGGAGGTGGAGATTGCGGTGAGCCGAGATCATGCCATTGCACTCCAGCTTGGGGGCAATAAGAGCAAAACTCAGTCTAAAAAATAAAAAATAACAAAAAAAGGAAAGGATTAAAAGGAAATATGTGTGTGTGTGTTCAGCAATATCCCAGCATTTGCCATTAATTGTAAGTTAACCCAGTTGCATATTGAGGAGCAGTTACAGTCCTTCAAGATTTATGTAACACTTATAGCAGTATAATTTATTTACAAAGAGCTTCTTTGATGTGCTCTTTGAAATGGCCCAGTAAAATCATATGTCTTCCATCCAAATAATGTTTGATTTGAATTCCAAATTCAGTCCTGGAAAGGAATGCAGACAGTCAAGTGCATTTTGCTTTGGACAGGAGCCATGTAAGGATTCCACATGAGCTGCCCTGACCCGTCTGGGCTCAGTAAGGCCTCCTAAGGCTACCTTCTTTATCAGCATGGTACCTTGAGGGCAGTGATGGTGAATACTGTGATTTTCCACTGGTTACCATCTGCTCACTCTTCTGTCAGTTGTCTCAGTTTTGTCACAAGGGATTACCCCTCCCTCCCTCACTAGATACAAGCTTGATCGATGTATCAATCAAGGTGTCCTGACATCCTCTGGCCAAGGGATAGAACTGTGGCCCAATCAAGGCCATTAGAGACTCTTTTCTGGGGATTTGACTTTTGAACTGAGACTGATACAGGAAATAATCTGTTTCAATCATGGCCCTTGAAGAGACTGTCCATTGGCTCTTGTAGTACTGAGGTCCCCAGACAGCTCTAGACCCTCTCTTTACTGTAGACTTCCTTATTTGAATTTGCAAGTCACCCCAACAATTTAGTTTCCCTTCCCTTCCCTTCCCTTCTTTTCACTTCCCTTCCCTTCCCTTCCCTTCCCTTCTTTTCACTTCCCTTCCCTTCTCTTCCTTTCCCTTCCCTTACCCTCTCTCCCCCTCCTACTCCATCCCCTCCTCCCCTCTCTTCTTCTCTTTTCTTTTAAGGCAGTCTTACCCTATCACCCAGGCATAGTGGCAGAGTCATGGCTCACTGTAGCCTCAAACTCCTGGGCTTAAACAGTCCTTCCACCTCAACTTCCCAAGTGGCTAGGACTAAAGGTGCACACCACAATACCTGGCTAATTTTTATTTATTTTTATTTTTTTGTAGAGATGAGGTCTTGCTATGTTGCCCAGGCTATTCTCCAACTCCTGACCCTCCTGCCTCAGCCTTCCAAAGTGCTGGAATTACAGGCATAAGTATGGCACCAGTTTTGTTTTTTTTTTCTTGATTAAGTTAGTTATTTTCTTCTTCTTGATGGCAAAAAAAGAGCCCTCACTGTTGAGCTATGCCTCTCAGCCTATAAAACTTTGCTCTCTGGAATGCCTGTCCATAAGGCAAATTTCTACACTTATTCCACTCTCTTCACAATCTCTAATTGTCACTTGGTGAATGATCCAAGGACTGCTAAGTGGAGATTATTCAAAAGAATATAATAAGGACAGGAAAAGAGATGAATAAGGATTTTAGGAACAAATATTTAATATTTAGATATCAGTCCCTTTTTTCCTAAGGTTGGACTTTCTTTTACAGCTGAATCCCTGATAGACCAAAACTGGATCCTACTTGATCAGAAATTCAAACAAAGATGTTCATCATCAACTATCAGCAATTCAGATAAGCACCTGGCACTCCTCCAGAGAATGTTGCATATCCCCACTTCTCTCAGGAATTGTTCTTGCTTATTTCTCTCAGCAAATTGTGTACTGGTCAGGCTAATGTGGGAGATTTCTCATGAGTTATGTCCTGGAAATCACTGTGGTGAGAGCCAAAATGTGTCCCCTAAAAGCTTTCTCTTTCTCACCTTTTCTTTTATCATTTCTTGTCCTTCAAATTTATCTAGCTCCCAATCCCATATTCCCTTTCTTATTTCCTAGACTTCTGGTTTGAGGTCTAGAGAGCTAGTATGAAGTTCTTTATCTAGAAAAATTGCTTTTTATTAACATGGTAGAATATTGCCCTATTACAAATAAAGACTATGTGAATCTTCATTACAAATCCTAAAGCAATGTTCTTCAAACTATGGATCAAAACCCATTTGTAGGTTGCAAAATCAATTTTCGTGAGTTGTATCCAGGATTTTAAAAAATGAAATTGTGTACAATAGAGCAGATCTGAATAGAAAACATCAGAGTATTTCACTCATAATTTTTTAAACAAAATTTTTTTTTCTCAGTAATGTGTAATTCACGGTCAGGTCTCTTTAAACTAGGTCAAGACCCAATTGAGATGCCTGATTCACATGATTTATTCTCCTCTTTCACTCACTGAAAACACCAGTTTCTGCCATATCCTCCACCTAGCCTTTGGCCTTACTGGAAGATGCAGTAAGACATCTACATGACGGTACAAAACTATGAGCTGAGTCCTTCAAGCTTAGAAGTAGATATGCCAAAGTAGGACATGACAAAAATTTTTTTGCAATACAACAATGTGGCTAGCAAAGCTATTATCTTGTAGCCTAATCCTATTTTGCATGTCAGAAGCTGAATACAACGTTGCCATATTCTTACTCTGTATTCCTTCTGTAACGTTCCTAATCTCTCAGATAGACCTCCTCACCCACATTTGGATATCCAGGCTCAATGGAGTAAAGGTTAAGTATGCAGGAAGGCCGAAGAGAAAATCACATTAATTTAAGAACCATTACTAGGTTTCTCATATGAATGTTTCATGCAGTGCCATGAAACATCCAAATGAGTAACATAGTAATGGTTCTTAAATTAATACCATTGTAGTATGTCCATGTTTCTCTGAATGATAGTTTTGATTTGACACCCTCTAAGTTTCTATTCAACTGAAGACTGTCATATTGAGAACATCTGTACCAGTTACTCTTTAAAATGCTTACCTATAACTCTCTCCACCTTTCCAAGAACCTAGTGCACTTTTGCTGTTTTATGGGGATTTCTTTCTTTGGCCAATGCCTCATTTACTGTTCTTTTTGGACTTTTCTCCTCCTAAGAAAATTGTTCTAAGTTGCTTTCCTCAGGAGTCCTCTCATGGATCTCCCCTCTTAGTGTTTTATATACCTTCCCTGGGAAATCTTATCCAATATCATGACTTTAATTCTATTTATATAATATTAACATTCATGTCAATATCTCTACCCTGAGCCTCAAGACAAAATTTTAACTATTTATTGAAACTTTCTACTTGTATATCTCACAGGCTCTTAAAATTCTATTATGTAAAATAAGATTAATAATTCTTTCCCCCAAAACATTTTTGCTTCCCTGAACTGGTTAGTAGCAGCACCGTTTAAATAGAACCATTAATTTAAAACTTCAAATCACCTTTAATTTCTATTAGTCAATATTTTCCATCAATTTTACCTACTGAGTGTCCCTTTTCCATCTCTTCTTACACTATCTAGGTTTTGGGGCTAAAAACTTGTCAACTGTTCTATTGAAACAGCTTCTTGACTGGCCTCCTCGTCACTGCAATGTTCATTTTCCACAGTGACACCAGAGTTATTTTGAGACACAAATCTGATCATGGCATTCTCCTGCTTAAAAATGGCTAAGGGCTCGTGACTTTTTACGGGACAAAATCCAGCTAAGACCTTTCAGAGTCTAGGTAAAACTTGTTTTTTGTTTGTTTGTTTGTTTTCTTTTTAACAGGATGCCTCACATTTCCACTGGAACCAAACCAAATTTCTGGTTCTCACCTCAATCTGCCTTTTCATGTTTTATTCTGTCTGCCTGAGATGGGAGAAGGAGACCAATAAGCGTGGAATGTCCATTATGTGCCAAGCATTGTGCTATCCACTTCCTCCTTCAATACTCCTAGAAATTGACTGTTTTTCCCATTTCGAAAATGAGGAATATCATGATTAGAAAAATTTTTAACTTTGCTTAAATTCACAGAATGATTAAGGGCTAGAACTAGAATCCAAACTCCAGCCTTCTTGAGTCTAAAGCCTAAGGTCTTGCCACTAAACCAGGCTATGCTACCTTTGCTATGGACTGAGTGTTTATGTTCCCTCAAAATTCATATATTGAAATGTAATCCTCACTGCAATGGTATTTGGAGATGGGGCTTTTGGGAAGTAAATAGGTCACAAGGATAGAGCCCTCACGAATAGGATTAGTGCCCTTATAAGAGAAGATGTGGGAAGCTTGCTTCCTTTCTCTCTGCTCTCTGGCATATATGGGTACAACAAGAAGACAACCATCTGCAAAGCAGGAAGCAAAGTGGTTCCTCTTTGAACACAAGATCTGCCAGCACTTTGATCTTGGACTTGCCGGCCTCTTTAGAAGTGTGAAAAATAAATGTTGCATAAGCCACTACCCTATGGCATATTTGTTATACCAGCCCTAATTAACTAAGACAATCCTGGAACTTATGCCCTTTTTGTCTTTCAAGACCCAGCCTAAAATACCACCTCCTCCATGAAACTTTTTCTGACTCCCCAAGGTGGAGTAAGTCATTCCATTTTCTGCGCTCCAGTACCGCAGTGTACACATCTCTGTGGCAGCTCTCTTCACATTGTATTGTAGTTATGTATGTGTCTGCCTTCACCTTAACCTGAGGAACAAGAGCCACTTTCAATCCATCAGCAAGAAGGCCAGTTGGAGAGGCAGAAACAGCAACAATTTGCGAAGAATTGAATCCCATTTCTGTACTTATTAACCATACAACCTTGGACAATTTACTGAACCTCACAGAATCTCTTCACTTGCCAAATAGCGATGATAATTCTATGGGCAAGTTTTCTAGGATATAGGAGGCACCTCATACATGTTGAAAGAAAAACTTAGAGGAATATTCAATTGTTTAGTAGTCCTTTCCAGACATAAATTAACATTTCAACGTATCTTCCACCGAACTTTAATAGTGGGATTTTTGGTATTGCAGAAGACTGAAGGGAGAGGTGGTTTGGGGCAGCAGAATATCCAATATTCCCACCTCCCCACATCGTCCCTGGTATTTCGTTATCCCCCATTGCTTACATTAGTGGAATAGGCCTGCCCTCTAATGGAAACAACTTGTTCTTAGCTCTGTTTAGCACCTCTGCAAGAGCCAGAGCCCACCCCTATGCTAAGCAAGTGTGGAGAACATACATATTAATTGACTGCTTTAATTGAAAACTCTTAGCTTTATAAAGGAAAAATAATGTGTTTTTCTATACATCCTAGAAAACCATTCAGTAGTAGACAT
Source organism: Pongo abelii (assembly GCF_028885655.2). Classification (NCBI taxonomy): domain Eukaryota; kingdom Metazoa; phylum Chordata; class Mammalia; order Primates; family Hominidae; genus Pongo; species Pongo abelii. Next base: position 100,985,985 of record NC_071991.2, read on the forward strand.
TGTTTCACAAAATAATTTTTAAGAAAAATGTACCCCCAAAATATCTTTTACAAAGCTGATCATTGTGCTTTGTATTTTATGTGAATCTTTTTATCTAAATAGACTTGAAAGCATTTTTCAAACAGATTTATTACTTATATAGTGTGTTCAAGTCAATTAAAGTAAAATTCAATTAAAAAGCAACCACCTCCGAAGTAAGGCACAGCAGATGTTTAACAGCTCACAGCGACACCTCACAGCAGTGCAACTTAAGCAGCAGTTTATGAACAAAAATGAAGAATTCCATTTTCTATTTAAGCAACAGGAGCAACAGAGAGAAACAGAACATAATTATCCAAATTAGAAATTTTCTGTGAAACCAAGGTCACCATCTCCACTATTCACAGAAAGGCCATGAGATATTTACTGATCACATGCAGCCAAGACTTCTGCTTTATGTCTCTGCTGATGGACAGCCCCCTCAGGCACCCAGCTTCCAAATACCACAGTCATAAAAATTCACAAGGAAGCTGGGAATGATCTTCAGGACTTAAAAAGGCAGTCCTTCCCTCCTTATTCTCCTGCTCCTGGGCTCAAGAGAGGGCTTGACCACCAGATTGTCTACCAAGGGACACAAATAGAATGGAATGTAAAGGATGCAGCCATAGTGTATCTTTTTGTGTAATGCAGTAGGGATTTTACTCCTATCTAACTTGATCTTGAGTCTGGATGGAGTGAAAAACATTCTGACCACTTCACTCCATGATTTTCATGTTCATTGCTACTGAAGACTAAGGGGTGCTGAGGTGGGTCAGGGTTTCTTTCAGTGTTGGGATGTGATTCGAAAAGAGTGACTCCACAATCTCAAAGCAGCCTTACAAAAAGCTAAACAGGAAAAATTAACTCAACCATGATACTGAAAAATGCCTGGGTGGAGAACTGAGTATGTCTCCCTTCCAGATGTGAGTTTGTTCTGCATCCCCCGACTAGCTTGATCACCACGAATGTACCAACCTTATGCCTATTATATTGCTTTTAATTTAAAACTAAATAGACTAGGTTTCCAAGTAAAAATGAAAAAGAGGGACTCCTTGGCTGCAGTTTATGTTAGACTAAATAATGATTTGACTCAGTTTTGCTTTTATCTGATAGAATTCTAAAATTAGAAACAAGCAGAAACATGTTAATGGATTTATCTTTGGGTCAAATTTCTTCACCAGCTTGTCATCATGATGCTATTAGTTAATTTGTTCATTTTGGTAATGGCCACTTGCAAACAACTTACTGATACATATAGAATTAACAATTATTCTCTCCCTGCCTGCTGATAAAAGGGCATCACTCTGAAGGAGAGAGGAGCCAGCAGTTTCGGTAGAAGCACTGTTTACCTCTAAATCAGTCTATTCAGATATTGTTATAACAATTTTACCTAATAACAAATATAATAAAGGCTGTTCAGAGATTGTATGACCTTTAGCCTATGGATTGCAGGGATTAAATACTGAGACAGATGTTTTCTTTCTGTGTGAGCAAATAGAAGACTTTCTCAAAAAGATTACATTGACCTGATTTTCTCAGGATCAAGCAGATGCAAATCAACATGATTATTATACACCTACCATGTGAACAAAACTGTGCTGAATGCTAGGCAGACATAAAGATCAACACAATGATCTCTTGAATCCTTACAATATTTCAGGGATCTACAGAGATAAGAAGGAGTAAAAACTAAGTAAGTCACAGGGGTCACACAGCACGTTTACAGTAAAGGCAGAAATTGTGGCTATTAGAACTTCTTTTCGTAGTCTGGTGCTACTCCTCAAAAGCACAGTTTTGAATTGGATCCTATAGGTCTCAAATTCTGTCTTCAAGAGCATAAAGAGTAATGGGACCAAGTAGGTCACCTTCAAGGCAGCAAAAGAGGAATTATTCCTGGTCACACAGAGGGGATATACTAAATTTAGAGAACGAGGTAGATGCTGTCATATCTCTCCAGATTTAGATTTCTTCTGTCACCTGATAAATTTTATTCTATCAATAATCTTCCTCTCTTGTATCCACCAGCCTCTTACTGACCAACTGTGTCTTTCTCAGCAGAAATTTGATCAACTTTCTTATGTCCCAACTAGTCACATAGACAAGGGAATTTTGCTTGAACCCTGAGCATCAACTGCACATCTGTCCATCGTTTGCCTTTCCTTCAAAGCCAGACTTAGAGAAGGAGTTGCCTGCACTCATTGCTTCTGCTTGCCTCAGGCACCAGCAATTCAGCACCACATTCTTGAGATTGCTCTTCTAAGATCACCAACAGCTACTTTTCTGCCGTCCATCCCAAGGTAGATCCTGTCGATGGCTTCCTCCATGTTGAATCTCTCCTTCATCATTGCCTCTGTGACACCACTCTTTCTAGTCTTATTCTCCCTCTCAGACCACCCCCTCTTCCTCCACCCACCTCTTCAACATCATTCTTTCACAGGGTTCCATGCTTGGTCCATCTTCCAGAGCACCATGGGGAGTAGAAATAAAGTGAAATTTGGAGACAGGCATGTTGGTTTGACCATTGATTATTCCATTCATTAGCTATGTGATCCTGAACAGTTACTAGCTATGTGATCCTGAAGTTATTTGACCTCATTGAAATGCAGTTTCCTTGTCCTCAGTATGACAGGGTGAATCATGCATAAGTCACTAAGTTCTTGTGAGAAATAAATGTGAAAATAAGTAAAGAGAGGAGCTCAAGTCTGCCACGTGATATGTGCTCATTAAATTTTCATTGTTTCTCACCTACACCTCTGCACTGATAATATCCTAACTTATTTCTCTAGCTTGGGCCTTACCCTGTCTCAGTCAAGGCATAGCATCACGTTAGGTCCTGCAAGTCACCTTAGATGCCAACCTTTTTCTTACCCCCCCAATCCCCCCACAAAGGAGGCTCTTTACCCTAAAAATTCTTGCATCAATTATCCCCTCATTTTCCCACTACTGCACCAGTCTCAGTCTGGGCTACCATCAATTTTTATCTAGACAATTGCATCCTCATCAAGGAGATTTCCCTTCAGTTATTCCCACTACCTTCATCTCCACTCTGTCTCTCTCCATAGCTACCATCTAATGCATCATCTCTACTGGCAAGCCTTTGCTGGCTCTCTATTGCCTAGAGAACTAAGCTCACATCCTTTGCATGGTATAGAAAGCCTCTCAGAATTGTCTTCTTTATCTCCATCTCCTTTTCATAGAAATCCTGCCTTCCCATCTAACTAGTCTACTAGTACATTTCCTAACTGACATATCCTTACATTCTCTCTGCCTTTGACATATTGATTCTCTATTGGGTATGCCCTATGCCCTCTTGTTTATCCTTCAATCTTCAGCTCAGGTATCACCTTCTCTATGGAGCCTTCTCTAATATTTCCCCTAATTGCTACCCCATTTCCACCCTTTATGCATTTTTTAGGAACAATGTCTCTCTCTGTCACCCAACCTGAATTGTAGTGATACAATCACAGCTCACTGCAACCTCAGACTCCTGGGCTCAAGTAGTCCTCCTACTTCAGCCTCTCTAGTAGCTAGGATTACAGGTGTGTACCTCCACACCTGGCTAATTTTAATTTTTTTTTTTTTTTTTTTGTAGAGATAAGGTCTCACTATGTTGCCCAGGCTGGCCTCAAACTCCTGGCCTCAAGTGATTCTCCCATCTTGGCCTCCTAAAGTGCTGGGATTATAGGCATGAGCTACTATGCCAGGTCGATTTTTAAAAAAATCAACAAACATTTATTTTTTTATTCAATAAATAGTTATTGGACACCGAATTCGTTTTCTATTATTTCATAAAAATTACCTCAAAATTTAGTAGCTTAAACAACATTTATTAAATAGCAATAGTTTCTGGTCAGGAATTTGTACACAGCCAAACTGGGTTCTCTGGCTCAGTCAGAGCCTCCCACACACCTTAAATTAAGATGTTGTTGAGTGCAAAAGTTGTCTTGAGGTTTGACTGGGGAAAGATTTGCTTTCAAGCTCACTCATGGTGGCAGGATTGAATTCTTAGTGGGCTGTGGGCTGAGGGACTCGGTTTCTTGCTGGCTGTTAGTCTGAGGCTATTCTTAATTATTTGCCTCTCCACAGGTCAGGTCACAACATGGAAGCCTATTTCATCCAGAGAAAGCAAGTGAGAAGATGAGGGAGAGAGAGGGAAAAAAAGGACCATTGTCTTAGTTTGGGCTGCTGTAACAAAAATAGCCAAACTGTGTGTCTTAAACAGCAAACATTTATTTCTCACAGCTGTGGAGGCTGGAAGTCTAAAATCAGGGTGCCAGCATGGTCAGGTTCATGGTGAAAGACCTCTTTGGGGTTTACAGACAGCTATCATTGTGTTGTATTCTCATGTATCAGAGAACAGAGAGAGAGGAAGCAAGCTCTCCTAAGTCTCCTCTTATAAAGGGCACTAATCCCATTCAGGAAGTCTCCACCCTCGTGACCTAATTACTACCCAAAGGCCCACCTCTTAATACCATCCCATTAAGGATTTCAACATATGAATTTTGGAGGGACACATTCAGCCCATAACAACCAGCAAGATGAAAGATACAGTCTTTTATAACCTCATCTCAGAAGTGATACCTTCTAACTCTTTCCATAACTTATTCATAGAAGAAAGCCACTAGTTCTAACCTACATTAAGGGGAGGGAATAAGAGTCATTTCCAGGCTAGATCAGTTAGATAAGTTTCCCCAAAATGAACCCAAATGTAAGAATTTAAACTACTGAATATGTTAGAAATATTGCTGCTAGATTACTATAGTTGATTTTTATGAATTGATATCTTACTGTATTAATGGCTTTCAATTTTTAGGAACCACTTTTTCTTTGAAAATCATAAACATGTGGAGTTTATTCACATCACCCACTAGGTTCCATAGAAACTACTGGTTTTCTTAAACTGTTATTAATAGCAATTTTAGGCAAGAATGACAACACTTTCAGCTACCAAACCTGGAATATTAAAGCCTGACTTCCCATCTGTTGTACATTTAATTCATTCAATTAACTTAAGCCACTTTAATTCAGTTGAAAATCAGGAATAATTACACTTAGTTAAAGAAAAAACCCTCTATTTATAAAGAACATGATCGTTAAGTTCACATTACCTCTTACATTTTTCCTTTTCCGTTTTTTTTCTTTTTTTTCTTTTTTTTACTATCAAAGAGGAAGCAGTTGGTTAATGTTTAAATTTGGTGGTGGTGGAATGGGGAGAGAGGCATTATGAAAGCTTTATGTAACCCAGTCTAGAAATCTTCATCTCTGAGACAACCACCGAAGGAAATTAGCTTGGATATTTTCCTGCTTTCCTATTGGAATGAATCCCAAATTTAGGTTCAGAATGTAAGTTTGTCACCTCTGGTCACAAAGGAAGATCCCTTTTCATTTCACTTGGGAAATGCTTCCTGTAAGGGATGAGATTTCTAAATATAGGGAATGAGAATAGTCTGTTCATTTACATCCCAAAGTGTAAGTGCCTGGGCACTGGAATCTGACTTCCTGGATGCAAATCCATTGGTCACTCACTGATTACACTCCCTGTGTCTCATTTTCCTTCTTTGTAAAGTGGGGGCATTGATAACAATAACAGAACATGTGTCATTGTGTTGGTGTTGGTTTTAAATGCATTGGTAAATATAAAGTGCTTAGAATGAGTCCTGGTCTGTAGGAAATGTTACCCCTTTTTGGCCAGGCATGGTGGCTCACGCCTGTAATCCCAGCACTTTGGGAGGCAGAGGCAGGTGGATCACTTGAGGCCAGGAGTTCGAGACCAGCCTGGCCAACATGGTGAAACCCCATCTCTGCTAAAAATACAAAAAGTAGCCGGATGTGGTGGCATGCGCGCCTGTAATCCCAGCCATTCGGGAGGCTGAGGCAGGAGAATCACTTGAACCTCTGGGAGAGGGAGGTTGCAGTCAGCTGATATTGTGCCACTGCACTCCAGTCTAGGTGGCTATTCTGAATGATTTAGTGATTACTTACAAAAGTTCTATGTGATTTATTTCATCAAATCACAGAATGTTTGTACTGGAAAAAAAAATCCTAAAAATCACCTGGTCTAATCCCTTCTTCAAGTCTTCTCTATAATAACATTTTCTTCCCCCACACAGTGGTCATAGTAATTATTTTTCAATGCACACATGGCCAATGACTTACCACTCTCAAGGTAAAGACCAAACTTATTTTACCTGGTTTAACACTGTAGCAGCTCCCCTGCTCCCTCCATCGCATATCAACAATTCAAGTTTTCTCTTTTGCAGAGATCTCTTCTACCTCTACCTTGGGTTTTCTCAGAAGCTGTTGCTGCTGCCCAAAATATTTTTCTAGTCTTTTAACTATTCCAACTCCTACTTATCTTAAGCTAAGTAAGTACCCTTCCTATGGGCTAATAGAGAGGCCCTGTACTTTCTTCATTAATACTGATCACATTATATTGTATTGTCTCTTTGTTTGGCTGAATCCAGCTACTTATCCCAGTTTTTTGTTTGTTTGTTTGTTTTTGTTTTTGTTTTTAGATGGAGTTTTGCTCTTGTCATCTAGGCTGGAGTGCAGTGGCATGATTTTGGCTCACTGCAACCTCCACCTCCCGAGTTCAAGTGATTCTCCTGCCTCAGCCTCCTGAGTGTCTGGGACTATGGGCACCCACCACCACGCCCAGCTAATTTTTGTGTTTTTGGTAGAGAAGGGGTTTCGACATGTTGGCCAGGCTGGTCTCGAACTCCTGACCTCAGGTGATCCACCCACCTCAGCCTCCTAAAGTGGCTGGGATTACAGGCACGAGCCACTGCGCCCGGCCTACTTACACCAGCTCTATGAAGAGAAGGATCATGTCTGTCTTCTCCGTAGGTTTAGCTTCAAGACTAAGTAGGTGGCATAGAATAGGTGCAAATAAATATTTGTTTTTTAAATGAACAAATCAATGATTTCTCCCCTAGATTACTCAGAGCAAAGATGGACTTAGAATTAAGGTCATTTCTCCACAGACATTTGATCAATTCTTTGAGCAAAATGGAAGGGCTTTATTTATCAGTCATTGGAATTGCCAGAAGAAACATTTTTTCCAAATACCAAATGTATACACCCTTATCAGAGAAAAAAGCATCAAGATTATATTTAAATTCAGTCATTTTTTCCTACGTCTATTCCTCACTTCACCTTCTTACAAATATAAACATATTTTAATTTCTTGATGATTTTATACTTTCTACTTGGCAGATAATTGTTTTTTATTTGTGTGTGTATGTTTAATGGAGCTGAGATCAACACAGATATTTTTGCTTGATAACTTCAATTTCTGAAGCTTCTTCTTATAACCAAACATCTTTAATTTGATGCCATATCAGTGATTAGGAAGAAAAAAAATCTTATGATGGGGAGTGTACATCTCATAGTTACTGACTGTTATCATAGTGAGAGAGATAATAAAATCATTCACCTGCTCTTGTAAATGTGGTGGAAGTTCTAAGTTAAGCAAAGACTAATTCTCTTTTATGCAAAATTGAAGAGAGAGTTTCAGAGCTCAGAGTTTCAGTGCTCAGTATAAGACCACTCCATCCCGGCCTTCCCATGAACGTTGGGAACAGGAGATGGAGCCCCAGCACTCTGAATGTTCGTGGCAGTGCCCTTGCCTGTCCTCCCCACTCCGACAGGCACAGCTCTCTGGCCTGTTCTGTCTTGAAAATCCCAGGACTAATCTCATTATGTTCTTTATCCCTGCTGCTTTAGCTACCAGTAGAAGCTCAAGTTGCCAGGTCATCTCTCCTCCTCCCACCACTGTAATCCTGAAACGGTTCTGCATGTCTCCCAGGGATTTATCCCACTCTTTCCCTTTCTACTAATTCTTGGAAACTCATGTTCTACCATTAGAAAATCTCCTTGATCTTCTCTAAACTTTTGTTTAAACTTCTTGTCCCTATTAAAAGGCATCAATCCCCTCAGGATTCTCGAACGAAGTCAGTTGTCTCTCCCACACTCTTGTACAACTGGAATTGGAGGTGGTCCTTGCTTCTCATTGTCATCTGTAGATAATCGTCCTCTTTCCTCCCACCACCCAATACCAGTTTAGAACTTTGAGTCATCAGATTCTGCCACCCACTACTTGTCCTAGTTGATGTCACCTACGGACTTCCCTTCATTATTTAATGACTTTACTTTAGATCCATGAAACAGGCCCTGTGTGGGATATTTTCATGCAGCAGGTTTATTGAAGCATACACTGTGAAACAGAGCCTGGAAGGTAGTAAAGACAGCAGGATCAGACTAAATAGAATTCATCTCTCATCTAGCTGCAAGGAGACTTCAGCTCATCCCATGGGGAGTGCTGGAGTTGGGCTGTTCCTTCAGAGTTGGCCTCAGTTGATGGAAGGGAGTCAGGACTTTGTACTTCATCATCAAACTCTTACTTTGTGAAGTGCATCTTACCAAGGCCTTCAATACACCTACTATGTTTTGCTCAAGCAGTCTGATGAGCATGATCTCCTGGACATAGTGGACCAATGTGGTATTCTGCAGAAAGTCCAGATGTTCTTCAAACTATGACTGATGAGATAATAAGAGAGTTAATATAGTCCTGGATCAAGACATAAATGTGTACTGTTGTCTATGCCTCATTAATACAAATTACTGTTGATCTTCTTTCCTGATAGTGATGAAAAAGAATGCATTCACCAGATCAGTGGCTGCATACCATGTACCTAGGTTGCAATGATCTGCCCTAGCAAAGATACCACATCTGACACTGCAGCTTCTACTTGGTTGATTTTTCAGTAGTCCATTTTTATCCACCTAAAAATCATCCTTATTTTTAGGAGCCAGACTGCTGAATGACAAAAGAATATGGTGGGTTTCATCCTTTATGTCTTTAAGGGTGGTACTAATCTCTGTAGTTGCCTCTAGAATGTGACCGTTTAAATTTATTCTCTTGGTTTAGTGAGGGGGGATTCCTGAAGACTCAGCCTTACTGTTATTGTTCAATAACTCTTCCCCTGAAATGCCATCTCTGGTCTCTATGCAGAGCTTGACTGCCAAATCTCTGTGTCCAGAAAAGCTGGCAGTCTGTTACAATGTCAGAAGTCTCAGCCACGGCTCCATGACAGACCTTAGCCATGGTGGGTGCTAGTGATATTTAGATCACAGCCTAGATGGGTTAGCCGACTTAAGGATTTAGAGACCCAACTTGTGGAGGACTTGAAGGCAATATAGAGAAGTTTAGAATTGATCTAACTCACAGACGAGAAACCTTTGAAAATTTTTGAGCAGGAGCAGTGGATGGAACATGGCAAAGATCTGGGCCAAGAATGATGGAAAGTATTACAGTAACATAGGCAAGAAGTGATAGAGTCATGAACTAATATGGCAGCTGGGAAAACTGGAACAATGAAGTAGGAATAAGATTTTTTTGTTGTTGTTAAAGATTCAAAAGACCTTGATAATGTCATTAGAATCAGGGGATGGAGGAGAGATAGCTGTCAAGAGTGAGTCTGCCTTTTCACCCTTAAGTAATGGAGAAGCGCTATTGTCTTTTAGGTAATTCAGAAATGGAGGAGGGTGTGGAAAAGAAAAAGAAAACATTTAAAACAGAGCACGGTGAATTGAGTTTGGACATGTTGAGTGTGAGTTGATGGCAGAATTGCCTATTAAAATTGTCCCTTAACAATTGTAAATGTGAAATGATGGACTCAAATGTGCATTCAAAACCATAAAAATTTAAACCAGAAAGGAACTTTTTTAAGGGACCAATTAGAACTTATTCAGGTGCTTCAGTGGAGAATGACAGTGGTGGTTTTTAAGAGGTTGTAGAGTATTTGTGAAGTATATGCCTGAATAATATTTGGTGATATTAGTTCATATTTTTCCCCACAGCATTTTCCTGCTCATTTCCTTCTATTAACTCAGCAATAAATTCTGTGCTTCCTTGTCTAAGGGAGAGTAAAGGGCAGGCAGAAAGCCCAAAAATAGTCTATAGGACCTAGTATCTCTAAAAGCATAAACCCTTTGGAAGAGGTTTAAGGAAGAAACAGTAGACTCAAAGAAGGAGAAACGAAAGAGAGGCTCTCTCAGATAAAATAGAGACCCTCTTGGGCTGAGGAAGAGCTGAGAGGCCTATGGCTCCTGGAACAGTGGGAACTTGTGTTTTATTTCCTGACAGTACATGGGACTGCCAAACCCCAGTGGGAAATAGCTTCATGGATTGTCCAAAGCAATAGTATCCAGCCATGGTTGCACATCAGATTATCTGAAGAAGTTTCTTTAAAATTTTTTAAAGTTATTTTTTATTTAATAGAGGGGAGGTGTTGCTGTGTTGCACAGGCTGGTCTTGAACTCCTGGCCTTGAGCATTCCTCCTGCCTTGGCCTCCCAAAGTGTTGGGATTACAAGGATCAGCCGCTGTGCTCAGTACAGAGTTGTTTTTGTTGTTGTTGTTGTTTTTTATCCCCATACCCAAGTCTATCTTAAATATTCTGATTTAATTGGTCTAACTTGGGCCCAGGAATAGGTGTTTTTCAAAAGCTCTCCGGATGATTCACATTGGCGCTAGATTCGCTGGTCTAAGGCAGAGTTTCTCAACCTCAGCACTATTAACATTTTGGATGAATAAGTCTTTGCTGGGGATGGGGCTTTTCTTGCGTTGTAGGATGTTTAGTACTATCCCTGGCCTCTACCTGCTAGATTTTAGTAGCACTCACCCCCCAATTATGACAATCAAAACAGTCTCCAGATATTGCCAAATGTCCTTGGGGGACAAAATTGTCCCAGTTAAGAATCGCTGTGCTAGGGAAAGCATAGGCTTTGAGTTTCCTGGACTCATCCATAAATGACACAGAAGCAAGTGAGAGCATTTAAACCTAAAGGAGACAGTGGACAACTCAGAGGAATTATCTGAAGACCATGACCTATATGAACCAACGAATGATGATCAGAACATCCTCCTCCTCATTTCCCAAACCTAGGGCCATGCACTGTGACAGCTCCTGATGTCTTGCCACCACTCAGGAGTGAGTGTGAAGGATAGGGGACTGGGAGGAGAGCTCCAAATTCCACTATAGTAGAATTTCCTGCCAGCCTGGTAGTAGGGGGACTTAGAATTAAAGAGGGAATATTAAGAGAGAGAGAAAGAAAGAGAAATGATATTTCTTGCACACTTGAACTTGTGGCCTGATTTTCATGCCTTATACAGTTTCGTATCGTATTGACTTATTAGCTAACAGAAACATCACACAAAGCTCTACTATGGATGTATGCCCATGCCAATCCTGAGGTAGCCTGGAAGACCAAAGCAGATTGGCTAAAACAGAAGCAGAGCTGCTAGAGTGACTGGCTAAAAAGTCCATAGGAGACATCTGAACTTATCTAGGAGATATCTGAAGTGGCACATTGCAAAATATGTGCTGGAAAACAAAGAACTTTGGGGGCTTCTTCAGCAGCTAGAGCAACCTATCAAGTCTTGCTAGGGCCCCCAAACTCTCCCCCTATGTGGAAGTTCAGTGATCTCAGGTGGATAGCTTAGAGCCCAGGGAGACAACTGAATGAGGCTTTCTGTCCCCCATGGAGGGAGGACAGCTATGCCCCAGGAGGTTTGTAATCCCAGACTAAAATGCCTATCCCAAATAGCAACTGTTTATCTTCCAATCATCTCTTGCATTTATGAGTGGATTTGTTATCTCAATTACGTTAAGAACCAAAACATTCTTAATATCATCCAGTCAAATCCCATCATTTAATAAGTAAGAAACCTGAAGTCCAGAATGATTAAATGACACCGCCTAAGGTTATATACTTGGTAAGTAACAACACCAAGACTAGAGCTCGGTTCTGATGACAAGGCTGGTAACTTCACTCATTGGGATACTTTAAGTCTAAATACAGATTTTCAAAAGATTTCTCTATTTACTCCTAGAGATTAACATAAAAAGAAAAGCAAGATATGACAAGTATATAAATATTCTTAACTGTAAGGTTATTTAAGGCATATTTGACCCAGACTCCAGGAAGTCCTGAGCAACAGGGATAAGGAAATGACCCATATATTTCAGCAAGATGGCAACTCTTAGAAGGTTTGTCATGGGCGGCCTTGCCTTGCAATAGTTTGTGAATAGGGAAAGTTCCTCTTTGTTCCTGGCATAGCCAAGGTCCATTTGCAAAAGAGTTGACTCTCAGATGTGCATATATTCCCCACAGAAACTTACTTTTGCCATCTTGGGTCCCCCTTTATTATCTATTTTCCCTTAAGGCTCATGGAAGGAGCCTGCAGAGAGGGCTTGAGGCTAAAGGTCAGGTTCCTCGCATTCAGAGTAAAACATACCTTCAAAAGGAAGTGGTGATAGAGTACAAAGAAATTCCTAAGGGAGAAAGTGTCTTCAATATGGCAGGAAATTCATCTGATCCAGACATCCTGTATCATCCTTTAATGTACAGAGTGGATTCTGGGGTAGTCTACTATATCTGTGGCACCATGTGATGACTCTTCAAGGTGTCACTTGAATCCCTTTAAAGATATACTTGTTTAGAATTGAAATCTCTGAGTTTCAATGATTGGGTGACCTCATGATTCCCAAACACTGATGAACGGTGACACAGCAGAGATGAAAGGTGTCAAAGAGCTGGGAACAGTGCTGGCTGGTGGTGTTGGAGCCAGAGTGAAGTGGAAACAGAAGTGGGGTCAGCAGGTGGCATCAGAGACTAAAGTTATGTTGGAGTCCGAATTGAAAAGATGACGTGATAGGTCTTGGAACAGCAACATTACCAGCCCAGTAGAAGTTAGAACTGGTGTGGCATGGGAGGTGATCCACTTCCCCGATCTGTGTTTCTTAGTAGTACCCTTCACCTTTGTCCTAGCGGTCCTACCAAGCCCAGTTCTGCAACATACCAGGAGCACAAGAAAATCCAATGAATAGATTAGGTATTAAAAGAGTTTTCCCTTCCAAGCATATTTGCATTTTACAAAGGGTCCTTTATTGAATCAAACACTTATTCAGACCTACTTTTCTCATTCTAGAAAACAAACAAAAAAACAAATAGAAATATTAAAAATTTACCTTTAAACATTGAGGAGTTGACAAAATAGTGGAGAACTGCCAGGCCAAATTCTGAGAGAAAGCCTGATTCTGGAGAGTAAGGAAAGGAGCCAGGCACCAACGCTGCCTTGAGGGCATTTGCCAATATTAGGCAAGATAACAGAAAACTTGAGCTTTGACTCAGCAGCCTCACAGGTAGGGGAACAGAAACCAAGTCCTCCGGTAGAAAATTCTACCAAACATTCAGTGTGGAAATAAATCTGGCACAAACACTTCCAAAGTATAGGAGGTGGGAACATTTACTAATTACTCTTATGAGTTTAGCACACCCTTGATTCCAAAGCTCAATAAGGGTAGTTTAAGAAAGGAAAAATAGAGGCTAATTTCAACATATGAAAATAGTTGCCAAACACAGGATTGTAAGATTGGGTTTAATGTTAAAAATCAGTCAAAATGTAATTCATCACAATAAAAGATTGAAGTAGAAAAATCATATGGTCAATTCTAGAGATGAAGAAAATAAAGCCCAAATATCTATCAACAATAGAGTCCAATGGAATGCTATACACCAATGAATGCCACAACATAAATGAATCTTGCAAATATAATGTTGAGCCGAAGAAGCAAGACATAAAAGACTACTTTAACATAATTCCATTTATATAAAGTTTTTGAAAACAGGCAAAGTGTAATTATATTGTTTAGAATACAGTATAGCTGGAAACACTATAAGAAAAAGAAGAAATTCTTACTGTAAATATCTGGAATGTTATTACCTCTAGGAAAGAGGGAAGGGGCTGTGAATTGGAAGGGTTATGTGGGGGGGTTTTGAGAATGCTGTCATCTCACTTCAGATGCAAAAACAAAATTTAAAAAAAAGAGGGCTGTCAATGTTTTATTTCTTGAGTTGAGTGGTGGTTACTTAGGTATTCACTTAATAATTACTGTAATTTTTAAACATTATTTATGGTTTATGCAATTCTAAATATAGATATTATTTCACACCAAAAATATTTTTAAAGAAAGCCTTTTAAGATCCACAGAAATGAAGCTTAAATAGTGACATTTCAGGCACCATATATGACAAGCAGCAGGAGAGATATTTTTGGGTAAGGTGGGCAGGCCTATGGGCAGGCCTAGTGTGGTCCCTTCCACTGCACTTCACACCCAACTGTTCACTCTGCTACTCAGACAACCTGGCCCTCCGCAATCTACCTCACTAGACAGGAAAGTGTGATCCTGGTCACTTATGCAGTCTATTGATCTTGCCATAATATTTCAGACCAACCAACATTGTGATTAATTCAACCATAACACATCATAAATTTAAATTGAAAGCACAGCAATTATTTACATGTCTTTTAAAAAATCTGAATTATCCAAACCAATGAATGTGATTCCTAAACAACTACGATGATTATTTGCTGCTTTGTAGTTTGTCTGGCCATGGGCCATAAGAAATAAGAAGAAAAAACACACCAAAAAAAGTCAGTGATAGAAAATAAAAATGCAAAACTTAGTATTTTTTTGAATGATAGTTACAGCTCATCAGAGAAGAGCCGGCAGTTACCATGGCAACAGTAACACAGGAAAGTGAACCTCCAGCCTCCAAGTCTCCTTTTTTTCTCTTTCCTAGTCCTGGCACTAAATAGTAAAGAATGGTCCCAGACGATGTGTAAAACCCATAATGTTTATAAATTAGTCTCAGTTAACACATACAAGAACCTTGAGTTTCTAAACAAATAACATGCTGATGAATGTTAAGAGGATAGAGACATCTTTGATGAATGTACAATGCATTCAGATCCCATAAAAATAAAATAATAGGGCATATGTTTGTGTTTACTGATGGTCTCCCCATATTACACCTGATTTGTATCATATGTAGTCTCAATTTCTGAATTCCACTCCATCATTATGACACTTTACTGTAATATACCTCATCTTGGCCCTCACTCACAGATTCTCACCCACAATCTTCAATTAGTACAGACTTATCTTTTATGCAATAAATAAGTAGTATAATGTACTGATTAAGATACGGGAATTTTGGATCAGATATATCTAAGTTCAAATTCCAGTAATACCACTCACTTACTGGGGAATCTTGAGTGAGTTGGTTAATATTTCTAGACTTCAAATTCCTCATCTATAAAATGGAGATAACTATAATTATAATACCTCTTATAGAGTGGTTATAAGGGTTAAATGAGATAATGTATGTAAAAGCACTTAACACAATACCTAGCACATATTAAACTCCAAATATTAATTTTTTATTATTATAAGTAAAATACTGTCCATGGCCTATGGTCATAGATATATCAAGCAATTTTTGAAAACCACAGAAAAATTTGAGTTCTCAGAATTGTAATTCTCAGCCACTTTATTCTATTTCTGTTTCTATTCCTGCTTTGGTGTGTTTTATTTCTCAGTTAATTCTTGGAAGCTTTATCCAAAGACTACTGTGCAAGCCTTATTCTCTAGCTCTTCCTGCATTGTCATGCTTCTGCCTGGGTCCCAATCTCAGTCACAATCAACAAGGTCAAATGCTAAGAGATAAGTTCCGCTTAGTCTCTATTTTGGCTACTGTTTGATAAGTGAGATAAGAAAAGGGTATAAATATGTCATGTCTATGGGTATAAAAAATGGCAAATGGGCAATAGCTGGGGAAAAAAAGCTCAAATGAATAACAACAATATGAGAGGACAATCCCACAGGAAGAATTGGTCAAAAGTGTGAAGACAAGGATTGGTAAGGTCTAATGAGTAGGAGAAGGATTATGGTAGGCTTATTGTGTCTACCCATTCTAGAAGGCAAAGAAAGGCCATAACCAGCCACCTGGAGCCTCATTCCATCCCTTGGCTTCTGGAAGTACAACAGAGAGGATGTAGAGAACCAAGGGTGAGCTTCGTGACCATAAAATAAAAACCTTCCCCATCAGCTAACACCTATGGGTTAGGAGCATAGACTTGAGCAAGATTACTTCCCCCTTTACCCACCTAAACTGTGCATACATACAGAAGCACAAATCTTTTGTGTATAGCTTGATGGATTTTCACAAAGTGAATATACTTGTGTACCTACTACCTAGACTAAAAAATAGAACATTATCAGTATAACAGGAGGCTTTATTAGGCTCCTTCCCAGTCATTACTACCTTCAGTAGTAACTACTTGCTTATCTATCATTATCAATTAGTTCTGTCAATTTTTAACTTTATAAGTAGAGTCTGCTACAGTTTGGAAGTTTCTCCCCAAAAACCTCATGTTGAAATTTGATCCCCAATGTTGGAGGTGGGGCCTAATGTGAGGTGTTTGGATCATGAAGTTTTATCCCTCATGAATGGCTTGGTGCCATTCTTGCAGTGAGGAGTGAGTTTCACTCTATTAGTTCCCAGGAGAGTTGGCTGTTAAAAAAGTGATGGTCACTTCCAACTCCGTCGCTTTCTCTCTCACCATGTGATCTCTGCACATGGATCCCCTTCTCCTTCCACCCCATGTGGAAACAGCCTGGAGCCCTCACCAGATGCAGATGCTGGTGCTATTCTTCTCATATTACCTGCCAAATAAACCTCTTTTCTTTATAAATTACCTAGTCTCACGTATTCCTTTATATAATACTAAATAGACTAAGACCGAATCATACACTGTATGCTCCTGTGTTTTGTTCCTTTTCGTCAACAATATGCTTGTGAGACTCATCCATGTTGTGTGTAGTTACGGTTTGTTTATTTTTTTGCTATATAGTATTCCACTGCATGAATGTATTACAGTTTCTTTTTTTTAACTCATTTATTGTTGGTGGACATTTGAATTGTTTCTATTTTGGGGGCTTTACAAATGATGGTACAATAAATATTCTTGTACCTGTCTTTGGCATACATCTATGCACAATCCCATGCATTTTGGGTGGTTATATCTATGAGTTAAAATGCCAGATCATAGAGTATGAGAATGTTTAGCTTTAGTAGTTGCTGGAAAACCAATATATCCACTTCTTTAAAGTGGTTCTATCAAACTGTACTCCCAAAAGCAGTATAGAAAATTTCCAGGTACTTTCCATCCTCGCTAATAGTATGTCTGTCTTTTTAATTTTAGCCTTCCTAGTAGGTGTGCAGTGATATCTCACTATTGTTTTGATTTTCATTTTCTTGCTGAATAATGAAATTGAGCACATTTTCATATATTAATTGGCCAGTTGTTCTCCTCTTTTGTCAAGCACCTGTCCAAACCTTTTACACGTTTTTCTGTTGTATTGTCTTTTTCTTATTAATTGGTAAAAGATATACACACGCACACACACACACATACACACACACACACACACACATATATATCTTCTGGACATTATTCCTTGTCAGATATAGATATTACTAATATCTTCTTTCAAACATTGTTTTACCTTTTTACTTTCTTAATAGTGCCTTTTAGAGAATAGAAGTTCCTAATTTTAATGCAATCCAACTTATCAACAGCATAGTGGTTAAATAAATAGGCTCTGAAGTTGGACAGATACATGTTAAAAGGCTAGTTCTGACTCTTACTAAATGTCTGTGTGACTTGGGTAATTATTTTCTCTCTCTAAAATCCAGTCTCCTCATCTATAAATGAATAGTAATCTCATATCCTTCATGGTGCTGCTGTAAAGATTAAAGAGGACCATTGGTGAGAAGCACTTAGAACACTACTATGTGCTAAAACTATGATTATTCTACTCCACATCATTATCAATGTAATACTCATTATTTTATTCCCATGTTAAAAATATATGCAATAAAATGTCATATCATGGGGTAAAAATAATTAATTTGTTCATATTAACTCTAATATAGAAACATGCTTTTCTAACACCATTTGGGATAGTGTTGCAGGCCTGGATCAGGCAGTGGAGTTGAAGAAAATTTCCTCTTCATCCGGTCTATATGATTATATGAAAATTTCCAATCTATATGACTGTTAAATACTTCACTTTCCAGCATAGTTGATTTTGAATTTTTAATTGTCTTAATACACTTTTATAGTTAATCATATCAGTTATGTCTCTCTTTTTTTGAGACAGAGCCTCACTGTCACCCAGGCCAGAGTGCAGTAGAGTGATCTCAGCTCATGGCAACCTCTGCCTCCTGCATTCAAGCGATTCTTGTGCCTCAGCCTCCTGAGTAGCTGGGACTACTATGCACCACCATGCTTGGCTAATTTTAGTATTTTTTGTAAAGAAGGGGTTTCACCATGTTGGCCAGGCTGGTCTCAAACTCCTGGCCTCAAGTGATCTGCCTGCCTTGGCCTCCAAAAGTGCTGGGAATACAGGAATAAGCCACCATGCCAGGCCGGTTGTATCTTAATATAGTAAAATTCCATCGCACTATGTAGTCAAAGCCTTTGAAAAGGAAACATACTACATTATTGTCCGTTTAACCTCCCTGTGAAATCATTCTTATGATCATATTTAAATACATGTTCATCTAGATTTACCTGAAGCTTTATTAAAAAATTCTACGGTGGTAAGTTTCTGGAAATCTATTAAAAAACACTATTGTATTGTTCAGTGTGCTGTGTACTTAATTTTCTAAATGACATTCTCGTTCCCCAAGTTACCAGAGTAAACTGGGAGTTAGGGTTCTTCTTTGGCTGGTGAACTTGTAATAAAATTGCAACAGGCCGGGTGCGATGGCTCACACCTATAATCCCACCACTTTGGGAGGCCAAGGTGGGCAGATCATGAGGTAAGGAGTTCAAGACCAGTCTGACCAACATGGCAAAACCCCGCCTCTACTAAAAGTACAAAAATTAGCCGGGGTTGGTGGTGCATGCCTGTAATCCCAGCTACTCAGGAGGCTGAGGCGGGAGAATCGCTTGAACTCGGGAGGTGGAGGTTGCAATGAGCCGAGATTGTGCCATTGCACTCCAGCCTGAGTGACAGAGCAAGACTCCATTTAAAAAAAAAAAAAAAGCAACAAACATGGTCACAAGAGAAGTAGAAAGGGGAATGAATGATTTGATATGGTGAGAGATAGTCTTGCAGGTTGTAAACAGACTCATTTCTTCCAAAGTTGTTTCACATACATCATAGTTCTATAAAGGTCATGCAGAGATTGGCTATATCGAATGAAACTGGAAGCAATGAGTCATAAGATGGACACAATGTAAGAGCTGGCACTTATTGAGCACTTCCTATGGCCAAGCACCTGCTGAATGTTTCACATGGATTATCCCCTTTAATCTTCCTAATAATCTTCAAGATGTGGTATCATTTTGTACCTATTACACAGCTGAAAAATTGAACTTGAAAAGAATAATTAACCTCGCCATAGTGACGTAATTAAAATATGATAAGCCAGGATTCAAACCCAGGCAGCCAAACTGAAGACCTGGCACTCTTTATTTACAAGGTACTATGCTCTGTTTGCATCCTGTCAGTAGACACTTAACTTTAATGGAAGACTGGAGCCGTGCTTATTATCAAGGTGTACTTCAGGGACAGATTAATGATATGCCCACCACACAAACATGAACACTTTACCAGCTTAATCAGCAGCCAGGTTGCAGCAAATCCAGTAAATTTCTCAATTTGTACATATCCAGTTAGCTACATGCTGCAAAGCATAAAAAGTACAATCAAGAACCTAAACTATTCCAAATAATTTTATTCAGAAGAGTTGTCACTGAAAATTCCTTTGATCAGGTATTTCTATTATTTTTGTAATAGTCTTTTAAGCTACTTCTCTACGAATCACAAAATTGTCATCAGCCTGAACCCTATATCACAAAATTTAGAACAAAGCAATTTTGTAGATTTAAATAGTTTAAGAATGTGAAATTAAGGTAGGAAAGAAGAGAGACTGAAGAAGAAAAAGAGAGTGGGCAGAATAAGCATAGAACTGGGGTCTAGATTGGGTGAAAAGGCATACATCCTTAATAAGATTTCTTTTTGACTCTTTAATGTGCTGCTTTGATGGTTACTTCCTCTCTATTCAATTATTGAAATGGTTAATTGAAAAGCACTTTAAGAGTGATCAAATATTCAATCTGACTTAGTGATCTTGACAACTTAATCTGGATATTTTGTCAGTTAAGTATGAATTTCTTTTAGTATATGTTCCAGTTCTCTCTTGCTATGTACAAAATCACCCCAAAACTTTGTGGCTTAAAACAATAGCAGTAATTTATTTGGGGGCAGGGCTTTACAGAGATGGCTGCTCTATATGATACTAGCTGGAGTGGCTCAACTGGAGGCTGGAGGATCAATTTTCAAGATGGCTCACACTCATTGCTCCAAGATGGTGCTGGCATTTTAGCCAAGACTGTGAAATGAAGGTCTTAGTCCTTTATTCCGTGGGCTTCTCTACAGGCTATTTGTTGTTGGGTTTTTTGTTTGTTTGTTTTTTCTTTTTGAGACAGGATCTAGCTCTGTCACCCAGGTTGGAGTGCAGTGGCATGATCTTGGCTCACTTCAACCTCTGCCTGCTGGGGATCAGGTGATCCTCCCACCTCAGCCTCCCAAGTAGTTTGGACTATAGGTGCAGGCCACCACACTGGCTAATTTTTTTTTTTTTTTTTTTTGTAGAGATAGGGTTTCACAGTGTTACCCAGACTGGTCTCAAACTCCCGGGCTCAAACAATTTGCCTACCTCAGCCTCCCAAAGTGTTGTGATTACAGGCGTGAGCCAATATGCCTGACCCAGGCTATTTGGATTTGGACTTCCCCATGACATGGTGGCTGAGTTCCAGGAAAAAGTGTCTCAGTAGAACCAGGCATAATCTGTTGCCTCATATGGCCTAGCCCCAGAAATAACACAGCATCATTGTATTCACTAACCTACCTAGACTTAAGAGAAGGGATCATAATTTTCAGCTCTCAGTGGAGGAGCATTAAAGTTACATGTTAAAAAGAGCATGTGGAATAGAAGATATTGTTGTGGCATTTTTGGAATATGCAGTCTGCCAGACCATATGTTTTCATTTATTGATTCATTCAATGAATATTTATTGAGCACTGAATTAGAAGTTAAATTTTCAGTAGTGGGGAGAAATATAAACTTACTGGTGTATATGGGGGGAAATAGGCATTATTCAAATAGTCACATAAATAGATGTATTATTGTAAGAATCATAAATGGTAAAAATTAGAGATCCATGGTACCATGACAGAGTATGAGGAAGTCTAAGAGGTCAGTAAAAGCTTCTTTCCAGAAAAACAATAATTTTTTTTTTGACTGTAAGGACTACGTTTTATGTTTTCTGATCATTAGTGCTTGCCATCAAGCCCTAAAACTTAAAGTATAATAAAAAATAAAAAATAAAAAAAATGACAAAAACAAACAAAAAAACAAATAAATTTATACACTCATATTTTTAAGGGAAAAACAATAACTGAATTGAGATTTGAAGGATGGATAGAGGTGAATTTCTAAAAGAGCATTCCATATACAAAGAACAGTATGGTAAAGGCCCTATTGCAGAAGGAAGACATATAATGAGAACAAAAATACAGAGAAGGGCTTTGTAGATGATGAAGTGGGTGGGGAATAGAGAGTAGAGTAAGTTGAAGCTGGAGAAAATGGTAGAGGTGCTCAGAGCAGGCAGGGGCATGCTAAGCATTTTGTCTTTGGTCTCAGAGCAGCTAGAAGCCATTGAATTGTTTCCAGCAAGCGCAATGGCATACTCAGATTTATACTCAAAAAGTATACTGTTCTCAGTGTGAAAAATAAACAAGAGAGGGTGAAAGCAAGGAGAACAATGATATGGCTACTATAGTAATTTGAGAAAAGAGGTGATTAACAACTTAGGCTAGTTTGGTGGTAAAGATGGAGAGAATTAAACACATTCAATAAAGAGGCAGGAGCAAATTATATGTCAACAAAAAGGGTAACCTAGAAGAAATGGAAGAAATTCTGGAAACATAATTACTTGGCCACCTCCCGGCAAAGAAAAGCCCAGGACCAGACAGCTTCACTGTAGAATTCTACCAAATATTTAAAGAAGAATGAATTACAATCTTCCCCAAACTCTTCCAAAGAATTGAAGAAGAAGGAATACTTCCAAACTCATGCTAATGAGGCCAACATTACCCTGATACCAAAATAAGACAAAGACACAACAAGAAAAGAAAACTACAGACCAATATCTTTGATGAATATTAATGCAAAAATATTCAACAAAATATTATCAAAACAAATTTAACAGCACATCAAGAGCATTATACTCCATGCCCAAGTGGGATTTATACCTGGAATGCAAGAATGGTTAAACATATGAAAATCAATCATTATAACACACACAATTAATAGAATGAAGAACAAAACCACATGGTCAACTGAATTGATGCAGAAAAAAAGCATGTGACAAGATTTAACATCTTTTCATGATGAAAATATTCAACAAACTAGGAAGAAAAAAAACCCTACTTCAACATAATAATAAAAGCCATATATGACAAGCTCATAGCTAACATCATATCTAATGGTGAAAGATTTGAAAGCTTTTTCTCTAAGATTAGGAACAAGACAAGGATGCCCACTCTTGCCACTACTACTCAACATAGTACCGGAAATCCTAGCCAGAGCAATTAGATAAGAAAAATAATTAAAGGCATCCAAATTGGGAAAAAAGTAAACTTATTTGTTTGCAGCAAACATGATCTCATGTGCAGAAAATTCTAAAGATTCCACAAAAAGCTGTTAAAACTAATAAAATATTTCAACAAAATTACAGGACACAAAATCAATACACAAAAATCAGTTGCTTTTTAAAAATCACTAATAACAAATAATCTGAAAAGAAAATTAAGAAAACAATCCCATTTAATGTAGCATCAAAAAAGATAATCTTAACCAAGGTGGTGAAAGCGTTGTACACTGAAAACTACAAAATATTGATAGAAAAAAACAAAGAAGATACAAATAAATGGAAAAAGATCCTGTGTTCATAGATTAGAAGACTTAATTTATTTTATTTTTTTGAGATGGAGTCTCACTCTGTCACCCAGGCTGGAGTGCAGTGGCATGATCTTGCCTTACTGTGACCTCCATCTCCTGGGCTCAATTGATTCTCCTTCCTCAGCCTCCCCCAGTAGCTGGGATTACAGGCGTGCACCACCATGTCCAGCTAATTTTTTGTATTTTTCTAGAGACAGGGTTTCACCATGTTGGCCAGGCTGGTCTCAAACTCCTCACCTCAAATGATCCGTCCGCCTTGGCATTCCAAAGTATTGGGATTACAAGCATGAGCCACTGTGCCCGACCTTAGAAGACTTAATATTATTAAAATATCCCTACTGCAGAATGCCATCTATAGAGTCACTGCAATTCCTATCAATATCCCAGTGGTGTTTTTTGTAGAAATAGAGAAAATCATCCTAAAATTTGTATGGAATCTCAAGGGACCTCGAATAGCCAAAATAATCTTGAAAAAAGGAGAACAAAGCTGGAGGCCTCACACTTTCTGATTGCAAAACACATTACAAATCAACAGTAATTAAGATGATGTGGTACTGGCATAAAGACAGGTATGTAGACTAATGGATCAGAAAAAAGACACCCAGAAATAAATGATGCCCAAATTAATGAATCATTTGGCCTTCCTTACAAGGTCAAATGATTTTCAACAAGCGTTGAAAGCTGGAAAGCCTGGTAGACGTGCTGAAGACTACACAATGGGGAAAGAATAGTCTCTTCAACAAATGGTGCTGGGAAAACTGTATATCCACATGCAAAAAAAAAAAAAAAAAAAAAAGAAGTTAGACCATTATCTTATGCCATATACCAAAAATAGCTCAAAATGGAAAAAAGACTTAAACATAAGACCTAAAACTATAAACCTCTTAGAAAAAATATAAAGAAAAAGCTTTGTAACATCATGTTTGGAAATGATTCTTTAAAACATGACACCAAAAGCACAGGCAACAAAAGCAAAAATAGATAAACGGGCCCACATCAAACTTAAAATCTTCTGCACACCAAAGGAAACAATCCACAGAGTAAACAGGCAACCTATGGAATAGCAAAAATATTTACAGATTATATATCTGATAAGAGGTTAATAGCCAGAATCTATAAGGAATTTTTATAACTCAGCAACAAAAAACAACCTGGTTAAAAAATGGGTAAAGGATTAGCAGGGTGTGGTGGTGGGTGCTTGCAGTCCCAGCTACTCATGAAGCTGAGGCATAAGAATCACTTGGACCTGGGTGGTAGAGGTTGCAGTGAGCCAAGATCATGTCACCCACTCCAGCGTGGGTGACAGAGCGAGACTCCATCTCAAAAAAAAAAAAAAATTGGCCAACAGGCATATGCTAAGATGCCCAACATATGAAATCATGAGAGAAATGCAAATCAAAGCCACAATGAAATATTACCTCATACTCATTAGGATGGACACTATCAAAAGAATAGAAAATAACAAGTGGTAGCAAGGATGTGGAGAAATTGGAACCCTAGTACATTGTTGGTGGGAATACAAAATGGTGCAACCATTATAGAAAACATGAAGCCGGGAACAGTGACTCAAGCCTGTAATCACAGCATTTTGGGAGGCTGAGGCGGGAGGACCACTTGAGCCCAGGAATTCAAGACCACCCTGGGTGACATAGGGTGGCCCCAGACCCCATCTCAATGACAAAAATGAAAGAAGAAATAAAGAAAACATTATGGAGTCTCCTCGAAAATAAATTAAAAATAGAACTAGTATATGATCCAGCAATCCCACTTCTGAGTATATATCCAAAAAATTTCACAGCAGGATCTCAAAGAGATATATTTATATCCATGCTCATTGCAGCATTCCTTACACTAGCCCATAGGTGGAAGCAACTTAAATGTCTGTTGACAAGTGAATGGTTAAGGAAATGTGATATATACATGTAGAGTAGCATATTATGCAGACTTGAAGGAAATCCCATCACATGCTACAATATGTATGAACCTCCAGGATATTATGCTAAGTGAGATAAACCAGTCACAAAAGGATAAATACTATATGACTCCACTCATATGAAGTATCTAAAGTGTTCAAACTCATAGAAGCAGAAAGTAGAATGATGGTTGCTAAGGGCTTAGGGGAGAGGGAAGGGGAGACTAGTGTTTAACAGGTATAGAGTTTCAATTTTGCAAGATGAAAGAGTTCTAGAGATATGTTTCACAACAATGTGAATATATTTAACACTACTTCACTGTAAACTTAAAAATGGTTAAGATGGTAAATTTTATGAATAATTTAAAAAAACGCAGGAGGTTCTATATTTATTTAGGTCTTTCCTGATTCACTGGACTCTGCTTCCTCTAAAGTAATAGGAGTAAAATCTTAATAACCTTTGAGTCCCTATCATTTAGATCAACATCTGGAATTTAACAGAATTACTATGAATGTTGGATGGATGGATGGATGGACAGATGGACTGATGGATGGACAAGACTAATGAATAAGAGGACAGACATACCTCTCCTCTTTAATTCCAAGTTCTCTAATTCTGTCTTGCCTTAGTGCCTTTGCTGGTATTGTTTCTGCTTCTTGCAACATTCTTTCTGCCCATTCTCACCACCATCCATGCCCTCACCAGTCTGTTCCTCATCAAGGGAGCTTTTGTGAATCCCAAGGTGGTTATATGCTATCTGCCTGTGTCCTCGGAGGCCATCTCTATCAGATGTAAGAATGTACTACACTGCATTGCAATGCTTATTTTGCATGTCTCTTTAACTTGATTGTGTGAACTCCTTCAGACAGAGGCTGTGTCCTGTAACCCCAGCAACTAACACAGTATGCAGCCTACTAACAGGAAGCACTAGTTAGTATTTATTATATTAATGAATAAAGAGAATTAATTCACTAAACCTTGAAGATCTGAATAGTTAGACTGTCTTTTCAAATTTCTCTCAAACACCAGATTTTTAAAGTTAAGTTTTAGAAATGAAATCTTTGCAGAATTCTCTGAAAAATTTGCAAATGACAATGTAATATTACTCCATATCGTTGATTAATCAGAATTCTATGGGTGCAAGATCCCCAAATTCAGAGCCAACACTCTGTGGAGAAAATTTAGAAGTGCAATTAGTCTTCCTTCCTAAAAGGCTGCCATCGCCTTCGCCTGAGGGTGGGCCAGAAGATTGCTAGTGAGCAGCCTTGATTTCCTCCTCACCCTCCCCACTGTGCGGCCCCTCCACACGTAAGGATCTGCTTCAGTATTTAAATAAGTACTCAGCTGAGATTTCAGAATTTTCCACCATAAGATACATCAGAAATGAATTGTACCTGAGAAATATTTAAAGACAGATGTTTTCAATGAAAAAGTTAAAAAACAGAATACCCCCCAGAATAGAATAATTAGTTGAAGCACTATTTCATACTTTTATTGAGGATACTAATGAAAAATAATCACTCATAAAACTGAGAAACATTACCAGGTGAAACGCACAATGAGTTAGGTCAGTGCTTCTTAAACTGAGATCTGCAACATGTTCTTCAGCATTTGTGAGTTCTGTAGGAGAGTTTTAAATTTTAGTTTTTAATCAAATGTTAATTTAAAAATTAATATAAGCATATTTCAAGTAATAAGATTCACTTACTGTCTGGTGGGGAAATGGCCTGGAAAACAGTACTGGCAAACACTTTTAGAGTAGAGGGCTCATGTTTATGACTGCATTGATACTGAGTGATCCACCCAGGAGTTTAGTTCTTAATATATTGGTAAGCATGTCCAGCTCCACTAGACATTGTAACAACAAAATGACACTTATTCTACAACTACTACTGTGTAATTATTACTAATTTCAAAGACAAAGCAAGCAAACAAAAAATCTTTTCTCTTTTGCAGTGATAATTTGCAACTAAAATCATTTTCATGGAATAAGATGTTAATTTCTCATTTAGTAACTATGATACTGCCATTTGAAAATGATACACAGTACATCAAAGTAATATCGTAAAATACTAACACATAATGAAGTGGACTTTATATATATATTATTCATTTATTCTTTCAACATATACAATATGCCATGCACTGTTCCATGCTTTGGGGATACAGCACTGAGCCAGAAAAAGTTCCTGTTTCTGTGGAGCTTACATTCTAGTAAAAGCCAAAGCACATTATAGTCCAACTGTGCAAAGAAAGGTTTTGTAGTAGTTTGAAGGAAGAAAGGTGGTGAGAGAATTGAGTTGCCAAGGAGCACACTGTAGTCTAGACATTGCAGTCTCTAAAAAAACCTGACTAGATCAACCATGGCCAAATTTATACTGAGAGAGGATTTATTGAGTTGATCTTGTCTTTCTGCATATTAACTTGCACCATTAGTATAAGTGAGTATATAATATGCCAAAAAAATTTGCTAGGTAATATCTTTAAATTTCTCAGTTATATTCTGGAAAAGTTCATTTGAATTTTATTAGTTTGGTTGTTTGACATATTTAATTTGTGGATTTCTTTTAGGCTGATAATTTCTTGAGTTGTTTTTATAAAAGGTATAAACTGTCCACAAATGCAATCATTTATCATGACTTACATGGCTAATATGGTCCAAATTACCCTTAAGCTCTCACTTTAAGGTCCATTAATAGCCCTAAGGAAAATCCACCATGGCATACGCAGTCCTTTCTTGCTGAAGCACCCACTGTACTCTTCTGCAGCATACTTTCTAATAAAACTTTCCTTTTCAAACCTAAAAAAAAGAGGTTTAAACATTAATTTAAATTTAATTTTGCAAACAGTTTTATTGAGGTATAATTTACATGTTATAAAGTTCAACCATTGTAAGTGTGCAGTTTGATGATTTCTTAGTAAATGTCTAAGTTGTACAACCATCACCATAACCCAATTTTACAACATTTCAATTTCCTCAAAAAGTCCTCCTTGTGCCCATCTGAAGTCAATCCCTATCCCAACTCCAGCTCCAGGCAATTATTGATCTACTGTCTCTAGAAATTTTCCTTTTCTAGAAATTTCATATAAATGGAATCTTTTGTGTCTGGAATCTTTCACTTAGCCTAATGCTTTTGAAGAATCATCCATCTTATAGCATGTATTAGTAGTTTTTCATTTTTATGGCTGATTAATTCTGTTGTATAGATTGAGCACATTTTGTTTATCCATTACCAGAAGGCATTGATAGATATTTGGATTGTATTTTAGCCAATCTGACAATCTCTGTATTTTGATTGATAGTGTTTATTCCATTCAGTTTTTTTGAAGTTTGGAATATGTATACATTTATTTTTACATATAATTTTAAAAATTAGACTTTCTATTTTGAGATAATTATAGATTCATATGCAATTATCAGAAATAATACAGAGAAATTCCTATGTTTTCTTTAGCTAATTTTCCCCAATTGGCAACACTTTGCCAAAATATAGTACTGTAGTGTGACCAGGATACTGAATTATCCTTCGACTTTGAAGGATAGTTTTCTTGAGTGTAGAATTTTTGGTTTATAGTTTTTCTTTCAGCGCTTTGAATATGTTACTACAATGCCTTCTGAGCTCTGTTGTTTCTAATGAGGAGTTAGCCATTAATTGTATTGTCATTACTGTTTTCCCATTAATTACTTTTCTCTTGCTGCTTTCAAGATTTTCTTGTTGTCTTTGGTTTCAGGAGTTTAAGTATATGTCTATGTATGTATCTTTTTGTGTTTATCCTACT
The DNA here is from genome assembly GCF_028885655.2 of Pongo abelii. NCBI lineage: Eukaryota > Metazoa > Chordata > Mammalia > Primates > Hominidae > Pongo > Pongo abelii. Next base: position 101,014,645 of record NC_071991.2, read on the forward strand.
TGGCATTTTTTCACTTTTTTGGGTCTGTAGATTAATGTTTTTCATTGAACGTGAGAAGTGCTCAGCCATTGTTTCTTCAGATAAACTTTATGGGACTCTCATTACACATTCATTGGTACACTCGATATTGTCCCACAGGTCTCTGAGGCTCTATTTATCTTTCTTTAATGTTTTTCCTCTCTGTTCTTCAGACTGGATACTTTCTGTTCATTTATCTTCAAGTTCCCTGATGCTTTCTTTTACCATATAAAGTCTGTGTTAACTCCATCAGATAAATTTTTTATTTCAGTTGTTATACTTTTCAACTCTAGAATTTCCATTTGGTTCTTTTTTGTAGTTTCTTTTTCTCTATTGAGATTTCCTATTTGTTGAGTAGTAGTCATTATACTTTCCCTTAAGTCTTTAAATGTGGTTTCTTTTCATTTTTAAAAATATATTTTACATTGCTTTGAAGTTTTTGTCTGCTAAAACCAACATCTGGGAGTCAGTTTGTACTAAAAATTTTTTCTCCTAAGGGTGATATTTTCCTGTTTCTTTGCATGTCTCATAATTTTTAATACAAAACTCAATATTTTGGATAGTAAATGATCGCAACTCTAGATTCTGATTTTCTCTCCTGAGGGATTTTTTTAGAACACCTTTCCTGAACTTAATCTGTAGAATCTGTCTTCCTATGGTGTGTGGATGCTGATGTCTTTGCACAAGTTTTTAAAAGTTTTTCTTCTCATTTTTATTTTTTATCCTGGTTTTCTAAAGGTTTTCCCTGAGTCTGCAGATCTTAGTGGTCAGGCAATGATTTGGGCAGAGATCATACACAAATACATTAAACCTGTAAGAATTCCGTCCTCTGACAATGGATTCAGCCATTTCTCAACTCTTTCTCAGCCTCTACTTTTTGCCAAGAAACACTCTTTTGTCTCCCCTGAATATGCATGTCATTCCAGGGTTGGCTAGAGTTGTGTGGAGAGCTTATTTAGCTTTTGTACAGTTCTCTAATTTCCTGTGTATCTTCATTAAATTCTGGACTAGTCCTGCTTGCTCCAGCTGTGATCTCAAGCTAGCAGAACTGCGGGTTTTCCATACTCATTTTCTGTTGAGCTTGCTACTTTCAGTGATCGTATTTTTTGGCATGTATCATATTCTTCTAGCCCTTCAAATCAAGTCTTCCCTTTCTGGAAGAAGCTGCTAGTTTTCACTGCTGGCCCTGTCACACTAAAACTAATGTGCTGATTGAGCTGGGGGTGGATAAGAAGGGTGGCACCCCACACAAAAGGTCACAAACTCTTTTCTTACCCAAACTCCAGCAGTTCTTATGAATAAACACCTCTCAATTTACTGTTTGCCTGTAGTCAGTCTTCAGAGCCCTGAAATGAATGTTTTGACAATTTTATTCAGTTTTACTTGTTCTGGAGGAGAAGATACACTAATTTCTTCATGCTGCCATGACTGAAAACTGATTAAATTAAATGTTATGCTTTTAGTATTTATACTGTCCATTTAAGAAACATTAAAAAAATAACTCAGCAAGTCATTATAGTAGGTCCACTAAGGTGTTTTTTTTTTCTTTAAAAAGATTCAGGGTGGGCACGGTGGCTCACGCCTGTAATCCCAGCACTTTGGGAGCCCAAGGAGGGTGGATCACGAGATCAAGAGATCGAGACCATCCTGGCAAACATGGTGAAACCTGTCTCTACTAAAAATACAAAAATTAGCTGGGTGTGGTGGCACGCATCTGTAGGCCCAACTACTTGGGAAGCTGAGGCAGGAGAATCGCTTGAACCAGGGAGGCAGAGGTTGCAGTGAGCCGTGAGCCAAGATTGTGTGCACTCCAGCCTGGTGACAGAGTGAGACTCTGTCTCCAAAAAAAAAAAAAAAAAAAAAAAAAGATTCATATTCAAGCTTGGAAAACACTATAAATAGTCCTGAAAATTCATAAGGTAACTTTTTTTCTCCCCTTTGAAACTAAATACCATTTTTTACAATATACACTTTAACAGGCAGAATGATATCTCATGTTTGAATATTGTAAAGTGAAGAGATCTAGTATAAATTTAGCTTTTCATTGGCCTTTTAAAGTTTGCAATTTTTTTAAATAAAAAGACAAAAAGAAACATATTCTTCAGTAAAATAGTGAGTGGGATAAAATGGCTATTCATTTTGAAATGATTATTTGATTTGAAAGCCTATAGCCTTCACACAAAAATCACATGTAGTCTTGCCAGGAAACACTTGGAAAAGTAAGTTGGTGTTAAAGTTTTATCAGCACAGAGGGTGAATGTAACAACTTTTATTAAAGTTCTTGAGTTTTTCACTGGGCTGTTTTCTTTAAGAGGATAATACATCCCCATCACATTGACTTTCGTATGATCTGCTTTAGCCAGTGGAATATGCTTTGGCCAATGGAATATAATATAACGAAATTTGAGCAGAAGTTTTCAGCATGCCATATTTGAGCAGAAGTTTTATATACAGTTTTATAATTTGCCTGAGCCTCTTGTAGTTCTGTCCTCGTCATAAAACAATATGTCCTCAATAGAGGCTTTCAACTTGGACCCCACAATGAGAAGATAGATCTGCAGTCAGGTCCACTGCCTAGAGCAGGACCACAGCCAACCAACAACTCTTCATGTGCTGTGCGTAGGAAGCAAATGATCGTGGTTATAAGCCACTGAAAGTTTGGGGTGCTTCTGCAGTAAGAGCTGACTAATACAGATATAAAAATGTGCCTCTACTACAAAAGTACTGAATTTTCAAGATTAATGTTTTTGTGTTACTATGGCAGTAAAAGAAAGCACCTTTAGATATGTGTTTGGAATTATAAGACTTAAAATATAGAATATGTGGCTTGGGGATCTTCTCAAAAAGGCTGAACTTGAGGTTTGAGAGACGCAAGTGATTGCCAAGTAGGAGAAACAAGCTGTGTGGATACAGATGCCTTTAGCAGAGATTCCAAGTAGTGGGTTAAAATACAGGCCCCAAATTGAAGGTACAAGGGTAGATGTTTCAAATTGTAGGTTTTTATTTTCAATCAAGTTGCACCTTGAGTGGGAAACTTCATGAAGCATGTTCAGAAGGTACAGCAGATAGAATTTTCTTTTTTAAAGATCAAGAAGACCAACTAGTGTTAGATTCAAAGAGAATAGGACCTGCATTCTGAACTTTAAATTTTAACATAATATCACTATGACAGACTTTAAAAAAACCATACTTCAGGTGATGGTCATATTTCTATAGTATTTTATTCAATAGAGGTCTCTACGTATCTTTAGACAGAATTATTCTAAAATTATCAAGGGCTTAAACAGATTAATAGCAAGATAGTTCTTTTAGTATGTTCTTTTAGATGGTCAGCCTTATGAGAAAACAACTTATGCTTTTAACTGAGTTCTGGAAAAAATTAAAAAAAAAAAAAGAAACGGGCAATTTACATATAATCCAATTCAAAATAGAGGAGAAAAGGAAAGAAAGAGAAAGCCTGGCATTTCTATTTCCCATTTTCCTCCCCATTTGGAGTTCTACACAGACCAAGGTGCAATGAATTCAGAGCCCTATGATGAATTTGGTCTTGATTTGCAGGGAGAGTTGAAATACTCAATCTATCTGATTGCCCCTGCTAACTTAGTGATTGATTATCTAAGAGGTGGTTCCTGGTTTCTGAAAATCCCTAAAAGAAAACTAAAGGAGAGCAGAGGAAAGCCTTGATGAGTGAAAAGAGCTTCATTATTAAAATCTTTATATTCTGGAGTGGAATCTGATACTGATTTTGGCAATAGCCCTAAAAATCGATTAAGTAACAGATTCTAGAAATCATCTCTTTCTCCATTATCCAAGGTCATAGCAATGACTCATTTGAAAACTCTAAGCAGCCATTGCTTGAAAAATTATACCGATGGGATTTCAGAAGGGGTCTTCGATTTTAAAGAAAATGTCTATTTCACCACAGATATGTATTCCTTATGTCTCGACTAATTTTTTCCCCAAGTGCTAGGTTGTATCTCTCTTTTTATATTTTTTTTGAAAGTTATCTTGGAAGCATATTCATAGAATATAATAAAACTACTGCAGAAAGGCAGCTCAGGATAAATCTGATGTCCTTTCTCCTTCACCATAATTTTAGAGATGAGAAAATGGATCCCTAAGATCCTTGGGCTTTCGTAGTTAGACAAAGATGGTGCTAGGTCTGGATCCCAAGCCTCTTGTCCTCTAAGGCTTTCACACTCTCCCATACTGTCTCAGATTAGTTTGGGACCAAAATATTTAGCTCTTTACCTTACCCAGGATCTTTTTGCAGTGTTACAAGGCCCCCATTCTTCTTTTGTTGCTTTCTCTTGTATAGTCCTAACATCCATTGAGACACAGTTTGCAAAAAGTGAGGGTGTGGGTCTCACCACTGACCCTTTGCAGCAGTCACAGAAAAACATCTTAACAGTGAAGTTTGAGTTTGTGTGTTCAGTGTTTCTAATTCGATGCTGTCAATGACACTGGCTTCTACTAGTTATTTGGCACATACGAATCATGTTATAGTTTCAAAATACTTTTCTATCAATAGCAACTTCTTAGCATGAATCAGGCCCATTTTATTATTTCCTCCTCCCCAAAGCAGCTTTCCTGGTCACATCAGATTTAATGAGGTGCAATAAGTTGCCCAGATGCTTAGCTGTCACAACTCCTAAAGTGTACAGGGTGCAAGCCAAAAGTTTTAGATTAAGGGGAGAAATTGTCTTACCTCTGGGATTCCTGGTTACTAAGGACAAAGTTGGGGGGTGGGTGACAAAGGGGTTTGGGAAAGGGTAGAAGAACATCTTGCATTCGTTGATAGCAAGCCAGGAGTTCACAGGTATTTTAGCTCATCCCTAGTTGCTAGAGTCTTTAAAGATCCTGCTTCATCCTGAAAATCTGCTGTAGTATAGGGAAAGGTGAAGGTAGGGAGAAGGGCAACTGGCAGACTCCAGTTCATCCCTGACTGACCCTAACTTCAAGAGGCAACAACTGAAATTCTCAGAGGGAATGGGAGCACTTTAGATCAGCAATACACCAACACTGGTCTGATCCTAGTTGCTGTTGACAAGAGTGGACACTTTGAGTGTGCCCCTTGGCATGGTGATTCTGAACATGAACCCAGAGGTGATTCCAAACCTGGAATAAGAATAAGGCTCTCCTTGGGCATGACTCAAATAGAAAAGCTCTTTGAATCACATTTGAATCTGAGTCACTCACCAGTCTTTTCTTTGTCCCATAAAGGCAATTCAAGCATTGAGGTATAAACCAGGCTTTTTGATTCTCAGCCTTCCCTTCTCAGCCACCTCCCATCTCAACCACCCCATGGAAACAGTAAGATTTCTTTCAGACATTTATTTTAAAGAGAGACTACTTCATACAACCAGGTTTGGGGGATTTGAGGGCTTAAGAGAGTTACTAGAAATTACTGTCAGTTCTTGCTGTAAAGCTATCTCTGTCCCTGGGACACATGGCCTGCCAAATGGCCCCATAAATCTGATTATTCTCCTTTCCTTTTTCTCTTTCCATGTTAAAATTCTTCTGATTTACCAGCAACTTCAGAAGAGTTAAAACAAATGAAACCTAACAGAAATTCTGACCCTCCACTGCCACCAATGCACTCAAGATGCATCATCATGAACTGTATTTTTAGAGACTTGCAAGTGTTATATTGGGCTAGCCCATATTTAGGTCATCTTTGTCAACTCCTCCAAATCCCTCTGATATTTATTTTGAAGACCTTCTGAGAGTCTACAACCACACTTGCTAGAAATTCTTACTCACTTAAACTTACATGTCTCATGCTACTGTTTAATTCTGTTCTCTTGATTTTCAAAGCTCTGTCTGATGGACCTTGAAGTGTAATACATGAATTACATACCTATAGAAAAAGCTGAATGGAAGATTCTGAAACTCACGATTTTAGATCCTTTCCCAGTTTCAGTAGCAGCTCCTTCATTATCTTACGTGTCTCACACCCCATTCCTATTTCTCCCCCACCCTCTTCATAGAATCTCAAATCTTCAGACTGTCAAATGAAAAGCATAATTTTCATCACTTAGGGTATGGCCCTTCTACCATAGAATAGCCACTGATATAGCCAATTAGGTATAGACTTAGGGTCCAATTCTATCACAATTCTCTCTGATAGAAATGCTCAGAAAATTGTGTGATCATATGGTTCAAAGTGATTTCTCACCAAAATCCACTCCTACAATTAAACATTCTGGTTTCATGGCTGGGGGTGGGAGGCAGTTCAATGTTTCTTTATATCAGAATCAGAAGGAAACAAAAAAAAAAAACAAAGGAAATAGGGAAATGCAGTTTGAAAAGTAGAAACTGTTAAAAGAGCAATAGAAAGACTGTTAAAAGGGAAAACATAAGCTAAGGAAACAGCACGAAGGGCAGGTGTACAACAGCAATGCCATGTGAAAATGTAAGGAATTCTATAGTGGTAATTTCGGGATAAATTAGCCTGAAAACAGCTCTCTGGTTAGCTTTGGGTTGTAGGGGGGAAGATGGAAGTTCCTGGACAATTAACCATCTGCTGTGTTTTTTGTACCCTTACCACCCAGCTCAGCGCCTGGGCACAGAGTAGCTGTCAATATTTGTATAATAAGTGTAACACCGGCCGAACTACCCTGTTTTCAAACAAACTATAAAATTCTGTGACACAGTCCCTTCCAAGCACACACAGGCCCAATCTATGGAAGGAATTATCGGGGAAACGACCTAAAGGAAAGTATGGGGCATCCACTGGCTACAGTTCAGCTGGCTGCTTGGGGGAAAAACGCAAAGAGGACGCAAGCTCAGCTGTGTTTGATGTGAGACCACCCTTGGGGTTTGTCTTTTACATTATTGTCTGCCAGGTTCCTGCGCAACTTCTATCTCCACCTGTGGACCTGAAGGCAACCGAGGAGTTAGCCAGGGGCAGTTCTGTGGTAACAAGAAAGACTCTTGGGGGCTGTATGCCTCCTCTGCCTTGGCGTCTCTTGCCTGCAATTGCCGCGCTGCCCCTCGTGCCTCTGCAAAGATGCAGAGGTCGAAGCACGTTGCTGTGCGGTGATGAAATGCTCGCTGAATCAGACTCTCGAGCCCGGCCTCTCACACCCACCAGGATCCTGGGGTTGCCTCTAGGATCCCTGTGGGTGCTCCTGCCACCTTCTTAGACTACCCTCGCCCTCCTAATCCAGGCCCACTTCTCTGGCTCGTGTCCACCCCTTGATGGGCGTTCCGGGGTCGCCACTGTCCTCTGCGCCCCTGGGCACTGGCAGCGCGGGCCGGGCAGCGGGGAGGGAGGCGGGAAGCAGAGCGGGGGGCGCCCCGGGCTTGCGCGCCGCGGTGCTCCACGAGGGATTTGCCGCCTTCAGCTGCAGCAGCTGCAGCGGCGGCGGCGGGAAGAGGGGTGGAGGGTGGTGAGGAGGGCCGGAGCCCGGGCCAGGAGGGAGGGAGGGAGGGGAGCCGGGAGGCTGTGCCAGGCGAGCCGGAGGGGTGCTCCGCGCTCCCCCGCCCTCCTTCCGGGAGCGAGGATGCAGACTCTGAAACTGGTGCTGCTGGGCTGAGGCGGAGGCAGGGGAGTTGCACCGCGCGAGGCTCCGTGAGTGTGTCTCCTGCGCGCGGAGAGGCGGGGGGAAGCGGAGGACCAGGAGGAGGAGGAGGAGGAGGAGGAGGAGGAGAATGCCCGGAGCCGCCGCCGCTGCCGCCGCCGCCGCGATGCTCCCGGCTCAGGAGGCTGCCAAGCTGTACCACACCAACTATGTGCGGAACTCGCGGGCCATCGGCGTGCTGTGGGCCATCTTCACCATCTGCTTTGCCATCGTCAACGTGGTGTGCTTCATCCAGCCCTACTGGATAGGCGACGGCGTGGACACCCCGCAAGCCGGCTATTTCGGGCTCTTCCACTACTGCATCGGCAACGGCTTCTCCCGGGAGCTGACCTGCAGGGGCAGCTTCACGGACTTCTCCACGCTGCCCTCGGGCGCCTTCAAAGCCGCCTCCTTCTTTATCGGCCTCTCCATGATGCTCATCATTGCCTGCATCGTTTGCTTTACCCTCTTCTTCTTCTGCAACACGGCCACTGTGTACAAGATATGTGCCTGGATGCAGCTCACCTCCGGTGAGTGCGCGCTCACCTCCGCGGAGGCGGAGGACCCCGGGGCGCCCGAGCCGGGGAGGGGCCAGAGTGGGAGGGACGGGGGCTGTGCGCGCCGCTGCGAGCCTAGCCGCCTAATCCGCTCAGGCGTCGAGGTGCGGGGGGCGGGAGCCCAGCGAGGCCGGAACCCCCGGGGTTCCCCAGCCCCGGCGCTGGCGCCTCGTCCCGGGGCTTTCGTGAGCCTCCCAAGTGTGGGGGACGCCCACCCAGAGGGACGCGCCGGAGGCAGGGCGGTTGTGGGGCCGAGTCCGCTCAGAACTAAGGATGGTGGGCGGAGAAGTGGCCGCTTAGAGAGATGGGGCCGGGGATCCGTGCTGAGGGACTAAGGAGGGACTGACAGGGCGAAGTGAAAAGCGGATTTGGAGAGGTCGTAGTGGAAGGAGCAGCCAGCCTGCCCTGCCCCTCGCTGCTGGGACTATTTCTGTCATTGATCCTGGGAAAGGGGGCGGGGGGCGGTGGCTGGAGTGATACTGTTTCTTTCCATCTCGGGCAGTTAAATATGTTTACTCCTCCATCTGGAGGTGAAGAGATCTTAATTCTGTTTTGGGTTTCCCCTTGTAAGAAGAATGTAGCTTAGAACATTCTTTCGCAATTCCTCAATGTCAAGTCTTCAGTTTGCCTCTTTGTCCGTGCAAAGGTCCTTCCATTTCATCTTTAAACAGAGAGAAGTCTTTAGTAAATCAAGATTCTTCAAGATCTCATTTTTGGGAAGTGGGCAGAGAGGAGAATGTTTCATTAGCATCTCCGATCACTCTTTGCCTGTGGATGATAAATTGTTGCTAGCTGGAGGATATGAAAGTACTTTTTTTCTGTGCATCAAAGTTACTTTTAACCCAGAAAGGATGGGGTACATTTCCTGGTGGCTTTGAAGAGTCCTGAAACAAAACTGACTCCTTACTGTACTTCCCCTGATGCCGATTGCCTCTCCGCCAGCCAGCTTGGATGCCCTCCCTTCTGAAGTCAAGGGTCCAGTGGTCCTGACATATTTCTGTTCCAACATTGTTGAGGTCCTTTTGATTTTATGGATGGTCTGGTTGTAGAAGGACACTGAATATCTTAGGCAGCTAAACTTTTCATTTGCGTTTTATTTTACTGTTCTCATTTTAAAGATGTTTCGAGATGTTGTCGTTTATTCTATTCCTGGGAAGGTTTTCTGGGGAGAGGGATTCAATCCCTGAGTTTACCAGAGTGTTGTAGGGTGAGTAGATACTTAAAGGTGCTGGACAATAGCGTTAAGGTTCATAGTCCTATATTGCTAGTTTGATAACGAAAGAGAAGCTTGTGGGAGACTATACTTATGTGAAAGTATTTATTTTGTGTTTTGGCTCGCCTGATTTTGATTTGCCATGTATTGTAAAAGTGTGTATGTGAAAAGCAAGAAATGAGCACCAATAGAGACTCCCTCCTTTACACATACCATTATCTCCTGAAAGGTGAGTTCTGCGTCTCCTTCTGCACCCCCATCCCCAACTTTTTCTAGCAACTCCTCACTCTATGTTTTTATATATAATAACATATAACTTTTATGGCCATTTCAAGCAGAATAACTGTAAGATTTGGAATAAATTCATGTGTTATGGCTGTTCTTGACACTTAGCTCTGGTTTGACTTTGAAGAGGACACACAAGATGCAGATGCTGTAGAAAAAGAATTGACCCTGCACAGCTAATTTTAATTTTTCTAAGTTAAATGACCTATTTAGACAGGTGATTCAAATTACATCGTTTTTAAAAGGTCTGAAAATACTTTGCAGGTGCTTTCTCAACAACATATTCGTCAATGTTTGATTTTTATGAGGTTTCATACTCTAATCCCCCCGCTTTTTTAAAGGACAGAAAGAAAATGATGTTTGAGAAAGAAATACCAGCTTTGAAGTTAATACAAACTTCAACCATTACAAGTTTTTTTTTTTGTTTCGTTTTTTTCCTTTTCTTTTTCTGGAATAGAGCACACAAAAATTGTCTGTCCTGGAGCAGTGAAATATAATGTTGTTCTCAGGCATTTGACATCAATGTTTATCCTGTTTTCCATGTCATGTAAAATGTGGGGATAGTTTTTGTACTAAAGATGTAAGCACATTTACTTCATTTTGGAGCAGTCCAGATCCTTAAGTGACATACTTTTTAAAACCTTTATTTGCAATTATTTGGTGTTTTATTTCTAGGTAAACTGTAGGACATGATTTTGTTCATTAGTGAAGTATATTAATAAAAGAAAAATGGATTCTGATGACAGGTCAAATAAGAATCTGTCACTCATTCACAGATTTTTAAGGAATAACATATAGAAGATATTTCTAAAGAATGTTACATTTAACATGGTTTTCAGGGTTTTTCTAAAAAGATTAAGTCTCATTATACTAACAAAAAATTTAATATAATCTATTGTAAGTTACTTTGAAAGTTTAGTCTAGGCCGGGTGCACTGGCTCATGCCTGTAATCTTAGCACTTTGAAAGGCTGAGGTGGGTGGATCATTTGAGGTCAGGAGTTCAAAACCAGCCTGGCCAACATGGTGAAACTCCATCTCTACTAAAAATACAAAAATTAGCCAGGTGTGGTGGTGGGTGCCTGTAATCCCAGCTACTTGGGAGGCTGAGGCAGGAGAATCTCTTGAGCTTGGGAGGCAGAAGCTGCAGTGAGCCAAGATTGCACCACTGCACTCTAGCCTGGGAAACAGAGCGAGACCCCATCTCAAAAAAAAAAAAAAAGAAAAAGAAAAAGAAAGTTTAGCCTTTAGACTATTCCTCTTTAATGTTAAGTAGCCTTCTCCTACCTATTGTTTACCAGTACCTAGGCTAATCTCAAGTGTAATTTGCTAAATATGAAAGATGAGAGCTTAATGTACTATTTGCTTATTAGAGACTGTTTATCCCTCATTGGAAATCAAACTATTCACTTGTGTATTTAGTTATCTAAGCATTTTTAATATACTAACATCCTATATGTAGTCAAGTAGAATATAAAATCCTATTTCTTTTTTTTTTTTTTTGAGATGGAGTCTCGCTCTGTCACCCAGGCTGGAGTGCAGTGGTGCAATCTCGGCACACTGAAACCTCTACCTCCTGAGTTCAAGTGATTCTCCTGTTTCAGCCTCTTGAGTAGCTAGGGCTACAGGCGTGTGCCACCACACCAGGCTAATTTTTTGTATTTTTAATAGAGACAAGGTTTCACCATGTTGGCCAGGCTGGTCTGGAACTCCTCACCTCAAGTAATCCACCTGCCATGGCCTCCCAAAGTGCTGGGATTACAGGTGTGAGCCACCGCACCCAGCCAAAATCCTATTTCAAGTGATACTTTAAGATGATGAAACAGGAGACTTCTTATGATATTACAATATAAAAAATTATTATTTTTATGATTCTGAACGATGAACCAGAAAAATTAATTTATTTATTGGACCTGAAAATGATGTTGCTCATTCATCTAGGTGTGTGAAGCACATTTAATTATCGTGCTGTTATGAACACCTTACCCTCTCCCTCCTCACTCTAAGTCTTTACCAAACACAGTAGCATGAAACTAGGAAGCACAGAATTAGGAGCTAATATATCATACTATCTTTGGATGTAATCCTGTATGTAGAGACCATGTCTTATATAAAAACTGGAGACATAAAAATAATATATAAAATAATGATAATAAGAGATATAAAACTTTCCTAAATCTGTAGAAAGGCAATTTCTTCAGAAGGAAAAAAAAAGAGGCTTTTCTTCTTTCTGGGTAATTTCTCTGACACTAAAAGGAAAGGAGTAGATTTGTAATTGGTCAAGCAGGGTAATAAAGTCCAGATTTTAAAAAAAAATCAGGATAGAAAGGGAATTTTCTTCCCCTGGGAACCTTATTTTCTGCTTCTATGTTCTTGTTCTCTTTAAGTCAATATTTCAGTTGGTTTCTGAGTCTACTAATAACCACATTTTATAAACCACACTTTGTTTGTTCTAGTGACTATAAGCCATACCTTCAGTTGTTTCCAGAAGCCCATGTGTTCACCATATTAAGCCAAAGAAATCTTTTGTTTTCTTTTTCTTTTTATAAGCTGAAGTATTCAGTGGAATTTAAGGTTTTGTAGAGATCGGTCGTGCATTTCTTGGTCAAAGCCAACAGATGTGGAAAGATACTTGCTTTCATCTGTGGAGATGGGACACCTGATCCAGATTGGATTTTCTTATTAAGGAGAGGTGAGGACAGAATGGGTTGTACTCCCCAGATTCCTCATCTGTATCATTCTGAGTGTACCAGCAAGAAGGGCCACCAACATGACAAGGCTTTATGGCAGGGGGTAAGGGGTGAATTGTTTAGTCTGTTACCCCTAGCCTCCTAGATTTAGTTCTGCCAAATTCTTTTTATCCCGCTTGCTTTCTTAAATTTTATAACTTTGTCGTTTAGGTGAGATGAGAGTCACCAAAGGTAATCACTATATTTCTTAGCCTGCAAGAAGAGCCTTTGAAATCTTATACCATCCTATCTTGTGGCACCCTCCTGTTTTCTTATAGATCTCATTAGCATTTGAAATTACAGCACATTTCCATGTTTATTTAATTTCTGTCTTCTCCAGTACATTGAAAGTTCCATAAGGCCTTGCCTGTTTTTCTTTATACAGCATAGAGGTCAAAAGCATGGAAACTGGAGTTAAAAGATGTGGGTTTGAAGCCTGGCTGTGACACTTATGGACTGTGTGACCTGCGGAATTAATCTTCCTATGCTTTAGTTGCTCATCTGCAAATATGCATATAATTGTACCTGTCAGGAGACTGTTGCAAAAACTAAATGAGCTAATGTATTAGTTACTGTCTGGTTTACAGTAAGTAGGCCCTCTGTGAGTGTTGGGTATTGTTGCTGTTGTTGTCTTGCTATTATTACTATATCCTGGCATATAGTAGTATGTGTATATCTGGCACATAGTAGGTATTCAATAATTTTTTATTGAGTTAATAAATTGAAAAATAATGAATAATCAGGTGAAGAATGAAAGGAAAAAGGACTTTAAATTTCCCATATGTTGGGCTGGGTGCAGTGGCTCACACCTGTAATCCCAGCACTTTGGGAGGCCAAGGCGGGCAGATCACCTGAGGTCAGGAGTTCGAGACTAGCCTCGCCAACCTGGTGAAACCTTGTCTCTACTGAAAATACAAAAACTAGCCAGGTATGGTGGCGTACACCTGTAATCCCAGCTACTCAGAAGGCTGAGGCAGGCAAATCACTTGAACCCACGAGGTGGAGGTTACACTGAGCCGAGATCATGCCACTGCACTCTAGACTGGGCAGCAGAGTGAGACTCCATCTCAAAAAAAATAAAATAAATTTCCCATATGTTGTGGCGAGAAGTGAATGCTGTGTACTTTGAAAGCCGTGATACTCATTTCTCAGTGGTGTGTGGCATCACTAGTAGTGACCACACTGAAAGAACTAGTCCTTGTTCTTTGATGACAGTGGTTGTGACTTGACACCCTAATTTGTGATGAGGTTTTTCCCAAACAGAGGCTTTCTGATGTGTAGGTAATGATCTTTATTACAGCATTGGGAGATAATCATATCTCAGGCTTCAGCAAATTTTCCCTTACCATTTATTTTCTCATTTAAAAACCCCATATCATCCAAAATGGAGGCTTTATGTAAAAATCAAGAGATTGCATTTTCTTTCAGAAAGGGCAGGGACTTGTTCTAGGTTGGATTTCCTTATGTACCTTCAGGAGCAATAAAGACAAGAAAAGACGTTTCCTGTCTTTCCAGGCTTTCCCACTTCTTCCTGGGCATCAGTGCAGATGTGCTCTTCTTGGACTCCCATGGAGCCGGCCAAGCCCTCTCTGACAGAGTGATTCTGAATGTGTTGAGCTCCGATGGGGTGCTCTGAAGAGGGGACAGAACTGGGATGTACTCAGGTGTAGACTCAGTGTTCAGGACAATCATCTGTCCTTACTCTTTGGCTAGTGCTGAGCAGTATGAAAAAGTGAGCTCTTGCCCCAAAATGCTGCTTATGCATCCTGAGTTCAGTGCCATGGAGTGACCCTAAAGAGAGGCTTTTCTTCTATCAGAGCATTTCAAATCTTCTCCCATGTGTAGAGGAAAGGATACATACTGCCGGTGAGGGCAGTTTTTGTTTTCTAACAACATATTTCACTTAAAATAATTTTTTATTTACCAAGACGAACCTACAAGAAAGTGATCTGGAATAATTTAGAAACATTTCCCTTATATGTAATGTGACAAGAAATGTGACAATTGAAGAGATGTTAGAAAATATATTAATGTGATGTCCAAACAGTTTTTATAAAAGTGAGATTTTAAGCAAACATCTGTGAAAAATAACCGGTTCCATATAACCCATACAATATATTGTTAGGAATTTTTTTCTTGGTGCAAGGCTGCACAATCAACAAGTTTCCCACTGTAAAAATATAATAAAGTACTTCTACACTTCTGTCAGTAAATAATATAATAAAAGTCTAACCAGAATGTGGTAACAGAGGCTTAAGGTGAAAACACTTATTTGGTAATTTTTGTTTGGCATGTTGCTACCACTCAGGAAAGAGAATCCAGATGGCCAGGCTAGTATATTGCACTGTATGTACATACCTCAGAAATCTTTCAAAGCGAGTAAAATTAAAAAAAAAAAAAAAAGAAACAGAAGAGCATATAGCTAGAGTTCCAGTATGTGGCTCAGTGCACTTCTGTGTGTGGTATCAGGAGATAAACTACGGGGAGAGGAGTAGAGAGAATTTTGGATCACATTGGCATGAAGCAAATAACGCTCTAGAAGAATTCTACTTTGAGGGCTTAATCTCATGGTAACTGGACTAGTTTTAAAGTGTAATTTCCATAATGTATTTGAACTTTGGGGGTCAGCACCAGCTTTAATTAATGTGAATTTTCCTTATCATAATGAGTCAACTGGAATTTTTATTTGATATGAGGAAAGGCCAAAGAGCTGACCTTTATTCTTAATAATAAAAAGAAGATAGTAATAATGATGGAAAGTAAGAGGCTACTTCATATAGCAAATAGTAGATAAGTTATTTGATGACTTAAACATAATGCTCTCATAAAAAGTCACTGAGGCATTTGAAAAATAGAAATAATCTCCCTCAGCATCCTAGATGTTTACATAATTAATATCATAATTAAAGACATAAGCACTCAAATTATGGCTACAGTTCTATGATACTCCCACTGCACGAGGTCCTGGTACTATTCATAGTTTAAATTGTCCTAACTATAATCTTGAGTGAGTGCATTTCTCACCTTTTTTGCTAAAAAAAAAAAAAAAAAAAAAAAAGAAAGAAAAATAAGGGGCTTGCAAGGGGAAGATAAATAATTTTTCGACCAATGTAGACATGAACCATATCTGACTACTATTGGCTAGAATGAAAGAAGAAAGAAAATCTTTTGGAAATAGAGTTGCTGGTACAAAATTGCCATACTTGAGTTCTGATACCTTCCCCACCCTAATGAAACCAAGGGCTGCAGCAGGGGAGGGCTGCTATGTGTGCTCAACAGGAAGAAAGATCCTAAATGATTGTCTGAGTGAAGTTGATCTTCTAATTGCAGGAAATTTTAAGATCATGACTTATCAATGAAAGGGCTAGTGGAAGGGCAGTGAAAAATAATGGGATAAATGAAAAATAGTTGTAGATCTGAAAAGAGGCCCTAACTCAGAAGCAGACATGCACAACCTAAATAATCAAGGGAGTTCTCTTTGCCCTGTTAGAGAACAATGGCAGATAGGATTTTGAAGGGGATTCAACTTTAGCTTTAGTACAGAATGCATCACAGGCCCTTTTTTTTAAGTGTTTGTAGACTCCTTCTGGAAATAGTCTGGAGGGAATGTTTTCTGCATGGCTCTTAGTTGGTTTCAGTGAAGATCAAAAGTGAGGTGCTGCACAATCAAAATGGGAAATGTGTATTATCATTGACAGAAGGCTCAGTATTAAAACAAACAACAACAACAACAAAAAAAACAGGCAAACAAATCCAGCTGTGAAGAATAGCAGAGATATAGAATAGTGACACCAAAAATAAATGAAGTGTGACTAGTAAAGAGACGATGAAATTCAAGGTTGGAAAGCCTGTGGAATTTCATAACATCAAATGCCTATTGAATTTGATATCATCAATGGCTTAAAAATGTATTGGCACAGGACAAGCAGAGAGCTACAATATGTCATGTGGTGCAGAGCTGTGTGCAAATCCCAGTTTTTAAGAAAGAAAAATTATGGCTTCACCCCCAGTCAGGGAATTATAATAGATTCTATTATATATAAATAGATTATAATTTATAATAGACTCTAAAATCAAGCTATTTAAAGGGAGAGATACTAGATGTATGGCAGGTGGAAATAAGGAGAAAGATTAAAATAAGGCAACCTAAGAAAGAATAGGTCATTGTAAAATTTGATGAAAAGCATTTCTATAGTTTCTCTTTGAAAACCTAGTTATAAATTGTGAGTTTAAATTGATTTCTGTAATATAATGCCTTTAATGGGAAAAGAGAACTTACAGTGAACATTTGGGTAAATACATTTACAGAACATTTTAAGAACCTGTATAATTACAAACTAGACTAATTGAATTCATCTAAAATTCAAATGATTAATAGCCGGCGATATTGTGGATCTGTGTGATACCAAATATGAGTTAACTGAATAGCTACATTTTAACCAGTTGACTGGACAAAACATAGTACTGACCACTTGGTATGTTATAAAAACCTTCATAGAGAAAGGAATGCTCTACTGTAGTGTTTTAAAAATCATGGTTGATGACCTTTTAATGGTCGTGATATCAGTTCGTAGATAATCAACATTAGAACTTGGATTAAAAGAGAGTAGAAAATACGAATGCAAGGCATATAAAAAGGGTCTTATGATACCTTTATTTTCCTTTTTCTTTTTTTTTTTTTTTTTTTGAGATGGAGTCTCGCTCTGTCTCCCAGGCTGGAGTGCAGTGGCGTGATCTCAGCCCACTGCAAGCTCTGCCTTCTGGGTTCACACCATTCTCCTCATTCTCCTGCCTTAGCCTCCTGAGTAGCTGGGACTACATTCGCCCGCCACCATGGCCGACTAATTTTTTTGTATTTTAGTAGAGACCATATTAGCCAGGATGGTCTCGATCTCCTGACCTCGTGATCTGCCCACCTCGGCCTCCCAAAGTGCTGGGATTACAGGCGTGAGCCACTGCGCCCAGCCAAAACCTTTATTTTCTAAAAATATTTACATACTTACACACATATGTGTGTGTGGACTAGGTTGCAACATAAAATGTATTACTGTAGGCTGTAGTCACAATGTTTGAACAATACTATTCCAGAGCAAAGATGATTTAGTGTGAATTTAGGAAAATAATCATCTCTCCTTTGGAAAATTTTAAAGATTTATTCAAGTTATTCATAGCTAATTTTGTATTAGAAGATAGATTAGATAAAATATACTTAACCTAAGCAATTTGAGACTTTTTTCCTTTGGTTTTATTTTCTCACCTCCATGTATGACTTTTATTGCTAATGTATTATCCCCAATTAAACTGTAGGTTGATTGAAAATTAGACTGATTTTCTAGATGTGATCTGATTGACCCTTTGTGCTGTAAAAAATGACATGGCCCACCTCTGAGAAACAATATAGCTTAAAAGCCATTTAACAAAAGTATTTAACCTTGTGTCAAGTGGATATAGACTCATAGGCTTTTGAATGTTGGACAGATATTAGAAATCACTTAACATAATCTTCTCATTTTCTCGATTAAGAAATAATAATGGCCAGGCATGGTGGCTCACGCCTGTAATCTCAGCACTTTGGGAGGCCGAGGTGGGTGGATCGCCTGAGGTCAGGCATTCAAGACCGGCCTGACCAACATGGTGAAACCCCGTCTCTACTAAAAATACGAAAATTAGTCAGGTGTGATGGCGAGTGCCTGTAATCCCAGCTACTCGGGAGGCCGAGATAGGAGAATCGCTTGAACCCAGGAGGCAGACGTTGCAGTGAGCTGAAATGTTGCCATTGCACTTCACCCTGGGCAACAAGAGCGAAACTCCGTCTCAAAAAAAAAAGAAAAGAAATAATAATGATAAATACTAACTATTGAGCAACTACCACTTGCAAAACCTTTAGTTTAACCCTCATAACAATCCTACAAGGTTCGTGTTATGCCCATTTTGCAGATGAAGAAATTGAGGCTTAAAAAATTACTCAAAAGAACTTGTTCAAGGTCATGAAGACAATAGGTGGTTTGAGCCAAAATCAGACTCTTTCCCTGGCCTACAGCATATTTCCACTAAGTCTGAGAGAGATTCAGAGTCTTGCCAAAAGAATACCTTGGAAAAATTGAGATCAACACGCATCTGATTCCCACTGCAGTTCCATTTCTACCACTTTCTTTTGCCTCCCAATGTAACGTCCATTTGTTTAGTGTAAGTTTTCAATATGCATTTTCACCATTCTGTATCATCATGCAAGGAAGGAGCTGCTCTTTGCAGGGGAAATAATTATCTGTGTATTTACCAGAATTTCCTCTTCAAGCATACTTAGGTAGCCGTCATACCATCCTTTTCATTTCTCTAACCTAGAGTCTGCGGTGGTTCTTTTCCCCTAATGTCCCCTTGGTTACACCTCTGAGATTATTGCCATTAATCTTAGACTGTGAATTCCTACAGGACTAGAGCAACATCCACATTACTGGCTCTATGTCATCCATTCTTGCCCTCAATTAAATGCAGAAATTTTCTTAATAGATTTGCTTATTGATGGTGGTGGTAAAGATGGACAGAGTTGCTAAGGTACAGACACAGTTCCAGAGAAAGTAATAATAGACTTGAGCAGTTTCTGGGGGGATCAGGGTGAGGAAGGGAAGCTAGCGTGTGGTCAATATTTGCATCTTGACCTGTCATCTTATTGGCTGGATGACTTTGGGTAAGTCATCTATTTTTGGCTTTTCATTTTCTTGACTTAATTTTTCTAAGGCTTGTACAATTCTATTCCAGATTTTTTTTAAAAAAGAGAGTGCAAGTTATAGACATTTAAAAAATAACATCTGCTAACCAAATGTTGCTGTGTATTTACCAAGAAAGTAAATGTTAGGCAAACCATCAAGGATAGAGTGAAATTAAAGCAGAAAGAAAATAAAGGAAAACTAGAAAGACGAGTAGGCATCTAAAGTTAAATTTTCTCAGTCTAATGAAACTTTAAATAAAATATATTTTCTTCATTCTTATGATTATTGAATTAATGCACATAAAACACTTAAAATTGTACCTAGAACATAGTAAGCACTCAAAAAAATGTTAGCTATGATTACTGTTACTACTCCTACTACTACTAAAGAGATCAGGGCCAGAGGAATGGTTGGTGTTTACAAAATTTAGTAAACAGAAAAACTGAACTTACGATGTACTACCTAATGAAGGCAATTGAGTGGCGCAATTTGTGTATGCTGGACCTACTTTGTTTTGAGATTTAGAAAATGTTTGCAAGTATTTTTAGTAAACTGCATGGTGTTATAAAAATGCTATTGTGATCCTTATAATGAATTGTATGCATTATTAACAAAACACCAGGTTCAGTTAAGAGTTTAATTTTGTGTTAACAGAACTAGCTCTTCCATATTATTTGTCTGGAGTAATGACTGAAAATAATAGGAATGTATTTTGGAAATCATTTTGAACTGTTTGATAACTGCAACTAAACAAACTTAAAAAAAGGAAGCCGTGTTTTGAAGAATGCATGGCAAGACAGTTTTTTAATTGTGTTAAGACCTGAACATTTAGTCATTCTTACTAAGTTCTTCCAAATGATAGAGAAATATTATCAGCTGTTACCCAAATTATTTCCTCTTCACAGTTATCGAAAGCAAAATTGAATATTCTCCATCTCTAATAACATCAGGAACAAATTAGAAATAGCATTTTCCTCTGCTATTCAAAATGTAACTATAATACATTGAAAATTAGGTTTCTCAATACTTTATCTGTGAATCTTTATTGTTTTCCTAAGCAAAGAAGGTAGTGATTTAAAATTTTCAGATTTATGCTCAAATGAAGGTTATGTTGTTCTATTTTTCATTAACATGTTAATTCCTCCTTGTATTTCTTTAGCTTTTCTAAAGAAAGTAAAAAAGCAGCAACAACATTGCTTCTTATAAATGTTTCATTTTAAAGTCATCAGTTTATTATAAAATCAGAATATCAAGTTTGCTATGACTACATCTATGACTATGATCCAAACTACTGGATTAAACAATAAGCAAATGAACATTCTCTGTTTTACGTATTCATCCAAGTTCCTTTTGTGGTGACTATTTGGAGCTGATTTTGACAAGAGAACTTACTAAATAAGCTTGTTCGACCACACTGTTTTTGGAGATGCCAGTGAGCATCACTGAGCCATCTTGAAGGCCATGGTGAATAGTTCTGCTCTTCCAGACCTCTCAGTCTTTTGAAGGGGCTCTCCAGTAAGATGAGCAGGATAGGGAAATGGGTCAGGATCCACCAGCCCCAGTTCACTTTGCTGAAGACCCCTCCATTGTCGGCAGGATGGGCTCTAGAGGGAGCTCCAGCCCTGTCATCTTGTACTTCTGAGAACTTTGCCTTTTACAGGGTCAGGTCCAGACTCATTTTCTCCCTGACACCGCCTGTAGGATGATATTCTAGAGGATGGAGGGTGGAGGATAAAATATGAAGATTGAAAAAGAATAAGAAAAAGGATTTATCAGAAAACTCACAGTAGAAGGGAAAGCTCCTTTACCTACAAGGGAAAAGCCAGCTCCTCCTGAATATTTCTGCAGCCCCTTGCCTTAATATAAAATGCTTTGAAATTACTCTTTATAATCTATCTGACCTTTGAAGAAGCTGCTGTGACTTCCAGTGGCCTCCTTTTTTGGAGAACTCATTGGCATGGTCATCCCCATCAGGTCATTTTGGTTGTTGTTCCTTAGACTGGAGATGGACACATGGGAATGACTTGAGCAGGTCACTGGATAATTCAAAAGAAATTGAGGGATTCAGAACTGTAAGGTTCTAAACAGCCCTTTGGTCTTGGTGGTCATGAACTATGCATTGTAGTTGTGTTTCTGCAGGTGCCTGAACTTGTTTTGAAAATTTAAAAAGTAGGGTTGGAAATCCCATTTCTTGGGAAACTTAAGGGACTTTTCAGAATTTAAAAATAATGTTCAAGATAACTCAGAACATGGACTGCAGCCATAAGCAAATAATGCTTCACAAAATCAGAATGAAAAACTGGGCACCTAATTTAATTACCAGTTCCTACCTACATATTCCAGTCTCCATTTCCTTAAATAAAACAAAAGGAAAGGAATGAGTTCCTTTTATACCCACAAATAGCATTATCCACTGAACACCACTCAAAGGAGACACAAATTCTCAAGCTGGTTCCTATTTTATCTCTTTAGGAACCTGAAGTGCAGAAAGTTCTTTAGAGGAAAATTTTCAAAAAGCACACTTCCCTTCTCTAAATCAATACTTTTTTCCATCTTATACTCAGAGAGCATTCTTTTTAATCCTCACCAGAATTATCCCTCATTAGCCCCAGTGCCCTGCTATGGCCCCAGTACCCACTAAAGTGTCTGTGTGTGAACAAACCAAGTAGAAAATTTGAAACTGTACTGATAGTGCAATTTAATTCAGCATGCTAGCATTACTGTGGTACTGCTTAGAATGTTTTGGCCACACTTAGTGTGCAGAGAACAAAGGAGAAAATTCTGCAATCAATATTAGTTTGCATTTCATAAGGGCTCTTCCCTTCTTTTGCATATTATTAAAGAATTGATTTTTTTTTTTTTGCAAATTCTCTAGAAAGCCAAACAAATGATTGTGAGAGGTGGTCCCTATACACTAAAGTTTTAATTATAATAGAGCTATTCAAGAAATGGAATGAGTCTCACTTATAATTCTTCGTCTGCAAGTCTCATGGTGACATTAGCAGTTCATTTGAAATTTTTCCCCAAATATGTTAAAGTATTTTCCAAGTTTAGTGTAGAAATATGATTTATAAGAAGCCAAAGGCTGGGTGTGGTGACTCACACCTGTAATCCCAGCACTTTGGGAAGCTGAGGAGGGCAGATCATGAGGTCAGGGGTTTGAGACCAGCCTGGCCAACGGAGTGAAACCCCGTCTCTACTAAAAATACAAAAATTAGCCGGGCATGGTGGCGCATGCCTGTAGTCCCAGCTACTCTGGTGGTTGAGGCAGGAGAATCACTTGAACCCGGGAGGTGGAGGTTGCGGTGAGCCGAGATCATGCCATTGCACTCCAGCCTGGGCAACAGAGTGAGACTCTGTCTCAAAAAAAAAAAAAAAAAAAAAAGCCAAGCTTGAATTTATACAATGAAAGAGAAGGTGATTTAAATACCTATTGTAGTTATAAATGTTATTTAGCCTAGCCATCACTTTGATTTTGTCTAACACTTGCAAAATGAACCATTATTTCACTTCATCTGCCTCATGTTATGAATAATATATTTTACATTTGTGTGTATGGCTTGTGTGTGTGTGTGGTTTACAAAATCATACTAAAATGACCATTTGTGTACCTGCTACCCACTCTCCTGATTACATACCCTCTCACCCAGAAGTAGCCACTTTCTTGAGTCTTGAGTTTTGTGTTATTACCTTATATTTTCTTATAGTTTTATCAGTGATGTACACATTCCTGGGTAGCATATTGTTTAATTTTGTCTGTTTCTGTTTTAAAATGAAATGCTTTTAATATTTCACCATTTAGAATGACATATACTGTAGATTTTTATTTTTGCAAATACTAATTAAAGAAGCTCCCTTATATTCCCACACTGATAAGTTTTTAAATTGTGAATGTAAGTTGAATTTTATTGAACGCATTTCCTGCATCAATTGAAGTGATCAAATTACTTTTCCAAATTAATATATATTGATAAGATAATTATAATACTGGATTTTCTAGTGTTGAAGTAATTTTGCATTTAAAAAATGAAGACAACTTTGCCATACATCATGAGACTTCATGCTAATATTTATTATTTTTAATTTTTTTATTTCAATAGCTTTTGGGGTACAAATGCTTGTTGGTAACCTGGATGAATGGTATAGAGGTAAAAGCTGAGATTTTAGTGCACTTATAGCCCGAGTTGTATACATTGTGCCCAATATGTAGCTTTGAAATCTCCAATCCCACTTCCACCCTTCCGCTTCTGAATCTCCAAAGACCATCACATCACTCTGTTTGCCTTTGTGTACCCATAGCTTAGCTCCCACTTAAAAGTGAAAACATACCGTATTTGGTTTTCCATTTCTGAGTTACTTCTCTTAGAATAATGGCCTCCAGCTTCATCCAAGTTGCTGCAAAAGACATTATTTCGTTCTTTTTTATGGCTGAATAGTATTCCATGCTGTATGTATATATGCCACATTTTCTTTAGCCACACATTGATTGATAGGCACTTAGGTTGGTTCCATAGCTTTGCAGTTGTGAATTGTGCTACAATAAACATATGCATGCAAGTGCCTTTTTGATATAATGACTTATTTTCCTTTGGGTAGCTACCCAGTAATGGGTTTGCTGGATCAAATGGTAGATCTACTTTATGATTTTTTGAAGTATTTTCATGAGTAAAGTTGGTCTTTTTTTGTTTCCTTTGTCATACTGTCTTTACCTAGTTTGGATAAGAGGGTTATATAAGATTCATAAAAGTTGAGAAGTCTCTCTCTTTTTCTGTCTTTGAGAAAAAAATTTGTGTATGAATCAAATGATCTGTTTTTGGAATGTTTAATAGAATTATCTCATAAAATTGAGTCTGGTGTTTCTTTATGGAAGGATTTTTATACTGCTATTACATTTCTTTAATTGTTATAGAATCATCTAGGCTTTTTATTTCATCTTGAGTCAGTTTGTAAAGATATATTTTCCTAAGAATTTGTCTAATTATTTTATCTAAATTTTCAAATGTGTTGGCATAAAGCTGCTCCTAATATATTCACATAATAATATAAGGGTTGCTTGCGTATTCTCTATTTTCTTTAGCTCAATTTTGCCAAAGTTTTGTTATTGTCTTTTTAAAAGAACCAGCTTTAACTTTGTTGATTTTCTCCACTACATTCTTCTGTCCTATAGCATTCATTTTTGCTTTTTAAAATATTTCCTTTCTTCTATTTTCTTTGGGTTTATTCTCTTGTTTTTTTTCTAACTTTTTAATTTGGTTATCAACTTTGTTAATTTTTTAGCCACTATAATTTTTATGGGAAAATGACCTGTTTATCTATGCTGAGATTTTTGAAAAGGGTATTATTGTAAGTTTTGAACAGGAATTGCCTGCAAACATTATAAGCATCATATAAAATAACAAAATTCTATGTTCGTTATAAAAAGCTCAAGTTACTTGTAAAATATTTACAAATATTTCAATGGCATGGTTTACACAAATTACATATACTTGATATTGAAGCTATAGTCAATATATTTTTAATATTTAGTACTTTATATTCATTTTTTTCTGATGTTACGTGACGTAAGCATAATAAGTGGTTTTACAAAGTTACATTTGGCATAATAGATGATGCTCCCAGATACCTTCCCATTTGTTCTAGCAATTGCTATTGTACTAGTATCATTTTCTGTGATATGACAAAGATGAGAAAAAACTCTTTACCACTAGTGGTCAGTTGATGCCCCCATGGTTAATGTCAGCTTCAGTGCTCCATTACATCTTTGGATTTTTGCTTTGTCTTTTTTCTTACTTCTAATATTGTCTTACTTTACTATAAGCTCAGTCTTGCATGCTTTTAAAAGTTTTGAATTTTTTTCCTTTTTTTTTTTTTTTTTCTTAGAATCTCGCTCTGTTGCCGAGGCTGGAATGCAATGGTGTGATCTTGGCTCACTGCAACCTCTGCCTCCCAGGTTCAAGCAATTCTTCTGTCTCAGCCTCCTGAGTAGCTGAGACTACAGGCACGTGCTACCATGCCTGGCTAATTTTTGTATTTTTAGTAGAGATGGGGTTTTGGCATGTTGGCCAGGCTGGTCTCGAACTCCTGACCTCAAGTGATCCACCCACCTTGGCCTCCCAAAGTGTTATTCCGTATTTTTAAGTGTTCTAGTTATCAAGGTTGTTTTTTTTTTTTTTTTTTTTTTTGGTCATCTGTTCTGCTGTATTATCCAAAATGTAAGTCCCATGGATAATATTCTATTGCCTTTGCTTAGCTGTGTGGCCACATGAACTCCAAACATCAAAGTACCAAGTCACCACTTTGTGCCATTGCTCAATGGGGAACAGGATGGGAGAAATGGACACGGATGCAGGCAAAGTAATTGTAGTTTCTGAACTGACTACTCAAAACTCATGAATCTCTCATACTGGGTTAGCATCATGTTTTTCTGAGATAAACTATATTAGGAGCAAAGGAATGAAGGTCTCCACTTCCAGTGACATACGTATGTAGTGTAGTAGGTTTCTCTTAGTTCTCCTATAAAAATAAAAATACCAAATGAAATAATAGAAATACTGTAATTGGATTCTCACTCCTCCTGTTCTTCTTTCACTCATTCATTTATCCTTCCCTATTGCATTCCTTTTATGCGTATTAGAGGAGATATGAAGACTAACACACTTTCTAATGTTGAGGATCTCTTAGGGATTAGTTTTCTTCATAAGACTGGAAATAATTTTGCATTACCAGGAAGAAAAATGTGGCGGCCATTATACCATACTAGATAAGTGCATAAATTCCAAAGCCAGAACATCTGGGTTTGTGTGGTGGATACTTCTTTTACAGGGTAATTGTATGACCTTGGACCAGTTCCTTAGCCTACCTGTGCCTTGGTTTCCTCATCTGTAAAATGAGGATTAAAAATAGTACCTATCTCAGATCTGGTACACAGAAAACATTGATAAATATTAGGTATTAGTATCACCATCTCCATTGTCTTATCACTCTAGAAAGGCAATCCCAGAAAGAACAAGAAGTATAAAGGACCTGGTAGATTGCTCTTCTATAAAAACTCCAGGTGACCTCACTGTTTTATTTCTTTTTTAATCTAGAAAAAAAAATCATGCACATTTTAGTGTTGCCAAGCCATTGCTACTCCATTATTTATTGAGTAAGTTCAGTCCTTTCCATACTAGGCCTTTCTAGGGATTTGGTAATAGTGAGGGGAGAACAGAACAAGGTGTGAAACTTTCCAGGGGTGGGTCCTCTTTTCACCCTCTTTTTGGAGTTAGGGATTGGGGTGCTGCAGAATGATATAATTGAGGCTTAGGCGAAAGGGTTGCAAGGAGCTGTAATGGCTCGTTGTAGCCTTTTTACTAGAAGCTTCCTAAGGACAGGGACCATGGCTATTTTACTCACTATTGTAGTTTAGTGCCTAGGTTGCTTGTTATTGAAAGTTTGCCTTCTTTTCTAGCTGGGTACAATGGCTCATGCCTGTAATCCCTTGGGAGGCCAAGGTGGGTGGATCACCTGAGGTCAGAAGTTCAAGACCAGCCTGGCCAACATGGCGAAACCCCTTCTCTACTAAAAATACAAAAATTAGTCGGGCGTGGTGGCACGCCCCTGTCATCCCAGTTACTGGGGAGGCTGAGGCGGGAGAATCGCTTGAACCCAGGAGGCGGAGGTTGCAGTGAGCCGAGATCGCCCACTGCACTCTAGCCTGGGCGACAGAGCCAGACTCTGTCTCAAAAAAAAAAAAAAAAAGAACGAAAACAAAAAACTTTGCCTTGTTTTCTAATACACAAAACTGACATCACAATCCAAAGCCTTCTGTTAGAAACTGATATAAAGACAATTTCTCAGCTCTTTATAGAGAAAGGGTTAACATACTGATTTTTCCCACAGAGTCAGTGCAATAGGAGATCGTATCATTTCTGTATGATCTAAGCTCTATTTAAGAAAACAGATTTGGCTGGGTGCAGTGGCTCACGCCTGTAATCCCAGAACTTTGGAAGACCGAGGCGGGTGGATCACGAGGTCAAGAGATGGAGACCATCCTGGCCAAGGTGTTGAAACCTCGTCTCTACTAAAAATACAAAAATTAGCTGGGCGTGGTGGTGCGTGCATGTAATCCCAGCTATTGTAGGCTGAAGCAGGAGAATCACTTGAACCCGGGAGGCAGAGCTTGCAGTGAGCCGAGATCGTACTACTGCACTCCAGCCTGGCGACAGAGCGAGACTCCATCTCAAAAAAAGAAAACAGATTCAATTTTTATTTCAAGATTAAAAACGATGAACTATGAAACAAACTTGTTTATGTTTTAACATCTTGTATATATAAATATGGAATGACACATATTCTAAATGGCTTACCTTGACTAGGAAAATTTGGCACTGAAAAAAAGATATTCTGTTAAAATCAGATATGTGGGTCCTATGGTTTGTAATATTTGACCTTAACACAAAGAAGAAAAACGTTATAGAGCCAAGTAAACACTAACACATTTGAGAATAAACCTTGTTTTTAAATAGATTGTTTTCCAAAAGAAATTCTTTTTGTTCTCAGGCTTCAAGGTAACAACTATAAAATCCGAAAGTTGATCAAGGTGGGAAGATCTAGAGGACGAAAGAAAAAGACAAAAAGACACTGCAGTATAGTTCAAGGTGCTAAACACATGAGACTGGCACGTGTCAGAAGCAGCAGTGACCTTGTGCGCTTCTTACCATCCCTGCTCCATTTAGACATTTATACAATGGTTGCAAGAGGAAGACTGATCAGGCAAAGTCTAATCAGAGAGCTGAAGAACCTCTTTATTCTCCTCGTCCTCCTTCTACCACTCTTCTCCTTTTTCTCCTTTGCCTCCTCCTTTTCCTTCCATCCTCCTCCCTCTCTTCTCTTCCTTCTCTTCTTCACAAATCTGGCTTGAAGTTAAAACTCTCTGGAAGACAAAAACACATGACATTTATAAATGAAAAAAGAAAAACCTATATAGGTAGAGAAAGAACATTTTACTTAGAAGCTAACAAAAAGACAATATGAAATAATAAAAATATTAATTCAAGTCTCCTTCAAAATATAGCAGCATCAATTTGCTGCTTTGCAGAGCAATAATAAAGTGGTGTCCTAAGAGATATTAATAATTGTTTTTTCTTATAAAATAATTGTCTCACCTTTTCCACTGTTGTGAAGTTTCTTTTTTTTTTTTTAATAAACCCCAAGAAATAAGAAAAATGTATAGAATCTTGAGTGCAGTTGTAGAGTAGATATTGAAAGCTAGAGAAAAGTGTTGGGAAATGAATTATTCTGTATAATAAACCCCAGACATACAAGGGAGCCCTTTTATGATATTGCTCAGATACATTGTTCACAAGGTTTCTTTAAGAAGATGCTCATTGCCTTTGATTTTGAAATGACTTTGTGATGTCTGGCTGCTATGGTAACTGCTATTTTATTAAAAAGTAGCATTTGTAGCATTAGGAGAAATACCTAATGTAGATGACAGGTTGATGGGTGCATCAAACCACCATGGCACGTGTATACCTATGTAACAAACCTGCACGTTCTGCACATGTATCCCAGAACTTAAAGTATAATTTCAAAAAGGTAACATTTATAATCAACTAAAATTTCTAACTTTTTGACATGCTATTCTAGAGTTTCCTTATATTTACCCCACTTTCCAACTTATCACATATTTGCTATAACCTTACTTTTTGGAAATGCCTTTGTTTCCCTATTTTTTAATATGTTAGATTGGTATCATTGTCATATTTGAGTAAAGATTTAGTGTTATTGCGAAGCTACTTCCTTTTGCCCACAATAGTGCCATTTGCTGAGAGCTTTCCTTATACCAAGTACTATTCTAGTGCTCTACGTATTATCTCATTTAATCCTTACAACAGTAATATGAGGTGTATTATTATTATTATTCCCATTTAACTGACAAGGAAATGGAGGCACAGAGAGATTAGGAAATATTGCCCAGGATCATACAGCTACAACTATCCAGTATAGTAGCCTGTCACCACATGTGGCTACTTAAATTTAAATTTAAATGAAATGAAATTAAAAGTTCATCTTCTTAGTTACACTAGCCACACTTCAAATTCTCAATTAGTCTGTGGGACGAGTTGCTACTGTATTAGGGAGTGTAGAACAGAATGTCTCTATCATTGTAGCAAGTTCTATTGGCCAGAACCGTCAGAGAAGCAATGAAGCCAGTCTTAAACCTAGCGGATTTGGTGGTTTCAAAGTCCAGACTTGTAACTACTGTGCTCAACTGTCTTTTTCTCCCTTCCATAAGAAATAAAGGGACTAGTATAGAGAGTCTATGAGTTGATGTTAACCAGAGATGGATAAAGGGCAAGACTGATGAATAGAGACTGAATGGGTGATTCATTTATTCATTCCACAAATGTTTATTGAGCCCTTGCAGAGTGATGGGCTGTTCTAGATGCTGTTGAAACAGCAGTGAACCAAACAGGTGGGTTCTGTGACCTCACAAAGCTTATGTTCCACTGGGGACTGGCAGACACAAACAAGTAATTAAATATATAATCTATCAGGTGATCATAAATACTATGGAAGAGTGGGTGATAGGGAGTGCTGATGAAAAGGTCTCTTTGGCTGAGCACAATGGCTCACACCTTTAATCCCATCACTTTGGGAGGCCAAGGTGGGTGGATCCCCTGAGGTCAGGAGTTCGAGACCAGCCTGGCCAACATGGTGAAACCCCATCTATACTGAAAATACAAACATTAGCTGAGAGTGGTGGCTCACACCTGTAATCCCAGCTACTCAGGAGGCTAAGGCAGGAGAATTGCTTGAACCTGGGAGGCAGAGGTTTCAGTGAGCTGAGATTATGCCACTGCGCTCCAGCCTGGGCAACAGAGCAAGACTCCCTCTAAAAAAAAAAAAAAAAAAAAAAAAGGGAAGAAAGGTCTCTTTGACAAGACACCATTTAAGAAGAAACTTGAGAGAAGAAAGTGAGAGAGGAGAATTCCAGGCAATGGGAAGGGAATGTGCAGAGGCCCCAAAGCAGAGATCAATGAGTCCAGTTAATGTGGTTAGTACCATGTAAATTGGCAGCCATCCAGAGAAATCCCTTCTCTTCCAGATCATCATACCTTATCTATTTAGGCTTCTTCACTTTGAGTCTGATGTCACCTTTCTTCCCTGGTTCTATTACATCTGCTTTTGAGTCAGTAGAGCCCATTTCACTTCTCTGATAAAATACATATTTTTTAGTTTGCAAACTTTGGAACACAAGGCAAATCTTAGCACTCTTCTGTGATTAACCTTGACTTCAAGGGATTGCAGGATCATATTGTTTGAAAAGTTTTTCTGCTTTTCATGGGCTCCTTCCTCCAATAAACACAAACTAGCCTCCTAGACCAGAAGTTACTATATGTAAAACCAGGCTGATAAAATTATTTTCAGGAGAAAATTAAGATGGAAGGAGACTAAATCATAGTTTAAAATTTTACTTCTAGACTCAAGTAATAGCCTTATAAGTTTCATTTTTTATTGTTAATAGTTTGGCCAAACATAGAAAACAAATCCTAAGTGTTTGAGCAAATTTACAATTTTCAAGGTGGCAACACATTGACATTCTATAAGGATAAATTCAACCTCTCATATGCCAAGTATTAGGAAAGATTTTATTCTTATACCTAGGAATTTCCATGGCACCCTCCTGTCCTGACCATCAACTATGCTTCTCTTGGTCTCTACATCCTGTTACATTGAAGCCCATCCCTTTTTTTCTCTGTTACGACCTAATACAACTAGGCCAGGGGCAGTGGCTTATGCCTGTAACCCCAAAGCTTTGGGAGGTCATAGCAGGAGGATTGCTTGAGGCCAGGAGTTTGAAACAAACCCAGGCAACATAACGAGACCCATCTCTACAAAAAAAAATAAAAATAAAAAATTAGCTGAGCTGGGGCAGGAGGATCCCTTGAGCTCAGGAGTTGGAGGCTCTAGTGAGCTATGATTTCACCACCGCACTCCAGCTTGGACCTCAGAGCAAGGCCCTGTATAAAAAAAAAAAAAATCTTGTACAACTAAATCGTTATTCCCTTTTGTAAATTGCAAAAAGAAAATGAATAATAATAATATATGTAAATTATTACTATTATATTTATATTGTAAGCATATAAAATGAATAATATATGTAAATTATTACTATTACATTTATATTTTAAGCATTTTACATATGAAGTACTTTTACACGTAAAATTCTTAGAATACTACCAAGTATGTAATAAGAACTTCATAAATATTAGCTATTATCATTATTATTCTCAGCACTCTAACCACTTTCTCTGCTTTATTAAAGCAGGTCTTTAATAGATGCCTTTAATAGATGCCTCGAGGCATCCAATCTACCTTCCTGCAGCCGCCTGTACCTTCCAGCCCCATCCCTGTGTCCTACACAGCTCATGTACAATGCATGTCCCCTTTGATGAGCACTGCTTCTCCTCATCTTCCTAATGTACCCTGCAAATTGGAATTCCTGACTCTGAATCCTGTAGTAGGCACTATTGAGATTTCACCTGTTTACCACAAGCATTTTATAGTCTAAAGGAAAGATCTCAACGCAGAGAACAATAAGTCTGTTTCTCCAGGGGTGGAGGTTTCTCCACACTTTTCTCTCAGTGCAGGGCAGTTCACGTGACCTCACTTCCACATCTCCAGCCAAGGATTCTGGGTTCCATGGATGTGGGCAGGATCTAGGTATAACCATGAGTTCCTGGCTACTCTTTCAGTAACAGTTGGGGCTTCCCAACTCCATTTAAAAACAGTCTAGAAAAACTCGAAAGTTGGCAGCTGAGATTGAGTGAGTTTCCAAGTGCATTGGGTTGGTGCCTGATTTCAGTGGGGAGCCTGTAAGGGCTACCCAGAAAGGCGATTATCCCTCTGCAGTTCTGGGTGCCTCCCAGAGGCTCCAAAGGGGTTAAAATTTACTGGTTTTTGTTTGCAATGTATGTATAAGGAATCACTAAAGCCCTGACATGTTCATGAAACCAGACATTTTATTCATTTTGTACTACAAATGAACAGCAACAACAAAAAAGCCAGCATATCATGAGCCAGACAATGGAGAAGTGTAATATATTTGGCAGTTTTTAATGTTGGGAAAATTCACATATTAAAACTACCTGTGCTTATAGGCAACTGCATGGAACAGGAGTAAATTAGGGTACACCATGTTGCTGAGGTGTGATGTCAGATGAGACCACATGAGGATGGTAATGTATCCGAGGGACCACAATTTTCTCAAAATTTCTTAATATCTGTCATTGAATCACATTAGTCTTTTTATATTTATACTTCCTCAGGCCTTGGTTTGGGCCTGTGTTCCTGAAAGACACAATGATAAATTATTCATTTGTATATAAATAAAGGCAGCAGATTCTGGATGGAAGAAGTGTTTGCAGAGTGAAAGTAATTCCTGTAAGATAAAGGGTAATTCTGAATTATGGCACCTTATTGTCTTCATCAATGCCCTGTTAACCTGAAGTTAAATAAGCTATGAGCATTAGTGCCTAATAGGGCAGGAAGGATGTGTTTCAAACTGGTGAGCAGAACCTGCATAAACTCCAAGTGATATTAGCCATTTCTGTTTAAGGAGGCTTGGAATATACCAGTGTAGTTCTGGACACTTTATATACAGTGCCTTTGATTTTCTTAACCCTCCTTCAGTGTTGATTTTGTTATTTGCTGATGATGTAGCTAAAGCTCAGAAAGGTTATTTGACTTGTCCAGAGCCACCTACCTGGTAAGTGGAAAAGCAAGGTTCAATTCCATGTCTCTCTCTTCCTTTATATATATATTTTTAGTTAGTCTCTTTTATTCTTATTTCCTCATTCCCCACTCTCATTGGCTGCCTCACCCACTGACAAACCATTATAATAAGTCTGATATGTATCCTTTTGTTTGTATGGATTCTTGTAAAAAAGAAATCTCTCTTGTGTTCCTCCATTTTTAATTTCAGTAAATGGTATTCTGCTATAGATTTATTTCTCTTGGTGTTATCCATTTGTTTATTTTTAAACTGTTTCCACACAGTGCTAGGTTTTGAAGCTACACCCACCTGGCTGTATGCACCTCTGGCTCATTACTGCTGATGACTGCACAGTACTCCAGAGTTGCGTCCACCACATTTCCGCCCTGCCCATTGCCCTGGCAACAGATGCCCAGATTGCCCCTAGATTTCTACCACACCAGACAACTGGGAAGTGGACATCTTGTACACATTCTTTGATGAGCCTAGGTGGGATTGTTTGGTAATTGCTGGACCATAGGGCACACATATGCTAACTTGGACCACTTTGGGCCAGTTTGCTGCTCTCCAGCCTGGCTGCTCCAGCCCCCACACATCTGCCAGGAGTGCAGAGGAGACTTGCATCCCCTCATCCCCACTGGCACGTCCAGTTTTCTCATTTTTCTGATTTTCTAATTTTGGCCAGTCTGATTGTATAAAGTGATATTTCATTGTTTTAATTTGCATTTCTCTAAATTATTAATGACTTTGAAAATTATCTCTTCATATGCTTGTTAGTTGAACTTTTTCTACTGCTACCCTGTTGTCCGGTTCAGGAGATGAAGGTCACGGTCAGGACCCTGACCATCTCTCTAGACTAGCATTGTTCATCTAAAATATAATGCCACCCACATATGTAATTGCACAATTTCTAGTAGGCACATTATAAAAAGGTGAAAGGAGATAAGTGAAATCAATTTCAATAATATATCTTAATATATCTAAAATACAGTAATTTCTACATATAGTCAATATAAAAATTATCAGTGAAATATTTTATATTCTTTTTCTTTTTGTACTGTCTTTCAAATCCTGTGTATATTTAACAATGAAAGCAAATCTCAATTTGGATGCTAAATTTTCAATGGTCAAATTGAAATATAGTCACTTTATACAAGTGAATTTTTGTTTAACCAAAAAATATTTTACACTGCTTGTAAAATTTTGGATATGCCTGATTATTAGAAAGCTCTTCTTGTATTGGGCCAAACAGTGCTGCTTTCCATGACCACATACAAAATGTGTAATTTGTCTTCGAGAGAATATCCAAATGAGCCTTGGATTATTGCTCTTGGGTTTCTCTTTCCCCACAACATCTCCTTTTCTCAGTTGTCAATATCCCCAATTCCCCCAATGGTACCTTACATGACATAATTCCTTTGCTTTATCACAGTGGGCCCTTGGGTTTTATGCATTTCAGATTGTCTGTACCTCTTCTGAGACGTCACACTTGGACCAGCATGGTTCTCTAGATGTAGTCCGTGGATGGGGTGGTGCCCAGATGAATTTTAGTCCCCTGTGACCCAGACACTCTGCTACAGCCAGAGTAACTTGAAACTAAATTTTCATTTAGCAATCACATTCGGACTTAGTGAACAATTGCTTGTTGTCTGTTTATTCACCTGTTGACGTTTTTCAAGCACCCACTGTATGTTTAGTATATCTGTTAAAGTATAGCTTAGACGTGGCCTTCTACTCACAATAGTTTCTAAGCAAGGAGAATCAACCTTAGAAAAATAAAATTCTTTTTAACAAATAGCTGGCTACCCTCCATTGTAGCTCCCCGCAAAAAGCCTTCCACAGACTCATTCTCAAAAGTAAGTGTCGCATGTTTAAAAAATTGGACCAGGACCTGAAACTACATAGCGGCAAAGGCTCTTCCTCCACTAGCATCTATCCAGGATGAATTAGTAAAAATCTTTGAATCTGTTGTCAGTCTGACATAAGGATTAGTTAATGTATTTTATGCAAAGGCAAAGCCAGCACAGATTCTCATTTTAATAAGAAATATATGATTTAGAAAGATAAATTTTCATCTTTATATTATTGATATAGTACATTATACACATGTACCTAATTAAGAGATAATGATATGTAATATGGTAGGCATTAATAACAAAGACTGTGGAAGATTGTAGGACAAACCATCAGTGAAATGGTTGTATTAGGATATAGCTTTCGTAATAGAAGAAAACATGCTGCAATGAAGGCATGAAAAATACAGTTGTTTACAGTCACTTTTCCAGGTTTGGTCACTGCTCAGCCCAGGGTAGGTGATGAGAAAGAACAGAATGCAGACTCCAGGCAAGAAGGAGAGTAGAGTAGATAAGAGAACCTCCTTCCTTGTTTCCTCTACTCCTTGGTGTTGATTACAGGCTGCCTCTGACCATACACCCAAGGAAAGGGGTAACAACTTTAACCCTTAACTTGGGTGAGGACCAGTTTGAGAAATACTTGATAGTAAGGAATAATCAAGGGCATGGAAAGATAAGTGACCTGGAGTCATCTTTTCCTGACTCTTCCAAATCTCTCCACTTTTGTCATTGTCAGGAGTAGTTTTACTTGGACCATGGCAGCTACAGGGTGCAAATATTTTTCCTTTACCTTTAATCCATCTTGGAGCAGGGGGAGTAGGTGGAGGTTGGGGAGCAGAGAACAAATGAAAAAAAGAAAAACCCACATCTGATCCAACAAGACTAAAGATGGACTCTCTGACTCCCATCTGTCTCCAGACTCCTAGGACTAATTCAGTTCAGCAAACAGTCTACCAAAATACACTGTGCTAGTCATTATAGAATCCCAAAGACAAGAGATATATCACTCCCACAGTCTAGTGGGGAGGAAATGGCACCAACACACCGATGATGAGAATCAAGGGTAGAATGTGCTAAATGGTCTAAGGGGCCCATAACCCCTGGCCCATGGACTGGTACTGGTCATGGCTTGTTAGGAACCCCACCACACAGCAGGAGGTGAGCAGTGGGCTAGCGAGCACTACTGCCTGAGCCAAAAAGGTTGGAGACCTCTGGCCTAAGAGAAACACAGAGTGTTGTAGAAGCTCAAAAGGCAAAAGCCTTCACATTTAATTTGGGGACTTGGGAGAAACTATTGAGTAAATAGTCTTTGAGGTAAACCTTAAAGGATGGATAGGATTTTCACAGGTAAAGATGAGCAGGAAAATGCATGCTAGGTTGTTACTCCAGAGGGAAGTCCCAAGTGATATTATGCACACAGAATTCTTCACCTACTGTACCTAAAGAGCTAAGTAGTAAAGACATCCACGTTCTTGCTCTCCGGGTCTCATAGCATCATGAAGATAACCCAGATTATTCTCAGAGCTAGAGATCACCTTTGCTTCCTTGACAAGTCACGTGCAATTTTGACAGCCAGCTACCAGGTTAACAAATATAAGTCTGAACCCAGGATACAGATAGAGTCAGGTCTTTTTCCTCCTCTTAAAGGCAATTAATAGTTATTGACCTGGGGCTTCTGGGTAAATGATTATCTAAAATGTCCATTTGTAAAGGACATCTTTATAACTCCGTAAGCACTAACTTTCAGGTAGCCAACTTCAGCAGACTAGAAAAATCAGCATATTATGTATTTAAGTCTCCCTTTCCCCTCCTGTATCAGTCAGGGTTCAATGAGAGAAACAAAACCAAAAGGAGATAAATGTTAAGAGATTTATTCTAAGGAATTGGCTTATACAATAGTGAAGACTGGCTGGGCAAGTCTGAAATCCCTAGGGTAAGCTGTCAGGAAGGGCAGACTGGAACACTCAGGCATGAGCGGAAGCTGCCTCCTGCAGGTGGAATTTCTCCTCTTCCTCCTCCTCCTCCTTCTCCTCCTGCTCCTCCTTCTCCTCCCACTTCTTCTTTCCTCTTTTTCATCTCAGTTCTGCTCTTAAGGCTTTCCAACTGGTTATGGACTTTAATCACATCTACAAAATACCTGCATGGCAACAGCTAAGTTAGTGTTTGATTGAATGACTGGGGGGCTGTACCCTAGTCTATTGACACATAAAATGGACAATCACAAATCCCATAGACAGCCCTGGTATTAGGGTGAGGGAAGGTAATATAAACAATGAGATCAGGCAATTTACAGCAATGGCAGAAGGGAATCCATCAAAGACACAAAAGGCCACATAGCATATGAGTTTATTTGTATGAAGTATCAAGAATAGACACATTTACTGTGGATTTGTGGTTGCCAGGACCTGGGTGAGTGGAGACTGACTGCTGAAAGCGTATGAGGTTTCCATTTGGGAAAGATGAAAAAGTGTTGGAACTGGTAGTGGTGATGGCTGTACAATATTGTGAATGCACTTAATACCATTCAATTGTACACTTTAAAATGGTTAAAATGTAAATTTTATGCCATGTGTATTATTACTGTGTGTATAAAAAATAATCAGATTTTTATTTGGTCTGACCACAGTGGGCTCGAAATTGAAACATACTTCTCTTTGGGGATCAGTAGGGTGTAATTTAAAAGTGTCAGTTTCATATGTTTACCTTTGTTTTAGCATGAGATTTACCTGTTTTTGACAAGTGCCGGCCTTAGTTCCCTTACACAGTTGAGATGTAAGTTGTTTTAGCCTGTTGTTCTACATGTACAGCTTATAATGTGAGAACATAGGCAGGCTTTACTTAGACAACTTGAAAGTGTATTGAGCCATAAAGACAATACAGCATTGGGTGACTTTCACAGAGCCAGTGATGGAGATCTTCAGATACAAGAAGCTTTTGTTTAGAGCATGCTGATTGGGAAGATGATCATAAATCTCTGGCCTGTCAGAAAGAAAACTGAGATTTAGCTAGGTTATTGTACTTGGGTTCCTGGGAATATTTTACTGCCATGGCTCTTTTCTTCTGGATAAATTCTTTTCAGGCTGGATCTTTATTGAGAGCTGTGATGTGTGGATCCTTTCCTCTGTGTAAAGCATGAGCTGTTGCTCGATAGATGTCAGCATAATGATCCTTTTGCAATGGTGACAGTCGGAGAAATGTTTTCCAAATGTGTTGCTACTGACAGACATAGATGAATTTCCAACAAGAGTTATGGATCACCAGGAAAATGGGCTCTGACAGTGCCCTGGAGCCAGGGAGTGAAATAGACCTTCCCCTGGATGAGCCTGCATGGGGCAGATGTGCAGAGACACACAAAGAGGGCCGGCCTGAGAATACCCTTCTATTTATGCCTGTGCTTCCTCCTTGTCAACTAGAAACCACACACTGCATATTTATTGCCCTCAATACAGAGATTTCTCCTTGGGAATATTTTCAGCTCTTTTAGAAGCAACATTAAATATTTTGAAGCCACTAAGGAGGAATTTATTTACTGGCATAAGTGGAACATTAGACACCTGAAAGAGCCTTCAGAAGGTCCTCTGTTAGGCTTCACTTATGTCACTTTACAAGTTAAAAATAAAATTTAAAATTATTATATACTATCATAGATGCCGTTGTTAGCTGATTTGGGTCACTGAAAGATATTTCAGATAAAATTAAGTTTTTGAAGTGTCAATGTTGTCATCCTGAATGACTCAATAAATATGTAAAAAACCTAAGTATAATTTGGTGTGGTCTTTTTCACAAAACTAACTTAGCCAACTCATATATCTCGGCCATTCTTTGACTATTCAGGTTCTTGAGTCCTGCACATAGGAACCCATAAGCATCTTTAATCTTTATGGGAGAAAGAATTCTACCCAATTCTGTATCCACAGTCTAGTAGGGAGGAAATGGCACCAACACACAGATAATGAGAACCAAGGGTAGAATGTGCTAAATGGTCTAAGGGGCCCATAACCCCTGGGCCCTGGATTTAAAAAGTGGCCAGCACAGTGTTCTAATTGCCATTGTTGGCATGCTCCAGTCAGGCTGGCCTAGCTCTTGGGAACACCTATTGAAAGACAATTATTTATGAGTATGACATAGTATGTTGGATGTATAAGATGTGCTAAATACTTCATAGACATGATTTCATTTTTTTCCAATGACAATTTTCTGTATCATGTGTTATAAACTGACACTCAGAAGTGAGTAACTTACCCAAAGTCACACAAATAGTAAGTGGGATAGTTGCTTCAATTGCAGGACAGTCTGATCCTCAAACTCTGACACTTTCCATTGCACCATGGTAACAAGGATTTTCAGCACAGTTATCCCCAGAGCTAGTCACCAGGAAGTGCCATAGCACACATACTTTTAAAGGGATGGGATGGGTGATCCAGGGAAGCCATGCAGTAGGAAGATGTGGGCAATGGCAAGTAATTCACTTGAAGAGCTCCTCTTCTCTCCAAAATACAGCTCATGCATAACCTGCTCTTTGGAGCCTTGTGTTCCAAAGTATCATGTTCCACAGTTAACCTCCCCTGTGCTTGCTGTGCACCTGCTCATATGTCTGTAGTCACACTTGTCGTACTTTATCATACCTGGCACAGAACTTGCCATTAAGTAAGATCTTAATGAATGCTTAATGAACTGATAAGGTAAATGCATCCAGATAAAGCTCAGAGAATGGGAAGCCAGAGGGAGGAAACTGAGCAGGTGAAGTAGGAGGTTGGGAAAAAGCAAACTGGACTTGAAGAGGAGCCCCAATTCTATGTTTGCCTTATAGCAGGTGAGCCAGCCAGCCCCAGAAGTATACATGGATCTTGATGATAAAACACAGACTTTCTAGTCGTTGTATTTTCAGCTTTGGGGAGGTTGATTTCCACAGTGAGTTGTCGGGTTTTTTTTAAAAAGTGCTTCCGTGTGTGTGTGTGTGTGTACATTTACATACTTCTTGCCCAGGATGAAAACAAGGAAAGACTTTGAAGAAAGACTTCAGAGGAGAGTGGAAATAGGGAGATCAACTGCTCTGAAGACTCAAAGATCCCC
Source organism: Pongo abelii (assembly GCF_028885655.2). Classification (NCBI taxonomy): domain Eukaryota; kingdom Metazoa; phylum Chordata; class Mammalia; order Primates; family Hominidae; genus Pongo; species Pongo abelii. The sequence continues at coordinate 101,054,405 of NC_071991.2, forward strand.
ACTTTGGTCTCTAAGCCAGGGGTGGGCAAACAATAGCCCATGGGCTAAATTCCTCTTGTGGATTGTTTTTGTATGATTCTACATGCAAAAGCGGAGCTAAGCATGACTTTTACATGTTTTAATGGCCAAAAAATCAAAAGGAGAATAACTTGTGGCTTGTGAAAATGACAAGAAAGTCAAATGTCAGTGTCCATAAATAAAGTTTTATTAGAACCCAGCCATGCTCAGTCACTTGTGTATTGTCTATGGCTGTTTTCGCATTACAAGGGCAGAGTTGAGTGGTTGCCACTGAGACTGGATGGCCCACTAAGCCTAAAATATTTATGATCTGGCTTTTTGCAGAAAACGCTTGTCACCCCTTGCTCTGAGCCTTGGTAGCGTCATCCCCTTTTAAGGCTGGTGGGAAAATTGAATAACATTGTTTCCATTGTTTCAGGAGCCTTCTAGCAGAGTACATTGATTGTATTTATAGATTCCTATTGATTTTTGTTGTTACTTTAATCTGTGTTTGTGTGAAGGGCCTGGAATAATTGTTGTACATTGTCAAGGTACATTCTAAATAGCATCTGGAAAATCTCTCATGATTGATTTTGGTAAAGAAGCTTTAATTTCTAAATTGCTTTTGAACTTTTCCATCTGAAAGTGGGAGCTGAAGGAGAAGCAAGGGATAGGTAAATAGCAGCCTTTGGCCCCACACTACTTTGTGAGCTTCCCTGGGGATTAATGAGATAATGTACAGGCAGCATTTTGTGCTTGTCAAGGAAAGGTACTACATAAATATAAGACATTATTATTAGTAACACAGAGAAGGCCTTGAGGAAACGATCTTCATTTCTGACTCACAGAATAATAGGTTTCTACAAAAATAATTAAGATCTGATGATTAAATGTATGCTTGTAATGGGGTCAAAGTAGCAAGGGTTTAGGAGCAAGGTAATCTTGGAGTAATGAGAGAGACCACTGTGATTTCAAGATATACAAATCTATCTGGATTAAAAAAGACAGGCGATAATTTTCTGCTCTCTTGACACAATGTAAGATTTGATGCTGCACGAATAACTGTGATTATTGGTCAGAAATCACTTTGGGATCCACCTCTTTTAAAGGGTTGGCATTACACCACCTGACCAACACTGAGGTTCTCCAGGAACTAGGGGATGTGAGTGTGTGATGCAGAAATGCTCCTGGACTTTTCCCTCTTCCCTACTAGGTCTTCTTCCCAGAGATATTCCTGGGTTCTAGTAGGGGGTTCTCCTTAGAGCAGAGGCTGGGACAAGAACTTTGGTGAAGGCAGTTTATTTGGGAGGTGCTCCTCAGAAATAATAGTGAGAGATCAGGAAGCATAGACAGCCAAGAGGAAAAGTCAGCCAAAGGCATATTATTGGGCTGGGTAACCTGCAGGCCACTGGGGCTCTATCTGCTGGGGACCCTCTGAGGCACTGTGTGGAATAAGCCTCAGACTGTCCTTCTGAAGGAGGCTGGAATTAGTAAACTCATTACATCATAAAAAGAGCCATTGCCAGGTTTTGAGGTCACATGTGCTAGATCATTTGCCTAAGATGTTTTGTTTAATTCTGAAAACAATTGAGAAAGGTATCTTTAGTCACATCGTACAGACAGGAAACTGAAGATTTTAGTATAAATGTTGTAAAGTCACTTAGTAAGTGTCAGGATGCTGATCCAGGTCTGCCTAACAGCAAACCTCATGCTGTTTCCTCAATGCTGTGTAAGGATGTAACTGCCCAGTGGGTTCATCTTGTCCACTGCCCAGATAGAGCCAATTTATCAAGACAGGGGAATTGCAACAGAGAAAGAGTTTAATACTGTACAGCCAGCTAAATGGGAGACCAGAGTTTTATTATTACTCACATCAGCCTCCCTAAAAATTCAGAGGCTGGAGTTCTTAGAAGATAGTTTGGTGGGCAGGGGGCTAGGGAATGGAGAATGTTGATTGGTTGGGTCAAGGATGAAATCACAGGGAGTCAAAGCTGTCCCCTTGTGCTGAATCTGTTCCTGGGTGGGAGCTACAAGACCAGATGAGCAAGTTTACTTGCCTGGGTGGTGCCCAGAAGCATCAGAATGCAGGGTCTGAAAAAAATACCTCAAACACCAATCTTAGGTTTTACAATACTAATGTTCTCTATAGGAACAATTGGGGAGGTTAGAAATCTTGTAGCCCCTGGCTGCATTACTCCTGAGCTGTAATTTGTAATCTTATGGCTAACTTGTTGGTTTGACAAGGGCAGTCTTCACCTCAAGGGAGAAGGGAGTTTGTTTTGGGGGCTGTTATCACCTTTGTTTAAAAGTCAAACTACAGATTAAATTCCTCCCAAAGTTAGTTCAGCCTATGCTCAGGAATGAACCAAGGGCAGCTTGGTGGTTAAAGGCAAGATAGAGTCAGTTAGGTCAGCTCTCTTTCACTGTCATAATTTTCCCACTGTAATAATCTTTGCAATGGCACTTTCAAGAATGCAGCCTCTTTCTCTGTTGGTGTATTTTAAAATTATAAATGGTTTCTGATTTGTAATGTTGGAAGGATAAGTATGTGGTGGGAGATGCTGCTGCAGTAACAGATAATTCCTCAAATCTCAGTAGTTGAACCACTCCTTACTTCTCTCATGATGTGCGCATGCAGGTGATGAGGTGGCTCTGTGTTGGTGCAATCCTCACCTGGGGATCTAGGCTGATGGAGCAGCGACTGTCTGGCAGTGCTGGCTCTAGGCTGAGACAGGTGAGGTATCTGTGGTATCCACTCTCAGTGTTGTGCAAGTGCTAACCTTGAATTCACATGACCTTGGGAGTGAACGCCTCCTTCAAATTTGTACCACAGATGCCTCACTTAACTTACCCTAGTCAGATCCTTGCCATTGGGACTGCATATAGCAGAGGGAAGAGGGCCTGATGAAGCAGCCTCTTAAAGCTTTCACCCAGAGTGACATGATTTTTCTGTTCACATTTTATTGGAAAAGCAGGAAGGATGCTGGATTTTGGTGAGCAGTAGTAGAGTCCCAGAGTAGGTCTGATTTAATTAGCTTTTACAAGCCTCCTCCTTGTCTTGTTAATAGGTTAACAAGTTTAAGCTATTCAGCAGATCATCAAGGCTTGGAATATATTTAATTCAAATGTTGATTTTCCTATGTGGTCTCATGAAAATTCAGAATAAACAAGTGCTGCAGCTGAAGCTTCCTATATCTGAGTATTAAAAGTAGAGTCGCAAGGAGAGTGCTCTGTAAAGATTTCCACCCCATAATCAGCCATGCAAAACTAATCTTGAGATTTAGTCATTTTCTAGATAGCCTGGGAGACAGAAGAAACAAACAGGCAGTTGTTATCCAAAGATTTCATCTTGAATGTGTAATAAGAGCCATTGGCTATAGGCAAAGTTTGATGAAATTACAGTGTGGTGAGGGTGGGGGGACTTGTTTACTAGTAGTTGCCTTCTTCAGCATGTGGTCCAGCAAATTCTTTTGTTGTGGACTGCATTTTCTCTGTGAACTGAAAAGACAACCAGAGTAAATGTAAAAGAAACATTAACCATTGACACACACACACACTTCAAAGAGGCACTATGAGAAGAAAAATGGCTTCGTTCAAACAATTGCAAAGCTGGCAGTAGAAGTTAGATTTTCATGTCCACTTTGCCCTGTACATAAGTCCAAAGAACCCAGATCTTCTACCAAAATTGTATTCTTGTCTTGGGGACAAGTTCTAGTAGTGGAGAATGCTGGGTTATGGTTACAACTAGATTTAGGTGTTGGGAGAAAGGATAGGGTGTTAGGAGAAAGGGAATCATATCATGGTGAAAACCTGTTGCATCCTTGTATTTTTGTCCACTCTAGCAAGAACACATTGTGTAACTGTGGGCAGGTCATTTAACTTTGCTGGACACTAGTAGAATGAAACCAGGAGCACGTCATTTAACCCTGCTTTCTTCAACGGTAAGATGAGACTGGAGAAGATTCTTGCTCTAAATTTGGCAAAGTAAATAAAGGAAGAGATTATTGTCAGCTCAGAGAGATAGCAGGATGTTAAAATTTCTTTTTTAGGCTGGAAGAGACTTTAGAAATTTATACTTTGAGAAAGGAGTCAGTTGAGAGAGATACTGAGGGTGCAGGAGAAAGAGGATTTCTACCATTTAAAGGTTGTGAAAGAGATGGGAACAGGCCGGGTGTGGTGGCTCACACCTGTAATCCCAGCACTTTGGGAAGCCAAAGCACGCAGATCACCTGAGGTTGGGATTTCGAGACCAGGCTGACCAACATGGAGAAACCCCTTCTCTACTAAAAATACAAAATTAGCCGGGTGTGGTGGCACATGCCTGTAATCCCAGCTATTCTAGAGGCTGACGCAGGAGAATTGCTTGAACCTGGGAGGCAGAGGTTTCAGTGAGCCAAGATCTCGCCATTGCACTCCAGCCTGGGCAACAAGAGCGAAACTCTGTCTCAAAAAAAAAAAAAAAAAAAAAAAAAAAAAAAAGGAGGTGGGTGGGAGTGAGTGGTAAAAAGAGAATGGAAGACTCCATCCTGAATAGGGATGCTTTTCCCTCTAAGACAGACTGGAATGATGAATGGAGATCCTGTGATTGTTTTTGTGAGTTTTTCTTTAAGGTAGTGAAGAGGGCGAGGTAGCATCAAGATGAAAAGCCTCTTTCCAGCTAGGCCATCTTCCTAGAATGTGCAGTCAGGGAGGGGAGATGGATGTACTGAAGGGCAGAGAAAAGGTTTGGAACAAATGTGTGAGGAATAGAAACATTTTGGAGTCCAGGAAGTACTCAAAGTTAAACAGCAGAAATTGTAGCAGACCCAGTTGGCATGGCGTGTTTTTCATTATTTGACACACCAGGACCAGGGATGAGGACATCTAAATGTAAGACTGGGTCATCTTGGAATGATTGCCCTTGGCAACTTGGCTTAGGAGAAAAACAGAAGAGTTTGAAGTTTCCTGTGGTCTCTTGTGAGAGCAGAGAGTGTTCTGTGAGCACAAGAGTGTGGGAAAGCTGCAAAGGAAGTTTTGGACACTCAGAGAACACCGAAGGTAAAACAGTGCTCAATAAAGATGAGGCCCTAAAGATACTAAGACCTGTGAGTGACTGAAATGGAGCAGGAATTGTACTATCTTTTTGAGAAGATGGAGGAAGAGAGGAGCAGAGTGCTGGATTGTGAGTTTATTAGGATAGGGCCAAAGGTCCTCTTTATTTTGGTATCCCAGACCTTAGCATGTTGTCAGGCACACAGTGGATGCTTAATAAATCCCTGTTGAAAAAAATTAAGCTGAATATTATCCAGGATGATGGCAGAAGATGAAGACAGAAAGCAAATTCTGAAATTACCGGGCTGTAGACAAGGTTGGCATGTGCAGGTCTTGTCTAATGCAGAGGAGGTGACCTAGTTTATCTTGCCAAGCACCCCATCAAGGGCTTTCCCTTCCTTTATCTATGACTGACTCCACAAATAAGAGGTAATTTCCCTAACTGTTGCCAGCTGTGCCTCCCACTTCTATAGGATGGGTTTCTGCTTATCATCCTAATACAAAATTATATTCTCCTGCTTGCCAGTATGAATGCATTTTATGGGAATGGCTTCGACTACATTCTTGATAAAAGAGTCATTCCTAGGGATTCGGTAAATATAATATCGAGAAAATGAAACAGAAATGAGAACCTAGCTAATTTGTATTAGAGATGGGGTAGTTCATTTGTGGATTGCTGAATTTTGAAAGATAGCCAGGAAAGAAAAAATAAATAAATTAAACAGCCAGCACTGCTAAATGTAGGTTTTTTTCTCATTTATTTTGCCAAGTGTAGATGGTTGTTAATTATATAGTTATGATAATACTTCGCAGCTTACTTATGAATGTCCTGAAGCATGTTTTCTAAATGTAGTAAAGTCCGGACTGCATGGGGCCCTCTGGCTCCATTAGTTTGCCATTAAATTTTATCTGATAAGTGGTTTAAGTTTGCTATGGAGTTTGTGGATTAATTACATTGAGGTGGATTAAGCTGGGTTCCAATGATAAAACTAAAATACCAGAGAGACAGTCTTAATGTTTATAAGGGTCTATAAAGTTTCTACCTTTACTACATGCATATGAATAATGCATTTGATCATCAAAAAGAATGACTTAGGGGTTGAGTTCTGAGTGCCTTTGGACTGTAAACATCAGGGCAGCCCTTATATTTCCAGCTTGGGAATCAGATGTTCTATGGTTAACTTGTAACCTATGTCCTCAACATCTTTCTTACTCTCCTGTTTCCAGACTAGAGAATTGGTATGTTGTTGTACTCAAACTTCTGTGTATTAAGACAGAACTCAAGTTTAACCATTACCTAGCATTAATGTTGGGTCAGATCAAATGAGCTGTTTATGGCTTTGGGGTATAGATCATCAGATGTTAAGCAGATGGAACAGGGAGAAAAACTGGCTTGTTGATGACTATGGCTAAAAATAGTGGATTTGGAAATATCAGCATAGGGGGTGTATTTTCCAACTTGGAAATTCTGGAGCTATTCACATAATATTAGAAAAAAAATGTGTGCAGTATTTTGGTTGGTTTACTTTTGTTTTTGGCTGCCCAGGCAAATAAAAAATTGAGTTGTAATGACTTGCAGATAAAAGTCACTGTTGCTTAGGAATTGTTGAGACTTTAAGGAGAAGGAGGGCCTCAGTAATTTTTATTTTAATTTTGTCTAAAGACACAGGGAACAAATTACACCTCTGTAATGGTTCATTTCCTAGAAGTAGTTATTTCCCCAAGGCTTAATTTCCCCTTGTACTTTTGAACTTTAAGCCTTTAAAGCCTTTAGCCCAGCACTTAGAAACTTGTCATTGCAATTCTTTGGCTATTATTTCTTGCCTGTAAACCCAGCTTTCCTCTCATTAGGAATTCAGTGTTCTTGCTAGGTTGTTTATCCATAGAGAGAAGTATTGAGTGAAGCTGTCAGCTCATTAGCAGTGGGGCGTGTGATTTAGACTTGATAGGTTTACCATGAAATTCGGGAGGGCTGAATTAGGAGCCCTCACCAGGCAGTTTTGCTGCCTTTATTTTCCCCACCAGAACAGTTTGGGTTTGAATAATACTTCGCTTGTGGTTAAAACTCTGTGCAGCCTCTTTTAGTTGTTGTTGTTGTTATTGTGGTAAGAACACTTAACATGAGATCTACCCTCTCATTTTTTGAAAGGAAGCATGAAGGAGACAAAAAAAAAAGGGACCTTGAATGGTTCAGTTTGAGACTTTTAAGACTGATTTTAGCTTAACAAGAAACTCCAGGACCCAGGTCAAGGCAAGATGCTTGCAGACATCCACTACCTGAATGCAGTGGATGAGGTAGGGTCCCACTTCTGCGGCGCGTAATCTCCTCCTTTATGTTCACCAGTACTTCTTGGCTCTTTTATTTCTTTGTTCCTGCCTCTACCTAAATCTTTCCTTTCCTTTTCTGCCCCTGACTGTCAGCCTTAGCATCTTTGTCCTTTTCCAGACATGGTGTGCACACGTGTACCTCTGTGTGTGTGTGTGTGTATGTTGTTTTGTTTTGTTTTTCTCTGCATAGCCTTCCCAGAGACCAACAATTTTGTGGTTTCCATGTGGATAACTTCTTTTGGCTGTACTGCCCTATGAGGGCATGGCCAGATTGTTCTGCACTGATACTAATTTTTATTAAGCATCTACTATATGCCAAACATTGTACCAAGTGCTGCATACATATAATATTTAATTTGTGGTAGGACAAAGTAATAATAACAACATATAGCCCTTACTACATACTTACCAGCCCTTACAGACACTGTGCTATACATCTTCTATAAACTTATTTTATATTCACAGCAATCTTATGAGGGTTACGTCATTCAGGGTCTCTCCAGATGTAAACCATACCTTTTTAAAGTTGTATTGAGGTGTGATTTATATACTCAAAAAATTTGTTCATTAAAGTTGTACAATTCAATGAGTTTTAGTAAATTTATAGAGTTGTAATATGATCACCATAATCCAGTTTTAGGATATTACCATCAAGCCCCAAAATTCTCTTGAGCCTGTATGCACTCAGTAGTTGCATGAGGCCAAGTTCCGCCTCTAGCCTCATGCAACCACTGATCTGCTTTATATCTCCATAAATTTACCTTTTCTGGATATTTTATATAAACGGAATCCTACAATATGTGGCCTTTTGCACTTGGCATCTTTCACTAATATAATGCTTTTAAGCACCGTACATGTTGTTGAATGTATCCAAAGTTTGTTTCTTTTCATTACTGAATAGAATTTTTATTGTATAAACACACCATATTTTGTTTATGATTCTCCCAGTTGATGGCTGTATGAATTCTTCCAGTTTTGACTGTTATCAATAATGTGTGGACAGATGTTTGCATTTCTTGTGAATAGATTTCTAAGACTGGAATTATTGGGTTGTATGGTACATTTATGTTTAACTTTTAAAGAAACTCCTAAACTGTTTTCTGGAGTGGGTGTACAATTTTACATTCCCATGAGCAATGTCAGAGAGTTCGTTTCTCCATATCCTTGCCCACACTTGTTATTATCTGTTCTTTTGATTATAGCAGTACTTGTAGATTTGCAGTGGCATCCCATTGTGGTGTAAATTTGCATTTCCTAAGTGAATAATGATGTTGAGCAACTCTTCATGTGCTTATTAGCCATTCACATCTTAGTTGGTAAATTTCTATTCAAGTATTTGCTTGTTTGGCTTATTTTTGAGTTATAAGAGTTTTTAAAATATTCTAAATATAAGTCATTTATGAAAGATGTAATTTGCAAATGTTTTATCCCAAGTTATAGCTGGTCTTTTCACACATCAATTAATTTAACAGAAATAATTTGATATAAAGAATATTAATTGTGTTAATATACATGTTAGCCATGTATTGAATAACTGAAAAGGCCAGAAAAGAACACAAATGTTTCACAGAGGTAGCCAGTGTAGGAAGCAGATAAAACCTCTAAGGATGGAGGAACAAAGGAAGAGGTTGAAATGATAAAATTTAGAAGCTTGGAGAAGGAACTAAAACTTGGTCCCCTGAGGAGAGGCTGCTGCCAGCTGGTGCTGGTGTCTCTGAGGAGGTGCAAAGAGCCTGGTTCTGAGAGTGTAGGAAAAACTGCAAGCTGGAATGAACTACTGCTACTGGAACTTGCTGCACCGACTGGATAAGGAAGAGAGGCTGGGGAGACTGATGGGAAGATCGAGCGTCTTTTTTTCCTCTTTCAGTCTTCCAGGCTCCCTCTAGCACCACCGCCCTCCCCTTTCCATACCACTGGCAGAACCAAAAAGAGAGCAGGGTGGCAAAGCAGAAATGTGACTTCCAGAGTCCCAGCCCCAGCACCCAAAAAGAGAGTACCGGAAGGGTGGGTTTGAAGCTAAGAAACAATAGTTTAATAACGTGCACAGGTAGGTGCTACTATTATCCCCATTTTAAAGATGAGGATAGGGCTAGACATGGTGGCTCATGCCTGTAATCCCAGCACTTTGGGAGGCCGAGGCTGGTGGATTGCCTGAGGTCAGGAGCTCCAGACCAGCCTGGCCAACATAGTGAAACCCGTCTCTACTAAAAATACAAAAAATTAGCTGGGCATGGTGGCAGGTGCCTGTAATCCCAGCTACTCGGGAGGCTGAGGTGGGAGAATCGCTTGAACCTGGGAGGCGGAGGTTGCAGTGAGCTGAGATGGCACCACGGCATTCCAGCTTGGGCAACCAGAGCAAAACTCCGTCTCAAAAAAAGATGAGGATATTGAGGCAGAGAAAAGTTATGTAACTTTCTTAAGCTATTAAAGCTAATAAGTAACAGAGCTGAGATCTGAACTTGCACATATGGCTCTGGAGCCCATTTTCTTAAACTGCAACACTATTCCACTTCACTATCCAACATATATTGTAATAAATGCATGGTTTGCAAGCAAAGCCATTCCTGTTTTGAACTCCTGGATCTCCTGTGGTCCTGTGGTCTGATTAGCTGATAAAAAGCTATAATTGTTTTTCTGAATTATTGAGAGCATAGACTCTACTTAGATAGTTTCCAAGCCGTGGTTGCTCCAGTCTTCAAAAGAAACCAACCCAGCTGTTTTATTTTATTTTTATTTTTATTTTTTTAAAATCTTGTCTCCCATTTTCATCTCTCCACTTCTTACAACCTCAAAATGGTTAACTGGCAAGGACACATGGTTTATCTTCCCCAGTGTTACCCATGAAAAGTGTTACCTATGTTTCTCCTCCAGTTGGCATTAGAGGAGAAACATTTGGATATGGTTCTCTCATGGCAACAGGCTAATTCCCGTGCAGTCCCATGATTCTGTGGTTTGTTTTTCTGGTTATATTATATTATGTCATTCCTACTTTTTAACTTGTTTTCTAGTCCTCTGAGTTTCAGAATATAGCTCACTGTTTTCACTTTGGACTGCAACTTTATGCCTTCATTGCTTAACTTGCAAATTCTGGAGTAGTGATATTACCATGACTTTCCTCAACTGAGAAATTAGGCAAATTTTCTTTTTTTTTCATATGAGTCACAATGTAAATGTTATACATGCATAATCAGTTCAATAGGCTATGTGGTTCTCTTATGTTTAGAATTCAAAAGTGACATTTTAAGATACTTTTAACAATATAGGTACATAATTTTGCATAGACAAATAATTTTGCAACAGAATAAAGTGAGCTGTCTGGAATATGCACATAGCCTAGGAGTGTTTCCGCATTCCACAAGTAGACATGTATGAGATACATATTTTCCCTGGCAGATTTATTCAGACCAAAGTCTGGAGCAGAATTTTCTCACTGCTAGTTGAGAACATCAGAGAGGATAACATTTTTTGATGGATGGATTGCTAATGGCCAGTTAATTAGTATTTCTTTTCCATGAAAGTTACAGTCCATTTAAGAATAATGTGGTCCTTTTGGAACCATTGCCTTTTTGGTGATAATTTGTTACTGTTCAAACAGTCATTAGAAACAGTACGAATGCAGCCAGAGTAGTAGGGAACTAAATATGACTTTCTTCTGTAGCTGGAGGTGCTCATGTATCCACCCACAATATTAAAATCCAGCCTTGTGCAGCCTGGAGGTAATGAGGAAACTACTTTTTCCATGTATACTTTACCTTTTAGGTTCTTGTCCTTTTCCAGTCAGGGAGCCTGTGAAATGGAAATGCAGGGTTGCAGTTTAAAATATATAAGTTGATTTGGGACCAACAGGAGCAGTGAATCTAATGCTTGAATCTAAATATTAGTATGGTTCTTGATTGGTCTGTGATTTCCATGTTTCCAGAATGCTGTTCATATCCTATTATATTTAGGATACGCTGGTTGTGATTGGTTTTGAGGCAGTTATTGGTCTACAAACTCAGTGTGCCATTTGATACACTGAGGAGGCAATATGCTGTGGAGGAGAAGCTCTGATCCTCAAAAGAAAAGCTCTAATGGTTAACATATGAGCTCCACCATTCAGTACCTGGTGAGATCTTGGACAAGTAACTTTATGTGACAGAATCTCAGAGTCTTCATTTGTAAAATAGGAGTGATAATACAGCATTGTGAGATCCAAGTAAGATATGAAGGTGGTTTGTGAATTTTTAAGTATTACAGAAGATGTCATTATAAATATCCTTGTATGGTGATTTGTAAATGTTGGGGCAAAGGGCAATATACAGGTTGCTGTGTTATTCGTTGGTTTGCTTTTGGAAATGTTCTCTTGTGATTTTCTTATACATTGTCCAGTGAATGGGTATATCATGAATGAATCCGAATAAAACACCGTGTTTCTCATTGATCATACTTCTGAGTAAAGGAAAATGTCTGTGGCTTAAACATGCTTTCCCAAAGTTTTCCTGAGATCTTCTTTACAAAAAAAAAAAAAAAAAAGCGGTTCCCTGGGCAAATAAGTTTGTGAAATGCTGCATGCACTATCTTCTGCTAGAGATTCATAACACATATTAGCATATTACAGGTTCTGAGAAATCCCACAATAATTCTGGTGAACTTTGTTAATCCAACATTTCATATTTATTTGACTATTAAGACCTTTCTCCCATGTGACATCTAATGTAATAATGTATCCCTTTGGTATATTCTGCTTTAAGCCAATTTTTCAAGACAACGAGGTGCCGGAATTTTAATTGGAAAAGATACAAAAGAAAATAATAGTCTTTCTTATATGCACAGTAGCAGCCACATTTCAAGAAAAATTGTGAAATAAATGAAATGAATGTTTAGTTGGATGAACTTAGTTGAATGAATTTGGTTCAAAGTATTACGTATGTTTTAATTATTTTTAAAGTTATTTTTGCTTTCTACTTATTGATGGTCACTGTGCATCCCTTCAACTCCTGTTGACTAAAAGACTCAAACTCTGTAAAATATTTTAAGAGATTTGTTCTGAGCCAAATATGAGTGGCCCATGACACAGCCCTCAAGAGGCCCTGAGAACATGGGCCCAAGGTGGTCGGGGTACAGTTTTGGTTTTATACATTTTAGGAAGCCATGAGACAACAGTCAAATACATTTAAGAAATACATTGGTTTGGTTCAGAAAGGCGGGAAAATCTCAAAGGCGGGTGGGAGGTGGAAGAGTGGGCAGTTCTATAGTGGCTGCCCTTAGAGGTGATAGATGACAGATGTTTCCTATTCAGATCTTTAAAAGAAGCTAGACTTTTAATTAATCTCTTTAGGTTTGGGAGGGCCTGGAAGAAAAAGATGTAGCTATGTTAATAGAGATTCTTTACAGATGCAGATTTTCCCCCATATAGGATGGCTTTGCAGGATCATTTCAAGATATGGCAAAAACAAAAACAAACAAAGAAAACATGTTTTGGGGTAAAATATTTTGATTTTCTTCCTTGTCTCATAATGTTATGCCAGAGTCAGTTTGGAAAGTAAGTCACGATACATAGGGTTAAATAAAACCCATCTGATGAGGATTTATAGTTTGTAGGGCATGACTCCTCAGACGCCTTAGATAGGAATTTGAGCAAGATAAAAAAATCAGAGCTTAGTCCTCACTACCAAGCTGGGAATAAACATGTTTTCAATATTTGTTGATTTAGAGAGTAATTCTATTATCTATATATACGTGTGTGTGGGTATATATATATATATATATTTTTTTTAAGACAGAATCTTTCTCTGTCACCAGGCTGGAGTACAATGGCATGATCTTGGCTCACTGCAACCTCCACCTCCCGGGTTCAAGCGATTCTCCTGCCTCAGCCTCCCGAGTACCTGGGACTACAGGCATGTGCCACCACACCCAGCTAATTTTTGCATTTTTAGTAGAGATGGGGTTTCACCATGTTGACCAGAATGGTCTCAATCTCTTGACGTTATGATCTGCCCTCCTCGGCCTCCCAAAGTGCTGGGATTACAGGTGTGAGCCACTGCAGCCGGCCTCTATATATGTATATTAAAGTTTCCTTGTAGGCTAGAAATGGAGCATGGGTGGGAGACACATGAAAAATGGAAATTAAGACACAGCACCATAGTACTATGTGGGGGTTGCCTGGGGTGTTAGAAACATGGGGAGCCCTGCCTTGATCTAATGGGATAGTTTTGGTACCAAACTCTCTGTGGTTGGCATCAAAGGGACCAATGTTATGTGAATGATTCTGGAACCTACTAGAACTGTGAGTTCCTTCACCAGACTGTAAGCTTTTTAGGGCAGGCTTTGTGTGTTTTTGTGTCCTTAGGTCCTAGCACAGTGCAAGGCACATGGCAAGCATGGAATTATTATTTTTGAATGTTTAGTGAAGTAGTAGAATTGGCAGCAGAATGGTCTGACTTCCTCTGTCATTTAGATCATGTTTCTTTGCCTTAGCAACACTATTTGCTTCGAGCAATAAATATCAAGTGTCAGTATATTTTCATTTCAATTTGTAATGAATTTTATCTGTAAAAATAATAATATAGGCCAGGCACGGTGGGTTACCCCTGTAATCCCAACACTTTGGGAGGCCAAGGCGGGCGGATCACTTGAGGTCAGGAATTTGAGACCAGCCTGGCCAACGTGGTGAAACCCCGTCTCTACACAAAAATTAGCCGGGTGTGGTGGTGTGAGCCTGTAGTCCCACCTACTCGGGAGGTGAGGCAGGAGAATTACTTGAACCTGGGAAGCAGAGGTTGCAGTGAGCTGAGATCACGCCACTGCACTCTAGCCTGGGTGACAGAATGGGATTCCATCTAAAAAATGAAAAATACAACAAAAAAGAAATAATAATATAAAGAAAAATGAAGACAATAAACATTTAACATGGTAAAATTTGGTGTGTTTGGCAAACTAGTTGTAACATAAAATCTATTTGGCAAAATTGAAAGCTGTAAGCACATTAACATATTAGAAGTTCTGAAAAGAATTGGACTTGATGGGAAAAATTGCACCTGGGAAAAATTGGACTGGATGAAAAGTAATCAAAATAGTACAAAGCTAACAAGGCTCAAAATTACACATGATTAAATTTCTTATTGGCTAAGAATTTACAAAAGATTGAAATGTTGATAACATTTAGATTTGCACAATTCAACCCTAGAAAAAAATTAATGAATTTGGTAGAAACAATAGGTGCAAAGGAAACCTCACAAACAATATCCTGGATTCTTTACCTAACTAAAGGGTTTCTGAAGGTGAATCTGCCTGGGCTACTATTTCTCTTTATATTCCAAAGAAGCCATTATTACAGTTCTCTAGCATCATGTCTTTCTTACCTATTAATGTTCTATATGAAACGGTTTTGCATTAATCTTTTCCCCAGCTCACTGTTTCCTAATGTGCTTCAGCATCGTCTGGAATATTTGCTAAAAATCCAGATGCCTGAGTTCTACCTTTAGACTACTAAATCTGAGCTATAGGGTTTGGGCTAGGATTTGTATCTTTATGGCACATTAGGTTATCCTTATGCAGGCTGAAATTTGGGAACTACTGGTTAATATGTAGGATTCATGCCTTTAAAAAATCTACTGATATTGGATGTGGGGAAGAACATGAACAATACTATTGGTGGCAAGATGCAAGGTTAGCACAAAATCATCCATTCATTAATTTACCGAATCATTTACCACAGTTTGTGGGCACTTTTTGTGCCAGGTTCTGTCCTAGATGCTGAGGAGTATAGTGGTCAACAAAGACAAGATCCTGTCCTCACTAAGTTTACATTTTGGTGTGAAAGATTAAGTACAAGTAAAAAAGTATTTTCAGGTAGTGATAATTTCAATAAATAAAGGGTAGAGAAGTTTTTATATAGGATTTTTCAGTGTGTCATAAAATGCCAAAATACCACAAGAAAGGAGATGCTAGATAAAACCTCTGAGGTGATTCATGTTCCCAGTAGGGGTGAGGGTCCCAATGGGAATTTTCTCCTTTCCATTCTCCTGATAATGTCCCTGCTACTTTTTATGGAATGTAGGTTTTCAGGATGATAAGATAGGCCTGAACTGGCAGGGAGTTGTGAAAAGTTGCATCTTGAGAAGGAATTTTCACTCTATGAAAGCTTTTATCAAAATATACTCCTTGGGTGGACATCAAGAAGCTAATACAGTTGTGAAGTGTCTGCAGTCCAGGCTCTATTACTCTGGGCTGGGAGGGAAGCCTTGGCCACACTCCTCCTTGCCCTTGCCAGAATATATTGGTGAATCAAGTTATTACAGTCATTTTACCGATAATATTTACACCTCCCAAATTAACTTTTTTTTCTGGAAAAAAATGTAGCTTTTTTTCCTGGAAAGTTCTAGGAGTCTTGCAAAGCAAATTAGCATTGTTGCTGCTATGTAGTATCCTTGGGTTATGACTTTAATATTTTTGGGTATGATGTACAATGAAGCTCAGTTTTCTTGTTGGAAATTTTGCTAAGTAAGGACAAAAAAGGAACATCGCAAATTGGCTACATTTCCCCAAATATTTGGACAGTGTCCAGTCCCAACTGACTCCATTAGGTCTGCAGGAAGGTCGAAAATATCTCTGTCCTTGTGGGTGGCAGGGTACTGGATGCATTCTGACATCTTGTGAAGTTCCATGCCTTGTTTCATCACAGGATGGAAGGATAGAATTTGCTGATTCATTTGCTATCCTCACAGGTGCCTGGTTTAAACCATCCCTAGGAAAGGTTACTGAGAGAGGAACGCATCAGGGTGCTATAAAACACTGAATACCTCTTGCAAAACAAACTTAACTGTTAAAATGTCTTTTTCTTTCCCTGCTTATTTGTTACTCAAGAGAGATACAGCCCTATTCTTTACAGGAAAAGAAGAGAAATCAGGTTTCAATGTATCACAAAAGCACACATAAGTAGGAGGAAAGGAAGAGTTTAAGGAAAGGAGCATTTCAAAGTGAATGCTTGGAAAAGCATCTCTCCGTTATAATATCTTTTTATTCTTTGGAATCAAGTCTTAGGGAAATGACAGAATCTTTTGCTTGGAGTACTTAAAACCATCTAGAGCAGAGGACAGTATTGGCTTTGCTGAAGAATTTGCTTGCACCTGTGAAGAGCTGGCTCAATTAATGTAAGTTGACTTTCACCATCTTCTGTGACAGTTGGCAAAACAGTGACTGCTTCACTTTTAACTCCTATCCCCACCTCAAATCATCACAGTATCTGCTCAGCATTACATAACCTCTGGGAAGGACAAATCTGCATATTTTAAAAAATGAATAATGCATCCTAAATTTTCCTATGTATTCTCAATAATAATAACTAAGCTTTTATTTATCTTTAAGTTAGAAATCTAGAGTTTGCTTACCTGTGGCTTCTTCAATTCTTGTACAAATTCTACCTTTTGAAAATAAAATGGATGCAGCACTGCACTAGAATTTTGAACTCTTCCAAATGAAACTTTCTTTCAACCTATTCTTTTTTAAAAAACAAAAAACAGCTCTCTTGAGGTAGAATTTATATACAAGAAAATGCATCCAGTTCAAATGTACAGTTTATAGAGTTTTATGTCATTTTTTCAATTTTTAATTTTTGTGGGTACATAGTAGGTGTATGTATTTATGAGGTACATGAGGTACCTTAATACAGGTATATAATATTTCTAGCACCCCTAACACTTCCCTCCTGCCTTTTTGCAGTTATCCCCTCACGCCTGACCTCAGGCGACTTCTGTCATTAGAGATGACTTTGCTTTTTCTAAAATTTCAGAGAAATGAACTATTGTGTATGTAGTGTTAAGCTTTTTTTGCAGAGCATGTTTTTCAGATTTATTGAAGCTGTTGTTTTTAGTAGTTCATTTCTCTTCGTTGCTAAATTGTATTCCATTTTGTGGATGTACTATATTTATTCACCTGTTGATGGCATTTCGGTTGTTTCCAGGTTTGAGCTATTATGAATAAAGCTGCTGTGAGTATTCATGTACAAGTCTTTCTGTTGCAACATATTTTTACTTTTCTTGGGTAAACACATACGAGTAGAATTTCCTGGACATATGATAAGTGCATGTTTTAACTGTTTTCCAAATGGTTGTACTGTATGAGAGTTCCACTTTCTCTGCATCTTTGTTCACATTTGGTATTGCTGTTCCTTTGATTGTAGGCATTCCATGGGTATACTGCGGTATCTCATGTTAATTTGCCTTTGTCTTATGACTAGTGATGATATTAAGCATCTTTTTAATGTACTTACTGGCCACTAGTATATCTTCTTCAGTGAAGTGTCTTTTCAACTCTTTTGTAAGAGTTATTCATAAAAGTTCTTCATATATCCTTGATACTAGTCCATTGATATATACGTAGATCTGGATATTTTCCCCTAGTCTGTGATTTGCCTTTCCATTTTTTAAATGGAGCCTTTCAAAGAGTTCAGCTTATCATTTTTTTTCTTTTATTCCTTGGATATAATTTATTCCTAATTCTCCCAACACATCATCCAATGCATTGCTCCCAAATTCTGAAATCAGGGACCCATCATATAAGGTGAGAGTGCTGACTTTCATTTTATAAACTTAGCACAGAAGTTTTGAAAGAAATATTGCCAGATGGCCCGAAGATACAGACTTCGCTGTTTCCTGCCAACTTCAGTCTAACCAGGTCCACTTCTAGGGCAAGCTTGGAAGTCTAGATTGATTGGCAGATGCCTGGTACCGTTCCAGGACAGAGTCAAACCTCCAAATTGGTCTCCCAGGGAATTAGAGGTAATTTGGGGGAACAGTCTGCACTTCTTGGGCCTCCCTCGGCACAGATCAGCCTGAGCCAGAGGAAACTAACTGCCAACATTGGGAGTTTCCCTTGTAAGTTTGTAAGTCTGCCTCTTCATTTTTTGTGTTTTCTTGGACATGAAAATGGAGTCTGCCCCTTACTCCAAGAGGCTAGTAATGGGGTCTCTTAAGGATAATGATGCATTGAGAGAAGTAGTGTCTGAAATAATAAAGTGTATCTTAACAAATATTGGACAAGTCAATTATTTAAATTGTTCCAAGCTGGCAATAAGGAGCAGGATGTCTCAGGAGGAGGGTGGTACAATAGACACATCGGCTGATGGACTTTTTTGTAGGTGCACTAGTCAATGCTTCTAGGGCAAGATCTAAGAAAAAAGAAAACCAACATGAAGTTTCACGGAAATGTGGAGAAAAGATTTCACCTTTAGGGTAAAGAGAGATGGAGGGAAAGGACTTCTCAGCACAGCCACAGCTCTGCTATACAGAGGAAGCAATGGATGTGGCTGGAGCCACAGCCTGGGACCCTCGGTCACAGCGCTATGCCAAGTGTTGCACAAACTTGTGCTTATCATGGTTAGAAATACAATATTTGGGTATTTATTGGGCTGCTTTATGAAAACTATCTGACTAGAACAGAACATTGAATTCTGCCCAGAGCATAGATTTAATGGGAAAAATATACTTGTTCATATTTTAAAGTCTTATCTGTTTCACTATGATACATATCATATTCTCATTAGTTAGCACACTGGTTAACCAAACTCAAACTGTTTGTCTTTCTATTATGACTCCATTACTTACTGCTATGTGACCTTGAACAAGTAATCGTATCTTTTATAATCCCTAAGTTTCTCCACTGCAAAATGGTGCTATAACATAACCCATCTCATAGAGTTATCTTATGAAGATTCATTGAGATAATCCATATGCCCAGCACACAGTACTTAATAAATAATAATTTATTTATTTAAAATAACGTACTTGTAGAGATATGTATTAAATATATTGAGCAATGAAAATTAAAAGATGTTAGATGTGGTAAATAGGAAACGATAACCCAACACGTGGTAATTGGTATTTCTGCAGAAGATTCAAGAACAAATAGAACTAAGCGGTATTCATAGATATGAATAGAAAACAAAACAAAACAAAAAAACCTCCAGGATTCAAGAAAAATCTGCATCTGCAGATTGAAAGAGTTCACCACGTTTGAATAAAAATTAATGAAAATATCTGTAATGTAAACATATCTGTGATATTTTTGAGTTTCAAGAGTAAAGAAAAATTCAGGAAACCGTTAAGTAAGGAGAAAAAAGTTTCCTACAAAAGAAGAAAGAGTCAAGTTAGATTTAACTCCGTAAGATAAGCCTATGAATCAACAGCATTTTAGGAGAAATATTTGTGACTAATGAATTCTAAAGCATAAATGCGAAATCAGAAAGACATTCTCAAATTTGGAAGGACTTAAAAATATGTCATTTATATACATATTGAAAATTTACTTACAGGCATTCTTTAGCCAAGAAAGAAATTAATAAAAACAACAACAACAACAACAGCAACAAAAAGCAAGAAAGTAGAATTTATGGTATAAAAGGAAATCACTGTGAACATTGAAATCAGTTGTGTAGATTTAATTGAACATTGTTGAATTTTCAATTAAATGCATAGAGACTGTAAAAGGGGATGTACAATTGGTGAATTTTAAGGCATATAAATTGGTAAAAGTGTTTTTTAAAATATCAAAAAATAAAATATAATCTATGTCGCAAAAGATAGACTGCAAAGGAAAGATCAAGATACTAGACAAAATAGAAAACATAGAGCATGATGACAAAATTAAAATCCATGATTCACTTGTGACATTTAGCTTATGCATGTATTCAATGAGGATTATAAATTAAAGTGGGTGCTATTCTTCTGTGTACTAACCAAGATGTACAGATCAAGTTGAGTAACAATAATTCAACAGAATGGTGTGTATTTGAGCAGACGTTAAACAGGGTGACTCAAGAGGTCTTCTACTACTATTGAGCTTCTAGTATTTTTGCCTTATGTTCTGAAAAGTTTTTATTCTCCATATTTCCATGTTATGCTATTCAATACATAAAGATCCAAAACTATTTTGGATTATTATTATCTCTTTATTGTACATGATATCCTTCATTAGTATAAATAATGCCCTTTGCCCCATTTATTGTTTTGCCATACATTCTGTTCAGATTCTTTCCTTCCTTCCTTCCTCTTTCCCTTCCTCCCTCCTTCCCTCCCACACGCAGTTATTAAATGTTTACTATGTATCAGGCACTGCACTAGTTCTGGATATAAAGTTGTGAGTAAAACAGAGGTGGTTCCTGCTTTCATAGGACTTAAAAATCTAATGGCAACTTAGGATTGTGACTTCTGTTTTTATTATTTACCTGATGAATCTCTAATCATCCATTTACACTTTACTGTAAAAACACTGTTGTAAATAAATAGTGGTAAGTTGATTTTGACTTTTAAAAAATCCTGTTTCTTTCATCGATAGCTTGCTTTTGAGTGAAATATTGCTGCTTCCACTGAAACAGAAGTATTGGAATGATGGGAGACACCAATCTGATTTAAAACTGCCAAATATTAACATATAAATGCAAACCCTCATTCATCGTTTGAATTAACCTTAGGAAAAATGGTGAGATGTACAGGAGTATATTTAGCTTCCCTTCCCTCTGTGTGCCCTTAACACTCCATTTTGAGATCCCTGGATATCCCTTACCTCCCCGTATAATCACTCTCTTACTATATTGTGGCTTCTCAGACCAATCCAGGCACATGGATGCAGAGGGAAATTTTGAATGTCTAAGGTAGTGGTTTTCAAAGTGTGCCCTCTGGACCAGCAGTATCTGCGTCACCGGGAAATTTTGTTTGAAATGCAAATTCTATGGCTCCATCCATGTCTACTGAATCAGAAACTCTGGGGATGTGGTCCAGCAATTTCTGTTGAAATTGCCTGACCAACATGGAGAAACCCCATCTCTATTAAAAAAACAAAATTAGCCAGGCGTGGTGGCGCATGCCTGTAATCCCAGCTACTTGGGAGGCTGAGGCAGAAGAATCACTTGAACCTGGTAGGTGGAGGTTGCCATGAGCCAAGATGCTTTTGATACACGCTCAAGTTGGAAAACCACTGATCTGGTTACCCTCAAGCTTGGCTACACATTGGACTCACCTGGGGAGGCTTGCAAGCCATTGATGCCTGGGTTCCATCTCCAAGGATGCTGGATTTAATTGTTCTAGAATGTGGCCTGAGCAGGGTTTTGAATTTGTGCAGCCAAGTTTGAGTACCACTGACCTAGATCTTTACAGACTGTCATTCTCTGTATGCCCCATATCTGATGAGAGTTTACGTACCCTATGTCCCATTCCTGTAAAGAAATGTAAAAAACAGTCAGCTTTATTAATGATCTTATTGTGCTAAGATGGTGTGCAAAGTGCATGGCTGGGCTTTAAAGCCAAATGGTCTTGATTACCTTTCAGGGCTCTGGCACTCACCTGCTGTATGATTAGTCAGCAGGTTACTTCACCTGTTTATGGCTCAGTTTTCTCATCTGCAAAATAATCAAAATACCTGGTGCATACTTGTTACGTGCCAGTCACTCTTAAAGGCCTTTAAATTACTTTATCATTCACAGTAGTCCTGAGAGATAAGTATATCATTTGCCCCCTTTTGCAGATGAAGAAACTGAGGCACCGTGAGGCACTAATACATGGCAGAGCCAGGCTCAGGTCCAGGTAGTCTATTTCTACAGCTCATTTTCCTGGCCACCATGCCGTAACAGCTTGTCATCTGATACCAACAGTGATACCTCATGAGATTTTTGTCAGAATCGTTAGTCATTTAATTCCTGTGCCTTTAGCTCCCCCCATCTTTCCTCCTATGAATTATGCATGTTTTAGTGTTTGTTCTTAAGGAGACATCTTCTTAGCACAGTGACTCTGATGTGGAGGTTTCAGATAGTGTAAGTACAAACTATAGGTAGGGTCTTGGGCCACAAGGACTGTCAGTGCCTCTCACAAATTAGGGACTTCCGACTCTGCTTAAACATAGGTTGACCTTGTTAATCATTAAACTTGATTTTTAACAAGCCACATAGTAATTGGTTCCTGCTGGCGTACCTCCTTTAACCAGATATGCAAACAGGCCAGCATTTCAAGATCTTCAGTTTAACAAGTTTTGCCCTGAGATATTAGCATTTCATTAGCATTTACAGATTGAATACACAACACCTGGCTTCTCTTTCAAGATGATGCTATAAAGGAGCTGGTCTTTTCTCCTAAGGAGCAACATTTTTAATTCATTTGATTTCTAGAGGGAAAAATGCAGCTCTCAGTAAGGACCTTGTTGTAAGTTTGCTACTCTTTTTTTTTAACAGTATTTAAAATTTAAAGGTAAGATTGTAGGAATTGCTTATCCTTTTTTTAAAAGCTGCAAATTAATAAGAAAGAAATAGTGCTTTTTTCTTCCTTTGCCTTGTTGTTACGGGGAGTGAAGAAGGTCTTATGAATTCTCATTAAAGGTTAATTTTGAATCTTGAATGTCAATGGAGCTTGCTTCTTATATGCCTTGTGGAATTATTTTAAAGAATGTAATCAGTTGTCTGACCTCTAGCAGTGGCCTTCCCTCAGCTCTCAAGAGAACATCTTATGAATCCTGAAAGTTTAGTGTACCTGACTATTAGCCACCTAGTTTTTTACCTTTTCCACCTGCAACCTGTACGATGGGAGAAGTAGAAATGAGGGAAATTTTGAATAACTGGAGCAGGATGGGTGGAGAGAATAAGTTAAACAGGGGAAAATAATGGTGAGAAAGGATATTAAATAACAACAACTACTGGGGGTGCTGAGTGTGGGAGAAGTGGAAGAGCTAGGGAGTAAGCATGTTAGAAAATGTTATTAATTCCAAAAATTGAGAGATTAAATAGAAGGTTTAAGAATTAAAGAAAGATAAAAGACTAGACAGACAGTAAAGGGAAAAGAGAATAATTAGTATCTTTTTAGACAGTTTTGTTGACATGAAATGCCATAGAACCTTTTGTATGCAGATATAAAAAAAGAAACCTGGGTGATAGAGGCAAGAAGTGGCAGCAAAACCAAGATGCCACCAAGAACTTGGGTGAGAGCAGCTATCTGTAAGGTTGCTATGAGGCGCTTGTATGAAACAAAAGTATGACTAAAGAATGAATGTATAGGCTGGGCATGGTGGCTCACGCCTGTAATCCTAGCACTTTGGGAGGCCGTGGCAGGTGGATCACGTGAGGTCGGGAGTTTGAGACCAGCCTGACCATCATGGAGAAACCCCGTCTCTATTAAAAAAAAACAAAATTAGCCAGGCGTGGTGGCGCATGCCTGTAATCCCAGCTACTTGGGAGGCTGAGGCAGGAGAATCACTTGAACTCAGTAGGTGGAGGTTGCCGTGAGCCAAGATCATGCCATTGTACTCCAGCCTAGGCAACAAGAGTGAAACTCTATTTCAAAAAGAAAAAAGAATGAATATATCAAAAGAGGGGCTGTCCAGAAATGTCACATATAAATAGAGGAATCAGCAAGGAGGATTTAAGCAAGAACCATCCAAATCTTGCCCAGAAGAAGGAAGTTTTTGGCATCAGAAAGGTAAGGAGCAATCAGGAAATTAAATCTTACTTATATTTTACAGTAAGGAATCCTATGGATTCCCCAATCCAAAGAAATTGGCCTCTTGTTTTTTATGTGCCTTAACCTTTACTCTCCCACCTGGAATGGCCCGTTTGAGAACCTGGTATGGTGGCTCACGCTTGTAATCCCAGCATTTCATTATATCTAGGATCCTAAATCAAGAGGAACAAAGCAGAAGTTAAGATCTGAATAGTTTATCAGGACTTGGTAGCCCAATACCATTAAACATTTGAATTTTGTAACAATTCTTGTTGCCTTGTTTCTCTGCCCATCCTGTAAACTTCTCAAAAGGATTTGTCTTCCCATGTAGATTACCTTCAAGGATAAAATGCACTAGCCTTGGCAATACAATTATTATGGTCCTCATGGCATTTATAATTCTTATTGTAAATTAATATATGGCATTCTGATCTCTATAAGCTGAGTTAATGAGAAGCTGTCCTAAACATGTGGCCCTATTTATGTGCTGACAGACTGGTTTTAAGCTGAGTCTGCAAAGCTGAAGGCTGGAATTGGCACCAGAGTAAAATCACCAAGATAATGATTGCCTCTCTAGAAGACATCTTGGTATGCAGCCAATCTGTCTCTTTTGGTGACACCTGAGTTCCTTGAGAGCATGGGTATTCATCATTTGTGCATGTATTCACTCAGTCAATCATTCCTTCACTCACTCATGACAATTTACTCATTCATTCATTCATTCATTCAAGAAGTATAATGAGTTTTACTTTAACGCTAGAATGAACTAAAGTAACTGCACTTTCTTATCTATATTATAATGTGCGGACTATAATTGTTTCTAAATAGAAAATGAATGCATCAAATGTCACATTTTCTTCTTTTAATATGGAAGTATGTTTTTAAATACTTATTTTTAAAGGTCTGAAAAAAGAAAGCACTTCCAAAATGGTGGAGAAAGGGCCTCCAATAATTCTCCTCCATAAAAGCAATGAAAACATTGGCCAAAAAAAAAAAATCATCAAAATCAATTTTTTGAGAGCTCTGGAAATTAACCAAAGGCTTACAAAAATGTAAGAAGCATTTATTCAAGAAATATCAGTAAGAACAGTGAGCTTTGTGGCATTTTTACTTGTCCTATTCCCATCCTCCTCCCCCAGCTCTGTGGTAGCCTTGAATACTAGCTGATTCACAATGATGGTAATTGTAAACCAAACAAACAAAAAACAGCAGCCTAACAGCCACTGAAGTGGACATAACAGGTTTGGAACTTTTCAAAAAGTCCCATTTCCAGGGCATTGTCATTATTTGACATATTTCACAGTTCCCTGAAAAGCTCCATTCACAGGGAATTGTCATTATCTGACCTGACTTGGAGCTCATTCTGTAGGAAAAACACTACACCTAGGGAGTTTGTTGAAGACAATCTTTGGTGATTGTTTAATACCACAGTTGCCTGAGACTACAATAACAACTGGGGCAAAGAAAAGCCTGATTAAAAGAGCCTGGCTAAAAACCTAAAAGGAAGATGAGAGGAACAAGATGTCCATAGGGGTTTTAGAAAGTTCTTCCATCCCTAAGGATCTAGAAAGTCACGTGTGTATTCAAGGCTGTGATCTTGCCCAGGAGACACCAGAAAATGCCCTAATTTCTTACCTCTGTCTGACCTTGAGTCTCTGCAAAAGCAGGAAGTAAAAGCACTAAGGCAGAATTGTAAACTGTGGAACATTGCAAATGTGCCCTGATATACGTGTAGGACCTCTTGGCAAAGAATGGGAGACTGTTGATTCAAGAAAGTTTAGAAAATTTTTGTCCAATCATTAGCTGATCTTCAAAGAGATTTCCATGGCTGTAAATAACCTAGAATGCAGATTATTTCAAGAAAGCCACTAAATAAAAACAACAACAACACAAAAGAGCACCAACTAAAAACCCTGGGTGGGAGTGGGGATGGGGAAGGATCTGATTTTTAAAGCTGCCACACTGTATCACCTAAAATGTCCACCTTTCAACAAAAAATTACAAGACACACAAAGAAACAGGTAAGTCTGGCCCATACACAGAAGAAAAGCAGTTAATAGAAACTACACCAGAGGAAGCCAAAATGTTGGACCTATTAGACAAAGACTTTAAATCAGCTATTACAAATATGTTCAAAGAACTAAAGGAAACCATGTCTAAAGAAATGAAGAGAAATATAAAAATGATGTCTCAGCAAATAGAGGACAGCAACAAACATATAGATTATTTTTAAAACTGAATAAAAAGTATGGAATTGAAAAGTACATGGCCGGGTGTGGTGGCAGGTGCCTGTAATCCCAGCTACTTGGGAGGCTGAGGCAGGAGAATTGCTTGAACCCAAGAGGTAAAGGTTGCAGTAAGCCAAGATCATGCCATTGCACTCCAGCCTGGGCAACAAGAATGAAACTCTGTCTCAAAAATAAAAAATAAAATTAAAAAAAAAGAAAAGTACAATAACTGAAATAAAAATACTAGAGGGGCTCCAAAGTGGATTTGAGCTGACAGAAGAAAGAACCAGCAAAACTGGAGGAATTTCAATCAGGATTATCTAGTCTGTAAAACAGAAAGAAAAAAGAATAAATAGAAATTATGAAAGTCTCAGAGACCTGTGGACATCATCAAGCATACCAATATATGCATAATGGTAATCTCAGAATGAGAGGTATGCAGGTAGAGAGAAAAGGGCAGCAAGAATACTTGAAGACATTTTGGCCAAAAATTTCCTGAATTTGATGAAAAACATCTATCTAGACAGCCAAGAAGCTCAATGAACTCCAAGTAGGGTAAACTCAGAAGTCCACAACTACATACATTATAGTCAAACTATTGAAAGACAAAGAGAAATGTTTTTTAACTTTTAGGTTCAGGGGTACATGTGCAGGTTTGCTGTATAGGTAAATTGTGTGTGATGGGGGTTTGGTGTACAGATTATTTCATCACCCAGCTAATAAGCATAGTACCTGATAGGTAGTTTTTCAATCCTCCTCCTCCTCCTCCCACCTTCCACCCTCAAGAGGCCCCAGTGTCTTTTATTCCTTTCTTTGTGTCCATATGTACTCAATGTTTAGCTCCCACTTATCAGTGAGAACATGTGGTATTTGGTTTTCTGTTCTTGTGTTAGTTTTCTTAGCATAATGGCTTCTAGGTCCATCCAGGTTGCTGCAAAGGACATGATCTCACTCCTTTTTATGGCTGCCTAGTATTCCATAGGGTATATGTACCACATTTTCTTTATCCAGTCCACTGTTGATAGGCACCTAGATTGATTCCATGTCTTTGTTATTGTGAATAGTGCTACACTGAGCATACACATGCATATGTCTTTATGGTAGAATGATTTATATTCCTTTGGGTGTATACCCAATAATAGGACTGCTGAGTCAAAGGTAATTCTGTTTTAAGAGAGAATCTTGAAAGTGACAAGAGAGAAACAACTTATCATGTAAAAGGGATCCTCAATAAGATATACAGCTGACTTTTCACCAGAAACTGTTAAGTCCAGAAGGCAGTGGAATGGCATATTGAAAGTGCTGAAAGACAAGAAGGTCAAACCAATCTTTCCCAACCTCTCTAAATAGTAAAAAACGAACACTTCCCAACTTACTCTATGAGACTAGTATTATCTTGATACAAAATCAGACAAAGATGTAACAATAAATTAAAAACGAATATCCTTTTAAATATAGACACAAAATCCTCAAGAAAATGCTAGCAACCTGAATCCAGCCACATGTAAAATGAATTATAATCCATGAACAAGTGGCACTTATCCCAGATATAAGTTTGCTTGACATCTGAAAGTCAATGTAATATATTAATAGAGTAATGGACAAAAAAAAGTGATTACTTTCATAGATGCAGGAATAGCATTTGACAAAATATAACCCCCTTTTATGGTGGAAAAAAAAAGTGTTCAACAAACTAGAAATAGAAGGGAATTTCCTCAAACTGATAAAAAACATCTATGAAAAGTCCACAGCTAGCATTATCCTAATAGTGAAAGACAATACTTTCCTCTTAAGATCAGAAACAAGAATGTCTGCTTTAATTACCATTCTTCAATATTGTACCAGAGGTTCTAGCCAAGGCAATTTTGTAAGAAAAAGAAATAGAAGGCATTGAGATTGGAAAGGAAGAAGTAAAACTTTCTATTTGCAGATGACATGTCTTTCCATATAGAAAGCCCTAAGAAATCCACACACATACAAAACTATTAGAGCAAATAAATAAGTTTAGCAAGGCTACAGGATACAAAATCAATATACAACAATCAATTGTATTTCTGTACACTAGTAATGAAAAATATGAAAAGGAAATTAGGAAAAAAATCCCATTTACAATAGCATCAAAAATAAAAAAAATACTCAGAAATAAATTCAATGAAAAGTACACAACTTGTAGACCGAAAACTACAAGACATTGTCAAAATAAATTAAAAGACTAACTAATTGGAAAGGCAATTCATGTGTATAGACCAGACGACATAATATGAAGATGGCAATGCTTCCTTAAATAACCTACAGACTCAATGCAACCCCTATCCAAACCTCCAGTGGTTTCTTTGTGGAAATCAACAAGTTGATTCTAAAATTTCTATGAAAGTATAAGAGGTTCAAAATAATAAAAAGTTTTGAAGAAGAAGAACAGTTGGAGAATTCACACTTCCCAATTTCAAAACTTACTACAAAGCTACATTATTTAAGACAGTGTGGTTCTGACATAAGGATAGACATATATATCAAGGAATAGGATTGAGAGTCCAGAAATATACGTATACATCTATAGTTAATTGATTTTCAACAGGGATGTCAAGGCCATTCTATAGAGAAAGAAAAAATAGTCTTTTCAACAAATGGTACTGGAATGACTGGATAGTCATATGTAAAAGAATGAAGTTGGGCCACCTACCTCATACCATATATAAAAATCAACTCACTATCAATTACACACCTAAATGTTAGAATTAAAACCATAAAACTGCCAGAAAAAAATGTGTTAGTAAATCTTCCTGATCTTGGGTAATGCTTTCTTTAATATGACCCCAAAAACACAAACAACAACAAAAATAAATAAATTGGATTTCATCAAAGTTAAAATGAAAACTTTTTATGCATCAGAGGACATTAAGAAAAATGAAAAGACAACCTACAGAATGAGAGAAAATATCATATATCTGTTAAGGGTCTAGTATGTAGAATATATAAAGGACATTTACAACTCAGCAATAAAAAGACTAACAACCCAATTTATTTTTTATTTTTTATTTTTTTATTATACTTTAAATTCTAGGGTACATGTGCACAACGTGCAGGTTTGTTACATATGTATACATGTGCCATGTTGGTGTGCTGCACCCTTTAACTTGTCATTTACATTAGGTATATCTCTTAATGCTATCACTCCCCCCTGCCCCCACCCCACAACAGGCCCCAGCGTGTAGTGTTCCCCACCCTGTGTCCAAGTGTTCTTATTGTTCAATTCCCACCTGTGAGTGAGAACATGTGGTGTTTGGTTTTCTGTCCTTGTGACAGTTTGCTGAGAATGATGGTTTCCAGCTTCATCCATGTCTCCACAAAGGACATGAACTCATCCTTTTTTAAGGCTGCATAGTATTCCATGGTGTATATGTGCCACATTTTCTTAATCCAGTCTATCATGGATGGACATTTGGGTTGGTTCCAAGTCTTTGCTATTGTGAATAGTGCCGCAATGAACATGTGTGCATGTGTCTTTATAGCAGCATGATTTATAGTCCTTTGGGTATATACCCAGTAATGGGATGACGGGGTCAAATGGTATTTCTAGTTCTAGATCCTTGAGGAATCACCACGCTGTCTTCCACAATGGTTGAACTAGTTTACAGTCCCACCAACAGTGTAAAAGTGTTCCTATTTCTCCACATCCCCTCCAGCACCTGTTGTTTCCTGATTTTTTTAATGATCGCCATTCTAACTGGTGTGAGATGGTATCTCATTGTAGTTTTGATTTGCATTTCTCTGATGGCCAGTGATGATGAGCATTTTTTCATGTGTCTGTTGGTTGCATAAATGTCTTCTTTTGAGAAGGGTCTGTTCATATCCTTCACCCACTTTTTGATGGGGTTGTTTTTTTCTTGTAAATTTGCTTGAGTTCTTTGTAAATTCTGGATATTAGCCCTTTGTCAGATGAGTAGATTGCAAAAATTTTCTCCCATTCTGTAGGTTGCCTGTTCACTCTGATGGTACTTTCTTTTGCTGTGCAGAAGCTCTTTAGTTTAATTAGATCCCATTTGTCAATTTTGGTTCTTGTTGCCATTGCTTTTGGTGTTTTAGACATGAAGTCCTTGCACATGCCTGTGTCCTGAATGGTATTGCCTAGGTTTTCTTTTAGGGTTTTTATGGTTTTAGGTCTAACATGTAAGTCTTTAATCCATCTTGAATTAATTTTTATATAAGGTGTAAGGAAGGGATCCAGTTTCAGCTTTCTACATATGGCTAGCCAGTTTTCCCAGCACCATTTATTAAATAGGGAATCCTTTCCCCATTGCTTGTTTTTGTCAGGTTTGTCAAAGATCAGATGGCTGTAGATGTGTGGTATTATTTCTGAGGGCTCTGTTCTGTTCCATTGGTCTATATCTCTGTTTTGGTACCAGTACCATGCTGTTTTGGTTACTGTAGCCTTGTAGTATAGTTTGAAGTCAGGTAGCGTGATGCCTCCAGCTTTGTTCTTTTGGCTTAGGATTGTCTTGGTAATGTGGGCCCTTTTTTGATTCCATATGAACTTTAAAGTAGTTTTTTCCAATTCTGTGAAGAAAGTCATTGGTAGCTTGATGGGGATGGCATTGAATCTATAAATTACCTTGCACAGTATGGCCATTTTCACAATATTGATTCTTCCTATCCATGAGCATGGAATGTTCTTCCATTTGTTTGTGTCCTCTTTTATTTCCTTGAGCAGTGGTTTGTAATTCTCCTTGAAGAGGTCCTTCACATCCCTTGTAAGTTGGATTCCTAGGTATTTTATTCTTTTTGAAGCAATTGTGAATGGGAGTTCACTCATGATTTGGCTCTCTGTTTGTCTGTTATTGGTGAATAGGAATGCTTGTGATTTTTACACATTGATTTTGTATCCTGAGACTTTGCTGAAGTTGCTTATCAGCTTAAGGAGATTTTGGGCTGAGACAATGGGGTTTTCTAAATATACAATCATGTCATCTGCAAACAGGGACAATTTGACTTCCTCTTTTCCTAATTGAATACTCTTTATTTCTTTCTCCTGCCTGATTGCCCTGGCCAGAACTTCCCACACTATGTTGAATAGGAGTTGTGAGAGAGGGCATCCCTGTCTTGTGCCCGTTTTCAAAGGGAATGCTTCCAGTTTTTGCCCATTCAGTATGATATTGACTGTAGGTTTGTCATAAATAGCTCTTATTATTTTGAGATACGTCCCATCAATACCTAATTTATTGAGAGTTTTTAGCATGAAGGGCTGTTGAATTTTGTCAAAGGCCTTTTCTGCATCTATTGAGAAAATCATGTGGTTTTTGTCTTTGGTTCTGTTTATATGCTGGATTACATTTATTGATTTGCATCTATTGAACCAGCCTTGCATCCCAGGGATGAAGCCCACTTGATCATGGTGGATAAGCTTTTTGATGTGCTGCTGGATTTGGTTTGCCAGTATTTTACTGGGGATTTTTGCATCAATGTTCATCAGGGATATTGGTCTAAATTGCTCTTTTTCTGTTGTGTCTCTGCCAGGCTTTGCTATCAGGATGATGCTGGCCTCATAAAATGAGTTAGGGAGGATTCCCTCTTTTTCTATTGATTGGAATAGTTTCAGAAGGAATGGTACCAGCTCCTGTTTGTACTTCTGGTAGAATTCGGCTGTGAATCTGTCTGGTCCTGGACATTTTTTTGGTTGGTAGGCTCTTAATTATTACCTCAGTTTCCGAGCTTGTTATTGGTCTATTCAGGGATTCAACTTCATCCTGGTTTAGTCTTGGGAGGGTGTAGTGTCCAGGAATTTATCAATTTCTTCTAGATTTTCTAGTTTATTTGCATAGAAGTAACAACCCAATTTAAAAATGAGCATAGGATCTGAACAGAGATTTCTTCAAGAAAGATATACAAATGGCCAATAAGCATATGGCAAGATGCTCAGCATCATTAGTCATCAGTGAAATGGAAATGAAAACAATGAGATACCACTTCATACCCACTAGGATGGCTAGAATCAAAAAGTCAGAAAATAATAAATAATGTTGAGGTTGCAGAGAAATTGGAAACCTCATACCTTGCTGGTAGTAATGTAAGATGATGAAGCAAGTTTAGAAAATAGTCTGGCAGTGTCTCCAACAATGAAACATAAAGTTACCATATGACCTAGCAATTCCACTACTAGGTAGGTACTAAAGAGAAATGAAAACGTATCACACAAAAACATAGGCATGATGATCCATAATAACCACAAAGTAAAAAAAAAATTATGTTCATCAATGAATAATGAATAAACAAAATGTCAGGCTGGGCATGGTGGCTCACGCCTGTAATCCCAACACTTTGGGAGGCCGAGGTGGGAGGATCATGAGGTCAGGAGTTCAAGACCAGCCTGACCAACATGGTGAAACCCCGTCTCTACTAAAAATACAAAAATTAACTGGGCGTGGTGGTGCACACCTGTAATCCCAGCTACTCAGGCGGCCGAGGCAAGAGAATCGCTTGAACCTGGGAGGCAGAGGTTGCAGTGAGCCGAGACCATGCCACTGCACTCCAGCCTGGGTAACACAGTGAGACTCTGTCTCAGAAAAGGAAAAAAAGTCATATATTCATACAAAGAATATCTTATTCAGTAATAAAAAGGAATGAAGTACTGCTATGTGCTACAACATGAATGAATATTGAAAATATTGTGCTGAGTGAAAGAAGCTAGTCACAAAAGACCACATATGATATGATTCCGTGTGTATGAAATTTGTACAAAATAGATCCCTAGAGACAGAAGATAAATTAATGATTGCTAGGAGTTTAAGGGTAGGAGGAGTGGGAAATGACTATTAATGGGATGGATTTCTTGGGAGGCTGATGAGAAGGTTCTAAAATTATATAGTAGCAATGGCTATACAACTCTCTGAATATACTAAAAAACATTAATTTGTACACTTTAAAAGAATGAATTGCTTAGTATGTGAACTATGTTTTAATACAACTGTTCTTGAAAACTCTACTTCAACATTTTGGCAAGACTGAAAGACTACCTAGTGTAGTGGTTCTTGACTTTACTGTACATCAGCTCACTTGCAGAATCTCATTAAAATGCATGCTCTGATTCAATAAGTCTGAGTGCAGCCTGAGATTCATCATTTCTAACAAGCTCCCAGGTTGCATCTATGCCTCTGTTCCTCAAATGAACAGACTGGAGTAAAAAAGTCTGAAAAGATAACCTCAGAAATATTAATTAATGGTGGTATACTTTAGGTAATTTTAATTATCTTTTGTATACCCTTCTAAGTTTCCTGATTCCTTAAAATTTTTTTCATAATCATAAAGAGGTAAATAGCCATTTCTAAAAAAGTAAAAGAAATCCTCTTTGAGCATGTTTTATTTATTTTAGGGTAGTGTTAGTTTTCTTGCCTACATTTCCATCTGGAGAATTAATTTTTGTAACAAAACTGGATGAAAATGTAAATATATACACATCATTATTGATTTTATATTTCCTTTTTAAACATTCTAGTTAGCATTAATAAGGCAATCGACATTAATTTGTTATAATTGCTAGTCGTCATTTTCTTTTTTTTTTTTGAAATGGAGTCTTGCTCTGTTGTTCAGGCTGGAGTGCAGTAACACGATCTCAGCTCATTGCAACCTCTGCCTCCTTGGTTCAAGTGATTCTCCTGCCTCAGCCTCCCGAGTAGCTGGGATTACAGGCACCTACCACCACATCAGGCTAATTTTTGTATTTTTAGTAGAGATAGGGTTTCACCATCTTAGGCAGGCTGGTCTTGAACTCCTGACCTCGTGATCCACCCACCTCGGCCTCCCAAACTGCTGGGATTAAAGGCGTGAGCCAGCGTGCCAGGCCGCTAGTCATCATTTTCTAAGAACCCATGCTACCGTATGCTGTAACTTGTTCTTGCCCAATGAGCTTATTGTATACAACTATCCAACATCTAGTATACGCTTCATTGGCGTGACAGACACAGAGGAGGAGGGATTCTAATGGTCAATTTACAAAAAGCTTAGAATTATTTCATTTGGTGTTAGATAGCTTACTAATTAACAAGGCTCTTTTTAACACGATTAACAAACAAGGAACATGTAAAAAATTAAATCTAACTTTTTTCTGAATACCGTGTCCACAGTCAGTTAAAAAGGCTGACCTGTGATTTGTCAGTTTGGAGCAGTTAGGTAATAATTGCAATAGCAAGATCCTCCTGTTTGCTCACACATTTCCCAATTCTTTTAGTACATTCAGTGACTTATCTGTATGCTCCAGCCAGTCTGCCACTTAGTGTCACTTGTATCATTACAGGCAATAATTTTTTTCTGAAATTGGCAGCCAGTTTGTTTGCCACCTTCTCCCAGACTTTCTCCTCCACTCCTACTCCAGAGACACTCTCCATAATTTTATCTATTTGGTTATCAGAAGGACCCACTGACTGACAGGAGAAGCAGGAGTTAGGAGAGGCGGGAGTAATTGTGCAACAGGTGGAAGAAATAAATTGCCTCTCACTGAGATACTGGCTTTCTCATGCATTTTTCTGTGTCAATTTCTGCTCTGTCCCAAACATTCAATATTTTATGCAAATAAATTTCCTCAGCCTAGATTTTTCTAGGACACCAGGTAATTTCATGTAATGGACTAAGTCACAATGCTATTTATTCTTTATTTTCTAATGTTTGTGATGTTCAGCTAGCTTTATTTAGATTTTGCAACACCCTCAAAAATAAAACTTTCCTTTTTATGAATGTGCACTTATTAGTAAAGACTATTTTGGTTATAAGTGATAAGTAAACCTAAGTCCAAAAAGGGAAATCTAGGGTCATCTCACTAGTGCAAATGGCAAAAAGGCAGGTGGGACTGAGGGAAGGACGTTTTGGAAGATCACCCAGACAGCTCCTCTTCATCCTGCCCACTCTGTAGAGCAGCTGTCCCTGGCCTCAGGTTCACATGGTGGAAAAGATGGCTACTCTGCACTTTAGGAGGCTGAGGTGGGCAGATTGCTCGAGCTCAGGAGTTCAAGGCCAGCCTGGGCAACACGGCAAAATCCTGCCTCTACCAAATACATACACACACACACACACAAAATTCGCTGGGCATGATGGCCTGTGTCTGTGGTCCCAGCTACTCAGGAGGCTGAGGCTGGTGGATCACTTGAGTCTAGGAGGCTGAGGTTACAGTGAGCCGAGATCGCAACATTGCACTTCAGCCTTGGGCAACAGAGTGAGACCCTGTCTCAAAAAAAAAAGAAAAAAGTGCAGAGATTTCCTTCTGTTTTTAGTTGTAGTATTTTGCTTGGTTGGATTAAAAAACATCAAATGAATATACCTGGGAAGTTTCCATGAAAATCTGGAAATCAGAGAAGACTGAAAAGAAAATCAAATATAAATATATATATTAGTACATGAAAATGTTCTTATAGAACTTGAGACATTTAATTTCAAATAATTAGTAGCAAGTGAATTTTCCAATAAAATTATATGAATTCCATTAAAGTAAAAGTTATAGGCTGTGATTTTATATTATATAATATTTTTGTCTTAAGTAAACACTCTATTAGTAGAGAATAATTATTTGTTTGGTTTCAGCACTTTACCATATTCCTCCTAACTTCTCCATTTATTTCATTATTTTTAAAATTTATATGAAATGAAATTGTGTTGTACTTAATTTTTTACCTTTTCACCACACCAGCTAAGAAAACCTAAGACCCTTCAGATATTCCTGGGGATTCATGGTTCATCCTTGCAGAGACAGCATAGAAACATGTAACTGTTGGTCAAGAAGTCTTCAGCTACTTCATATACTTAACCCTAGTTTTCCCCAGGGGACAGCACTTTCCCTTCCTCCTTCTCTGGGAGCAGTCTCTCCTCCCACTGCATACCTACCGTGGTGACAGAGGGAGGGACATTTCTTACCCTCCAGCAGCCCGCTTCTTCAGCAAACACCTCCTGAGCATTTATTTACTACATGAAAGGCAGAAGGAAGGGGTGTGAACAACCAGAAAAAAAGCAGTATAAATCAAGGAGTGTTTAGTTCAAAAAGAAGGTGACAGCGGACTTGGCCTTGGAGGAAGTGTGGGGGAACTTGACAGTGAACAGAGGAGGGACATTCCTTGTTAAGGAAATAGCACATGCCAAGGCTCCTATGGACACATAGTTTACCTTGAGTTTCATTGAGAGCAGAAAACAGAACAGCTTCAAATGCACAGTTTCTCATGATAGGGTGAAACTTGATTTTATGTTTATCTCTTTTAGGATGATAATCCAACTCCTTTTCATTTTTGACATGGGTATTATTTTCTATGCATTTAACTTTTCTTTTTTTTTTTTGTAAGTCTCTACAGCTTTTCTTTAACTTTCTTCTAACAGAAAGATCACGCTTACATAAAATCTTCCTCTGAAGGTTTTAGAAGTGCTGGCGTCTAGCATGAACGGCAGAAGTGAGGACCATCATCTTATAACAAGTTCATGGTACTCTTTCCACTTGTTCACACTTAGGTCCCAGGGTAAGCAATGCTGTATTATATCTTCCATGTCAAAAGTAGGAGGAAGGGACAGGCTCCAGGCCTCCATCCCTGTTTTCAAATATCATAACCTGAATGAGGAAACACAAAATATCACACATGCAAAGGTAATCTCCTCCAGAGCTAGTCATCTACTGCCGTTCTATCTCAATCATTTTCTTCATGTTGTGTGTGGATAGCCTTTTAGTCACTTTGTGATGGAACTAGGGCAAAGAGAGGGGGCATCTGAGAAACTGTTCCAGTAAAAGCAATAACTAAAATTGTCGATGCTTTATAGTATATAAAGCATTTCCACATGTATTGTCTCATTTAATTCTCACATCCATCCTACGTTTCTTATCCCATTTTTCAAAAGAAAAAACTGAGACAGAGGGATAAAGTAAATTCCCAGCATCTTCCAGCCATTAGCAAGAAGTTCTAGTCCAAGTCTTCCTGCCTGTCTCACCTTATTATGGTTTAGCAGTTCTGAGCTACCTGGACAGCTGCCGTATCCCATTTTGCACTGTCACTCTTCTGTTCTTCGCTGGCAGATTTCTGTTGTCACCTCCTTCAGGAAATGTTTTCTGATGCCCCCCCCGGCCCTGAATACTCCCTTAGAAGCTACGTGTCCCCATATCACAACTCCTATCATGCTGTTTTGCTATGATTTGTTGGCCTGGTTTCCTCCCTTGCTGGTTGTAGATTTGGAGGGCAGGGGTTAGGTTCTATTGGTGTTGATATCCCTAGTGCTATGCTTAACAGTTGTCAGTTCCCTTTCTAAGGACAGGCTTTATGGTTGGAGTGCAATCGCTAGTTTCCAGAAAGTTCCTGTGTGCTACTGAAAGACACACAGGATAGTGGGGGGAAGATGTCACTTCCTGTGGGGTTTTCTGGGGAATGGAGAGTTTCAGTGAGCTGCCCCAGGAGCTGCTACCCCTGATGTCCTCTTACTTCCCTTGACATCGTAGGTTTCCAGCTGGACAAGGCCCTGGTGCAGATTTAGGGTGCTGGAATAAGCATCTAGAATTACAATGAATATGGGTGTTTGGGGCAATTTTAATTTCATTGGGTAAGTTACGATTAAATGTAACTTTACTATTGCTCTGATGATTTTTTTCCCATTTATCCTGTGACTGGATGGGATCAGAGTAAATTACCTGGAAATGTACTATGTTCTTCTGTTTTTTTTTGTTTTTGTTTTTGAGATGGAGTCTTGCTTTGTTGCCCAGGCTGGCAGGCTGGAGTGCAGTGGCACAATCTTGGCTGACTACAACCTCTACCTCCTGGGTTCAAGCAATTCTCCTGCCTCAGCCTCCCAGGTAGCTGAGATTACAGGTGCCTGCCACCACACCGGGCTAAGTTTTGCATTTTTTTTTTTTTTTTTTTTTTTTTTTTTTTAGTAGAGACGGGGTTTCACCATGTTGGCCAGGCTGGTCTCGAACTCCCGACCTCGTGATCCACCCACCTCAGCCTCCCAAAGTGCTGGGATTACAGGTGTGAGCCACTGCGCCCGGCCATATGTTCTTCTGTCCTTAAGGTAATTATGTTACCATGGAAGTGGCTCCAAAGACTCATGTTGAGAGGGTTGGCTAAAGACTCTGTAAGATTGGGAAGCTGAGGCAGGTGGATCACCTGAGGTCGAGTTTGAGACCTGCCTGGCCAACATGGTTACACCCTGTCTCTACTAAAAATACAAAAATTAGCTGGGCGTGGTGGCAGATGCCTGTAATCCCAGCTACCTGGGAGGCTGAGGCTGAAGAATCCTTTGAACCTGGGAGGTGGAGGTTACAGTGAGCCAAGATTACACCATTGCACTCCAGCCTGGGCGACAAGATAGAAACTCCATCTCAAAAAAAAAAAAAAAAAAAAAAAAAAAAAAAGACTACAGGAGAGCTGAAACTTGACCTTCCGTGTGTTTTACAGGTTTATATCTTTGAGCATTCACTCAGGGTTGAGTTACTATAGTTCAAAGGAGAAGGAATGCATTCTCTTTTATGATGATGGACATAAAAAGTGTCTGAACCTGCTAATTAACTATTGTTGGAAAGAACAGTTTGGCATAAATTATACTGCAACTAAGGTTGTATTTGGTAGACTTTGTCAAGCATTTAATGGGAGAATATAATTAATCCTATCTGGTAGGTCAATTCTTTCAGCTACCTATGAGGATATTCTTAAGGTAATCCATAATAATAAGCCATTTTGTTCCTGTTCTTCTAAAAATTAAAAATAAAAAGTCAAATGTTCTACATAGACCACACTGAGGTTCTTTAATTTATTGGTAATTCATGCCTAACATTTCCAGTTTTCTATTACGTGTCATCTGATTATTATTACGCTGCATAAGTGATACATGAAAAAATCTAGAAATTTGACCCCAAAGACAAAATCCTCTCCACCCAGTCAGACTAACGACTCAAATACCCCTCAACATGATCTAAATTGACCTAGTCTTGATAGTTTCTGCAAAAGCCACAAGCATTTCAAAATTTTCATCTATATTTTCACCCCTAATTGTTAACCTCCTCTTTCTCCACACTTTTCATAAGAACTGTTTATTATTTTTTCATTATGTATCATTTGGAGTCATTTTTATAAATACTCCCCATTGGGGTAGGCAGCCACCATCTGTACAGGTTTAGTGAACTCTCAATGTGTGCCTCATCACATTGTGGGAAATAATTTAGAGCTAACAAATGTTATTTGACATCTATAATGGAGTCCTATAGAAGTAACAGAATAGTATAATTTTCTTGTTTGTCAAATATAAGGAAAGCCCTAAGACCAGTCTGGGGATAGGCCCTGGCCCTGGGGGTGGCTCTTGGGTCACCTCACCTCTCCCTCAGTTCCCTATTTTGTAATGGGAAGTAGCACAAGTAATCAATTATGTGTGGAGAAAACATACAATTCTCAGCCACAAACTTTAAACACAATAGGACATGGGTATTCTAGATCCATTCCTAATATTTATCCCAAATTAGTTTATAAAACTCCATGAGATTCTTGGAGAAAAATTAAGCCTGAGAAAAATATTATTTTGTTCATTTTTTAAAGGCTATAGCTGACCATCTAAATTTAATTAGTTCCATAATCAACAGATGAAATTTTTAAAAAAGTATTTAGCGTCACATTTAAGCTAACATTTTCATTAAATAAAAACACCCAAATCATTTCAGTAGTGTTCAGAGGACCAGAAAATAATTTGTATTTACCAAATAGAAAATGACAGAGACCAATAGAAGAGAAAAAAAATGAACATAACCTTTTAGATAACTTAGAATTTGAAAGACTAAAGCAGAAATCCTAAACTCAAATAAATTTTATTTAAGGAACAAAAAGATAACCAGTGCCAGATACTTTTCAGAAATTCAATTTGAGAAAAAGAATATTTAGAAAATAGCAGTCAAGACCAACTAGATTTATTCTAAAAACACATAGGAAGTAAACTCATTCATTCTCTGATTTAGCAGTCAGGACAAACTAGATTTATTCCAAAAACTGATAGGAGGTAAACTCATTCTGTTTTTGCCATTGATGTTTGAGCAGCTCAGCCGTGCACCCCTCATTAAGAGAAACATTCAGTAAATTAAAGAAAAGATCCAGTGAAGAGAAAACAGACAATACAAATTATTAATGGAACAATGGAAATAATTCTTGAAGAAAGATTAAAGTAGCGAAGAATGTCTAGCTTTGCTTAGAAATGACTCACAAGAGTCTTAACAGTCTACAAGCATTGAAAAAGTATAAAACACTGAGACAGAAGAGGAATTATTTGGCATAAGGCCACATGGGTATAATCAGAAATAACCGTATAAACTAAAAAAAAAAAAAAAAAAAAAAAAAAAAAACTTCCAAGCCATGAGTACTTTTGGATGACTGTGTATTTACTTCCACTGAAAGTGCTGCAAGTTTTAAACACTGGGCTTTCCAAACACATAAAACAAAAGTATTCTCTTTGTTATCCCTTATTAATCTTCTCAATCCACCAACATCCTGAGGTCCAAATTTCAGAGAAGTGGGGGTGATTCTACAACCTACTTAAAGTAAATTTATAAGAAAGTTTAAATTAGGAAATTGTGTTTGGCTTATTAGCCAAGGGCTTTTGACAATTGATTTTGCTTATGCTGATCTCGTTTCCTCTTCGAACTTTCCTCCAAGAATTTCATGGAGCCTTATAAACTAATTTGGGATAAATATTAGGAATGGCTCTAGAATAGCCATGTTCTATTGTGTTTAAAGTTTGTGGCTGAGAATCGTATGTTTTCTCCACACATAATTGATTACTTGTGCTTCTTCCCATTACATTTCACCTCCTCACAATAGAGGGGGTGAAAGCCCTAACCACAAACTGAGAGAGAGGTGAGGTGACCCAAAAGCCACCCCCAGGGCCAGGGCCTATCCCCAGGCTGGTCTTAGGGCTTTCCTTATATTTGACAAATAAGAAAATTATACTATTTTGTTACTTCTATAAGACTCCATTATAGACATCAAATAACATTTGTTAGTGCTAAATTATTTCCCACAATGTAATAAGGCACACATTGAGAGTTCACTAAACCTGTACAGATGGTGGCTGTCCACACCACTGGGGAGTATTTATAAAAATGATTCCAAATGATATATAATGATTTGGATGAAGCTGGAAGCCATTATTCTCAGCAAACTAACACAGGAACAGAAAACCACACACTGCACATTCTCACTCGTAGGTGGGAGTTGAACAATCGGAACACATGGACACAGGGAAGTGAACATCACACACTGGGGCCTGTCAGGGAGTGATATAACTAATGCATGTGGGGCTTAAAACCTAGGTGACAGGTTGATGGGTGCAGCAAACCACCATGGCACATGTATACCTATGTAACAAACCTACACATTCTGCACATGTATCCCAGAACTTAAAGTATAATAAATAAATTTTAAAAGAGACAACTCCTACTCAGTCTTGAAACTTAGCTCAGAACACTTGAGAAGCCTTTGACACACATGCAAGGGTTGGCCATTGGACCTGGGTCCTCTGGAGGTAGCCTGAGAATGCCTGTAGTCTAGCTCATAGCACAGTATGATGGAATACTGTTTAATTGTGTCTCTCCTGCTAAGACCCTGGGCTCCTTCAGGACAAGGACTATGTCTTATTCATCTCTGCATCCTTGGCCCTTCTCAAGCCACTGTGTACGTAGTAGGCACTGCAAAATTTTGTCACAGGAATGAATGAATGAGAAAAAGATGCAAATAGTGATGGAGCCATTCAACTCTTCTCCTCTTGAATACATTACTTTGGTCTTTGTATACATTTTTAATTCTCAGATCTCTTTATACCATTTAAAAAGTGTTATTAAAAATATCTTCGGAGGAAAAAGAAAGATGAGAAAGATTACAAAAAGAACTTCCAGGATCTGGCTGGGAATCTCATCAAGGGAATCTAATCATGTCCTTAGTGAACATGGACTCTCTCTCTCTCTCTGTCATTAGGAAACAGAAAGCCTCTAATTGAAGTGTCATTCCTATGCTATGTCTAGAGCAGGCTGGGCTCAGCAAACAGCAACCAAGCCTGATCTGGCCAGCCTTCTGTTTTTGTATGGCTCATTATCTAAGAAGGAGTTTTACATTTTTAAATGGCTGAAAAAATTCTGTGACATGTGAAAACTATGTGAAATCCTAACTTCAGTGTCCACAAATAAAGTTTTATTGGAACACAGCCATGTTAATTTGTTTATGTATTGTCTGTGGCTGCCCTTGTGCTATAACAGCATAATTCAAGGAGTTGTTTCAGAGATCATATGTCCCACAATCCTAAAATACTACCCAGCCCTTTACAGAAAAAACTTGCTAACCCCTGCTCTAGAGAGATAATAGAGTCCTACCGTGCTGTAGATGAGAATGAGATCTTGAATCTTGGTCAGTAAGCTAAATCTTTAAAGTTATTTTAATGAGACCACTTAGTTAATTATTTTCTGATTTTCCTACTTCCTATAACAGATATTCATAAAATAGCCATTGTTTAAACATTTGAAACTAAACATATTTTTCATTTTTAAAATAAAATGACATTTAATTAAATGTCTTTGGAGTTACACTTTTAACCAGATGAAGCAAATATTTTTTAAAAACTGCTTATGCAATTCAGTAGAGATCAGTAGTGATTTAATTATTGGTCAATTTTTACTGAAGTAAAATTATTGAAGAAATACATGTCATATTTTACATAAAATACATTGAGAGGTAAAGTCTGGCTTGAGAACCAAGGTTACTGACAAATCACAGTCATCACCTCTACACTCATAAGAGGAATCAGAATTGAGCCTTAAAAGTATAAGACACACTGCAGTAGTCCAAAGTAATCGTTCTGTCTCCTTGCTTTTCTGCCTCTGACTGTATTAGGAAGGAGCCCTTTTAGGAGGCAGAATAACTGAGCTCCATGTTTCTGACCTGAAAAATTCAGGTGAATTGGTAGTACCTTTCTTGCTAGTAACCAGACACCTATGAACTTAGCTGAATATTTATTGAACCATTTTGTACTTTGATCCTGTACTACTTTACAGAGATTATAAATATCTCGATTTCATATGATTGTCCATGTAGGTCAAGTAATTATCCATGTAAACTTTATACCTTTACCAACATAAAAAAGGTGACAATTAGGTTCTCCAATTTGTTGTTTTACCCTGGTCTATTGGTGATATTTGGCAATTAACTGATCAGGTCCATAAAACCAATTCAATAAGTTGTTATAGTTTCTTTAGTTACATGGTTTTTAAGAAGTATTTGGATGAGTGTGTGTGTAATTTATTTATTTGTTTCTAATAAATTCAGATAGGTAGTTTTTCAAAATAGTATTGATTCTTAAGGTAAAAATCATGATTGGGTTTGTCAGTCTGGTTTTCTAATGATTCCATTTTTGAGCCTAGCAAAACAATTTCAGTTATAGACTGAAGTAAAAAAATGACATTTGTGATACTGTTTTTCCTAACTAATATTCTATGATATAAAAACTATTATTTCTCCTCCTTGCTTTTTTACTTATTAAAAATGTAAAATTGGTCAGAAATAAAATATTTTTCATTGCCTATTTCAGTAGTACATTTAATATTTAATTTATCAGATGGCTGGCAAAGTATAAATAAATTCAGATATTCCTGAGATAATGGTAGTTAACATTTACTAGGGATTGTGGTGTGCCTGGCATTCTCTTAAATGTTTTAGATAAATTTTCTCTTTTCATCCTATCAACACTCTTATGAAATAAGTACTATGATTATTCCCATCTTATAAATTGAGACAGAGAAGGGGCAAGTAAATTGTCCAACATCATATAGTAACAGTAGATTCAGGATTCAAATTCAGACTGCTTAAAATCAAAGTCTATGATTTTAACCACTATGTTATACTGCCTTCCAACCATTATCTTCTTGGCAACATTATAACTCTAAATTTTGTCTTCAGAACTTTGGGGAAAAACAGAGCATTTAAAGCATGGGTATGTTTGAGAGGACTTGGATATAACAGGTATTAATTTTTTATGTTAGACCCCAGGCCAGGGGCATTCACTTCCTATAAGTCCCTTTAATCCTCCTAAGAGTGTTGATGTAGGATTTGTGAATCTTGTCTTATGTAATAGGTAATGGAAGCTTAAAGAGGTTAGCAACTTTTCCTGAATTAAACAGGTAAATAAGTGATAGCTAGAAATCAAATGCAGAATAACTCCTTCCTGAGTGTATCTGACCAAGAGTCTGCTTTTCCTTGAGCATCCTCTAGACAAGGCTTCATAACTTCTCACAAGCGTGCTGTCAAATCATAGTCGCTTCCTCTAATTTCAAGCTTTCCATTAATAACCAGCCATTCCCCACCTAAATTCTTGCCAATTGACAGCTTCCTGGTGAGCTGGGATCCATGAATGAGGTGTAATTGTACTCCAGGTACATTCCTGTTTGTCTGGAGAACACTGTGAGCCCCAAAACTGGGGACTTGAACCAGCAACACATCTTTGTAGGAAAGAGATACGGTGAGCATTTTACCTGTGGAATGTAGGCCAGGTTGGAAATA
This sequence comes from Pongo abelii, assembly GCF_028885655.2. Classification (NCBI taxonomy): domain Eukaryota; kingdom Metazoa; phylum Chordata; class Mammalia; order Primates; family Hominidae; genus Pongo; species Pongo abelii. The sequence goes on from NC_071991.2 coordinate 101,098,970, forward strand.
TTAAGAGAGCAGTTTTGGAGCTGACACTAGCAGTGGTTGTCTAGGAAAGGATCAGAGATAAGGAATATGTATTGTCTATCCACTATGTGCCAGGAAATTAATATATTATCATTTATTCCTCAAAATTACCTCAAAATGACATTGTTATAACTATACCCATTTTATTGAGATATGAATTAAAGGAGGATGATTAACATGACCATAGTCAAGTAGTCGGAATTCTAACCCAGGTCTTCTGATCCCAGAGCCCGTGATATTTCCACTGATCCAAATCGTTTCTTCTCAGAGAAAGACACAGGTAGATATGCAGGAGGAAAATGCGGATGTCATTGGTGCTGCACAACAGCCAAGTCATGCCTGACATAACTGGTGATTGACAGGGAAATGCAATGGAAACAATAGGTATTCACTGATCTCTTCTTGGGACCAAAAGCAATGGCCTCAAACCGGTGGGATTCAAAAAGGCAAAACAGACACACCTTTGCTTGAGGGGACTTATAATTTAGGGGACATTTCAGGGTAGCTGCATAGTCTATCTTTCTGGAAACCTGTGTTTGATAACTTATCTCTTTGGTCATGAGCTAGAAAGACCTTCGACTTTGAAGTCCAAGGTATGAGTTAGACCCCTGCTTATCCACTTACCAGCTACTTGATTTGGGGCACTCCAGGGGACCTCTCTGAGCCACAGTGGCTCTGTTGTACAATGGGGATCCCAGTACTAACATCACAGGGTTGAAGTGAAGATTCAGTTACATCGTCTGACCTCGTACTGGATACAAAAATAACTCTTCCTTTCTTTAGGTTATTCTCACCTAGATGCTAATTCTAAAAGGTCAGGTCACTCTGCTAGGTTCTGTGGTTGGTGAAGGACTGTAAAACATAACCCCTGTCTTTAATTATTTTTAAATTTGGAGGAGATAAGAACAAAAATAGTTTTAACAATAGATAGGGCAAGTTCTATAAGATGAGCACAAAAAATGCTCTGTAGGTCTAATGAAGGAAAATAACTTTTAAGAGAACCTTCTGGCCGGGTGTGGTGGCTCATGCCTATAATCCCAGCACCTTGGGAGGCCAAGGTGGGCGGATCACCTGAGGTCATGAGTTCGAGACCAGCATGGCCTACATGGAGAAACCCCGTCTCTACTAAAAATACAAAATTAGCCAGGCATGGTGGTGCACGCATATAGTCCCAGCTACTAGGGAGGCTGAGGCAGGAGAATTGCCTGAACCCGGGAGGCAGAGGTTGCAGCGAGCTGAGATTGTGCCATTGCACTCCAGCGTGGGCAACAAGAGTGAAACTCTGTCTCGGGGAAAAAAAAAGAACCTTTCTGGTGTCACTGGGATGTGACCTGTTACTTGAAAGATAGTTAAAGATCTCAACATTGAAGTTGGCAGAAACATGATCAGTAGAGATCAACCAAGTCCTTCATGCTTTGTCTCCAACTTGGAATGAAACAATTTCATTTAAATTATTAGACTTTCTTTCATGACAACCATCTAGAAAGTTCGAGTAAAAGCTGAACAATTAGTAAGTGGCATAGTCTGGATTTGAACCCATGAATTACAATTCCAAATCCAGTGATTTTTACTTCAACATAGTGCCTCTCATCTGATTTCACCCTCTTTGACTTTAGAACTGCAATTAGACTGCCTCTGGATCTTCTTTTGAACCCTCCCCTCAGATGGTAGGACTAGGAAACCCAGAAAGAAATTCCTTGCTTCACACTATTTATTGGACTATCTGCTTGGCCCCATTACATAACCCAGATACATAAGAGTGGGCTTTTTCATACTCTTATTTTATTATCCAGCACAGTCTGCAATGACTAAGGCAATATTTGGGATCTTTAACTCTTCTGGATTTAACAGTATTTCTAATCTATAGAAGGGCTGTTCATTTGAAATATATTGTTTCTCATTTCTATTATTTCAGAATCCCTTTGTTATTCAATTTTAACCAATAGCAAGGGTTAATTGTTGAGCTCCATGTTTCTTGTGGCAACATTTTGTTTTTCTAGATTGGATCCAACTTTCACATATGAATTTGTGGTATTTATACATACTAGCTAGCAATTCATTCACTGGAACTTCTGCTATTTGGAATAAATTTGATAGTCTTCTACAATCCCCAAATATTGATCAATATTGAACCATATGGTAGAACTCTGATGTTCTGCCATGGCTTCATGTGAATTGAACAGATCATCTCCGTGGGATAAAATCTTAAAAAGATCTTGAACCAAAAAGGAAGCCATCTGGCCAAATTCATTTTATCATCACAACTTGAAAATGTTTACTGGTAGAGTCTATGTCAGAAACAGTAAAAAGGTTACACTCCACATGGCAATGCTGAACTGGGTAGTGGCTGTCTGGATCCTAGCAGAAGTCTGAGGCATGTTCTCACTCATTAGAATGAGTACTGTGATAGACTAGCAATGTCTGCCTTTTTTGCTAGGGTAGAGGGAGGGGCAGAGGAAGAGTGGACGCACTAGTGTTGTAATTTTCTTTTTTTCTTTTTTTTTTTTTTTGAGACGGAGTCTTGCTCTTTCGCCCAGGCTGGAGTGCGATGGCACAATCTCGTCTCACTGCAAGCTCCGCCTCCCGGGCTCATGCCATTCTCCTGCCTCAGCCTCCCTAGTAGCAGGGACTCCAGGCACCTGCCACAACACCCGGCTAATTTTTTTTTTTTTTTTTTTTTTTTTGTATTTTTAGTAGAGATGGGGTTTCACCATGTTAGCCAAGATGGTCTCGATCTCCTGGCCTTGTGATCCGCCCTCCTTGGCCTCCCAAAATGCTGGGATTACAGGTGTGAGCCACGGCGCCCGGCCTAGTGTTGTAATTTTCTAACCCTGTTGACAGGGAGGGAGAAAATAGCTCTCAATCCCTGCTTTTTGTTTAGAAAATCAGACAAGTGGCCTTCCCACATCTTGAATTGCTAAAAACTTACTTATGTGTGCTGTGTGTGTGTCTGTGTGAAAGTTATCAAGTCTTACAACTGAAAGCATATTGGGTGACCCCTTGGTGTTGCCTGGATTCTCAGAAGACTCATTTCTGTTGAAGAATAGACTTTTTGAAAGATCTTGAATACAAAAATTAGCTGGGCATGGTGGTTCACACTTGTAGTCCCAGCTATTCAGGAGGCTCAAACAGGAGGATCACTTGAGCAAGGGAGGTCAAGGCTGCAGTGAGCTGTGATCATGCCACTGCACTCCAGCCTAGGTGACAGAGACAGACCCTGTCAAAAAAAAAAAATAAATAAGTAAATAAATAAAAGAAAAGAAAAATCTTGGAAAATACTGAAAAGTTAAGAAAAATAAAAAATCACCCATAACCTATTTTATTAAAAGCTATTTCATTGTATTTAAATGGTTAAATGGTTAAAACAGATTTAACTTAAATGTGTGACAAATGCCTTTGAACATAAATCTTTGCTTGTGTGTCTGACAATATCTCTTGACTCCGAGAAATGGAATAAGCTCTTGTTACAGATCAACAGATTTCTTTTTAGAGAGGTTATATCAATTGCTCTCCTGCCCACTTTGCTTGGATTTACGCTTTTCAGAAAGCAATGCACGAGATTGTTACCCAGATGCTATATCAATCGTGGTATCCATTTTCTTCAGTGAATATTTAAGTTTGATCTTTATCTGAGATTAGATCTGGTCTGATGTATGAGAAAAAGCACTTGAGACATGGTCCATATTCCTTAACTAACCAGCTGCGTGACCTGACCAAATTGTTAACTCCTCTATATGTCTGCAGTTTTGTTTTTTGTTGTTGTTGTTGTTTGAGTTTTTGCTCTTGTTGCCCAGGCTGGAGTGCAATGGTGCAATCTCGGCTCACTGCAACCTCCACCTCCTGGGTTCAAGCAATTCTCCTGCCTCAGCCTCCCGAGTAGCTGGGATTACAAGCGCCTGCCACCACATCCAGCTAATTTTTGTATTTTTAGTAGAGACGGGGTTTCACTATGTTGGACAGGCTGGTCTCGAATTCCTGACCTCAGGTGATCCACCCGCCTTGGTCTCCCAAAGTGCTGGGATTACAGGCATGAGCCTCTGCACCTGGCCTGTATGTCTGTTTTACCCATTGAAGAATCTATCCTACCTATTCCACAGGATTGCTGAGGATCTATTGGGTAACATAAAATAACGAATGTGAAAACACGTTAAAAGTTAACATAAATGTAGGTGTCTGTTAGTGATTAAAGGGAGGAATAATCCACAAATCAAAATATTTCACCATTAAACTGACCCACTAAGTCATTTGTGAGTTATAGCACATTAAAGATTCAAACAACATCATGCAAAAGACATAAATAGTGCATTACTTTGCAGCAGTGAGGAAAATATGTGCAATAATGTATTTAACATTGTATTGATTAATATGGATCATACAAATGTAATCACCAACCAATCTTAGTAACTCAGCAAGGAAGCAGCTAAGAAGGATATTAGTAAACATGTAAATTAAAACTTTTGAAGGATGAATTGGCAAAGTGAAATGTCTAATGCTGACATATCTTGAGTGGCTCACTGTGATTCTGAGTGATTTTCAGAAATGTGATTCATTTCCTGAATTGTACAGGAAAACAGGAGTGTCGTAGGGCCCAGCCAGACATTATTTTTAATGGAAAACACCTCATCCTATGATTTAAGCACCATAGAATATAGAAAGCACATTAACTATGCCCTCATGAAAGTAGATTCTAACTGGATTAGTGTCAGTGAGTGTATTTTAATTAAAAGGTAATATGTGTGTAGTTGTATGGAACGTGTTGTAACTGCTCTCTGCTTGCTGGCAATCAGATGGTTTTGAATATATTAACCTCTTGATTTAAGACTTATGAGTTCTGTTCTAGCTATCAGTAGTTTTTTATTGATAATAATGTTGATCATTTATCTTTATATGTGAAATGAGGTGACAGATAACTACAGTACAATTGACTGTAGTGTGAATATCGTGAAGATATTCCTCAGATTGTCAGGTTATTCTGGCTGGATATATTCTTTGCAGTAGAATAACCAGAGGGTTTATTTGTATAACTTCTTGACAAAAGATGGTAGTGGAGGAATGATCATTTATATGTTTTATTGTGTGTTTTTGAAATTCAATAATATTAAGTCTTTGAAACATACAGGTAACATTCCTTCAAGGGCCCTACCTTCTTCCTCCTAAAATCACCCATCATAGATCTGTTTAAAACTTAGAAGTAGCAGTTTCAGAACAATAAAAATAGGCTACCCAGAAGTCCTTAGAAAACAAAATTTGCTCTTTTCAACCTCGTTAGTGTTTGTAGGTTTATTCTAATTTCATTTTGAGGCTATCAGAATATCAGCAGGACACGCAACACGCACACGAAAAGAAGCCAAAGAAAGATGTTTGCTTTAGAAGTAATACTGCAGTTCAGCTGTTAAAAAAATAAAAATGTTTCTTTAAACTGGTGGCAATTTTTAGAACTAGTTTTGCTAACTCCAGAAATGACATACCAAGCAAGTAGCAATATTTTAAAATGTTTTTAAAAATCTGATTCAGAAGGTAGGATAAAGTTTTCCTTGCAAATCTCCTGTCTGACTGTGTGCTCTTTATAACCAAGCTTCAAGAGAACAGAACAAGGAGAACATGGGCATAAAATTAAGTGAAAGGAACAGAATCTTTCTCATTTTACTGTTTCTCTCCCTTCCCTTATATACCAGCAAGTCATTAATGTGAGATTCAATAAGATCTTCCTTTAGTATTAACAAGAGCTATGATTTGGAAACTATTTAGTATACTTTTAAGTGCTGTACTATGTCCTTTAAGTATACCGTATTGTTCATTTAGTTCTCACAGCAATCCCTTGAGGGGGTGTGGCTCTCTCCATTTTTCAGATGAGGAGGCTGAGGTGAAGACAGATAGATGAATCTGCCCATAGTCTTGCAGCCCATGGGTCGGGGAGTCACCCAAAACTCCTGCTCTTTAACAATCCACCCCACACCCCTGCCTCCTGTGTGATCAGCCCATTAGCTTGTGAAGAGTGGCACAGAGAAGGAGCAAATGAAAGCTAGAATTGTTCATAGTTATTAAAAATATGCCTAGACAACACAAAGCACCAGATAGTGAAATCATACTCACACATTATAGAGATCTGATCTAGTATCGAACTTGACCAATAATTTCAATGACACAGTAATTTCAGGGTACAGGCACAGCAGGGAGTGGTCTCAGACCTCCAACGCAGCACACCATGGTTTTTCTTGCTGCATTAGGATCTACTTTGGGCCAAGACTAGCATAGGAGGTGTGTAAGCGATGTGTCCAATTCACATCGCTTACACAGAAAGAGAATCTCCATTTTATACTAGAGAGTTCAGTAGCTTATGTGACATTTTCTATTTTTCTATTTTTTATCTCACAGATTGTTAGATCCCAGGTTTGTTTACCATAAGCAATCCTAGATAGATCAGATACATCCTACTAAAAGCAATCTATGTGTAATGACTCTTTCACTAGTGAGTACCATAAACGTGTTTGTCAGGTCTGTCATTAGCATGTCTGTTTACAAGGAAATTTGAACCAGTCACCTGCCTTCTTCCCAAAGTTCTTCATCCATTGCACTCCACTCACAGAATAAAGGGACAGAATGGATTACAAACCTGCTCCTTATCCATGTACTCCCTGCAAGCTTTGAGGAAGAAATGGCAGCTGCTGGTCTCTTTTCAAAGTCAATTACTGGCTTGGAAATATGCCAGGGAAAGGAAAGGAAAGAAACAGGCTCTGACTTTTCACCACATGCAGGCTCCTTCCCTGTCAGACCAAACTAGCAGAGTGAGACCCCAGGTAGTGTTGACCTGCTTCTTTCCTGAAATGAATTTGATGTTGTTAAACCCACATTGACACTGGGGCCATGACATAGATATGCCATTTTCACCATGTCTGTTTTTGCCCAAGTTGTTCCTATTCCCCCAGGGAGTCCTTGCTCTTTGGTTCCCCTTCTCTGAATCTTCACCATCCATCTACAAACAGTTATACTGGCTAAGACTTATAAAGCATTTATTTGTCAGGTACTCTTCAAATATCTTTTAATATTAGCTCATTTAATCCTCAGAACAACCCTATGGGGAGATGCTATTATTATACCCATTTTAGAGGTGAGGAAACAGAGCAGTAAGATAGCTTGTTCGAGGTCACATAGCCAGTCAGAGGTGGAGTGGGAATGGAACCAGGTCGTCTGGCTCCAGAGTCCATATTCATGACCACCAAGCCTCTGCCTTCTCCAAGGGAACTCAGTTTTGTGTCCTTCACCTTGGTGTCCCTCACCTCCAGTGAAGCCTTTCTAGGCCGCTCCGAACCATCATGCATTCTTCTACAAATGTGAGTATTTACTCATAGAAATACAATCTCACATTGTTTTTAGTATTTTAAGGCCATTTAAAAAAAATAACCGTACTCTATTCCCATAAGGCGAAGCTTCTTATAGCTGGAATCACCTGGTATTATTTTTGTCTGTTTGTTTTTGCCAGGAACTCTTTTTAGATTTTCCATTCGACCCACTGGCCATATTAATTTATTTTCAGCAAAAAAGGTGATTTAATATATAAGAATCTCTTATTCATAGAAAAGGCAGGGTTTTAAAAAGTATAATATTACAGTACAGAGTGAATATTTAATTTTAATCCCTTTATCCCTTGTAAATGTGGTACTGTATTCCTCATTATTTCAGTGAAAAAAAAAAACTATCGCACAGAAGCTTTTTTCTTCTTTCGTTTGAAACCCATTCATTGGCATTTAGTATGAATAGTAGATGGAGAATCAAAGTCATGCTGAAAATGATTAAGCATCAGTCAAAGTGACTTTCATGTCTTATCCATGTAAGAAATGTGCTCTTAATTAGAATTTCCCTCCGGCTTTTTAACAAACATACAGAGTTTCAGGAATGAGAAGAGGAAATTGCAGCTGATGAGTTTTTCAGGATCCCTAGCAGAGCAATTTCTTTGTGGATTTTGGAAAGCATTCTGTAGAAGGACAACATTGTTAGGCTCTTCATAGAGTTTCTTAGAAGCCTCAGTATTCTGAACAACACGTGATTGTGCCCAGATCTGAGGATGGGGAACTCTGAAATGAAACACAGCTGTCCTGATATTTTTAAGAAAATTGTAAGGGAGACACTTTGTGCAATCAATTAGATTGTTCTTTTCTTTTCTCCCATTTCAGAAGACAGAAAAAAATTGTAAATGCAGAGTTGCTGTTGAGAATGTAAATTGACTAGAGTATCTGTTTATGCTGTTAAATTTATGCATAAACTTTAGATGGTACAAACAAGGCCTTACTGACCTTCGCAGCTAAGCAGTGATCCAAAACAGGCTCACTGCATTCAATTTCATGCTGCCGACCAGCAGCCTCAACATTTCAGTTTTGAAGGCTGAATTCTCTTACTGACTTAAAAAGAACTTTGACAAATACAGATTATGTTGCCATCTAAAAATTTTAGTCACCATTCCAAATGAGTGTGCTTCCAATATTTAATAATGGGATTGCTAAGGATGTGTTTGGATTTAATGGTAGTTAGCATCCATTCATGGGTCAGCCTGAGAAGAAAACAAATTGCGCATATAGTTACATTTCGGGTAAATGTTAACTCTGATTAGCACATAATTGAGATCATGCCGAAAAACAACGACAATAGAGATTGATTTAAGAGCATAACTTTTTAATCATCAACTTAGGTTGGTCTGAGCAGAACCAAGAAATTCGAAATAGAAAAGTGGGAAAACGATTTTTAATCTTATATCAAGGACACCTACCTACTCAAGAAATTATTAATAATTGAAACATTCAATAACAGATATTTGTTGAACATACTCTGTAATGCTAACAACAAAATAGTGAAGGCACAGTTTCTGACTTGAGAGCTTGGTTAAATGGATGTCACTCTTAATTGTACTGTGAATGATGCCTACTGTTTTTGATACTTTTTCTTAATATCAAAAAGTGTTACATGAATCCCCTTTCCCCAATACTGATTTTTAATTTCCTATTATGAAAACAATAAATTATAGTATTGAATTGGATGCATACTTTGGGTCACTGTTTCTTTCCTTCCCATCCCTTCTGTAATTTTTGAAAATTAAGAATATTATATAAAAATATGAAAGACAATTGTGAAAAATTAATAAACCACAGCTATTCTCTCACCCCAACTCTAACACAATACTTTCCTAATATTACTTTCCAGTTCTTGGTAACCTAAATACCTGTTTTCAAATGTCTGTAATCATAAAACACATTCCACTTTCTAGTCGGCTTTTCCATTTAATGTGACACATAAGTATTTTTGTACTTCTAAATAGTTATATAGCATTCTTGGTTGAATGCAACAGACATATATCCAATTTCAGTAGCAAAAAAACATTATTTAAGGACATTAGAGTAGCTTCTAGAACGTTCGGAAGGCCTATAGTTGGCTACAGAGTCCAGAACAGGGTCCAATCAGGTCACAGAGCATGAAGTGTAAGGACGTCTCACTGCTGCCACCAAGCAGCAGACATTGCAGCTTGCACTGGACTGACATGGGTCAGTAGATACCACCTACTATGGGTTGCATTCTGTCTCCACAAAAATATATGAAGTCCTAACATCCAGTACCTCAGAACATGACCTCATTTGGAGATACTGTAGTTGCAGATGTAACTAGTTAGGTTAAGATAAGTTTACACTGCAGTCAGGTGGGTTCTTAATCCAATAGGACCAGTATTCTTATAAGAAGTCAGGAGAGAGACACAAAGGGAGAAGATGGCCAAATGACAACAGGTGCAAGGAGTGGAGTGGTACAGCTAGAAGCCAAGGAATTCCAAGGATTGCTGGTAAACATCATAAGCTAGAAGAGGCAAGGAATGATTCTCCCCTACAAGGTTTCAGGGAGAACATGGCCCTACTACACCTTGATTTTGGATTTCCAGCCTCCAGAACATTGAGATAACAAATATATGTTGTTGAAGCCAACAAATTTCTGTTGTTACAGCAGCACTAGAAAATGAATACACCACCCATCACTGTATCACATACTCACTGCTGCCTCCACTCTCATGGAGACAAACCTTCCCTGGCCCTACTTTCTGAATCACCAACTCCCCTTTAAAGCATGGCGAGAGTGAATCTTAGGGCACATGCTCATGTCCTTCCTACAAGGGAGGCTGGGGAAAAGGGGGTCTGGCATTTTCTGTTTCTATAGCCTCTCAGCAAAACTGATAAAGAATGGAATTCTTGCAGCAGAGAAACATGCTCAGATGCTGGGCAACTTAAAGAGAATGACACATGTTCAACACAATAGACTTTATAATTATGAGTATTAAAGTATGTATCTTAGTCTGTTTTGTGCTGCTACAACAGGAAGCCACAGACTGGGTAATTTATAATGAGCAGAAATGTATTTGGCTCACAGTTCTGGAGGCTAGAAGGTCCAAGATTGAGTGGATGCATATGGGCCTTCTTGCTGCATCATCCCATGGTGGAAAGCAGAAAGGCAAGAAAGGGGGAGAGAACAGGAGGAGGCCAAACTCATCTTTTCATAAGGAACCTGCTCCCGCAATAACAGCATTAATCAATTCATGTGGACAGATACCTGGTGGCCTGATCCCTTCTCACTAGGCCCCACTTCCCAACATTCTTTCACTGGGGATTGAGTTTCCAATGCATGCTTTGTGGAAGACACATTCAAACCATAGGGGGCATAATATTCCATTATGTTGATGGCATTACTAAAAAGCTTTTAAAATTTCTATTGGGCATTTAGAGTAATTTCCAGATTGCTATTATTTTACATAGTGACATTTGTGTGCCTGTAAGCTTCTGCTTCATTGAGCATATCTCATGTCTCAAGTGGAATATTTAACCTTCATGTCTTCAACTGCATATTCACAGATTTCTTTTCAAAAGCGTTATCTCAGTTTAACAACTTCACAGATAGATAGTATGCCAGTGTCCCTGTTTCATCATATTCCCAATATTAAGTGATTTTTAAAAGTTTCTTTGTAACTCAATTGATAAAATAGGCATAAAATGATGCCTCAAGGTTGATTTGACTTGCATTTATTTGATCTTTAGAAGGAATAAATATTTTTCTACGTGTAGTTTATACTTTCCATTTCTTCTGGTCTGTTTTTATTGGGGTCTTGCTGTTTTTTAAAGAATATAGTTAAACAAGTACTTTTTAGATATTAGTCTTTAGAGGCATTAATTTGCTGCCATTGTTTTTGCTAAGGATCAACAAATTATATGTAAAATATCTAAGAAAACAATCCTTGTGGGTTTTTTGAATATTTTTCCAAGTTACATTAATTCACCAAAAATATGAGGAAACACTGTACTTAAGACATAACTAATATGCAGTAAAATGCTTAGCGGTGCTTGACTCATGGTAAGTACATGAATATGCTCAAAAAATGTCAATAAATGTTAATTTTTACTGTTATCGGTATTTTCTTTTCTTCTTCTTTTTTTTTTTTTGAGATGGGGTCTTGCTCTGTCGCCCAAGCTGGAGTGTAATGATGCAATCTTGGCTCACTGCAGCCTGTGCCTCCTGGGTTCAAGGAATTCTCCCAACTCAGCCTCCTGAGTAGCTGAGATTACAGGGACCATGCCCGGCTAATTTTTGCATTTTTAGTAGAGACAGGGTTTCACCATGTTGGTCAGGCTGGTCTCAAACTCCTGACCTCAGGTGATCCACCTGCCTTGGCATCCCAAAGTACTGAGATTACAGGTGTGAGCCATGGCATCCGGCTGTTATTGGCATTTTCTATTGTTCTTCTTAAGGAAAGTAAAATCAAAACTTTATTTACTCATTGTTTCCACAAATATTTCCTGAGGGCAAGAGACTGCACCAGGCACAATAGATGATTCAACAATAGGGAAGAGGATTGCTTGAGGCCAGAGGTTTGAGACCAGTCTGGGCAACATACTGAGACCCCATCTCTATAAAAATTTAAAAATTAGCCAGATGTGGTAGTGTGCACCTGTAGTCTTGGCTGCTTGGGAGGCTGAGGCAGGAGGAACACTTGAGCCCAGGAGTTTGAGGCTGCGGCAAGCTATGATTGCACCACTGCACTCCAGCCTGGGCAACAGAGTGAGACCCTGTCTCTAAAAACAAACAAACAATTTAAAAAATGGGTCAAGTCGCTTTGAATTAGTGAAAGAAATGAGAAAATTTGCTGAGAACTGTGATACAATGTGGTAAGTTTCCTAAAAGAGATACAAGGTGCTTAGGATTTGGGAGAAGAAGGAAGTCACTGCAGAGCATAATGAGTCCAGAAGACTCAGAGAAGGGTCAGGTTTCATCTCAGCCTTCAAGGATAGGTGTGATCCTAAAGAACAGAGATGGAGTGGAGGCATTTCAGGTGGAAGGGATGGCATGAAAAAGATATAGAATGAGAAATACTCATTATTAGTATTCTAGCTAAAACATAGTGAATCCTTCTGCTGTGTCAGGCACTGTGCTAAGCCTGCACTGCACATGTGTTATCTAAATGCGAAGAGCAATCCTATGAGACAAGTACCAATTATTGCTTCCATTTTATTGATAAGAAAACTGTAGCTCAGAGAGGTTATACAATTTACCTAAGATTACACAGCTAGTAGCAGATTTTGTAACTTGCATCCTTGTTTAAGATTTAACAAGATGGGAGAATATTGTCTAAATTTTCTAAATAAAACCAGCAGATCTAATTTGGTTGTAGTTTGGAATGTAAGTTGGAGATTGATGAAAGATAAACTCCAAGCTATATTGATAAAAAAAAAAAACAACTATGGATGATGCTTTGACGTCAGGCAAAGAAGTTTGAGCTTCATTTAGTAGGGACTAGTGTGTCACAGTATTCTGAGCAGCAGAGTGACAGGTTCAAAGCATTGCTTTAGAATGGTAATCTGGTGGCATTGTATAGGATTATGGGAAAGAGAGATAATAGAATTTCCTTAATCATCATTGCTAAGGTAACAAGTGCCTGAAATATAGTCAACAGATTAAAATAGAGCAGTTGTGAATTTGAAAGACATTGCCAAGTTAAGTGAACATAATTTAATGACCCATGGAATATAGGGAGAAGGAAATGAAAGGGAAAAGTCAACGAGTTCGTTTCAGATCTGGGTGACTAGAGGATTCTGATGCCATTAAAAATACATGTTATAAGAGAAATAGATCTGAGGAGGAAGATTATAAGTTTGACTTTAGACATACCGGTTTTTGAGGTGGAAATCAAATAGCTCAAGAATTCAGAACTAGAACTTGAGAGAAGGATGAAGCCAAAGTTCCAGACTTGGGATTCTTCTGAGTAGAGGTAATCATTGAAGTCATTGGATGTGTGCTTTAGGTGAAGGAAAGGCTGGAGAGGATGAGATGGAGGCTGGAAGCTCAGGAACATTACACTGAAGGGGCAGGACAGATACACAGAGGTGGCAGTGTTCTCTGTGCTAACCCAAAGCAAATATGCTGGATTGGACTTTGGGCACCCAGAAATATCCCAGTTCTATCCTTGATAAATACTTACATCCTCAGTCTCCCAGAGTAAAAAACAAAAAACAAAAAACAAAACAAAACAAAAAAAACACAGTGGAGGCAAAGCAAGGCAGAGGAGAGCTTCACTATTAAAGAGCTTTGGTTCTAACCCCGTGAAGAGTTCCAGGGGGCCAGAACTCAGTCGTGCGGAAGACCCCATCTGCCTAGACTGGCTAAGCCTTACTAGTCCACAACCAAAGCAGGGTGGAAGGCATTTTTCTGGGTCTTCTTCTAGGAGGTACATCCAGGCCTTCTGACCACTTTTGCCACACAGAAGGGAGAGAACCACAGGGCCACACTAGTAGTGGAGACCCACCTACTGTCATTAGGTCAATATAGTGTCCATGGCAGCCTCCCCTTCCCTTGTTAGTAGAATGGGAAAACCAGGACATAGAACAGCTATGACTGTCCACTGCTTTATATTTAACAGAGAGACAGAACAGGGAAACCGGTGGGTAACAAAGAGGATTTTTAAAAAAGAAAAGAGGAGCTTTGAGAAAGAGAGGTGGTTCTAAGTATTAAATTCTGTATAATGACAGAGGAAGGTGAAAATGGAAGACAGTGATTTCACTTAAGCTGTACATGGTTACTGGTGGCCTCCCAAAGGGTGGATTTAGTATAGTAGCAGATTTAAACCAAACTGACAGAATGGAAGAGTAAGTATGTGGGAAAGCAGGGAAAAGGATCAGTTAGTGGATTACACATGGGACAATTTGAGCTGAAAGGAATCAGAGAGATAGGCCAACAACTCAAGGGCATAGCCAGATAGAGAAGGTTGTGTTCATTGCTATCTGTTGATTGAAACATAAGGAGACTGGCAGAGAGAAGGTAGTAAGGATAACTATGCAAAAGAGGAAATACATACTCAATGAAGTAAGATCCTGGAGGAGTTGAGAAAGGATGAAATTAGAAAATGACCTATTATTGAAATTTAGCAAAAAAGGAAAATTGCTTGAAAAGTTTTAGATATAACTATAGTCTGTAAACAGTAAGAAAGGATAGCTCTGCTCCTATAGGAAAAAAAGACAAGGTATAGGCAAATTCAAGTGAGAGTAGGGAAGAGAAAAGGTGGAAGTGAGGCTTGACCAGATGAGAGGCATTGTGACAGGAGAAACCTCAACATGTTACAGATGGCTACCTGCTAGCAGCTGGTTTTTTCAAGTAGTATCTGAGAATTAGGGATATATGAGAGGCGGTAAAGAAACATAAAATATGATGGGAAAAAGTCACTGGAAAGGTTTGTTGGGAGGAGGTCATGAAGATAATTTTTTTCCTGCAGCATCTTGAACTGGAGGAAATGAAATCTTCAGTGAGTGTTTGGAAAGGCTCAGCCAGGGAAGCCAGAGACAAGATTACAGCTGTCAACACTGGAGATTCCTTAAAGCACTAGAAAAGATAAGATAGATGTCCTCAGAAAAAATAACATGAGGAAGGATAAGGTAATTTGCCAAGATATGGAGGAAGAAGAAATAGATTTGGAAATTGTTCAGACTCATAAAGAAAAGATTGCTGATATGGACTGAATGTTTGTATCCACCCCAAATTCATACATTGAAATGCTAACTTCCAATGTAATGGTGTTAGGAGGTGGGGCATTTGGGAGGTGATGAGATCATGAAGCTGGAGCCCTCATGAATGGGATTAGTATCCTTATAAGGAAAGACCTCAGAGAGCTCTCTAGCTCTCTGTCTACTATGGGAGAACGTAATGTGAAGTAGGCCATCTGCATCCTGGAAAAGGGCCCTTACCAGAACCTGACATGCTATCATCCTGGTCTTGGACTTTCAGCCCTCAGAACTGTAAAAAATACATTTCAGGCCGGGTGCAGTGGCTCACGCCTGTAATCCCAGCACTTTGGGAGGCTGAGGTGGGTGGATCATTGGAGGTCAGGAGTTCAAGACCAGCCTGGCCAACATGGTGAAACACCGCCTCTAATAAAAATATAAAAATTAGCTGGCCATGGTGGCATGTGCCTGTAGTCCCAGCTACTTGCGATGCTGAGGCAGGAGAATCACTTGAACCTGGGAGGTGGATGTTGCAGTGAGCCGAGATTGTGCCACTGCACTCCAGCCTGGGTGACAGAGCAATACTCTGCCTCAAAACAACAACAACAACAAATATTTAAGTTGTTTTTAACCCATCCAGTCTATGGGGCTTCATTATAACAGCCCAAGACAATTGGCATAGTGCTTCTAATGACAGTCTCTCTAGTATCTTTCTCCTCCAAAATAAATTAAGCCAAGCTGTGTGAATTATAGAAATTGATTTATTTCAACCAGTATTTATTGCAAAATGGTTAAGCATGAGTTCTGGAGTTAAACTGCCTGGGCTTGAATTTCAAGTCCACCACGTACTGTGTATGTGACTTGGGCAAGTTACTTTATCTCTCTGAGCATCAGGTTCCTCATCTGTACAAAGGGTATAATAATAGAATCTTACTTTATAAATGGTTTAGATAAAATATGATAGTGTACCAAAAAAGATTCACAGGCTGGAAACTAGTACACATTCGTTAAATATTCCTTATTACCATGACATGCTGGTGGTGACGGTGATGTAACATATACTGAGAATTCAGAGTTGAATAAGATGGAGTTAGCACCTGTCCTTGAGAAACACAGAGGCTATTGGGGGAGATATTAATACCTTCAAGTGAATTAACAGTTATAAGATTAATTGATTCATTGAACAGATAATTATTGAGACCCCTACAATGTTCCGGGTACTGGGGACACAATGGTGAACAAAACATACCCAGATTTCCTGCCCTCATGGAGCTTACATTCTAGTGAGGGAAGAGAGAAAATAAATTACACAGTGCGTAAAGTCAGTGTGTCAGGAGGTGATGCATGTTACAAGAGGGGAGGACAATAAGCCAATGGTAATGGAGATTAGGATGGGCAGAGGCAGCAGGGATGCAAGTTAAAATACAGTGGGTAAGGTAAGCCTCACTGAGCAAGGTGCTTGGAGGCTGTGATGGACATTTATAATGAAGTCATCAATTGAGCTGCTATGGAAGTACATAAGTGGGTCATCCAACTTGGTCTGGCCGTGAGAGAAGAAACAGGCTTGTTCAGGCCAGATGTGGTTGCTCACACCTGTAATCCCAGCACTATGGAAGGCCAAAGTGGGAGGATTGCTTGAGTCCAGGAGTTAGAGACCAACCTGGGCAACAAAGTGGGGCCCTGTCTCTGGGCATGGTGGTGCGTGCCTATGGTCCCAGCTACTCCTGATCACAGAGTTTCTCACCCATGCCTGACTAATGTTTTATCACTTGATCACTTGAGGTGGGAGGATCACTTGAGCCCAGGAAGTCAAGGCTGCAGTGAGCCATGATCATGCCACTGCACTCAGTCTGGGTGACAGAGCAAGACCCTGTCTCAAAAACAAACAACAAACAAACAGAAAAACCAGCCTTGTTCAGGAAAGCCTCCTCCAGACTACAGGATGTTTGAGTTAAAAAGAACTAGCAGCAGTCCAAAAGGTTTGCAGAGAACTGGCATGTGGAGCGAATGGTCAGGGTAGGGCTTAGCTTTGTGTTTTAAAGGAGGTAGTAAAATGTACCCTAGCGTGCCCTTTTAAAACAAAACTTAGTTTTAAAATCATATCACTCAACTAGTGCTTTCGGAAGAAATTAGGCTTTGTATTCTCTCCCTTAAAAAAAAAGGGACTGTGTTTTACAGTGTTTTTCATATTAAATTTCTTAAAACTATGACTACTTTACCAAGTGTGAGATTTGCTGGTATTATTATCAAGAAATTGGTTTTCTGATTGAGTTGTCTCTTGATAGGCACTTGCTGTGCAAGAGGCATCAGAGCCCCACTTGGCTCAAGCTACTTTTGCTGGGGAATCAGAGGGTTGTCTGTTGCACAGAAGTGCGGCTGTACGAAGGTGCAGAAAGAAGAAAGGCCTTCCACTGAGGTACAGAGGAGCTCTTACAGGATCCACACCAGAACTAGACAGCCTTTCAATTCATTTCAAAATGCTCCCAGCTTTCCATTACAGAGAAGGTATAATATAAATGCAGACTATCTGAATAAATTCATTATAGCCTCCCAAGCAATAAATCCAAATACCGCTAATTTAAAAGGTCAAACAACCAGGTCTGGAGACATTTTTGGTTATCACAACTGGTTGGGGGAAAGGCTACTCCAGTGGGTAGAAGTCAGGCTGCTGACTGCCTGCAATGCACAGGACAGCCCCCCTTCCTAAAGAAGTATCTGACTTGGCTGGGCTTGGTGGCTTACGCCTGTAATCCCAGCACTTTGGGAGGCCGAGGCGGGCAGATCACGAGGTCAGAAAATCCAGACCATCCTGGTTAACATGGTGAAACCCTGTCTCTACAAAAAATACAAAAAATTAGCCTGGTGTGGTGGCAGGTGCCTGCAGTCCCAGCTACTTGGGAGGCTGAGGCAGGAGAATGGAGCTTGCAGTGAGCGGAGATCGCGCCACTACACTCCAGCCTGGGTGACAGAGTGAGACTCCATCTCAAAAAAAAAAGAAGTATCTGACTCAAAATGTCAGTTGTGTTGAGGGTGAGAAATAGTGATCATACATGGAATTTCATCTAGGAAAGAGGGGACAAAGACATGAGGTAGGTGAGGGACAATAAAAAGTATTCTGATCACTACATAGTAGGGTCCAGTGAAGGGGAAGGAGTGTTGGAGTTGGGATAATGGGAATGAGATAGGAAGCAGATGTGAGGTTGAGAGTAGGGGTGCCTGGAATTGGGATTTTGGAGGGGTGGGGGTATCCCAGTTATTGATAATGACAAAGGAGGTTTATATGTTGTATACGCACAGATGTGAACTTAAGTGTTTATTCCAACACGTAGTTTTGCGACCTTTGTTGACCTCTCTGCATCTGTTTTCTTATCTGCAAAAGTTAGATTTTTTTATTTGCCTGTTAGAAATATTGAATGAGATAGTGTGTGTAAGCTCTTAATATAGTGCCACCTAGTATACATTAGGTGCTCAATAAATGTTAGATGTTATTATTGCTATTATGATGATTTGACATGATTTTATATATATGTATACATAAAATTTTCACAAAAGAGGAAAAAGAGGGACAAGAAATGAAAGCAAAAGGAAAAAAGTGTAGCTGAAATATTTTCCTTGAATATTCAGCTTTCCTCTTAGCTCTACGATTACATCTTTTGGTGGTTAATTATAATGCTAATTTCTATTTTTAGTGATGAAATTATATTTACATTTTCACATTTGGGGATGTCTGAAGGATTCTTTTAACTCTAGAAGATGAGTTGGTGAAATTATTTCCTAGAAGGCTTTTCTGAAGCTGCTTTAGAGGACTAAATGGAGTGTTCCTTTCACGATCTCATTTTTAGTCTTTTGCTTATGAAATAGAAAAGTTCTTATCCTTTCCCAAGTCTCCCCTATATTGAGCTAGTACTCTTCAAATAAACTATGCATAGAATCTAAATATCAGGGAAGCTTCTGTGTCATTTGAACTGTTGTCACATCAACATTGCCTATTCCTCCTGTTGGCAATGGCAATATTGTAGCTTCACACACACACAGTAGTGTAAAATGTTCCCGTTCCCCCACAGATGCAGTGGGACATGACATTTTCTACTTTGTCCATTTACACATTTTTATTCTTATGTATGGTAGGATTTTAATTTTAACTCTCCTTGCTTGTAAGGATTGATATTTCTTAGGTTGATAGGTAAAGCTTTGATTCTGGTGTTCTACACTATGTTCTGTTTGTTTGTTTGTTTGTTTGTTTTTGAGATGGAGTTTTGCTCTTGTTGCCCAGGTTGGAATGCAATGGCGTGATCTTGGCTCACCGCAGCTGCTGCTTCCCAGATTCAAGAGATTCTCCTGCCTCACCCTCCCTAGTAGCTGGGATTACAGGCATGTGCCACCATGCCCGGCTAATTTTGTATTTTTAGTAGAGACAGGGTTTCTCCATGTTGGTCAGGCTTGTCTGGAACTCCCGGCCTCAGGTGATCTGCCCACCTTGGCCTCCCAAAGTGCTGGGATTACAGGCATGAGCCACCATGCCTGGCTGGTGTTCTACACTATGCTCTAAAACACAGTGAAGCTCTTAAAATAAATGAAGTCAGTGTTTATGAAAAGGACCCAATAAAGAGAAGTTTAGAGAATTTAAAAATAGGTTTGTGCCAGTGGTAACTTTGTCCTGACAGTTCCCTACCTTATATATAGTTTGGGAAGAGTTCTTTTTCTCCAAAATATGTTTTCTTCTTTGGACCAACCTCCTACTTTCATTTGCATTGGTGAGTTAAAAGGATACCTTTTGATGTATGTCTTAGGATTTAATTTCTACACTGCTTTATAATTGTCAACTGTAGTCTTCTTCTTTTACTAGATGGAATTCCTTGAAAGAGGAGGAATTGTGTTTTATTCATACTGTCACTGCCACCCGCCCAACCCCCAACACGTGTGTGGCACAAAATAAACATTCAAAAATAGGTAATGAATAAAATTGAATTAATAAATAACTAATAAACAGTTATAGAGTTCTGTACCTGTTGCATTCTAAGTACTGCGCTAAGTTCTAGTGATTCAAAGACCTAACGTCTCAAGGTTTTCACAGTGTATTTAGTACAGGAGATCGTCAAATCCAGGAGAGCCTGGCTATTGTCAGCAGTCGGTGGAAGATGAGGTGCCCGAAGGGAAGAAAGGAGGAAAAACACATGTGATGTCCTTGAATAGCTTCAAAAAGACCAGTGTAGCTCTCAAGTGAAACCTGTGTGAACTTGTAGAGCTGGCTTTGTGGATTAGTAAAATATCATTATTTCTAAATCTAATTTGAACTTAATGATAACCCCACCTATACTAAACTATCTACGCTAGAGTCTCCTAAGAAATTAACAGTGAAGCCATCATAGAGCTTCCCTTATACATCCTAAAGGAAGCTAATTATTCTATTTAATTATTAACCACTTGTATAAAAATGAATGGTGCTAGTGTCAGATCTTCCCTTAAAGCAGGCCTGATAGGGTTTTTGCTTGAAAACATTTTTTGTCAACATGTAGTTTGAATGGCTATGTGAATTTAAAAGATGCAAACCACATATCTCAAAAAACATTCTACTATCAGTCTTTGTATTGCCACAGCCTGGCTTCTTCTCTGGCCCATTTGGTTCCCATTAGGGCTTTTCTTTGCTGTGAGTTGAAGGCATGTACTCTCTCTCCATTTGGGGTTATGAGCAGACCAGTGGTTGATGTGGAATCAGAAGTTCTGAACTCTAGTTCAAATTCAAAACATCTAGTTCTTCAAATACTTAACATTTTTATACACAGGTCATGGACAAATAGCTTAAATGTTTCAATTCAAGCAATCACAACTCAGAACACCTCGTGCATCAGTTTTTGCTGGTGATGAGCATCAGGAATGAGAAATATCATCGGCAGTCCCAAATGCTTCTTCAAAATATGAAAGCTGAGATTACATAGCAGATGCCAGAGGAGAACTTCTCTAATTAAAATGGATGGAAAATGCCATCCCAGTAAATCAGATAATACCTCAGCATCAGTGCATGAGGCGGGTAATGGTAACATTTCACCTTGCTCACTTAGTTTTTAAATGGTAATTCAGCCACTTAGAACCATATTCAAATTATGCAGCCTTTGCCTAATAACATCCTAAGTGCAGCCATTTTTGTAGATGTCTGTCCACAATTATGTTAAAATCTACATATAACACCTGGTAATGTGGTCCACAATGCTAAGTTTTCTTCCACTTAGGAAGAGACAATTCATGTATGAAAACAGGGTCCTAAAATACTCATTAATTAAATCGTGTCATGCATATCCAAGAATGCATGCTATTGTCTAACTGAATTTTCTCGCAGTTAATGTCCTTTTTTCAGAGATGAGAACAATGGAATCTTCTTGATGACTTCAGAGGTAACAAAGTAGCCATTGTCTTTTCATAGTTGATAATTTATAAATCCTCCCTCCAATATATAACTATGTGTAGTTGGCACATTCATAGTAGCTGTCCTGGTTATATTTTCTGCTTGATGTTGAACCTAGAATTTTTACTTAATCAGATCCACACAGTGCTTCTTACAGTACAAAATGTCTACCTCAAGCCCAAGTCATGGCTTATGGCTTGTCAGTTGTGACCTGTCTTTGTGAAACTATTAGAACTAATCACTTAGGATTTATAAAATAACTTGGAAACTCTAGAAACTATTTTACTTTTCAGTTATTTTCATATTTTTATTTTCCCTTATTTAGAAATGGATGACAAAATATGTTTCTACATCCAAAAGCCTAGATTTAATATGATATCAGTATGGTTTTCTCTGGAAGTCTAATAGATGATTATTTGAAATAACCTAATTGATAGGAAGATATCTTTGGAATCTACCCTTACGTGTACATACTAGCCTCTAGGAATTAAACACTGATGTCAGGATTAGGTTCAAAATTTGATCAAAAACAAACAAGCAAACCAACAAATCCACCCTGAATTCTAAATGCTTATACAAAGGAAAAAAATGTAGCAATCCTCTGAGAATCTGAAAAACATAATAAAGTCAGTAACTACCAGTGGCATCTTGGTCATAGGCATTTTTCATTTTATTAAGAGATGTATATTTTTGTTGATGAAATTGCTGGTGTTCAAGCATTTAAAAAAATCAACTAAAGGAAAAAAAATTAACTTGGGCCCACAACTGCCCTATTTAAAAAACAGCATAAAAAATACCAGAGCATAGCAATAATTTAACCTCCTGGGAAAGATCCAGGGATGCATACTTCGGGATCTACCTATGTCATTCCTTTTTTTTTTTTTTTTTTTTTTTTTTTTTTTTTTTTTGAGACAGAGTTTCTCTCTTGTTGCCCAGGCTGGAGTGCAATGGTGCAATCTTGGCTCACTGTAACCTCCTCCTTCTGGGTTCAAGCAATTCTCCTGTCTTGGCCTCCCAAGTAGCTGAGATTACAGGTGCCCACCACTACGCCAGGCTATTTTTTGGTATTTTTTTTAGTAGAGACGGGGTTTTACCATGTTGGCCAGGCTGGTCTCAAACTGCTGACATCAGATGATCCGCCTGCCTCAGCTTCCCAAAATGCTGGGATTACAGGCGTGAGCCACTGCACCTGGCTTATGTCATTCTTTAATTATTTCTTGCAAAAAGGTCAGAATCTTAGCATCACAACTTAGGCTATAGCAGTGAAACTCAGGCAAACTACTCTGATTTTATTTTTCTTCATAAAGGTAGGATAATAATAAGTAACAGAGTTGTTTTGAAGTTTAAATGAAATTATATGTGTATATGAATCTGAGAGGTGACTGGAACAAATCAACAAAGAGTAATGCAGGTAGACTTTGAAGTCCAAGCCAAGAAAAAAGGAGAGTGATATGTGGACATGTGGACATGTGGTTTAGGAAAAGCAATGTGCCTGCCTGCTGATGTTTGGACTCTTCTTGAAAGACAAGTTTCTTGTTCTAGTGGAGACACAAAAGGACAAAATCAAGGAGAAATGGCTCAATGCCTCCTCAGACCGCTCTAGCTGCTCAACATCATCTGAGTGTAATAGTGAGTTATTTAGAAAACAGGAAAGAATAAAAAAGATAATAGAAACAACATCGGAAAAAAAACAGTTAAAGACATTCTTTTAAAAATCTCCTGCAGGGAAAACATCCTTAGTCTTTGTCCTGTCTACTTTCAAGTTGGAGTAATTGATCCTTTATCTAGGAGACATCTGTTCTCTATGAAAGATAATGAAGATACCAGAGTAGGAAAATATGGACCAAGACAAGGACTTAAGGCACCTCTTTCTTCTAAAGCCTGTTTGTAGCATCTGCAGGAACTCAGATTAGTGTTTCACTTGAAATTTACATTTCTGTGTGTTGATTTTTTTTTTTTTTTTTTTTTTTTTTTGAGGCAGATTGTTGCTCTGTCGCCCAGGCTGGAGTGCAGTGGCGCAATCTCGGCTCACTGTAAGCTCCGCCTGTCAGGTTCATGCCATTCTCCTGCCTCAGCCTCCTGAGTAGCTGGGACTACAGGCGCCTGCCACAATGCCTGGCTAATCTTTTGTATTTTTAGTAGAGATGGGATTTCACCATGTTTGCCAGGATGGTCTCGATCTCCTGACCTCATGATCCGCCCACCTTGGCCTCCCAAAGTGCTGAGATTACAGGCATGAGCCACCGCGCCTGGCCCTTCTGTGGGTTGATTTTTAAGCAAAATGTTCTGTCTTTGAATTAGCTGCTAGGAAACCCAGCTCCCTCCTCCACCCCACCTTTGCAGGTGCATAAGGTGTGTGTTTTGTATATCTGATGACTTTATTTTCCCACCTTCACTTCCCCTTTATCCTAATTTGCAAAATAGGTTTCAGGTGGTTTTGAAATACATACAGACCAGATGATAGATAAATAAATAAAATAATAAAATATCGTGACCAGATGATGATGAATAAAACAAATAAAAATGCTCAATTCCTTCTTATGTAAAAAGACTTCCCACAACTTCAATACTTCACCTACTTATTGTTTTTTCTCTCTCTTTTCCTTTACACTTTTTAAAACAGCTTTCTATATTTGCTGTTTCTTTATTTCTCACTCATTCTTAAATCCATTGCCATCTACTTTAGCCCCTACTGCCTTTATAAATTGATCATCATAACAGTCAAGAAAAACATCCTTCATCAGATGCTTCTCAGGCTTTCTCTCGGCCCCTCTGCCATAATTATGCCATTCTTATTCTATTCATTTTTATAAAATTCTTAATTTAGTACTGTCTGTGTTTCCCCAATGAGACTCCTTCATTCTTTCAGTCCCTGCATACCTACACCATGTTGATATCTTCTGATATTTAAAACTGAATTGTTTGGAGTCATATTCTTTTGTTTTTCTTTGATCCTTGCTTTTTTGAGAAAAGGACAGTACACTTTTCTCACGTATTCCATCATTTTATTTCCTATATCTCTTGCAGTATTCTCCTGCATTTATTTTTCATCTTTTTAAAGTACTTTCTCTAAATATTTTCCAAAGTGGGCTCTTTTTTGTGGCAAACTTTTTGGGACATTGTAAGCCTGAGAATATATTTATCTTACCATCACATGTATAAAATAATTTGTTGGATATAAATGTGGAGATTCAAAGTTGTTCCTTTCAGTATTTTAAAAGATTACTTTGTCTCTTTGCATCTAATATTTGTATTGAGAAATAGTATTTCATTCAGATTTTTGTCCCTTTGGAGATCATAAACTCTTTCTGGAAGGCTTAGGGTTTTCCTCTGTCTTAGATTTCCCTATCATGTCAATCTCCTCGGTTTGTGGTCTGCCATTCCTGGAGGTTTGAATGGTAGAGGAGGTGGAGGAATAAATGTCCAAGTGGCCAATGAGCCTTGCTGGTATACTCCAGTTCCCTACCCCACTGGGCTTTGGGCTGCCTAATATTTAATATCATACCACGGGAACAAGGCTATTGCTGCTGGTTTCTGTGATTTTCCAAGGCAATGCAGGTGGAGACTAGAGTGAAGTTTAAATGCTCTCCCTCAGTCTGCTCTCTCCCTCTGCTGTCTCTGGCTGCTCATAGCACCAGGCTCCACTTGGCCCTTCCAACTCATGACATCCTCTGGCCTCCCCAAGAGTTTCTCCATTTTTATGTCAGTAGTACTTTCTGCCTGCACATCCTCTAGCTTCTGTAGTTTCTCCAGGGTTGATTTTGGGGAAGGAAGTCAATAGCCAGGGTTGGCTCATTATCTTGTCAAGACCTGGAAGACTCCCTCTCATCAGTGTTTTACTCTGCTGACTTGTGCCTCCTTCCTAAAACACTCTTACCTTGACTTCCCCATAGCACATTTATAGGATGCTTCTTTTTCTTCTCCTTTGAAGATTCTTCCTCTTTGGGCCACTCCTGTTGGTGTCCAAGTCCTGCTCCTTTCTCACTCTCCACATCCTCTGGAGATGATCTCATCTCTTTTAAAGGCCTCAATTGCCATCTACATGCTGAAGGTTTCTAGCCGTCTATTTCCAGCTCCATACTCTGTTGCACTGTCTACGCATACAGCCAACTCACCATTGGACATTACCAAACAGATGCAAAATGCGTCACAACTAATCCCAATCCTGGCAGCTTCTCACAGGTTGCCTGTATCTGTGAGGATGCCACTTAATTTTCAAAGCCAGGATCTGAATGTCCTTCTTGATCTCTCCCCCATATCCCACCCCTAATTAATTTCCAAATTCTGTTGATTCTGCCTCCTCAACATATCATAGATTCACACTGTTTTTTATCTTCCTATGTTTTAGCCTTAATCTGGGCCACTACCACCCCTTGCCTGAGATGTGAATGACCCTCCTAACTGTTCCAACATTGCCCTCTCTCTACCTTGCTGTTTCATTCAGTACAGCTGGGGTAAAACCAATTCTCAAATTTTTTGTTCGGGTAAGCTTTGCACTGTTAAAATTTATTGAGGATGCCAAAGAGCTTTGTTTATATGGGTTATATATAGATATGTATTTTTACCTTGTTAGAAATTAAAACTGAGACTTTTTAAAAGCTTGCCTTTTAAAATGTTATTCTTTTATTTTATTATATTTGGATGAGGATAAAATGTTATCCTTGAATATCACAAGCACATATTCTAAGAGCCATCAGAACAGACCAATGATGTTGTCACTCATTATGTAGCCTTTGGAAAACTTTACATGCTTAAAAGAATAAGTGTGAAAAAGGTAAACAGTGTCTTACTATTACTATGAAGATAGTTTTGACTTCACAAATGCCCTGAAGATCTTGGAAACCCCCTCCCCCCCAGGGCTCTCTGGAATCCACTTTGAGAATTACTGCTCTATTACACCCATCTGATCCCCTTAACTTCCCAGCTAAAATCACTTTAATGCCTTGCAGTGGTCTCTCAGGATGAAGTCCAAAAACTCCAGCAAGGTATACAAGGCCCTTCATGACCTTGTCTCTGCCCATCTCTCCAGACTCATTTCCTGTAATGTCTCCTCCTCTGAACTCTGCTTCTCTGCACTGAAAGCCTGGCAAGCCTCCGTGTTTGCCTTTTCCTTTCTTCTCTAGGCCATTACACTTGCTTTTCTCTTGGCCTAGAATGCCTTTTGCCCCTACGGTTCCTTTTGGACTCAGCTTTGTCTTGAGCTTTGCCTAAAACCTTCCTTTAAAACCAGTCCCTTTCTCTGACTTCCTTGAACTTAGCCCTGTTTTATCATGTATTATCTTTTTTACAACTGTTACTGACTTCTGTCTTCCTTTCTACACTGTAAGATCCTTGGGTCTTGATCATCATGGGGTTCCTAGCACAGTGCCAGGCACATAGGAGATGCTCAATAGCATTGTTAAATCAATGGATAAAAATACATGCATATAGTAATATAAAGCATGGACTTTATATTATCTTACATTATATTAACTTATATGTAAGCCTATTACATTTTTCTTTTAAATGCTAAGTAAATTGGGGTTATTGTTTTCCATACCATGTATTAATCCATCCCTTTTATTATAAAATTTCAATTTAAAAGCATTAGTATTTTACTAGCAGTGGATGCTAGTGGATATATGCTGTGGACTGACTTATTCAGTGGTTACAGAGGACTAACTCCCCTTGATTGGATCCACCTTTACCCACCAACCAGGAAACTGGTATAATAGAGCTAGGGCATAAAAAAGGGAAGCAGTTGTATGTGTGCCTACTTTATTGGCTGTTTAGAACTATGGAATATTTGTCTGTGGGCTATCTTTCCATGCCAGCAATAGATTAATTTATGGTCAGAGGACCAGAGGAGACACTATATGGAAATTGTATGCAAAAGTTTTTGCATATGTGAATTTTTCTGGGGATGACATGCATCGCTTACACCTTTGAAAGGAGTCTAGGATCCAGAAAAGTATAAGAATCACTTCATGATTAATGGATTGGTTTCAATGTATGATAGGCTATTTTATTTTCAACCAAAAAAAGTGAACTTAGATGTAAGATCAATCAGTATCCCAGGTCCACTTCACCATGGCATATTTATACCTACTTTGACTGTGATAATTTTTTATTGAACTTGTAGAGTCCTCTACTGCATGTAATGTAAGCTTCTGAGGATGAGAACCTTTCTAAATCAGACAGCTAGTGTGCAAATAGATTTGAAAAGTGATTATAGGCAAATTCAGACATAAATTTTCAAGCTAACTCCACTAAATCACATGCAAGATAGCCGTGTGCTCAGAAAGCTATTATGAAAAATCACATTTCAATTGCTGATCAATTCTACAGACAATTTTTAAAAACCTATTGATATTAATGGCAGTATTTTTCATGTAGATATTAACAATATAATTATTTTTATTAGGCATTTGCTTACTTATTAATTTATAAATACATTTTCCATTTGTTTTAAGTATATTAAGGGTTTATCAAGTGTTTTGTTGGCATCTGGAATGCATCTTTTTTTGTTAACGTTGTGACCCGCCCCCCTTATTGGGTGGCACAATGACATTAAATTTAAGGAAAAGAAAACATTTTAAAATTAAAATGAATGGAAAATAGGATTAAATGTTTTCCATGATGTTCTCTTTATTATTTATTTATTGAGACAGGTTCTTGCTCTGTAACTCAGGCTGCAGTGCAGTGGTGCAATTATAGCTCACTGCAGTCCCAAACTCCCGGGTCCAAGGGATCCTCCTGCCTCAGCCTCCCAAGTAGCTGGGACTGCAGGCGTGTGCCACTATGCCTGGCTAATTATTATTATTATCATTATTTGTTAGAGACTGGGTCTTGCCAGGCTGGTCTCGACCTCCTGGCCTCAAGTGATCTCCTTGCCTGGGCCTCCCTAGAATTACAAACATCAGTCATCACACCAAGCCTTTATTTATTAAAAAAAAACTTTTTTTTTATTTTATAAATTTTTTTTATAAAATGACTTTTTATAAAAATATTTTTTATAAAAAAGTCATTTTTATAAAATGACTTTTATATTTTTCTTTCTAGATTGGTTTTTTTTTTTTTACTTTTATCACCCTTCCCCACTCAAGAAACACACTATTACACTTTGAAGCAAGATATTTTCTGAATTTATTTAAGCATAAAAGTGTCTTCAATTGATGGCCCCTTGCTTGGGTTGTTGAATATCTTTTCTCTTTTTCTCTTTTTTAAGTTCACCTCAAGAAAATTTATGCCTTATTTAATTCCTGTCTAAGTGTACATTTCCCCCTGCATTTGTTTCATGTTTGGGATAACTATAAAATGGCTGACTATTTATAGACTGGCCCTTTGACCTGTGCTTTAATCTAGTAAGGCCAACTTTGTTCCTTTTGATTTTCAAGCTGCAGAAATAAGACCATTTTCAGGATTCTAGAAGGGAAATGGCAAAGGTATAAATGTATTTGATCTGAGTCTATGTTTTGGATTTGCATTTAAGTGTGAGAATGAGAATGTCTAGTGTTTTGAGAATTATAGTAGTACTGATAATAAAAATATTAGAAATAATAGCTATTATACATATTAATTATAGTCTAGACCTGCACTGATCCATATGGGAGCCCCTAGCCCCAAGAAGCTACTGAGCATTTGAAATACGAATGTGTCACATGTTGAAAGGATAATATTTTGGAGATATGTGGTTAAATATAATATATTATATTAGTTTCACCTTAAAATATTTTTTAATGAGGCTGCTAGAATATTTTAAAGTTTTGTAAGTGGTTTGCATTATATTTTTATTGGACAGTTGGTCTAGGCATTTTGCATGCACTATTAACTCATTTAATCCTCACAACAACCCTATGAGGCATGTATCTTTAATATTCTTGCTTTTCATGGAAAGACACTGATCATCACGGAGAGTAAATAACTATCCCAGAGTTAGCCATGGCAGAACCAGGACTCAAACCCAGTTCATGCTCTTAACCTGTAGTTTCTAGTCTTTTTGATAACGTACCCCATCAGTTCTTTTTGCTACCAGTGACAGCAATATGATTGAATATGCTTCTTTATTTTTTAAAATCTTGGTTCTTACTTTGTGATATAACAATCTGAAGATCAGATTGGTTTTTAAAATGCATGCATTTAATGAATCTGATGGCTGAAATATATAACTCACAAGGATATGGACATCTATATGAGGAAGGGCAGCATTATCATTAGCTGCATTTACTAAATCATGATGCTCAGACTTTTTGCCCATGCATTATTTACTCAAAGGATTTTACTGAAACTTAGCTAGTAGATTTCTGTTTCTCTTGATGTCATTAAATTGAACTTGCAAACTATTTAGATAACATTACATTTTAATATTTGTATTAAGTGATTCCTACTAAAATTCTTTGTTTAAAAGATTTTTAAATAGCTTTTAAAATGTTTGAGACTTTTTAGAGGTGACACATACTTTTCATCAAGAGAAAAATGGAAATATCTCCATATGTTTATCTTTAAAATGCTTTCTGCCTTCATTGCTAAAAATGACATCCTTACCTTGAAGGGATAGATTAAGTGCGATTATATTTTTTCAGAATAGCTACTATGTACATATTACTGTCAACCACTTATCACAGGGAAGTTAAGCTAATTTATAACACTTGTCCTTTGTCAAAAAGAGTGCAACATCTGTAAGTTAAAAAACTTTCTTAACTTCTGCACTTTGTCACAAGATACTAGAGGTAAAACAATTTTTATAGTTAGCAACAATCTTATTGAAAAGTATTGTGGAGAGTCTACCAGGTTCTACTTAAAAAAATTAACTTCATTGATGACTGAACATAGAGAAAACAACAAATAAGTGGCTTCCTCCTGTTAGACTCTCAACACAACACAGAACACTTCTGATACAAGATGTGTGACTTTTCCCCCACATCTCGATTCTCTGATGAACACCAATGGGGTGTCTTACAATTCAATTCAATTCTGACACTAAGCAGAGTTAGCACAGACCCCTTCCCCACAGGTTAAGGTTTCATTCCCACAAGACTACCCCCCACTTCAAATGCTAATCATAAGCAGTAGGTTCCCAGGTTATTCACAATTTCTGTCTGACTTAGCTACGAATCAAAAGTTCCTACAAACCCCTTCTCCAGTTTGATCATTTGCTAGAGTGGCTCACAGAGCTCAGGAAACTGTTTTTGCTTTACCGTCACCCATTTATTGTAAAAGCATACTAATCAGAAACAGCCAAATGTATAGGGCTAGTTATGGGGGTAGGGACACAGAGCTTCCATACTGTCTCTGGGGGCCTGCCCTCAGCACCTCCCAGAACCTCCACGTGTTCAGCAACTCATAAGCTCTTCAAACTCCACCATTCAGGGATTTTTTTAAATGGAGCCTTCCTTCATCACGTAAACATGATCAATTATTAACTCAATACTTAACCTTTCTCCCCTTCTCAGAGCATGACGGATGGAGCTAAAAGTTCTAAACCTTTAATCATGGTTTGGTCCGTCTGGTGACCAGCCCCCATACAGGAGCCCATTAAGAGTCATCTCGTTAGAGCTAAAGAACTTCCTGTCACCCAAGAAATTCCAAGGAATTAGAAATGCTATGTTAGAACCTAGGGATAATGACCAAATAGTAGAACAAAAGATGCAGGCAGCATCTCTATCACTCAGACAAATCCTAAGAGTTTTGGGAGCTCTGTGCCAGGAACCAGGGAGAGATATAATATTTATTATATAACAAAGACATTCTGTTACACCATGCACTTTTAGCTTCTTTTCTTTGCTGCATCAGCTTGGCTGTGCAACGAATGAATTTCACATGTGGTGTTTTCTCTGTAATCTTACCTTGGAAATACTTTTTTCAAGATTCTAATTTTAAAAGTTACTCTGCCATTGGTTACACTTGCACAGGTTTCAGTAAAACACCATTCTCATAAAATAATTCATGCACTGTGTGCATATAGATTCTCTGGCATATCATTCCTTTAAAGACTTACAAAAATAATTCTTTATGAATTTTGTTATTGAGGTTTAATTTGTGCATGAGTGAAATTTTAAAATATTTTAAAATGATAATGAAAATACAACATATCAAATATTGGGGATGCAGTTAATTCAGTGCTTAAGAGAAATTTATAGCTTACATTGTATTATATTTATAACTTATGCTAATATTAGAAAGGAAGAAAGGCTTAAAAATATATGATTTAAGTTTCCTTGTCAAGAAGGTAAAAAAAAAAAGATAAGCAAACAAATCCAAAAGTAAGTAGAATGAAGGAAATAACATATTAAGAACAGAGATCAATGAAATGAAATACAAACAGCAGAGAAATTTAAAAAACCAAAAGTTGATTTTTTAAAAAAACAACAAAATTATTAAATCTCTATCAAAACTGTGCAAGAAAAACAGAAAATATATATACTACCAACATCACAAAGAAAAGGAAATACTACTCCAGATTCTACAGATTAAAAAGAATAATAAATAAATAATATGAACAAGTCTATGTCAATAAATTCAACAACTTAGATGAAATTGACAATTTTTTGAAAAACACAAATTATCAAACTTGAACAAGATGAAGTAGAAAACATAACTAGCCTTATATCCATCAACAGTATTAAATTTATTAACAACAATTCCCTTACAGAACAAACTTCAGTTCTAGGCAGTTTCACTGGTGAATTCTGTCAAAAAATTAAGGAAGGAATTGATCCTCCCACCTCAGCCTCCGAAACTGCTGGGATTACAGATGTGAGCCACTGTGCCCAGCCCTACAAACTCTTTTAGAAAACAGAGGATAAAGAGAAATTTCCTGACAAATTTTATGATGCTAAAATAACCCTGATAGCAAAGCCAGGCAAGGATATTACAAAAAAGAAAACTATGGATGAATATTCCTCATAAACATAGAAACAAAATCCTTTTAAAATTAGCAAATTAAATCCAACTATATATATAGTATATATACACATCATAACCTGGTGGGGGTTATCTCCAAAATGAAAAGTTAATGATGTAACATTTAAAAATCATACAATGTAACTTATTATATAAATGGACTAAAAATTAAATACCATATGATTATCTCATTACATGCCATAAGATTATCAAATACCATATGATTATCTCTTTCTGTATTGATGCAGAAAGAGCATATGACCAAATTCAATGTTCATTCATAATTTTAAAAAAATTTATCAGTAAACTAGGAAAAAAGTGAACTTAATTTGGTAAACAGCATCTTCAAAAAACTTACAGCGAAAATAATATTTAATGGTAAAAAACTGAATGCTTTCCTCCTCAGTTTAGGAACAAAACAAGGATGTCTACTTTCACCATTTTTATTCAGCCCAGTAGAGAGATCCTAGTCAATGAATAAGACAAGAAAAAAATGTAAAACATAAAAATTGGCAAGAAAGATGTAAAACTGCCTTTATTCACAATGTGATCATTTGCTTAGAAAATTCTAGGGAAGGAGCTACTACCACCACCACCACCACAATAAAATAGTACTGATAAGTGAGTTTTAGAATACAAGATTACTTTATAATACAAAGCCATACACATGTACACCATGGAATACTATGCAGCCATAAAAAATGATGAGTTCATGTCCTTTGTAGGGACATGGATAAAGCTGGAAACCATCATTCTCAGCAAACTATCACAAGAACAAAAAACCAAACACCGCATGTTCTCACTCATAGGTGGGAATTGAACAATGAGAACACCTGGACATAGGAAGGGAAACATCACACACTGGGGCCTGTCATGGGGTGGGGGGAGAAGGGAGGGATAGCATTAGGAGATATACCTAATGTAAATGACGAGTTAATGGGTGCAGCACACCAACATGGCACATGTATACATATGTAACAAACCTGCACGTTGTGCACATGTACCCTAGAACTTAAAGCATAATAAAAAAAAGATATATAAAAATAAAAAAATACAAAGCTATAAACTCATCATACATAGAGTATGGTCTTAAATGATCCATAGTATTAGGTTAGCCATATGAAATTGCTACTCAAACAGCAATTTATATAGTTTTACCTAAGGGGAAGTAGAGTTTGATGACATAGATTATGTAAATCAACCATTATTTCTAAGGAATGTTGGTTATCTACATGTAGAATATTTGCATATACTAATATCTAATTTGTGACCTAAGTGAGATGAGCGGTTCATTTATATTCCTTTTTTCTTTTAGCTTTAAAAAGAAGTTTTTATTAAGGTATAATTGATATACAAAAGACCATGCATATTTAATGTATATAAATTGATGAATTTAGACATATGCATACACTTATGAAACCGTCACCACAATCAAGGTAATAAATTTATTCATCACCTCCAAAAGTTTCCTCATGCCTCTTTCTTTCTGTGTGTGTGAGTGTGTGGTAAGAATTCTTAACATGAGATCTACCCTCTTAATAAATTTTTAAAGTTCATAATACCATAGTGTTAACTATAGGCACTATATTGTACAGCACATCTCTACAACTTATTCATCTTTCAGAACTAAAATTTTAAGCCCATTGAACAACTCCTCTCATTTTTCTGTCCCCACAACCCCTGGCAACCACCATTCTACTCTCTGCTCCTATGAGCGTGACTATTTTACATGCCTCATATAAGTGAAATTGTGCAGTATTTCACTGGAGGATATTACACTAAATGAAACAAGCCAAGGACAATTTCTGTTACTGTCTTGTTTCATTTAGCATAATATCCTTCAGGTTCACTCATGTTGTTGCATATGGCAGAATTTTCTTCCTTTTTAAGGCTGAATAATATTCAATTGTATGTAAATGTTACATTTTCTTTATCCATTAATCCATCAATGGACATTTATGTTGTTTCCATATCTTAGCTATTGCGAATAATGCTGCGATGAACATGATAGAGACAATATCTCTTTGAGATCTTGATTTTTTTATTTTTATTTTTTGAGACAATGTCTTGCTCTGTCGCCCAAGCTGGAGTGCATGGCACGATCTTAGCTCACTGCACCCTCCACCTCCTGGGTTCAAGTGATTCTCCAGCCTCAGCCTTCCAAGTAGCTGGGACTACAGGTGTGCGCCACCATGCTCGGCTAATTTTTGTATTTTTAGTAGAGTTGGGGTTTTACTATGTTGGCCAGACTGGTCTCGAACTCCTGACCTCATGATCTGCCCACCTCGGCCTCCCTAAGTGCTGGGGTTATAGGCGTGAGCCACTCCGCCTGGCTGAGATCCCAATTTTAATTCTTCTGGATATCTGCCCAGAAGTGGAATTGCTGGAACATGCGTCAGTTATATTCTTAATTTTTTGAAGAAGTCTCAGTACTGTTTTCCATAGTGGCTGCAACGTTTTACATTTCTACCAACAGTGTGCAAGGGTTTCAATTTCTCTACATCCTCACCAACACTTATCCTTTTTTTTTTCTTTTTTTTCAGAATAGCCATTCTAACAGGTGTGAGGTGATATATCATTGTGGTTTTGATTTGCATTTCTCTGATGATTAGGAATGCTGAGCATTTTTTCACATATATATTGGCCATTCATATCTCTTCTTTGGACAAAAGTCTATTCAAATTCTTTGCTCATTTTAAAATCTGGTCTTTTTTTTGCTACTGAATTGTAGTGGTTCCTTATATATTTTGGATATTAACTCTTTGTTTCAATTAAAATAATTCTAATCTTACTGGAGTCTTGTTCATTTCAGCCTATATATCTAGATATTGACATGAAGCTTTGAGATGAGGTCTCTTTAATTTTAAAAGATAAAAGGAATGACATATTATCTGTTTAATTGAGCTAAACAGGAAATTTATGGAGGCTGAGGGGAAAAAAGTATCCAAAATCTAGAAGAAAATATGTTTAACACAGTACATTGCTAAAGCTTTGTCACCTATTATCTTTTCATGTGGCAGGTTATATTTAGGAACCTAGATTTGTGGCCTACTGGGTAGAATCTGGGTTTTTAGGTTGATGATTCTCTGAGTATTTCTTCAGCCAGATGGTTCTGCAGGCTGGGTGCCATCTGACCAGGCAATGTTTAGTTAGATTATTTAATTCTGTGTTTATTAAAGCTTGCTCTTTCTGGCAACATATTGTGCCTTTTTGAAGTGTCTCCTTGGCAAACTGCTGAGTTTTGGGTGGCGACTTTTCAAAGTATATCACTAGGACTGCCAGAAATCACCGCTTAATCTCTCCTATACTCTAGAATGCCAAAGAATAGGCCTTCCTTAGTTTTGCACCTCACTGTATTCTAACATAGCGGCTTTTGATTTTTAAGCCTGATCCTTAATTTTCACAATATTTGGAGGTATCCTTTGGTATGATAATCATTAGTGATCTAGTGATTAGTGACCAAACCCTGGATCCTCTCATTGACTTGCATTATCTTGGAAGAGTACCAATAATTTATACCTGACAACTGGTAATCATGTCAGGACCCCATTTTCAAAAAGTGTGATTCGGACAGCTTAAGGAGACAAAGATCAACGTGGCTGGTAGAAACTTGAGATTGTATGGTCTTGTACAGCTACTGAAGGGGTTGGAAGACAGGCAAGATTCAGCCCTAAGCCTGTCTCCAAAGTTAACAGCACAGTGTTATGCAATATCAGCATCCCTCAGCTCCACCCGGAATTCTGCGATAACACCCACACTGGATGGCACATTTGGAAAGAATGAATTGTCAGAAGAGACAAGAGGAATCCATGACCATTATCTCCAGTGCATGGATGTTTGGCCTTTAGGGTCTGTATTCTCCTGTGAGCTCTGATTATTGTGTAACTTATCAAGCACCACTAGACATCTTGGTATGACCCCCTCTCCACCATGTCTACCACTCATAGATTAGGCAAATACTTCAGGAATGTCTAGAATTAAAAAGATCTCCATGCCAACCAGGAGAATAGTCAGAAGCATTTAAGACAAAAATAATGGAAGCTAGCTCCAGGGCTTCTGTGTAACCAACAAGGACATGTATGTAGCTGTAAAAAATTCCATAATCCCAGAGCAGCTCTGACTCTTGACCCCTGGTAAGTGGTCGAAATGAGGAGCCTGGAACAGTGCTTCCATTTCATATCAGGTTGCCCTAACAAAATTCTTGTAGATTGCAGATGCTGGTGCATCCTCATGTCCTGCATGTTGCTTGTGAAAATGAGCACAGAGATATTCTTCAGTGGTCAGAAAAAGCAGAATGGGTGTATTATTTTTGAGAACTGAGAGTGACAGAGGAGCATGCAGAGGAGAGCACAACAGAAATTATAGTGATAAAAAGATGATTTATCAAAGTCTAGCACCTTAATGGACTTATTGAACTGAGATGTAAACTAATGCAGTATTCATCTCCCAAAAGTCATTGATCATCACTGTGTAATATGGATTTGCAAATTGGCACAGCCTTTGGGCATTTTTATAGAAGATGGTAAGACTATCATTCCACATGCAGTTAAATACTTTCCCTAAAATTGGATTCTTTTAGTGAGCTTTCCTTCTCAGATGTGGTTTAGTATAACAGTGGAAGGATAGATACCAGCCAGGGGCCATTTGTAACCAGCAGAGCAGCTGTAACATGCCTACAGAGTGACTTCACCATTCATTAAAGAAAATCCATGAATGTTGGCTCTGGCCAGGTGCACATCTCTGTAGAAAGCAAACAACAGCATTGGGGTTTTTTTTGGCGCTGTCAGAGAAATAATATGTGTCAGTTAAGCAAGTAGTAGGTTGTGATTGCACTGAAATCCCTTGAACTGAGTGTCAGCTTATCTGACACCTGCCTTGAAAATGTTTTAGAAGACACCCACCTGTATTTTTAGATAATTCTCCATATGGATTATGTTTAAAGGAATTTAAAAACTCTCCATTGAAAGAGCTCTGCATCTCTATTGTGTTGTTACAGAACACATTCCTTCAACCTAGCATTGTTCTTTTCCGGTAATTCTTAATTATGATTTCCAAATTGCAGTCACTATATTTATCAAATCATAAATATGGACTGGCAGAATCTAACTATAAGACACCCATGGTTTAGAAGCTGATTTGGGGTAACTTGTTAATTTTTTAAAGGAATATTTATAGGCTGGGCGTGGTGGCTTACGCCTATAATCCCAGCACTTTGGGAGGCCGAGGCAGGCGGATCACCTGAGGTCGGGAGTTCAAGATCAGCCTGACCAACATGGAGAAACCCTGCCTCTACTAAAAATATAAAATTAGCCAGGTGTGATGGTGCATGCCTGTAATCCCAGCTACACGAGAGGCTAAGGCAAGAGAATCGCTTGAACCCAGGAGGCAGAGGTTGCGTTGAGTTGAGATCGCACCATTGCATGCCAACCTGGGCAATAAGATTGAAACTCCGTCTCCAAAAAAAAAAAAAAAAAAAAAAAGAATATTTATCATAGATGTGGGAAACCCTCTGATTAATTTGAATATGCTCTAAAGTCCATCTGAACTTTTGGGTTGCCTAGGCAGTTTTTTGTTTGTTTGCTGGTGGTGGTGATTGTTTTTCTTTTTAATGCTATGTTGGTCATCTGGCTAAGATGTGTATATGTGGTGGTCTTGTGTATGCAATTGTCCTTAGAAATACTTAAGTGCCTTGTGTTATGAAAACAGATTGGTCTTTTATGAAACTGAAAAATTCAATTCAGAAGCTTCAGTGTATAGTGATATGGTATAGACATAAGAGTCAAGGACATCAGTTCTGGAATCAGAGTTCCTGGATCCATCTGCAGCTTCCCTTCTTACTACATGTATCCTTGGGCAAGTTACCAAATCTTTCTAATCTTTGGTTTCCTCATTGTTACATGGGGATGTTAAGAGTGTCTATTTTATAGGGTTGTTGTGAAGATTAAATGCAGTAATCCAGCTAACACAGGGCCTGGCACACAATAAATGTTCAATAAACTTTTATCATTTCATCTATTAATGTTCTCATGGACTTGAGAAATGGTACCTGTCCCTGGAATTATCCTTTCTTGTCTGGTTACTGCATTTACTTTAAGGAAGCATAATATAAGGAAGTAAGATACAAAAAGGCCAGACTTCAGTCTGGTTAACTCCTTTTTTATACAGAAACTTTTTCATTTATAACAATCAAACTTGTATCCAGGCAAAGTTGAAGATATGCAACTAAGGAAGTTAATTTTGTTATTTTGTGTGTCTTTTTAAAGGGGGTATTGCACAGTGTAAAACTCCATCAACTTTTCATATCCCACGCATCTCAGCATCTCTCCTGCATGCTAATAGCAGAGAAGCAAGGCTAGAATCAAGACCATTTTCCTGTCCTTTGATTTAATCTGAACCTCTTGACCCTGATCCATAAAGCAGGATATTTCTTCTTCTACTGGGGTTGCTAATGAAAGTCAAGTGTTACAAGACATTGTTCTTATCACCAGGAAGGTTTATTAGTTGATGCCTTCTCAGAGGGACACAGGATAATTGTATAAAGCAGGGTATTTATTTGATAAAATGCCTTCTAGGTCAGTTTCTATGAATTTTTTCCTCAAGAGGCCTGGGAATTATCCCAAAAATGGAAAAGAAAAATTCACTGGGCATGAGAAGTAATTCTCAGTAGAAATTGACTTAAGGACAATCAATTCTGTTTGTATTTTCTGCCCTTTGATCATTTGGAATGGTCTCTTATATTATAGGAGGAAGGGGGCAGATTGAAAAACAAAGATAAAAACACAATCACTGAAGATGTGGCCACTGGAAGATCTTGCAGAGCTGTGTTGTTACAGAACACATTCCTTCAACCTAGCGTTGTTCTTTTCCAGTAATTCTTAACCATGATTTCCAAGTTGTAGTCACCATGTTTATCAAATTGTAAATATGGACTGGCAGAATCTAAGACACCAGTGTATATGTTCTTTCTGTATCAATAAACTCTCTGAGCAGGAAGATTCTTCATCAAAACTATTTTGTATTTCATAGATTTTCTAGTTTTTTGTTTTTATTTTATTTATTTATTTATTATTATTTTTGTGTATGAGATGGAGTCTCACTCTGTTGCCCAGGCTGGAGTGCAGTGGCATGACCGTGGCTCACTGCAACCTCTACCTCCCGGGTTCCAGTGATTCTCTTGCCTCAGCCTACTGAGTAGCTGAGACTACAGGCATGTGCCACCATGCCCAGCTAATTTTTTTATATTTTTGGTAGAGACGGGGTTTCACTGTGTTAGCCAGGATGGTCTTGATCCTCCCAAAGTGCTGGGATTATAGGCTTGAGCCACCACACCCGGCCGATTCTATAGTTTTATTTGGCACTTATCACATCTAGGTCTTAGCACCTTTAGTCTGAAAAACGTTTTGTTTTTTAGATTTTATCACCTGGAATTTTGTCTTAATTATCAGTTACAAAACAATATGCTTGCTCTGATTTACTCATACTAATAAATAAATACATTCTTAACTTGCAGAGAATTTTCGGAAACACAGATGTGAAAACAGTGTCACATTAGGGACAGTATTGGAATCTGTTGTTATTTTGCATATGAGTATTAACTGCAACTCTCTAATACCTTTTGCCCATTTATACAATTCTTTTTCTAGCTTATTATATAATTGGATATAAAATTGCTTTCAGCTTGAGTCTCACACTGCATGCAGAGTGTGGGGACTTTGCTTTGTTGTTGGGGTAGACACTAGGAAGAAACTAGGCTTTTTCTCTGAAACTTCCAATGATAACTTACTTTAGTCTGCAGTAAAATTTTTGAGTATCTCTTCCAGCGGCCTTTGGGATTCATTTTCTAAATATTGAATTCAAAAAAATAGTACTTTTTCTAATTGGTCAATCAAAACATTAATGGATGCAAACTGTTGAACTAGGTGAGTGATTCAATTACTATACAAGTTTTTTATCTTTAAGATATTTTCCATGTAATTGGTGATACAAGTCAAAAAGGCAGTCAGTTTCTTTAATAATGCCACCAATATTATTTAAATTTTCAAATCCACTGGCATTTTCTTAGTATTGTATTGTTTTTTGTTTCTTTCTTTGTTTTGGATCTCAGTAGTGTTTAGCAACAACGACTGCACTTTATTCTGGGAACCCTAGGCTAGGGTTCTTACCTTTTTGACTTCTGTGTTTCCTAAAGAGAAACCTCACCAATGTTCCTATCTTGGACATTTAGGTATTCCCTGTTCTCTCTGAAACATCTGTGGGGATTTTTTGTTTATTTTTTAATCAAGATTCTTTTAAAATGTACTATATACATTTTATATCTATGGATCAGTCCACTTAAATAAATGAAAACATCCATTTATCTGAAAGCA
The DNA here is from genome assembly GCF_028885655.2 of Pongo abelii. Taxonomy (NCBI): domain Eukaryota; kingdom Metazoa; phylum Chordata; class Mammalia; order Primates; family Hominidae; genus Pongo; species Pongo abelii. Next base: position 101,139,643 of record NC_071991.2, read on the forward strand.
AATGTTCAGGACACATGTACTATGTTAAGTTGGACTATAAAAATTGCGATTTTTGTGGGTCAAAAATGATGAAATGTTGGTAATTTCCTCTTTTTTTAAATTTACTTTTTCTACTCCTATGTAAGAAATTCATCTTCTGCTGTATATATTGAGATACGGTTTACCTCTAGACTTCCCAACAGTTTAATGAAAAAAACACCATTTTCAACCAGATTGTTATATTTTGATGTTATATTTCCCCCCTCAAGTCATGGATATAACTTCTATTATCGTTAATATCAATAGTTAATTGGGAGCACAGGTTCAACTGGTAAACATTTTTGTCTTCACCTAAGGAGTTTTGAATAATGAAAAATACAGGGAAATTCCTATTCTTCTTTTGCTTTCTTCAGTGTCTAGTTTATTCATTCCTTTCCACAGTGCCACAGTTAGAAATAACTGTAGCCAAATTTCAAGGTCTTACTCTAGCAGGTTCATCTTCTTCCTTGGCAGGCACAGACAGTGCATTATATGAAGACTCTATAATTACCCAGTTTTGGTAAACATGCATTATTTAGCCAATACAGCAAAATGGCTCCTTCAGAGACATTACATTGCAGTTCATCAAGTAAATAGTGATTTAGCCATTTTCATGAAAAATATGTGTTATTTTTTTGATAGCCTGTCAATCCACAGCATTCAGCTAATTCCCTGTTTCCCTTTATGAGTATTTTGGAACCTCTTTTTGAAAACCATTACTATACTATATGAAAACTGTACAATGTTCTATTTCAATGTAAAAATCACTTAGTGTGATTGTTTTTGTAGATATTTCTGTTATGAATAGTCTCTCAGTGTTAGAGATAACAGGACACAGCACTCCATGAATTGCTTTGGTAGAAATGAAAATGAATTGTTTTGATTGTCTTTAAAGAATGGAAAGAAATGATTTTATAATGTTTAGGCCCTGGAAAAAATGTTTACTTGATCATTTTAATCTGTAATAACTTAATGACAGAATTGTAAAACCCATTCCAGAAGATATGCTGATGTGTCTGTTGGTGCAGTTTGAAAGCAGGTGTGCACTGGTGAGAGTGTGCTTCAGTACTAATGGAGTTACTTTCACAAACGAAGTGACTTTCAGATTAAAATTAAGATGATGCCTTTACCTATCTTTCAAAAGGGTTCATTTCCTTCAGGATAAAATTATAACATGGATATTTGATATCTTCTCCTGAGTGACAAATGCCAAGAAGTAGATTTCTGAACTGAAAGATAGAATTCTGCAGAGACAGTGGTGAGGAATCTGTGCCCATTTGTTTTTGTAGTGATACATCACACAAGGATTTCTAACAAAGCAATCCATTAGGATGTAGAAAGAGTTCCTACTCACTGTAAGAATGTTATTGTTGTTGTTTTTCCCTGAAGGCCAAAAATATCTGCCTTGGCACACTGTGCTGCTAGGCCTTGGTGTAAAATGTCATGCTGTTTCTTGCTTCTTCCTTTGATAGCAAGGTACATATATTGAGTACAGGTGTGGCAATCTAAGTATACTGAGCTAATTTCTAAAGGTACTTTATTTATAAGTAAATAATAATTTATAGGCATTGAAGTGGGAAATTAGAATCTCATAAGGAGTTCAAAATGGAATCCCACAAACCACATCAGTCCCTTGTTGGATTTAGTAACTCTGGGAGGACAGGGCAGAGAGTAAAATCTCAATTTATGCTTACATATGAATTAATAGTAGCTTATATCTCAGTGTGTCTTTTTAGGACTTAGTCAGAGGGTTTGCCTTAATCCATTTACAGCCCCACGGTAATCCTTTGCTTAATACATGTGTGATTCCATCAAAGCACAAAACAGTTTGAGACCAAAGGACATCACTCCAGGGTGCTTTTCTATCATTTTTTGCCATGATAATGGACTCAAACACCTTTTCTCTCCAGCTTGTGTCTCTGAGCTCTCTTCCCAAAAAATGCTGAAATGGTAGTGAAGTTTTCCACCTTGAATGACCACTTGTTGATAATAAAAGGTGTCGGCCTGGATTTTCCTGGTTGGTGACACATGAAGAGGTCAGTTCTTTCACACTTCAGTGGCTTTCCCCAGCTCATACCACTTTTTGCTTTTGTCTTTACATTTTTATTCTTCATTTGAATTGAAATATTCAAGAAGGAGAGCCAGAAGAGACCCCTCTCAGGATGGATATATATGGTAATTTATTTTCTATGCTTTTTCTTCTCAGAAACATCTGTGGTCTTCTGAGTTTTCCTGAGGACTCTTAGGGAAAAAATTTCCTGAGCCTATCAGAAATCTAGAGACTAGGAAGAGGAGGGGAGTGGAAATGAGGGAAAAAAATTGTTTTGCTTATGGAGCTTGTTATCAAAGGTACCATCCTTAGCATTAAAAGACCCTTCTTACCTTCAGAATTGTAAATCGTGCCCTTTAAGAAATGAGGTTATCCTTCTGGGTAGAAACGAAAAGGAAAACATGAACTCATCCTTTTTTATGGCTGCATGGCATTCCACGGTGTATATGTGCCACATTTTCTTTGTTCGGTGCAGGGACATGGATGAAGCTGGAAATGATCATTCTCAGCAAACTAACACAAGAACAGAAAACCAGACACTGCATGTTCTCACTCGTAAGTGGGAGTTGAACAATGAGAACATATGGACACAGGGAGGGGAACATCACACACCAGGGCCTGTCAGGGGGTGGGGGACTGGGGGAGGGAGAGCATTAGGAGAAATACCTAATGTAGATGACGGGTTGATGGGTGCAGCAAACCACCACGGCAGGTGTATACCTATGTAACAAACCTGCATGTTCTGCGCATGTACCCCAGAACTTAAAGTATAATAAAAAAAAAAAAAAGACTGAAAAAAAAACTAGCAACATTCTATAAAGTAAAAGATGAATATCTAATGTAATCTTTAAAATAAAAATGGAAAACAAAAAAAAGGAAAACCATGGCAGCTTGTGCTCTGTGTTTGCCTTCATGACTTCCCTATGAATATCCTTTCCCCATGTTCAGTGAGCTTTTTAGCGCTGTCTTTCTCTGTCTCTGAAAAGCCTTCACTAAAGCAACAGAGCAGAATGGAAATGAATGGATGTCGCTCCAACAAACCATCGTCAACTTCTTCCCTTCACCCTTTCATACAGGGGGATCCTCAGAAGTGGGAGGTTTGTGGCTGGACCAGAGTCCTGAGCAAGAAACCCATGACCTCTCCTAAAACCAACTGAGACTAGGACCAGAGAACTGAAAATGGAACTGAAACTATAGATCTAGATTTTTCTTCTCAAAGTGATGTAATAGGCATGCAATGGCTAATTTGTTTTTTTCATGGAAATATCTGAAAGGGTGTTGAAAGAAAAGAAGGGATACCACTAACACAGAGTACTGCTTTTTGAAATATTTTCATGGTGACAAGCTGGCAAGGCTAGAAAGTAAACTTGGCTGCCATGTTCAAGGTTAAGGCAACTGAAGAAGCTGGAATCAGTAAGGCAAGCCAATCAATTATAAATCGACTAAGCATATCTAATCTGTAAAGCACTGTGATATTGGGGAAGGAGGAGTGCTATAATGTGGGTGATGAAGAGTTTTGTTTTTCTCTGTTTGTCTTCTGCAATAGCGTTTTTTGGTTCTAAAAGTAATATACATAAAAACAATCAAACGAATACAGAACAAGTATGAAGAAATTAAAAATGCATAATAATCATACCACACATATCATAACAACTGTCTACATTTTGGTAAAAACATCCTTTTTTCTTCTTTTTCTATGCCTAAATATATATTAAAAATGATTTTAGAGCATACATTCTATTTTTTAAATATTTTTGTTGTTTTGGTACAAATGACATGTTTAGTGTCTAAAATTTTCTTTTCTTTCTTTCTTTTTTTTTTTTTTGAGTCGGAGTCTCACTCTGCTGCTTAGGCTGGAGTGCAGTGGCATGATCTCGGCTCACTACAACCTCCACCTCCAGGGTTTAAGCGATTCTTCTGGCTCAGCCTTCCAAGTAGCTGCAGCTACAGGCATGTGCCACCATGCCTGGCTAATTTTTTGTATTTTTAGTAGAGACGGGGTTTTGTCATGTTGGCCAGGCTGGTCTTGAACTCCTGACCTCAGGTGATCTGCCTGCCTTGGACTCCCAAAGTGCTGAAATGAAAGGGGTGGGCCACCGCATCCAGCCTAAAATTTTCAAATAATATGGTCAAGTTCAGAAAAAAGAAAATAAAAATTTCCCCAAAATAATCACCGAGAAATAGCCACTGCTAACATTTGGTATTCTTTCCTTAGAATCATCTCTGTATAGTATGCACAGGTATAGATTGATTTGTGTGATTTTTACATGAATGGGATCAGCTTATTTACTCAAAGCAAGGGATGGATGCTTCTGACATCAGGCATCATTTAAAATATCTGTACTGTATATGTGTATGGATGAATTTTATTTAACCGGTGCTTTATTGAGGGACATTTAAGTTATTTACACTTTTCATAGTATGCAGTAAGTATGCAGTATCCTTGTAACTTAAACCTTTGTTCACTTGTTTAAATTATTTCCTTAGGATACATTCCTAGAAGTGGAGTTTCTGGGTCCAAGGGCTTGCCCATTTTAAAGGCATTTTATATTTTATTGCTAAAAAAAATCTAATGATCAAAAAATAAAAAACAAAGGCACTTTATACCTAATGATGAACTGGTGTTATTTTAGTTGGCATTTTTTTGTTTACCAGATAGACAACTTTTTCATATGTTAATTAACCATTATATCTTTTTAATTGATTTTATTGATATTTCTTTCATCCTTTTATGTGTGTCTTTTTGTGAATTACCTGCTTATACTCTTTAATTTATAAAAGTTTGTTACATAGTAAAGAACTTCACTTCTAGGAATGTATCCTAAGGAAATAACTTAAATATGTGAACAAAAGTTTAAGTTAAAAGGATGCTTACTGCATAATATGAAAAGTGTAAACAACTTAAAAGTCCATCAATAAAGCACTGGTAAATTAAAATTCATCCATAGACTGAGATACAGTACAGATGTTGACATTGGTGTCTGATGTCAGAAGCACCCACCCCTTACTTTGAGTAAATAAGCTGATCCCATTCATGTAAAAGTCGCACAAATCAGTCTATACCTGTGCGTATATACAGAAAGAACAGCCCTGTGTCTGTCGTATGTGCTTCAAATGCTTTTCCAGGTTACAATTTGTCTTAAAAATGTATTTAATAGTGCTTTTAAAGTTGGCTGGTTCTTGATCTGAGACTTGCTTGTGTAAAATAAAAATCATACTAGACCAATTAAACAGGCAAGACTGCTTCAACAGGGCAGAGAAGTTGAACTCAACTCTGTTGAAATATAAGGTGCAGAATTTTTAAGCACGAGGCGGAGATGGCGGGAAAGTACTAGAGGCCATTTCAGGCAGAGGGCAGGTGAGTTGATGTGATTAGCCCATCTGTGTTTGCTAACTGGTGCTAAGGGAAGTTAGACTCAGCCTTCTACAGAAAGTGGGAGATAGGGACGCTATCTTTCTTAATTACATTTCAAAGGGAAGGTTTTCAAGTCCTTGAGAAAGACATTCCTGGGTTGTAGAAGATTTACATCTTAAAGGAGCAAAAAGAACTTACAATAGCAAGTTTTCTAAAATAAATCTTCTAAGAAAAGGGAGGTTTAGGGACTGATGGCCAGGAAGAAACCTGTTGATACAGTTTGGAAATTTATCCCCAACCAAATCTCATGGTGCCTGTAATCCCCAGCGTTGGAGGTGGGGCCCGGTAGGAGGTGTTTGGATCATAGGGGCGGGTCCCTCATGAATGGCTTGGGCCATCCCCCTGGTGATAAGTAAGCTCTCACTCTGAGTTCTCATGAGATCTGGTCGTTTAAAAGTGTGTGGCGCCTCCCCCCTGCCGCACTTCCCTCACTTGCTCCTGCTTCAGCCACGTGATGTGCCTGCTCCCACTTCGCCTTCCACCGTAATTGTAAGCTTCCTGAAGCCTCCCTGGAAGCCGAGCAGATGCCAGCACTGTGCTTCCTGTAAAGCCTGCAGAACTGTGAGCCACTTAAACCTCTTTTCTTTATAAACTACACGGGCTCAGATATTTCTTTATAGCGATGCAAGAACTGCCTAATACGCCTGTCTACAGTTTAATTGGGCTCAGGGGAATGTTAAGGCTGTCTTGTTCACTTTGGGAATAATAATACCATTCTCAGGAATAGGGAAGCTAACCAAAGAGGGAGATGGAGATTGGGGAGAGATGAACAGCTCCACCTTTTTCATACTGAAGTACTTCTTAGGCAGAGCAAAAGACTAGAATTGGTGCTATATGTGTACAAGTTGTTGAAGTGAAAAGGAATATGGAGGTGGAGCAGCATTAGTCAGACCATAGGTAGACCAATTACTTGTCTCACTGAAACTTTCCACAAGGTCAAGTTGTAAACAAAGCAGGCTACCAAAATACTTGTTGTATTGGTCCTTACCTTATGAGAAATGGGGATTATTGTTGTCACTGGTCACTCAGAATTAGGATTCTGCTAGTCCCTACTTGAGTTAGTACATCCTTGCCTGTCACAAACTGTGGCTGTCAGGAGTACCTAGAGGTAATATGTATAATATTAGGAAGAGCCCTGAGGCACACAGGCCCAGGTTCTAATCTCAGCTTTACTGTTTATCAGTACCTGTAGACAAGTAATTTACCTTCTGTGAGACTCTGTCTTCACCTGTAAAATGGAGATAGTAACTCTGTTCAGGGTTATTGGGGTAAATCAATGAGATCCCATATGCAGAGTACCTGGCCCAAGTCCTTCCCATAGAACAAGCTCCATTGTTTGTTTCCTTCTCTACCATCTTTCCTCCCCAACCCATAAATGCCATTCCACTGCTTTAATTAAAAGACATAAGGGGCATAATTGCCTAACTGTTCAATTCTTTAATTCCTATGTTATAATTTTGTTCCTATATTATTAATTTAATTCATAAAGTACAAATTATTTAGAAATGCTGTTCTTTGTTTCCACTGTCTTGTCTGTACTGTATGCATGCTAAATGGAAAGGAAATGAGGTGTATAGCCTGCTGCTTCCATCTTGTCTTATTAGCTGTGATCAATGAGCCGGCCTCCTTATTGTGCCTCTGTCATTTTGCCTCAGAGCCTCCTCAGTGTTTTTCCTTTATAGTTTCATTTAATCTTGATGCACAAATTAGGTGTGGATTGCAACTTTTCACTTCATCACCAGTATCAACATTGATGTATAGGCAGCCCTGTTCATCAAAAATGGATCTTGTGATTTAAAAATACACATTAATTAGCATTTGCTTTTAATGAGTCATTGGTGATGAGGCATATTAATTGAATCGTGAAATGCTTATCTCAGGTCTACAACGTGCAAATTAGTTGATTCACAATTAATTGAAAAATCTCTGATCTTAAAATTTGGACAATTATACATGGTAAGCACTTCTAAAAAACAGAATCTAAAACCTGAGCTATAAAAAGAGGGACTTAGACTTTCAATTCTATATGTTTAATAGTTATTCCTGGCTAGGCTTGGTGGCTCACACCTGTAATCCCAGCACTTTGGGAGGCCGAGGTGGTTGGACTGCCTGAGGTCAAGAGTTTGAAACTAGCCTGGCCAACACGGTGAAACCTCATCTCTAATAAAAATACAAAAATTAGCTGGGCGTGGTGGTACACACTTGTAATCCCAGCTACTTGGGAAGCTGAAGCAGGAAAATTACTTGCACCTGGGAGGTGGAGGTTGCAGTGAGCCAAGATCATGCCACTGCACTCCCACTTGAGCAAAACAGTGAGGCTCCATCTCAAAACACACAAAAAATAGTTATTCCTCTCAGATTGCTAATAATTAGCAGCTCATGACAATGACAAAGTATATTCCTTATAAGACTGTAAAAATATTAAGACTATTTGTAAGAAAAATATTCAAAAAGTCAGAGCAATCTCTATTTTCATAAATCATTTCATGTAATTTTTCAGAGGTAATTATTTTATATTTTAAGTGTTTACAATGGAAATTTGTTTAACTGAAGATGAGTGTTTAAAATTATTTTTGTCTGATGTCCAGGGCAGCATAGAGCACCTGAGTACCAGGAATATGTTTGTTTTCTGTATCTGTCACTGTATGGGATCATACAGTTAGTTCTCAGTGAGTTGACTGTTAGGGCTCTACATAAACAAATAAAATGTGTCTTTTGCAATTTTATGCACTCTACGAATAATGAAAGAATAATGTAACTATGTATATACCTTTAATTTTTAAAGTTGTATTTATACAGTGTGATGCTTTATGATTTTGTAAGCTCAAAAATTATGACTAGATAATTAACTCAAGATAGAGCTGTCAGCTGCTTACTTTCAGAATTTTAGGTTACCTAGAAGTTTGAAGAGTAAAAGGCTGAAATGCATACATGGAGGATTACTGATATATAACTTTTAAAAAATATTTAAGAAACTGAAACTATAGAGACACATTACATAAGTGGGACTAGTCAGTGATTCCAAAACACAGCAGTGCCCTTCTACTTTCCAAGACCCCCAGTGGATGCCTGAAACCTCAGATAGTACCAAACCCAATATAAACTGTTCGTGGATTTCTCTTTATTTTTCTACAGTTTCATGGATGGGAGATTCATTCTAACTGTAGATCCTAGCAACCTCAGTATATGATATTTTTCTTTCCTTATTAAGTGGAGAACTTTCACCTCTTCACTTAAATGACGCACTTCATGGCTTTTCTTTGGCGTATTTGAATTGCAAGCATCACTACAGTTGTACTTTGGTGCCCTAAATAAGAAAAATAAGAGTTTTTTGAACGCAAGCACTATGATACTGTGACAGTCGATCTGATAACCTACAAGGCTACTAAGTGACTAATAGGTGGGGAGCATCTACAACATTGGACAAAGAGATGATTCATGTCCCAAGGTGTGAGATTTCATCATGCTACTTAGGTGCACCATTTAAAACTTACGAATTGTTTATTTCTGGAATTTTCTATTGAATATTTTTGGACCATAGTTGACTGCAGGTAACTGAAACCACAGAAAACAAAATTATGGGTAAGGGGGGACTGTTGTACATTCCAATATGTAAACTCTGATTAAGTTAGGAGATGTTGCCAATGAGATGATAAAAAATGTACAATGGCTGTACATTTTAGCTTTAAATACTTTGTTTTCAGCTTTTATGCCCACTGCATTTTTAAGTCATCTTTCTTTCTTAAAAAAAAAGAACAAAAAACAAAAAACAAAGAACTTTATGTGGTGTTATTGGCTAATTCACCTTCAGCCATTCTATGCCCTTCTAGGTCCCAACATTCTCAAACTATGTTTCTCACATCCTGTTGTCAGCTGGCTTTCCATTAGGTTCTGCTAATAGGAGACATTGTTCCATTGTTGGAGGATTGGGAGGTCCGGTTTCTGGGAGATTTCCAGCAGTGCAATAGTGGTAACAGCACTGTCAGCCGTGGAGGTGGGAAAGGGTCTTGGCACCTAAGCTTTCAGCAGCAGCCTCCTGTGCTACAGCTCACACAGTCAGGCTGTGGCAGGCAGCTGGAAGCTTGCAGCATAGCACCAGGACCTCTGGGTAGCGCTTCTGCTCTGGCAGCTCAAGGTGGTATTGATTTCCTGCAGTTACTAATCTTTGAGTGACTTTACCTTGTTCACTTTGGTTTCTTAAGTAACTTCTACCACCTGTGTAACCAATTTCTCTATTAAATGTCTTCTTTTTGAAATATCTAGAGTGGTTCCTATTTTCTGATAAGTTTCTAATGTAATGTGTTCAACTCCACATTTAAGTATCATTCATTACCTGTTAATGTGTCCCAATTTCAGGATATTAATGTACTCTTTGAATGTTACCTGAAGTAACACACTTACAACCAAAATGAAATTGTAACCTTGGGCATTGGACTTGATTCTGAATCTTCTTCAGACGAGTCAAGATAATAAGATACATTGGCCGGGAATATTGGTGTGAGGAAATCAAAATTGATGGTGCAAACTGCTGCCGTGGACCATCCAAAGTATACTTTATTTAATCTGCTATGGGGGATGTGGAAGGCAGAAATTTATAGGCACCTAAGTGTCTTTATGTCTAGCTATACCCCATGTTATTCCTAGCTGTGTAACACATCACTCAAGCAATAGTTAGAAAACTGGCTGAAGGCAAAGGACCTCTTCGTAACAGGCACTGGAGAGGAGATAAATAGCTAGAGAGCTTTATTCTTGTCTCTTTGTTCCTGGATTAATAGTGGGATCCAACATTTGAGTAAGGTATACTCCTTTTTTATGCATTTGATTTTCCAAGGCAGTATTAACCTATTAACCTTAATTTAAAAAAAGAATTCATCTTAGTTGCTTGAACAGATTTTTTTAACTTTTATTTTAGGTTCAGGGGTATATGTGCAGGTTTGTTATATAGGTAAATTTGTGTCACAGGGGTTTGTTGTACAGATTACTTCGTCACCCAGGTACTAAGCCTAGTACTCAATGGTTATTTTTTCTGATCCTCTCCTTCTTCTTACCCTCTACCCTCAAGTAGGCCCCAGTGTCTATTGTTCCCCTCTTTGTGCCCATTGGGTCTCATCATTTAGCTCCCACTTATAAGTGAGGTATTTGGTTTTCTGTTCCTCATTAGTTTGCTAAGGATAATGACCCTCAGCTCCATCCATGTTCCCATAGAAGACATTATCTCATTCTTTTTTTATGACTGCATAGTATCCCACAGTTAATATGTACCACATTTTCTTTATCCATATGACCGTTGATGAGCATTCCAGTTGATTCCATGTTTTTGCTATTATGAATAGTACTACAGTGAACATTCACATGTGTGTGTCTTTATGGTAGAATGATTTATATTCCTTTGGGTATATATTCAGTAAAGGGATTGCTGGGTCAAGTAGTAGTCCTATTTTTGGCTTTTTGAGGAATTGACACACTGCTTTCTACAATAGTTGAACGAATTTACACTCCCACCAACAGTGTATAAGTGTTCCTTTTTCTCCACAACCTCACTAGCATCTGTTATTTTTTGACTTTTTAATTATAGCCATTCTGACTGGTGTGAGATTGTATCTCATTGTGGTTTGATTTGCATTTCTCTAATAATCAGTGATTTGAGTTTTTTTAAGATGATTGTTGCCAACATGTATGTCTTCTTTTGAAAAGTGTCTGTTCATGTCCTTTGCCCACTTTTTAATGGGGTTATTTGTTTTCTTGTAAATTTAAGTTCCTTATAGATGCTGGATATTAGATGTTTTTCAGATGCATAGTTTGCAAAAATTTTCTTCCATTCTTAGGTTGTCTGTTTACTCTGTTGATAGTTTCTTTTGCTGTACAGAAGCTCTTAAGTTTAATTAGCTCTCATTTGTCAATTTTTGCTTTTGTTGTGATTGCTTTTGGCATCTTTATCGTGAAATCTTTGCCCATCCAGAATGATATAGCCTAAGTTGACTTCCAGGGTTTTTATAGTTTTGGGTTTTACATTTAAGTCTTTAATCCATTGTATTAGTCTATTCTCACACTGCTAATAAAGACCTACCAGAGAGTGGGTAATTTATAAAGAAAAGAGGTTTAGTTGACTCACAGTTTCGCATGGCTGGGGAGGCCTCAGGAAACTTACAATCATGTTGAAAGGGAGGCAAACACATCCTTCTTCACATGCTGGCAGGTGATAGAATGAGAGTGGAGCCAAGGGGAAGCCCCATATAAAACCATCAGATCTCCTAAGAACTCACTCACTATTACGAGAACCGTATGGGGGAAACTGCCTCCATGATTCAGTTATCTCTGCCTGGTCCCATCCTTGAGACATGGGGATTATTACAATACAAGATGATATTTTGGGTGGGGACACAGCCAAACCATATCATCCATCTTGAGTTGATTTTTGTATATGGTGTAAGGAAGGGGTCCAGTTTCAATCATCTGAATATTCAATTATTGAATAGTAAGTCCTTTCACCATTGCTTGTTTTCATCAGCTTTGATGAAGATCAGATGGTTATAAGTATGTGGCCTTATTTTTGGGCTCTCTATTCTGTTCCATTGGTCTATGTGTGTGTTTTTATACCAGTAACCATGTTGTTTTCGTTACTGTAGCCCTGGAGTGTAGTTTGAAGTCCGGTAACATGAGCTTCCATCTTTGTTCTTGGGCTATTTGGGCCCTGGAGTATAGTTTGAAGTCAGGTAACATGGTGCTTCCATCTTTGTTCTTGGTTATTTGGGCTCTTTTTTTGGTTCCATATCAATTTTAAAATACTTTTTTCTAGTTCTGTGAAGAATGTCATTGGTAGTTTAATAGGAATAGCATTGAATCTCTAAATTGCTTTGGGCAGTATGGCCATTTTAATAATATTGATTCTTCCTATCCATGAGCATGGAATGTTTTTTCCATTTGTTTGTGTCATCTCTGATTTCTTTGAGAAGTGTTTTGTAATTCTCCTTGTAGAGATATTTCACCTACCTAGTTAGCAGTATTCCTAGGTATTTTATTCTTTTCATGGCAATTGTGAATTCCTGATTTGGCTCTCGGCTTGGCTGTTGGTGGTGTATAAGAACGCTACTTAATTTTTGTACATTGATTGTATATCCTGAAACTGTGCTGAAGTTGTTTATCAGCTGAAAGAGCTTTTAAGCCAAGACTATGGGGTTTTCTACATATAGAATCATGTCATCTGCAAACAGGGAAAATTTGACTTCCTCTCTTCCTATGTGATGCCCTTTATTTCTTTTTCTTGCCTGATTGCTCTGGCCAGGACTTCCAATACTACATTGAATAGGAGTGGTAAGAGAGGGCATCCTTGTCTTGTGCCCAATGCTTCCAGCTTTTCCCCATTCAGTATGATAGTGGCTGTGGGTTTGTCATGGATGGCTATTATTTTGAGGTATGTTCCTTCAATATGTAGTTTATTAAGAGTTTTTAACATGAAGATGTGTTGAATTTTATTGAAAGCCTTTTCTGCATCTATTGAGATAATCATGATGCATCTATTGAGATTTATCTTTAGTTCTGTTTATGTGATGAGTCACATTTATTGATTTGCATTATGTTGAACCAACCTTGTATCCCGGGAATGAAGCCTACTTGATTGTGGTGGATTAGCTTTTTGATATGCTGCTGGATTCAGTTTGCAAGTATTTTGTTGAGGACTTTTGCATCAATGTTCATCAAGGATATTGGCCTCAAGTTTTCTTTTTCTGTGTATGTTTCTGCCAGGTTTTGATATCAGGCTGATGCTGGTTTTATACAATGAGTTTGGGAGGAGTCCCTCCTCCTTATTTTTTTTTTGTAATAGTTTCAAAGGAATGGTGCCAGCTCTAATTTGTACATCTACTAGAATTCGGCTGTGACTCCATCTGGTCCTGCGGATTTTTTTGGTTAGTGGTCTCTTTATAACTGATTCAATTTCAGAGCTCTTTATTGATCTGTTTGGGAAATTAATTTCTTCCTGGTTCAGATTTTGGAGGGTTTCCAAAATTTTTTTCCAGGAATTTATTCATCTCTTGTAGGTTTTCTAGTTTATATGCACAGAGGTATCCATAGTAGTTTCTGACAGTTATTTTTATTTCTGTGGGGTCAATGGAGATAATATCATCTTTGTCATAATTACGTTTATTTGAATCTTCTCTCCTTTCTTCTTTATTAGTCTAGCTAGCAACCTATCTTATTACTTTTTTCAAAAAACAAACTCTGTGATTCATTGATCTCTTGAACAATTTTTATGTCTTGATTTCCCTCAGTTCAGCTCTGAATTTGGTTATTTGTCTTCTGCTAGCTTTAGAGTTGGTTTGCTCTTGCTTCTCTAATTCTTTGAGATGTGATATTGGATTATTAATTTGAGATCTTTCTAACTCTTTGATATGGGTGGTTAGTGCTACAAATTTCCCCCTTAACACTGCCTTAGCTGTGTCCCAGAGATTCTGGTGTGTTGTATCTTTGTTCTCAATAGTTTCAAAGAACTTCTTGATTTCTGCCTATATTAGTTCATTCTCATGCTGCTAATAAAGACATACACAAGACTGGGTAACTTATAAAAGAAGAAGTTTTAATTGACTCACAGTTTAGCATGGCTAGGAAGGCCTCAGGAAACTTACAATCATGGCAGAAGGGGAAGCAAACACATCCTTCTTCACATGGCAGCAGGGAGAGAAGAATGAGAGGGAAAGCAGAGAAAAGCCCCTTATAAAATGATCAGATATTATGAGAACTCACTCACTATCATGAGAACAGCATGAGGGTAACTGTCTCCGTGATTCAATTACCTCCCACTGGATCACTTCTGTGACACATGGGGATTATGGGAACTACAATTCAAGATGAGATTTGAATGGGGACACAGCCAAACCATATTGTCCATCCCCAGCCCCTCCCAAATCTCATGTCCTCACATTTCAAAACACAATCATGCCCTTCCAACAGTCCCCTAAAGTCTTAACTCATTCCAGCATTAACGCAAAAGTCCACGTCCAAAGTCTCATCTGAGACAAGGCAAGTCCCTTCTGCCTATAAGCCTGTAAAATCAAAAGCAAGTTAGTTATTTCCTAGATGCAATGGGGTACAGACATTGGGTAAATACGCGCATTCCAAATGGGAGAAATTTGCCAGAATGAAGGGGCTACATGCCCCATGCAAGTCTGAAAACCAATAGGGCAGTTATTAAACCTTAAAGTTCTAAAATAATCTTTTTTGACTCCTTGTCTCACACCTGGGACACACAGATGCAAGAGCTTGACTCCCACAGCTTTGAGCAGCTCTGCCCCTGTGTCTTTGCAGGGTACAGCCCCTTTCCTGGCTGTTTTCATGGCAGGTTTTGAGTGTCTGTGGCTTTTCCAGGCTCATGGTGCAAGCTGTTGGTGGATCCCATTCTTGGATCTGAAGAATGGTGGCCCTCTTCTCACAGCTCCACTATGCAGTTCTCCAGTGGGGACTCTGTGTGGGGGCTCTGACTTCACATTTCCCTTCTGCACTGCCCTAGCAGAGGTTCTCTGTGAGGGTTCCACCCCTGAAGCATACTTCTGCCTGGACATCCAGGCATTTCCATGCATCCTCTGAAATCTAGGCAGAGATTCCCAAACCTCAATTCTTGTCTTCTGCACACCTGCCAGACTAATACCATATGGAAGCTGCAAAGGCTTGGGGCTTGCACTCTCTGAAGCAATGGCTGAGCTATACATTGGCCCCTCTTAGCCATGGCTGGGATGCAGGGCACCAAGTTCTGAGGCTGCACTGAGCAGCAGGGAGGCCCTGGGCCCAGCTCATGAAACCATTTTTCCCTCCTAGGCCTCCGGGCCTGTGATGAGAGGGGCTGCTGTGAAGATCTCTGACTTGCCCTGGAGACATTTTCCTCATTGTCTTGGCGATTAACATTTGGCTCCCCATTGCTTATGCAAGTTTCTGCAGTGGGCTTGAATTTCTCCCCAGAAAATGGAGTTTCTTTTCTATCACATTGTCAGGCTGCAAATTCTCTAAACTTTTATGCTTTGCTTCCTCTTGAATGCTTTGCTACTTAGAAATTTTTTCCACCAGATACCCTATATCATCTCTCTCAAATTCAAAGTTCCACAGATCTCTGGGGCAGGGGCAAAATGCCACCAGTCTTTTTGCATAGCAAGAATGACCTTTACTCCAGCTCCCAAAATGTTCCCCATCTCTATCTGAAACCACCTCAGCCTGGACTTCATTGTCCATATTACTATCACCATTTTGATCAAAGCCATTCAACAAGTCACTAGGAAGTTCCAAACTTTTCCACATCTTCCTGTCTTCTTCTGAGTCCTCCAAAGGGTTCCAACCTCTGCCTGTTATCCAGTTCCAAAGTTGATTCCACATTTTCGGGTATTTTTATAGCAGCACCCCACTCTCTGTGGTACTGAATTTACTGTATTAGTCTGTTCTCATGCTGCTAATAAAGACATACCCAAGACTTGGTAATTTATAAAGGAAAGAGATTTAACTGACTCACAGTTCAGCATGGCTGGGGAGGCCTCAGGAAACTTAGCAGAAGGGTAAGCAAGCACGTCCTTCTTTACATGGCAACAGAATGAAGAATGAGAGCAAGCGGGGGAAAGCCCCTTATAAAACCATCAGATCTTGTGAGAACTCACTCACTATCATGAGAACAGTGTGAGGGTAACTGCCCCCATGATTAAATTACTCCCACTGGGTCCCTCCCATGACATGTGGGGATTATAGGAACTACAATTCAAGATGAGATTTGGGTGGGGACACAGACAGACCATATCACTGCCTTAATTTCATTATTCACCTAAAAGTCATTCAGGAGCATGTTGTTTGATTCCATTGTAATTGCAGGGTTTTGAGTAATTTTTTTAGTTTTGACTTCTATTT